>NC_138170.1:68532729-69132729 GCF_964165515.1 Mesoplodon bidens | reverse complement strand
AAGAATGAAAAGCATCAAATGCAGAATAGTGGTTCCCTCAGAAGGGGAGGAGAATACAACTGGGAAGCAGTAGGGGTTAACTTTAAAAGGAGCCTAGTGTCTTAAGTTAAGTGGTGTGTACACAGGTATTCACAATTTTTATTCTCTATACCTTTTTGAGGGCCAATATTTCACAATATTTAAAAAGTTAAAGGAAAATAAACTCAAGGTCCAAGCAACATAGTTTACTCCGGAGCCCACATGCTTAACCATGACACTATTTATTCTATTTTTGTTTGTGCAGTTAAAAAAGGTTTAGTCATTTTAAGAAACTGCTCAAGAACATGCAAAACGTCACACCAGTAAAAAGCAATGAAGTACCTGACTAAAGGAAAATTTTCACACAAATCATATTGGAGACACAAAGCGGTCATATCACCACACTCAGGAATCATGAGGGTAAGCCAAAAAACCAAAACCCAAGTTGAACTTGGAACATAAAAGTCTTGTTTAGAGAGAGCATGTAGAAAGAATATGGGCTTTGAAGTTGGACCTGGTTCAAATATCACTCCTGTCACTGATTGGCTGTGTGGCCCTAAACAAGTTCTAACTTCTCTGAGCTCAATTTCCTCACCCAAACACTGGAGATACCATACCTAGCTTCCACAGTGGTAAAGATTACAGTGTAGACATTATCTATGAAAATCTCTTGAATACAGTAGCCTCACACTAAATAACAGTTGTTATTACTTGCAGAAGAAAGTCTCTCTCTGGCAAGAGGAGACAGAGCAAGCAGAGATAAAAATTAAAAGGAGGGAGTAAAGCGTCTAGAAAAAGAAGCCAGGAAGAAAAGAAGCTTGAATGGTTAGGGACTGAAAAAGTCCTTATAGAGTCCCTAAAGTTACTCCCGCCCCCCCAAATTTTTTTTTTACTGTACACTATTTGATTATAGTGAAGCTTAGTTACAGAAATATTTGGTCCAACCTGATTATTGCTGAAATGCCATAATATATAGCATATATATATATATAACATTATAATATATAGCTTATACATAATATTGTTAATATACAAAAATTCAAGATCAAAATGTGTTTTCTTTAAAAGTTCATTTTTTGGTTGTTAAAAATGTATTAACAAGTAAATCAAATACAATATATCTGTTTCTCTCAGTTATCTGCAACTCAGAAAGGTCTGTCCTACTCACATTAAAGAGAAATCAATGATAATTTCAACAAATGCCAAAAAGCAATAAAATTCAACACCCACTAAATATATAAACCAAGAATAGAAGGAAACTTTCTTAAATTGACAAAAGACACCTACCAGAAACCTTTAGTAAGTATCATATCTAACAGTGAAACACTGGGAGCATTCCCATTCAGGAAAAAGACTAAAATGCCCATTATCATCACTGCTATTCAACTTTTGCACTGGAGGGTCTAGGCATTGCAATAACACAGAAAACAAGATAAGTGGTATCAAGTTTAGAAAAAAGCCTGGTCAATTAAGTCTTCTAGTCAAAGCAGCCCAATAAGTAAACACTTCGATGCATCCCCTCTGCTCCAAATACATAGTAATAGATATGTTTAAATATATTTTTTAAGTTACTAAAAAGGCTCAAAAACAAGACAACCCTTCACTTGGATCAGAAACAGAAGATACACAAAACTGTGAGCAGGACTGAAGCTACAGGTGCTGGACTCTGAGTCTAGAAGCAGGTGTATACTTCCTTCAGGGCAACAGTGACACAGAATGAAGGAGGTGGAGAAACAGGAGACATCTGAGCCAGATTCACTGCTTAAAGCCAAGGATGAGGGTAGAGCTGAAAGGAAGTGAAGAAGTACTGCTGTCAGTCTCTGCCTAGAACTATGGTTTATGTGGTGCTCTGGGCTCTGAAAAGTGAGAAGATAAAAACACAGCCTCATGACCAGGAAATGAACCAAGACATTCACACACTCTGTGAGTGGATCTAAAATAGCCCCAATTACCTCAAAGAGCAGGACCCTGACCATTATCATATCTGACTTCTTGACTAGAGTCCAGTCAATCAGTGGAAGCACGTGAAATATCACCACACAGAGAAGGGTGAGCACAGAAATAAGAGAAACAAAAGCAAAAGTACTCACCCTCAAATAAGTCTGTAACTCAAAACTTCAAAACATATAAAGAGGGCTTCCCTGGTGGCGCAGTGGTTGAGAGTCCGCCTGCCGATGCAGGGGACACAGGTTCGTGCCCCAGTCTGGGAAGATCCCACATGCCGCGGAGCGGCTGGGCCCGTGAGCCATGGCCACTGAGCCTGCGCGTCTGGAGCCTGTGCTCCGCAACGGGAGAGGCCACAACAGTGAGAGCCCGCGTACCGCCAAAAAAAAAAAAAACATATAAAGAAGTATAATGCTAAGAAAGACAGCCAACAAAAGCAACAATTAGAATATAAATTCATACCAGATGCGGTTTAATTTTACAGAACAGTCTAAGATTTTTTTTTTAAGTACATTTAGGGTGCTAGGATATACAATTTTAAAATTATTAGGAATGCAAAATTGGACAGGCAGTTTCTTACAAAGCTAAAGATACCTTTACCATACGATCCTGCAATCACGCTCCTAGGTATTTACCCAAGAAAGCTGAAAACGTATGTCCACACAAAAACCTGCACATGAATATTTATAGAAGCTTACTCATAACTGCCAAAAACTGGAAGTATCCAAGATGTCCTTCAATAGATGAATGGATAAACAAACTGTGGTACTTTCATACGATGAAATATTATTCAGCAATAAAAAGAAATGAGCTATCAAGCCAAAAAAAGACACAGAGGAAACGTAAAGGCATAATGCTAAGTGAAAGAGACCAGTCTGAAAGCCTAGAATACTGCATAATCCAAACCATATGACATTCTGGAAAAGGCAAAACTATAGACACAAGGCTTCCCTGGTGGCACAGTGGTTAAGAACCCACCTGCCAATGCAGGGGACACAGGTTTGAGCCCTGGTTCGGGAAGATTCCACATGCCGCGGAGCAACTAAGCCCATGCGCCACAACTACTGAGCCAGCGCTCTAGAGCCTACGAGCCACAACTACTGAGCCCACGGGCCACAACTACTGAAGCCCACGCGCCTAGAGCCCGTGCTCCGCAACAAGAGAAGCCACCGCAATGAGAAGCCCGCGCACCACCACCAAGTGTAGCCCCCGCTTGCCACAACTAGAGAAAAGCCCGCGCGCAGCAACAAAGACCCAATGCAGCCAAAAATAAAAATAAATTTGTTTTAAAAAACCAAAAACTATAGACACAGTAAAATGATCAGTTGTTATCAGGAGCTCAGCAGGAGGGAGGGGGGAATGAATGGGTGGAATACAGGGGATTTTAGAGCAACAAAATTATTCTGCATGATACTGCAATGACATTACATGAAATGTCATGTGATAACATTTTGCATTTGTCAAAACCCATAGAACTGTACAACACAAAGAGCAGAAGCCTAATATAAACCATGAACTTAAGTTAATAATAACGTATCAATATATATTCATCAGTTGTAACAAATGTACCACACTAATGCAAGATGTTAATAACGGGAAAGTGCCCCTGAAGAAGAGGGGGTTTATAGGAACTCTCTGTACTATCCACCCATTTTGGTCATATTCAGTTATGTACATAATTTTTTTTAGTATCATGGACAGTTCCACTTCTGGGTATATACACAAAAGAGTTGAAAGCAGGGATTTGAACAGATATTTGCACACCCATGTTCATAGCGGCATTATTCACAATAGCCAAAAGACAGAAGCAACCCAAGTGTCCATTGATGGATGAATGAATAAGCAAACATAATGTATGCATACAACAGAATAGTATTCAGCCTTAAAAAATAAGGAAATCCTGGGAATTCCCTGGAGGTCCAGTGGTTAGGACTTGGCGTTTTCAATGCCAAGCGCCTGGGTTCAATCCCTAGTCAGGGAACTAAGATTCCACAAGCCTCGAGGCGGGGTCAAAAAAAAAAAAAAAAAAAAAGGAAATCCTGACACATGTTACAATATAGATGAACTCTGAAGACATTATGCTAAATGAAATAAGCCAGACACAAAAGGACAAATACTGTATGATTCCACTTATAGGAGGTGCTGAGAGTAGGCAACTTCACAGAGACAGAAAGCAGAATGGTGGTTGCCAGGGGCTGGAGGGAGAAAAGAATGGGGAATCAGTGTTTAATGGATACAGAGTTTCAGTTGAGAAACATAAAAATGTTCTGGAAATGGATAGTGATGTTTATACAACAATGTAAATGTACTTAATGCCACAGAACTGTACAATTAAAAATGGTTATAATAGTAAATTTTATGTTGTGTATATTTTGCCACAATAAAAGAAATGAGGAAAAGTGCTGAAAAACTGCTTTTCCAAATTGAAAAATACATATATCACTTCATTTCACCATATAGAAATTCCACACAGAAAGCAAAACTTCTTTTTTAATTTTAGAAGAAAATACAGATATACAGAATTCATACCCTGGGGTAGAGAAAATTTACTTAAACCAGACAGAAACCAATAGTTAATTTAGTGTAAAATTTTCCATAAATATAACATTAAAATGTAAAACTTGTATACAACTAAAGACATTGTTAACAAAAGGAAAAGGCAAGCCTCAGACTGGCAGGATGCTTTGGCAACACATAAATCCAGCAATGAATTAGTATCCAAAGTAACCTAACTGTCCCACAGTTAGTGAAGGATACATAAACAGTGATTTAAGTCTACAACTGAACACTACTCAGCTTTTAAAAATAAATGAACCAGATCCACAAGTGGCAACATGGTTAAACCTCCATCAATTAATTTAAAGCATGCACCACTTTGATCCAGCAATTCTACTTTTCATTCACTGCAGCAATGGTGAAATGGCAAACAGCTTTAATGGCCATTAATGAGGAGAGGATTAAATAAACTACAGTACAATATATACTATGTATGGTATTGTGTAGTAGTCAAGAAGAACCAGGTAGATCTTTATGTTCCATCATGGAAAGATCTCAGACATTCTGTTAGGAAAAAGTTGCAGACCAATGTCTACAGTATCATGTATGTCATTAATGTGGGCATTGGAGGAAACCCTATATATAGATGAAAATGCTTACAGAAAGGTCTGGAAGGATCACAACAAACTGATAACTGTCGTTTTGGTGGAGAAGGGAGTGGGTCAAGGGGCCTTGTATTCTGTCTGTACTGTTTGAGCATTTACTAAGAGAGTGTGCATTCATGAGCCATTTGCAGAGCTGCAGTACACAGCCCCAGACTGCACAATACAACTCCAGGAGCTGCCATTCACAGGCATTCCGATGTGAATGGCATCCCCTAAAATTGGGCAGTATGCTTCCTGCACTAGACGCCACAGCCCTGATACTTGTACAACTAGAAATAAATAAAATGAGAGGTGATGAGAGTATTTACTGCAAACCAGCATGAGGGAGTTTCTACGGTGATGTAAATTTCTATATCTTGATTGGGATAGTGGTTACAAAGTACAGACAGTCCCCAACTTACAATGGTTTGACTTTAGATGGTGCGAAAGCAATACACATTCAGTAGAAACTGTACTGCAAATCTGAATTTTGATCCTTTCCCTGGCTAGCAATATGCAGTATGATACTCTCCCGTGATGCTGGGCAGCCGCAATGAGCCACAGCTCCTGGTCAGTCACAAGAGTAAACAACTGAGATACTTACAACCATTCTGTTTTTCACTTTCAGTACGGTATTCAATAAATTACATGAGACATTCAACACTTTATTATAAAATAGGCATAGTGTTAGATGGTTTTGCCCAACTGTAGGCTAACGTAAGTGTTCTGAGAATGTTTAAGGTAGGCTAGCCTAAGCTATGATGTTCGGTAGATTGGGTGTAGTAAATGCATTTTCAACTTACCATACTTTCAACTTACAGTGGGTTTATCAGACATAACCCTACTAGACCAGCTCTGCACAGGACATCTGTGCAGACATCAGTAAAGTTGATTTCGAAATAAATGTAAATTAAATATATAAATAAATAAAATACAATATCACTGAGAAAACCTAGAACAAGGCATCCAAAATTACAGGACCTAGGCATCCCAAAATAAGAACTAGTAGACACCTGCTGGTTGCACTCTTAAGTACACAGTCATAAAACTAAAGAGAAATTAACTTAGTTCTTCAAGGCTTACTATACAATGCCAAATTTGAATTAATATTTTATTTTTATACAAGGAAATGTAGGTCCTGAGAGATTTATACTAAAGATATAAAACAAGTGGTAATTTGGCATTCTATTGGTTTTAAATCTGATTTCTTAACTAAGTAGAAATTTTGTCTCGCACACATAGTGGACATTCAAAAGCCTTGCCAACACTACCTTGACTACACAACCCCCTTCAAAAGTAATTCCACTTATGTACGATAAAAATTCTCACAGAACTCATAAAAGGTCAAGTTTTCATTTGGCAGACAAAGTAACCCAACAGGCACTGCAACCCAGGCAACTGAAACAGCAGCCTGGAGCTCGAGAGTCCAGAAATCCAACTAAGGCACAAAAAAAGGCAGAATCCCAGCCCTTACAGAAAAGCAGAGATACATCCTCTTATGACAGATCTAAGATCCAAGAACCAAGATAAAAATGAAAAAGTGTTTTCTAGACAAAAGTACTCTCCTTCCTCAAGTGATAGAAAAGGGCCAGAACGGGATGATTTGAAGCAACGGCCCAAGGAGTAAGCTCCTGGCAGCCAACATGCAATAAAGATGTGAAAGTGGCAGCATGACCACAAGATACGACAACTCCAGCACCTTAGCCATCACTTTAAATGCCCAGACCTAAGAACCTGGGTTACCTCACACGGCAAAAAAAAAAAGAAAGAGAGAGAGAGAGAACCTGAGGAACAAGGGAAGTCCATTCAGCCATCCCTAACACCAGATTTATCAATAGTGCTCTGTGTAAAATAGAGCATAGAGCAAAACCTTCATTCAGGCAATACGTAGGTATCTAGTGCCTGCTGTGGGTCAAGCACTGTTCTTGTCACTGAGAATTTAGCAGTTAATAGTCATGGAGCTTCATTCTACTTGGGAAGAAAGGTAACTTCTTTTCTCTTTCCAATTTCCATTTCCCTTCTCTCTCTTTAAATGTTACGCAGAAGTTCCTTCAAAACTCTCCCAAGTACCTCCCACAAGCTTCTTTGACCCTCCTGCTTTAATTCTCAAAGCAAGCAATTTTATGGCTCCAATTTCCCAATATTGGGGAAAAGAGACCTAAAGTGAATGAGACAAAATTCAATGTTGCTTTGTACTTCATACGCATACCTTTACAACCAAATTGCCAGCACTTAAATAGCAAATGATGGTTGTGTTTTACACAATTTTGCGGCCCCAGTGCTGACCACGGTTCTCTACCCAAGGTACCTAACCAATAAACGTTTGCTGAGGCTGCTGGAAGGTCTCCCTAATCCCAAGGCCTGACACAGTAATTTAACGGCAAGCATTCGTTAGCTGCATCCTTCCTCCTCTCAGGACACCTTCCTTTAACGGGTGACCTCGGTGCACAGGTTCACTGATAGGTGCCTCGGGAAATAGTGTTTTGAGGTGATGTGAAATAAATTCCCTTCCCTCTGCCAGGGCCTGCCTGCCTCACCTGCCCTCTGCCAGGACCTGCCTCCTTCGCCCCCTTAAACACCTAAGGCAGAGCCTCCTCCCTGCAAGCCGGGCACGGGCAGCATCAGCCCTGCGCCCGCAACCCGGCTCCGCGCCCTGCGGCCACAGCGCGCTCGGGACCCCGGAACCCCCTCAGCGGCCCGGGGCTCAGAGCCCGGCGGCGGCGGCCCGGAGCTCCGCTCCATCCCCCGCGCTCGCCCCTCCAGGTCCGGGCGCGCGGCGCCGTCTCCCCTCACAGCGCGCGCTGTGCAGCGGCCCCGGCTCCCCGCGCGCCGTCTCCGCCGCTCCCGGCCCTGCACCCCCGCAGGCTCCCGAGGTGAGGGCGCTGCGCCGGCTCCTTCCCGCTTCTCGCGGGCGCGAGGCTCTGGCACCGCGCTCCTCTCCCGCAGCCTGCGGCGGCCGCCACAAACCCCCACCGTACTCACTTCCCGACCGGAGCTGGGGGCGTCGAAAAGCTCTCCGGCGGCCGCAGCGTCCTCCGCCTCCTCCGCCTCCTCCGGCCCGGCCTCAGAGGCTGAGGCGGTGGCGGCACCCGCTCAGGCCCCGGAGCCGCCCCCGCGGCGAACGTTCTCAGGCACCCGGCTCGCGCCGCTTCCCCGCCCGGCACGCGCAGCGAGCCCGCCCCCGGTGCGAGGGCGCGAGGGCGCGGGGGCGCGAGGGCGCAGGGCGGGGGCCGGGCACGCGCCGCCTGCGCGAGCGCGCGGCTGGGGGCGGAGCTTCCGCCGCGCCGAGGAGGGGGCGGGCCAGCGGGCCGAGTTCCCCTCGAGGCCCGCCCCCTGCGGCCGGGTTCCGGGCGGGCGGAGTAAACTTGCCCCCTGCGGGCTTTTCCCGTGAGCC
Organism: Mesoplodon bidens; assembly: GCF_964165515.1. NCBI lineage: Eukaryota > Metazoa > Chordata > Mammalia > Artiodactyla > Ziphiidae > Mesoplodon > Mesoplodon bidens. Next base: position 69,124,233 of record NC_138170.1, on the reverse strand, counting down.
AGCTGCGGGCGGCGGAGTTGCGTTCCAACTCCACAGGTATGTGCCCCACCGGCTGGATGCTCGGCCCGACGTGACTACAAGGTAAAGAATGCAAAGAACCACCCCCATGAATCATTCATCCGCACCTCGAGCAAGAGACCCTGCCCTGAGTGATTTTTCCGTGTTAATTCAGCTCAGCAACCGTTAACTGAGCACCGACTCCGTGCCTAGCGCTGTAGCACTGTACCAGGTGCTGTGTGGGTACACCGTCAAGGTCCCTGGTCTCCAGGAGCGCGTAACTTAGTGGAAAAGCGGCCGTGTAAACAAGCAGGTCTGGTGATCCGTGCAAAGCCAAGCCACTGTGAGATGCTGTGGGAGGGCAGAGGAGGAAAAGATTACTTCCGCTTGGAGAATGCAGAGGGATTCCTGGAAGAGGCGGCATTTGTGTTCAGCCTGCAAGGAAGGAAAAGAGAGAAATCCTAGGAGAAAAAAAAGGGAGGGCATCAAAAGCTAGGTAAACAGCTTGGGCAAAGGAACAGAGAGTGACCAAGGTTTACCATCTCAGCATCAGCTTTTTTGTTTTAATATCCGTTTTGATAGAATCCTTTCCAAACTATATGAAACAGGAGATGATGCCAAATGAGGAACAGCAAAGCTTTTTTTTTTAACGGCTCAAAGGATCATTTTCTCAACTTTATTTAAGGCTCAAGACAGCAGTGTCCTTTAAGGACTTTTGATATGTTAGTGAAGGCTGGAAATCCCTAAGCTAAGAGAGCCCAGGCCCCTGTGCTTTGAGTCTGGTTTTTCACTGCTTTTTAGCACCTTATGGTAAGGCAGATCGTACCACCTTCTGCTGCTGTCTGTCTGCCTGCCTGTCTTTAGGACATCCTCTTCCTCCTCCCCTTATCTTCCTATTTTTAAACCCCTGTGGTGAAGGAAATGCTGATAACCAACTTTGTTAAGTGAGAGTAAACAGGTTACTCAAAAAAACTGGCATCACCTATCATTTATGAATTTTGTGACTATTTTGCATGCTTAGAAGACTTTTTCACTTGTATGCAGGGTCTTAACTATGTTTTGAATATGTTAAGATACTCAGAATACAGGTAAAAGACACGTTGTTTATTCACTTACTACTCATTGAGCACCAGCTGTGTGGGAGGCATTGAAAGGGTAAAACACTGATCCTGTCCTTTGGAGAAAAGAGGTGTAAATGATGTAAAACAATATGTAAATATGGTTTGTTCTGTTTGCTCTACTGACTGAAACCAAAGTAATTTCAATATGTGGACTAGCCATTCTGGGAATTAACCACTTTAAATGTATTCATATTAGCATCTCTCCATCTCGGTTCTGTTTTTCATCGCCTCACACATCCTCAGAAAACTTCTTTCAAACATATTGCAGTCATCACTCTCACTCCCAAAGTTACCAACTTCTTTTGCCTACCTGTCCTTTTCCTTCACCATCTATTCATGTTCAAGCTTTTCCTGTCCTAAAGAAAAAGGAGGAAACCTCTGTCATTCTAGATCATGCTCCAGTTACTATTCCCTCCTGGTCTTTTAAGACCAAAGTCTTAAAAGTAGTTTACACTCATCTCTGCCAACTCAGCCCCCTCTCACTCCCCGACCCATAGCTGTGTAGCTTCTGTCCCCCACATCGCTGCACTGCTCTCAGTCAGTAAGCGCTGGCTTCATCCTAAATGCCCCAGGCCATTTCTGAGTCCTCTATTACTAGAGCTCTTGGTGGCATTTGACGACACAGAGCTCTCCACTCTTTTTGACACCCCCTTGGCCTTCACAACGGGACTCATCTCCTAACCCCTCTGACCACTCCTCCGTCTACAAGGTTCTGTTCTCAGCTTTCATCGCACCCAGTGCATTCTCCCTGAGCCGTTGCATCCACCCTGTCTTCATCTGCCACATATATCGGCAACTCCCAAGTGCATTATCTAGCTCAGACCACTCATCTGAGTTCCATGTACACACAGCCCACTAGACTTCTCCACCTGGATGTCCTAGAGACCCCTGAAGTTCTACTTGTCTAAAACCGTTGGACCCTTGGTTGCCCAGCACCTGGGAGTCATCCTTCATTCTTTACCCACGCCCACCCCCGCCACACCCAACAATCCCATTGATTCTCCTCAAACATAAATCTACACTCTGTCCCTCTTAGCTCCTCTTACCTAGGCTAATGCAATACCCTTTTATCTTGTCTCCCTCCTGTAGTCTTGTTCCTTCTGATCCATATTCCATACCGCATGTCAGAATTGTTTTTTTTTAATTTGCCACTTGTGGTGTCACATAAGACCTTCCATCTATCTAGCCCTTGTCCACTCCATCTCTTGTCTCTTCCTACACATCCCCCATCCAAACTCCTGAAATGTTCCTACTTTCCCTTGCCTCCATACCTTTGTGCTTGTTTCTCTCTCTTTGGACTGTCATCTGAATACAAGCAAAGAAGTTCCAACATATATGTAGCCAAATTTCCACATATGACGAAACTATAATCTAAGAAACTTTCTTGAAATAAGAAAATATAAACCTACAAAATGAAAGGACTCACATGTACTTGGGGAAATGACCACAGAATGATCAATTTTGAGAGCTAGCCTCTTAAAACTATTAGACAGGGACTTCCCTGGCAGTCCAGTGGTTAAGACTCCGTGCTTCCAATGCAGGGGGCACGGGTTCAATCCCTGATCAGGGAACTAAGATCCCACATGCCATGTGGTATGGCCAAAATTTTTAAAAATAAAAAAATAGGACTTCCCTGGTGGCACAGTGGTTAAGAATCTGCCTGCCAATGCAGGGGACATGGGTTCGAGCCCTGGTCTGGGAAGATCCCACATGCCGCGGAGCAACTAAGCCCGTGCGCCACAACTACTGAGCCTGCACTCTAGAGCCAGCGAGCCACAACTACTGAGCCCACAGCCGCAACTACTGAAGCCCGTGTGCCTAGAGCCCGTGCTCCACAACAAGAGAAGCCACCACAATGAGAAGCCCCTGCACTGCAACGAAGAGTAGCCCCCGCTCGCCGCAACTAGAGAAAGCCCACGCGCAGCAACGAAGACCCAGAGCAGCCAAAAATAAATAAATAAAATAAATAAATTTTAAAAATAAAATAAAATTAAAACTATTAGACAGGGCTTCCCTGGTGGCGCAGTGGTTGAGAGTCCGCCTGCCGATGCAGGGGACACGGGTTCGTGCCCCGATCCGGGAAGATCCCACGTGCCGCGGAGAGGCTAGGCCCGTGAGCCATGGCCACTGAGCCTGCGCATCCGGAGCCTGTGCTCCGCAACGGGAGAGGCCACAACAGTGAGAGGCCCGCATACCGCAAAATAAATAAATAAATAAATAAATAAATAAACTATTAGACACAAAATAACAATGATAATCATCAAGGCCTCCATATAAAAAGTTCAAGTTATTTAAAAGTGTAAGAAAATTAGGCTGCAGTACATTGAAGATGACTGTATTTTCTGTATCACTTCTTTTGATCCAGGTTGGCCTAAGCAAATTGCTTGACCAATAGAATATGTGATGTTTTGAGACTTCCAGGCCTAGGTCATAAGAAGTCTTGAAGAGTCCACCTGGGTCTTTGGGAACACTTGCCCTTGAAGCCTCGAGCCACTATGTAAAATATCTAACTCCCTGTGGAGAGGTTCTGAGACTACATGGAGAGGGAGAGGGGTCTACCTGATCCTAGCTGATATGAGAGAAGTCATCATGAATTCTCTGTATCAGTCCAGCCATCAGCTGAATACCACTGAGTGGTTCCAGTTGAAGCCACGTAGAACAGAAGAATCACCCAGCCAAATCCTACCCGAATTCCTGACCCCAAATGTTGTGAAATTATAATCAAAATGGTTATTTATGCCATTCCTTTTAGGGTAGTTTGTTATGGAGTCTGGTAACCAAAATATTTGGCATCAGACTTCTTAAGAGCAAATCAAGGTTATAGTGATGCAGCATTTTCAGCATTTTCTAAAAACTCAAGGAAAGAAAATACACGCTAAGGATTTTATATTCATCCATCCATGCTGTTTTTCAAGCATCAAAAGCTATAGGAAATGGGCTTCCCTGGTGGGGCGCAGTGGTTAGGAGTCTGCCTGCCGATGCAGGGGACACAGGGTCGTGCCCCAGTCCGCGAAGATCCCACATGCTGCGGAGCAGCTAGGCCCGTGAGCCATGGCCGCTAAGCCTGTGCATCCGGAGCCTGTGCTCCACAATGGGAGACACCACAACAGTGAGAGGCCCGCGTACCACACACACAAAAAAAAAAAGCTATAGGAAAAAAAAACTTTTTAAAATGCGAGAACTCAGTACTGTGCACGTTAAGCCCCTTCTAAGTAGCTACTAGAGCAGGGGTCAGCAAATTTTTTTGTAAAGCCCCAGATTGTAAATATTTTGAGTTTGCAGGCTTATTCAACCCTGCCATTGTAGCACCAAAGCAGCCATAAATAATATGCAAATAAGTGATTTAAGAAAATAATATATCGATACAATGACCAAATGGGGGTTTTATATTAATTTGCTAGAATTACCATAACAAAGTACCACAGACTGACCTAAAGAACAGAAACCTAAAAAAAAAAAAAAAAAAAAGAACAGAAACCTATTGCCTCAGAGTTCTAGAGGGTAGAAGTCCAAGATCAAGGTGTCAGCAGGGTTGATTTCTTCTGAGGCCTCTCTTCTTGGCTTGTAGATGGCCATCTTCTCCCTGTGTCCTCACATGGTTTTCCCTTTGTACTGTGACTGTCTGTATCCTAATCTCCTCTTCTTATAAGGACACCAGTCATATTAGAGTAGGGCCCACCCTAATGACATCATTTTAACTTAATTATCTTTTTAAAAACTTTATCTCCAAATATAGTCACATTCTGCAGTACTGCTAAGGACTTCAACAACCTAAATGTAAAAACTAAAACAACAAAACGCTTAGAAGAAAACATAAATGTAAATCTTCATTACCTTGAGTTTGACAAACCCTTCTTAGATAGAATACCACAAGCACAAATGACAAAAGGTAAAAAAATTGGATTTTTCTCAAAATTAAAAACTTTTGTGTCTCAAAGGACACCATAAAAAAAGTGTAAAGACAGCCTACAGAATGGGATTAAATATTTCTAAATAATATATATGATAAGGGACTTGTAACCAGAATATTTAAACAATATAACAATCATAAAACAACCCAACTGAAAATTGGGGAAAGGATTTGAGCAGACATTTCTTCAGAGAAAATATATAAATGGTAAAGAAGCACTTGTAAAGATGTTCAACATGATTAGCTATTAGTGGAATGTAAATCAAAGACACAGTGAGGGACTTCCCTGGTGGCAGAGTGGTTAAGAATCTGCCTGCCAATGCAGGGGACATGGGTTCGAGCCCTGGTCTGGGAAGATCCCACATGCCACGGAGCAACTAAGCCCGTGCGCCACAGCTACTGAGCATGTGCTCTAGAGCCTGCGAGCCACAACTACTGAGCCTGTGTGCTGCAACTACTGAAGCCTGTGCACCTAGAACCCGTGCTCCGCAACAAGAGAAGCCACCGCGATGAGAAGCCCGCGCACCGCAATGAAGAGTAACCACCCTCCCCGCTCGACGCAACGTGCAGCAACGAAGACCCAATGCAGCCATAAATAAATAAATAATTTTTAAAAATAGATAAGCAGGGCCTCCCTGGTGGCGCAGTGGTTGAGAGTCCGCCTGCTGATGCAGGGGATACGGGTTCGTGCCCCGGTCTGGGAGGATCCCATATGCCGCGGAGCGGCTGGGCCCGTGAGCCATGGCCTCTGGGCCTGCGCGTCCGGAGCCTGTGCTCCGCAACGGGAGAGGCCACAACAGTGAGAGGCCCGCATACCGCAAAAAGAAAAAAAAAAAAAAAAAAAAAAAAAAAAAAAAAAAAAAAAAAAAAAAATAGATAAGCAACAAAGCATATCTATTAAAAAAAAGAAAAAAGATACAATGAGATACTACTTCACCTCCACTAAGATGGCTGTAATCAAAATCAGACAATAACAAGTTTTGGTGAGGATGTGGAGAAACTGGAACCTTGATGCATTGCTGATAGGAATGTTAACGGTGCAATTGCCCTGGAAAACAGCTTGGCATTTCCTCAAAATGTTAAGCATAAAGTTATCATATGACCCAGCACTTCTACTTCTAGGTATATACCCAAGAGACTTGAATATATATGCCCATACAAAAACCTATACACACATGTACATCAGGTCTTACTCCTCCTAACAGTCACAAAGTGAAAGCAACCCCCAAATCCATCAACTGATACATGCATGAACAAAATATGGTAAATCCATTCATACAGTGGCATATTATTCAGCAAAAAAAAAGAATGGAGTACATGCTATAACATGGATGAACCTTGAAAACATTATGCCCAGTGAAAGAAGCCAGTCACAGAAGACCACATATTACACAATTCTATATATGTGAAATGTCCAGAATAGGCAAGACCATAGAGAGAGACAGTAGATTAGTGGTTGCCAGAGGCTGGAGGGGTTGAGGGATTGGGAAAGGACTGATACTGTGTATAGGGTTACTTTTTTTTTTAAGTGGATTGATTGATTGATTGTGGCTGCAATGCACAGCATGTGGTTCCCTGACCAGGGATCGAACCCACATGCCCTGCATTGGAAGTACAGAGTCTTAACCACTGGATTGCCAGGGCAGTCCCTGGGGTTACTTTCTGAAGTGATGAAAATGTTCTAAAGTTGATTGTGGTGACAGTTACACAACTCCGTGAATATACTGAAACCCACTGAACTGTACACTTTAAATAGATGGATTGAAAGTGAATTCTGTCTCAATAAATCTGGTTCTTTGAAAAAAGAGAGCTATAAAAGAATCTTGAAAGACACAAAAGTATACTTGAACAAGACATCCCTTGGTTTTGGTTAAAATATCTCAACATAGTCAAGATGACAGTTCCCCTTATGTTAACTTATAAATTTAATATGCTCCTGCAAAAAATATAAACAAGTTTTTATATAGCTAGACAAATTGATACCAAAGTTCATATGGAAAACGAAACACTCAAGAATAGCTAGTAAAACACTGAAAATTAAGAGTTATAAGAGGTAACTAGTCCCAGCAAATACTAAAACATACTGCAGAGTGAAAACAGTGTGGTTCTGACACATGACGAGGTGGACCAGTGTAACTGAATGAAAGGTACAGAAATCAATCCAACTACGTATAAAAATCCAGTATATGATAAGCAGTCAAATGGCTGCAGCAAAGAAGGGCTTTCTAAAAAATGGTGTTGGGACAACTGGACAGACCTACACAGCCTCACTCTGCTGGTGGGGTTACAGGGAGACAAGTATTACTAGAGGGAAGGAAAAATAGTACAACCCCTGTCAGGAGGTGTTTGGCAACATCTACTGAAACATTTGTACATTTACCTTTCAAGCTAGCATTCCCACTTCTAGGAATTTAAAGATGATATCTCCAAAAATAATAGGTACCCTTACATATGTAAGCTTCTTCATTGTACCTGGTGTGTGTGTGTGTATAATGTTACATATATTTTTGCGTGTCTCAAATACCATATTTTAAAAAGATAAAGGGAAAGAGTTTGTGTCTCTGTGTGTGTTGTACTCTCTAAATAAAAGAATGGAAGACTATAAACCAAAATATTAGCAGAGGTGATCTCTGGGTGGTAGGATTAGGAGTGATTTTCATTTTCTTTGTTTATATTTTCAAAATGTCTTAAATGAATGTGTACTTTTTTGAAAACAGGAAAACATATTTTTAAACATCAATGCTAGAACCTGTCCCATTTTCATCCTGTCTTAATTTCCATGATGATAAATGATTCGGGGAGGAGGCACGCAGTGGAATCTCCAAGGTCGTTTGTTACACCAAGTCCAGCCAGGTAGTGAGCTGACCGTAGCAGGAATACATCTGCAGAAGGACGTACAGGACTGTGGAGGAGGATACCTGCCAGCTAGGGTCGGCATAGGCAACAGGAAGGTGGTATCAATTCAAAGAAAATGATGTCATGAACCTGAAACTAGCCTTTGAAGTCATGAGTTCACTGTCTTGCCCCCATCCCCCACCAAAACCCCCAATATCATGCAGATAAGAATACTAGAAACTGGGGATATATGTATACCTATGGCTGATTCACTTTGTGATACAGCAGAAACGAACACACCATCGTAAAGCAATTATACTCCAATAAAGATGTGAAAAAAAGAAAAGAATACTAGAAACAAAATATCACAATCTCATCCTTATATCAAATTACAGTAAATTGACACCATAATGTGTGTCATTCTGTTCTGGCACTTACAGATTACATAAAAGGACTGGAAAGGATCCAATAGAGAGTAATTAAAATGACAAGCTGAAAGCGTGTCCTTTACATAATGGCAAGCAAAAACCAAACTCTGGCCTTCAGAGGGAGATAAGAGTTTAGGGCTTCCCTGGTGGCACAGTGGTTAAGAATCCTCCTGCCAATGCAGGGAACATGGGTTCGATCTCTGGTCCAGGAAGATCCTATATGCCGCGGAGCAACTAAGCCCACGTGCCACAATGCAGGCCCTAGAGCCCGCAAGCCACAACTACTGAGCCCGTGCGCCTAGAGCCCGTGCTCCACAACAAGAGAAGCCATTGCAATGAGAAGCCTGCGCACCACAATGAAGAGTAGCCCCTGCTCGCCACAACTAGAGAAAGCCCACGTGCAGCAACGAAGACCCAACACAGCCAAAAATAAAGAAATAATTTTTTTTTTAAAGTTCAGATGTGATATGCCTAAGGTGTGCATAGCTGGAATACATATGCAGTCACCAAATCTTAGAATACCAGCAGTACAGGGTAGCTGGTAGTGACTGAAAGAGGCAGATTTGAAAGAAATACATAGGAACTGCTATTTTGCACGGTGAGTAGCAATGAAGAAATCCTTTCCCCCAGAGGCTGACTCGCTGGTTCTCAGTCTTGTCCACTGTGGTATGAAGGTGACACAGAAGACAAATTGGGAGACTCTGGTTGGGGATGGGATGACCAGGAGGAGAGGCAGTGCTGGAACAGGGCTGTCCATACTCTCCATAGTATCCTGGGGATTCTGAGAGTCTGTGACAAATTGCATGGAAAACCTTTATGAAGGAAACTTTCTAAGATTTACATCATGGATGCAGTACTGTTTTTCAACAAAACTGTCCTTCTGGGTCATGATGAAGATTGTACTGGACTGGATAGTCCACTGTGGTATTTTCTGTGTGCTTATGATCACAGACCTCATCCATTCTGCCATACTGTGGAAGCTCAGGAGGCCAGAGGCTAAATGACACCCCGCAAAAGATCCTCAAGAATTACCCCAAGAAGGCAACCCAGAGGACACAGTATCCGAAATCTCCTAGGTTTTGCTAGTTCACCAAAGGCTAATTATTTATGTGGTGTTTTCAGATACCCCAAAGATCAACAAATTCTGGGTTAACTAAACTTTCTAAATTGTCTCAAGTTTAGTCACTTCAGCTGTTCTCAATCTGGCTACATCCCAATCACCTGGTATGTTTTTGAGATAATACCTACATCTGGGACCCACCCTAGGTGAACTTTTTTAAAGTGTCCCCAAGTGATATAACATGTAGCCAAAGTAGAGAACAACTGAGCTTCTCTACATGTTAAAGTTAATTATTTGAGAGGTTCTGGCTGCAGGAAGAGTGCAAAGGGCATTGGCCAACAAGCCAGGGTGGAAGAAAAAAGGCGATTCTGCCAGCTCGCTTGTGCCCTCACGTGCCGGAATACTGTCCAAGCTCTTGCTGCATGGGTGATGGGGTTGGGGGAGGCTGAGCTGCTTTACGTTCCAGAATGTTACCAGACAGCCTCAGACATTGGAAATACAAGTTTCTCGGGTCCCTGCATTCATGTGAAGGAGGAAAGAGAAGAGAACTATGTGTTCCCCTTTCTCTTCTAGGCCCCAATTCTGTGCCCTCCCTAGAACCGGAGAGGAGGACGTGGGAACAGGAAGTTGCTTTCTTGTCACTAATGCTGAGCTGTTCCATCTTCTTGTGCTTCTCAACATTTACTAATGTCCTTGTCTGGGGTTAACTCTTCTGCTCAGTTCTGTTCCTCATCTCAGCATTTCAGAGCTCATGAGCAGCCCAGTGCATTTTCTTGTTCCACATAACAAATTCTTTTAGGGCCTAGATCACCACCATTAGGGCTTCTCAGGCCTACTCAGGAGCCTCTAGCTTCATTTCATGTCATATTAAATAAAGGTACTTCCAGTTCATAGCAGCACTATTCACAATAACCAAGACATGGAAGCAACCTAAATGTCCATTGACAGATGAATGGATAAAGAAGATGTGATACGTATATATACAATGGAATACTACTCAGCCATAAAAAAGAATGAAATAATGCCATTTGCAGCAACATGGATGCAACTAGAGATTATCATACCAAGTGAAGTAAGTCAGACAGAGAAAGTCAAATACCATATGATACCACTTATATGTGGAATCTTAAAAAAAATGATACCAATAAGCTTATTTACAAAACAGAAATAGACCCCAGACATAGAAAACAAACTTGTGGTTACCAAAGGGGAAGAGGGGAGGGATAAATTGGAACTTGGGAAGAATGGATACACACTACTATATGTAAGATGGATGAAAAAGAAAAACACAAAGACCTACTGTATAGTGCAGGGAATTATATTCAATATCTTGTAATAACCTATAGTGGAAAAGAATCTGAAAAAGAATATATATATGTGTGTGTGTGTGTATACATATATATGTGTGGGTATATATATATATATATATACATAAAATACCTAAACATTGTAAATCAACTATACTTCAATTTTTTTAAAAAAAAGGTGCTTCCAATGTAGGTTAGAACCACTGTGTGCCAAGAAAATTCCTCACTTTCCTCACATTGACATGTTTCCATCTTTTGCAAAAATGCAGGAGCAATGAGCCCAAATTGCAAAGAGGAAAAATGTCACCCAGTTGGAACTGGAGGGGCCACTGCAGCTTTAGCAAACCATGCAGAACACAGGGTAACCCAATGGCCCTCTCCCTGCTGGCAGCTTCCCACCACTGCTACGCTGAGCCCGGGGCTCCCCCTGGGGGCAGCCACCTCACCTTCTCTATCCCTCCCTTATATTGGCAGCACCAGCTCTTCAACTGCTTCCAGTGCAAAACCACTTCGCCGTCGGGTGAGGAAATCTCCAGAAACAAACCTCATCCACAGAAGCAATCTCAGATGACCTACTGGGTACAGCTGGATTTGATTTACTGAGGCTTTTAAAGGCACATCTATCACCTCACTTATTCCCCAACCCTTTTTGTTTCCTACTGCCACGGTCTGCTTACTCTCTTCCACACCTCAAATGCTGACGTCCTACCTCACTCATTTGGCTTCATACCTTCACCATCTCCATCCATATCTGTCCACACCCAGTTTCAAGATCCAACTCAAGCCTCACCTTCTCTGAGGAGGCTGCTTCCTTCGAGTTACCCTCACTCTATTCTGGTTGCTTCTATGTTGTATCCCCTTCACATTCAGGCCCTATTGTAGCTTGGGTGGTTTCCTATGTGCCCATTCTATTCCCTCAACTAGACTTCAAGTTCCTCAAACCCAGTGCTCATGGTCACAACACAGGATAATTAATTTAAGAGGCCTCAGGTTTGGGTTGGATCTCAGAGGGTCTGCACCTGGCTGGGGTGCAGGTATCGCTGTGATTGTGACAGAAAAGACTTTTCTATATGGAGACAAACATGGATTAAAGCACACTGCCACCAGTCAGCATTCTTTCATGACTTTACAGAAAACTGGAAAAGTCACAGATGTGAGGGGATTCAGAACCTATGCAGTTTTTTGGGTACTTGGTAAAAATCATCAAGGAGGGAGCTCTTGCCAACCCTACAAACTACAGTGCCTGGGTTGTGTGCTGGGACTCTTCCCTAGCAGCTAATATTGAATAAACACCTACTGCACTAGGCCAGGAAATGGAAGGTGGGATAGAAAACAGACCGGGCAATTTCTGCTTAAAGAAGCTTACAGATGGCAAGTGAATTATACAGAACTGACTGTTTTCAAGAGAGACTATGTTAAGGGCATTTTGATAAAGCTTCGAAGTGCTGAAGGAGCCCAAAGAAGACTCATTCAGTCTAGAGGCATGGTTTGGTAGGCTGTAAGGGATGGTCCCCACCATATGGTAGACTGTAATGGTGACAGTCCCTAAAGAGTCATGCCTCAGGAAACTCGTGTGCTTCCCTCCCACGTTGACTCTAACTTGGCCATGTGACTTGCACTGGCCAATGGGACAGTGGCATAGACGACACAAGCAAAGGCTTGATAATACTTGCACCCTAGGGCTGCTCTCTTGGAACACTGCCCTGCGACACCATATAAGGAAGCAAATCTAGCCTAGAGGAGGATGAGAGGCCACGTGGAAGAAAACCAAGGCACCCTAGCCATTGATCGGCACCTACTGCCAGGCACGTGAGTGAGGCCATCTTGGACACTCCAGTCCAGTTGACTTTATAGTTTAAGTGCAGCCACATGAGTGGGCCCTGGTGACCCTGGAAGAGGAGCCTCTCAGCTGAGCTGCAGAACTGAAATAATAAATTAATATTGTTTTGAGACTCAAAGATTTGGGATGATTTGTTCTGCAGGGAAGATAGTATACAGAAAATGGAAGGAGGTGGTACTGTAACAAAAATACAAAACATGTAGCATTGTCTTTGGACGGCGTGGCAAATGGAGGCTGGCAGGGTTGCAAGGAGGTTAGTGCAGGAGGCTTCGGAGGAAACCCTACTGGAGGCAGGAAAGACAGCCACCTGTGTCCCGTGGCCGTGAAACGATTATAGTAATGAAATCAGTCCTGTACAACTTTCACCTGCAGTAACTTGAATGGTAGAAAACATACCTAATGAACTTGCGAATCTGGCTCAGGAAATTTCCAGGTAGAATGTTAAAGGCGTAAATTGTCTTTTTTAGCAGCTTTAACCATAAGGTAAGTGAAGGAGGAACTGTTTAGTTTGTAGCAGAATTTAGAAGAAACACGGAAGGGCAAGGATGTGCTGGGCTCCAAAACTAAATGTTTCATATTTCCAGTCCCTTTACCCCACAAAAGAGTCTCAGGGTGAGACATGGTTTCAGGGTAAAGATAAATTAAGTTTGAGGCCGTGACTCTTTCTTAAGACCTGAGAAAAATTTAAGGTGGTGTCTAGTAGACCCTCTCACTTAGAAAAAGGGGCTTTTTGGGGCTTCCCTGGTGGCGCAGTGGTTGAGAATCTGCCTGCTAATGCAGGGGACACAGGTTCGAGCCCTGGTCGGGGAGGATCCCACATGCCGCAGAGCAACTAGGCCCGTGAGCCACAATTACTGAGCCTGCGCGTCTGGAGCCTGTGCTCCGCAACAAGAGAGGCCGCCATAGTGAGAGGCCCGCGCACCACGATGAAGAGTGGCCCCCGCTTGCCACAACTAGAGAAAGCCCTCGCACAGAAACGAAGACCCAACACAGCAAATAAATAACTAACTAAATAAATAAATAAGCTCCTACCCCCAACATCTAAAAAAAAAAAAAAAAGGGGGCTTTTTAAGAATCTCAAGGTCACTGCCACACACAGCTCTCCAAGACACTGCCCAAAGCGGAGGGAAGACCACCTCTAAAACAATGGTGGGAATGGCTTTTGTCTAATCAAGTAGACTATTTTCTGATACCTAAAAAGCTGACAAAGTTTTAAGGAAGTTTCAGGACAGAGAGTTCAGAATGAAAACAGCCTTGGGTTCCAAACTTTCTGAAGGACGGAAAGCAGGTTGAGAAAGCTCCTCAGCCACGAAGAGGCCAGTTCTCACCAACACAGAAATGTGTCTCAGGAGGTGGAGCCAAAAGCCCAGAGAGCAAAGCTAAGAGCCAAAGAGAACAGTCAGTTGAGGAATCACTGCCATTGAGGTAATGGGACCCTAAGGCAGGAGCATCCCTTACCTCCAAAGCAGAGGGTCATCATTCACCCTGCTCTCCGTGGAATTGCAGAATCACTCTGGATCTCCCAGTCCTCCCCTTTTTGGATGTGAGTGCTTACTGAGGTTGTCCTGACCCCGTCTCACCATCATGTGAGACATTGGGTGTACAGAGAGGAGGAGATGGTTTGTCTTTTCATTTCACCAGTCCTTGGATCAGGAGGAGCCAGCTGAGGAACCCCACCTGAGGAGCCTCATGTGTACCTGGACCGGATTCAGATCACAAGACCCTACACTTTGGGCCTGGGGTCATGATGAATGAGACTCCAGAGTCCTGGGAGGGATGAGGGTATTTTGCATGTGGGAGAGATGTGACCCATTTGTGACGGAGGGAGAACTGTAGTAGGTTGTTAGAGTGATGAGCCAGTGCATCACGCCACCCCTTACACATATCAAGTGCGTCTCCGTCTCCCAGGGACTCTGAGCTTGGCCTTGTGATTTGCTTTGGCCAATGGGACAATGGCACACAGGACACAACTAGAGGCTGGAGAAGCGCTTGCACCCTGGGACACTGCCATCAAGGAAACTGGTCCACCCCACCGGAGGAGGAGAGGCACGTGAAGAAGAATCAAAGTGCCCAGATGGTAGCCACCAGCTGCTGGATGTCTCGGCCCATCAGGCCTGCACATCCCCGCACTGAGTGAAGGTTTTCAGGCCAAATCAGCAGAGGAACCACTCAGCCAGGCCACAGAATCATAGGGAAATTATAAGTCATTGTGAAAGTAAAAAGTTTCAGGATGGTTTTGTTAGGCAGCAATAGATAACTGATACACAGGAAGATGAAAAAGCCTTCTAGGAGGAGCTGGTAGTGAAGGTCAGAGAGGATAAGCACATAGAGAGCCAGGGCGCGGTTCTTCCCGGCACTGCAAGAGAAGGTAGGAGAGTCAGCAAAGGCATGGAGGGAGGGCGAGGGTCAGGGCATCACAGGCTGCTTCACACTTAACATGCCACAATCTGCAGAAACTACTCCAAAAGGGGTAAAGGAGCCCCTTTTTTAGAAAACAGCACCTTTAAGTGTTTCATTACTCAGCGGAGGTCTTGGCTTAGCTGTGGGGACTTAAAGGTCCAGAGCTTTCCCACCCCTACCGCCCAAACACCTGCCGTGGGAGAGACTGTCAGGATGGTGGTGGCCAGAGGACAAACACGCACTGTCACGTCTCAGCCACTCATTAACAGGAAATAAACAAACACCCAAACTGCACCATCTGGGCGGGGTAGAAAGTGCAGCGTCTGCAGCGGACTCAAGGTCCCCAGATTCAGGTTTACTACATGCAATGTGCTACTGTTTTCAAACTATACAACCATGAACACTGCACGTAATGTTTCTCTGGGTCTCATGTCTTCCTTTGAAAAATGAGCAGATGTCCTCCAGCTCTGAAAGTCTAAGGTTCTAGGATGAGATTTCAATTTATAAATAAATATGTAAGTGCCTCCCACGTAATAAGCAGTCAAGCCTGTGTTGATCTTGAGTGGGCATTAGCAATCAAACGGGCTACGGTTACACTGAAATACTGTTATCTATAAATCGCTGCAACCCTTTTGGAAAGCAATATGTGAGTAAGAGTCAAGAGTCATAAAAATGTTTATCTTTTGACTTTGTAATCCCACTCTTAGGTATTCATCCTGCGGAAATAACTAAACATAAGATAAAACCTATATGGATCACCTCAAATGTAAAAAAAAATCAGAAATAACCTAAATGTCTAGTAAAGAGGATAGACAGATTATTGCCCGGACAATATTGTGGAGCCATTACAAGAATTATTAGAAAAGCTACCGAATCATAGGAAATCTACTAATTATGATTTCATAATTAGTAAAAAAAGGCAATATATATACATATAATATTACTACATGAAAAATTGGTTCTGCATATGGACAAGGCTAGAAGGAACAGGCAGACACAAAAATAGCTGCATGAAGGAGCTGAGATGATGGAGCTTTGTCTTCTCTCTTACAAGTCAGCCTTGTAATAAGCTTTCAACCCCATTATCTCCCTCTGCTCTTCACTCTCATTCCTGAAGGAGGCACAACACGAAAGCCCACTACACTCGGCCTGGGGGTGGGGGGGCCGGAGCCCTCCAAGCCTGACATGAGCACGAACATCTCCTGGCAGTGTCCAGCAAACCCACCAGGGACCCAGGGCTGACAAGGAGTTCCTAAACTAGGAGAGGGTAATTTAGGCTGCCTATAACTCCACCAAAGACGGTGACTCAGGAAGAGAATGCCAAGGTAATTCTGAGAAACCCTGACGTGCCCCGCCTTTTGTCCAAGACGGTTCTGGCAGCAGACCGAAAAACAGGGAAGGTGCATTGCCTGTGACCTCGCCAAGGTGTTTTTGTTGCTGGAAACCAGAGAGAGGCACTGAGAGAAGACACATCGCCTCATCCCCCCCAGCTGAAGTTAAGGGCATCTTCTCCATTCAAATCAAGCAGCGTTTCTGAGCATCTACTTTAGAGAAGACACTGAAGAGGATACAAAGATGACTAAGACAAGGATACAAAGATGACTAAGACAAGGCTGTCGCTGCAAAGGGCTTGCATCCCAGCGTGGGAGCAGGAGGAAGAGAGAGACAGAAAGGGTTGTGCTCTAAGGCAGAACATTTAAGTCAGGAAACCGGAGATACCAAAGTCAGGAAGAGGAAGAGATCATGTCCAACTGGAAGGGTCACTTGTGCTGGGACTTGAAGGGCGGGTTTTGTCAGAGATGATGACTTGAGAAGGCGTTTCAGGCCGAGAAGACAGTGGAAGCCAAAAGGCAAAGATGGGGGAGCCCTGGGGCACTTGGGTAGCGGTGAGGCGTCCAGGTAAGCTGCACCAGGGACACACGGCGGGGACAGTAAGACACCTGGTAGGAAGGAGACTGGAGCCAGGAGGGGCTGCACCTTAAATGGTCTGCCTGGCTGTGCTTTAGGACAATGCACAGTGACAGGAGCGTGGAGACAGAATCGGAGTCGGGAAGGCAGGAAGCAAGCAGCCTGGCTGGGGTTTCAGCGGCTCAACAGAAAGGAAAGGACAGGGGTGAGGGACCCTGCAGGGACAAGACTGATGGAATTTGGTGACTGACTTGGGTGGGAGGAAGGAGTCGTGGATAACTACAGGGCTTAAAGCCTGGGAGACAGACTACCTGAGGATGCTGACCACGGGAACAGGAAACCAGGAGAAATGGGCTGGAGCAGGGAAGGAAAGTGAAGGATCTAGCCTGGGATAGGGTGAGGTAAATGCAAGTGGCCATGTCCAATAGGCAGGTGGATGTTAGGGGTGAGCTTGGTAGAGTAGTCAGGGTTAGATTTGAGAGCCATCCATGGAAAAGGCTGCGGCTGGAGAGGCAGAAGTGTCTGGGAACAGGCCTTGCAGCAGAAACTTAGAGAACAATGTGTAGGCGTCAGAGGAGAAGAAGCGAACAACAGAGAAACTGGGCGACCAGAGGGAACTGAGGAGACATGTGGTCCTCAGGGCTTGGACGACAAGTGTTGACTGTGATGGTGCAGGGGATAAGGCAGGTGGGGTGGGGAGATGGGGTCTCAAAGTGAGAATTTAGGACGGAGCAGAAGCCTCACTCTAAGAAGCAGAGAGCACAGTCACAGGGTGGGCACAGACTCCGATAACTTTTTCATTAAGTTTGGTGGTAGGGAGACGAGAGTTGGATGGCAACCCGAAGGGTTAGCAGGGTCAAGGGAAAGTGTGTTTTAGGGTGTTCACCGCTGAGTATGTTTGTAGGTGAGAAGACGGTGGATAAAAGAAGAACTGAGCATCAATGCCCTGGAGAGGAGGGCACGGGAGCACTGGTGAAGTCAGCTCCATCGCAAGAGATCACACTTGGTCCTCCAAGGCAATGCTGTTCAAAACAATTTTTTCTTAACAGAAACTTTCCTTCAGGCAAACTTTATTCAGATCCTGAAATATAAAGTCATTGATGTTGGGTCACAGTAGGGAATGGAGAGGGTCAAGAGAAGGCGCTCATTGCCCTGGGGCATTAGCTCCAAACAAAACAAAAAGGGTGGGTGGAGACCAGATGGAGAAGAACAGAATAAGTTAGGAAGGAGAAAGGGAGATGTTTTGCTGTGGGCAAGATGGGGATGTTGAAAATGGTGAGCTTAAAGAAAGCAGAAAGAATTTGGAAGAGTCACAGTGAAAAATGAGCTACTCACTGCATTTGATCTGGGAAACATGGGATTTCCAAGCAGTACAGAAGTCCCTGTTAAGTTGGAGAACATGAATCAGAAGTGCAGCCAGCTGGCACTCAGCTTTTCCCTGGCAAGGTTGGCAGCCTCACACAGAAGCAGCATATGACGGTGATTATCCAGGCTGGGGGCTGACACAAGTCTGATGGAAGGGTGGGACAGGAGGGGCTCTCAGGAGCTTTCAAGGATGTGCTCGAGAGAGGCAGCCTTTTCTGGGGTCTCCTATCTGCCAAGCCAGACAACAGGGCTTTTTCTTGCGTCCACGGATGTTTTCCCTTGGCTGTTATCAGTGGGAGACAAGGTTACTTTAAAGGATACGACACAAACTTTGAACTGAGATTTTCAGTGAGATATTATTTTCATTTTTAAAAAATCATAGTAAACTGAACATAAAATTTACCATTTAAGCCATTTTTAAGTGTATAGTTATATGGTGTTAAGTACATTCACTTTGTTGTGCAACCATCACCACTGTCCATCTCTGAAACTTTTCTATCATCCCCAACTGAAACTCTGTACCCATTAAACACTAAAGCTCCATCTCTCCCTCCCTCCAGCCCCAATAACCACTGTACTACTTTCTTTCTCCGCGAATTTGACTACTCTAGGTATCTCACATAAGTGAAACCATACAATATTTGTCTATTTGTGTCTGGCTTATTTCACTTAGCATGATGCCCTCAAGATTCATCCATTCTATAGCACGTGTCAGGATTTCCTTCCTCTTTAAGCTGAATGATATTCCATTGAATGTATACACATTTTTTTAATTCATTCATCAGTGAATGGACAGTTACATTGTTTCCACCTTTTGACTATTGTGAATAATGCTGCTACAAATATTGGCGTACAAATATCTGCTCAGTTCCTGTTTTCAATGCTTTTGGGTATATACCACCAAGTGGAGTTGTCCATAATATGTTTTTAAAATGATGTACATAACTGAATAAAAATAGATCAATGCAGGACTTCCATGGCAGTCCAGAGGTTAAGACTCCACTCTCCCGATGCAGGGGGCATGGGTTCAGTCCCTGGTCGAGGAACTAAGATCCCACAGCTAAAAAATTTAAAAAATAATAATAATGAAATACATAATTCTCAAAAAGAAAATAGATCAATGCAACTTTGACCAAAATGGGGGGGTGCCAGACCTGTGAGAGTATGGGACAAGGAGATCTGGGCACCAATGCCCCTGCCTGGGCAGGGCTGATGGCATGGCAGCCATTCATACCCATTTCTGGAGCCCTGGGCTGGGATGTCAGGTCAGTCTAAAAGGATTCAAGAACAGTTGACTATTTTACTTTTGGGGAAAACAGGAACCATGCCAAGCTTCCAAAGCACCGTTCCTGATAAGCAAATGCACACAAACAGCTGTGGTTTGGGCACAGCTGATAAGAGCAGAGCTG
The DNA here is from genome assembly GCF_964165515.1 of Mesoplodon bidens. NCBI lineage: Eukaryota > Metazoa > Chordata > Mammalia > Artiodactyla > Ziphiidae > Mesoplodon > Mesoplodon bidens. The sequence continues at coordinate 69,104,653 of NC_138170.1, read as the reverse complement.
GTTATTGGTTAAAAAAAAAAAAAAAGCCAAATTTTAGTGAGGCACCCTAGACTTTCTTTTCTGGCACTATTTGTATGTCAAAGCACAGACTTTGGTGTCAAGACAGCCTTCTATCCAAATCTGTACTCTGCTAGTCTTAGCTCTGTTGGGCAGGTCATATTACCTCCCTGATTCTCAGTTTTCTCATCTATGTATTGTGTAGCTAAAAGGATTAATGAGACGTGTATGTGTAAGTGCTTCACACAGAATCTAGCACACAGCAGCCCATCAGTAAATACCAGTTTCCTTCTTTTCCCTTCTCAGTGGCTTCCTTCACTGCCCACCCCCTCTTTTGAACTTGGGGAGCCTAGAACCCCTCTGCTCTCTGGCACCTTCCCAGGTAGTTTTAAGCAGCCCAGAAAAAGACAGGAACACCGCACCTTTGCCTCCTAGTGGTGAAACAAGTCCATTGCATGGACAAACAATAAACTACACATTCAAACTTTGTTCGTTTATGAATCAGAGGTCGGGTCTCATTTATAAACACGTACCTGAGTCATCAGCAATATATCCCTATAACTAGAGTTTACTGCTTACTATTCATGGCTAAATACTATCTAGCAGAATAATTAGAAGGCATCGTTAAATATATCACATTCATTTGGTCTGCAGACTGACGAGAACACTAACTCTGTATATTTCATCTCATGTTCATCTGCTTATAAATTTTAAAGAGCTGATGACCGAGAAGAGCAAGAGGCCCCCGGGTAGTGCAGTGTGGACTTCTTCTTTTTTTTTGGCTGCATTGGGTCTTCGTTGCTGCGCGCGGGCTTTCTCTAGTTGTGGCGAGCGGGGGCTACTCTTCGTTGCGGTGCGCGGGCTTCTCACCGCGGTGGCTTCTCTTTTTGCCGAGCTCGGGCTCTCTGCGTGCAGGCCTCAGCAGTTGCAGCACTCCGGCTCAGTAGTTGTGGCTCGCAGGCTCTAGAGCGCAGGCTCAGTAGTCGTGGCGCAGGGGCTTAGTTGCTCCGCGGCATGTGGGATCTTCCCGGACCAGGGAATTGACCTCGTGTCCCCTGCACTGGCAGGCGGGTTCTTAACCACTGCACTACCAGGGAAGTCCCAGTGTGGGCTTCTTAAGCCCAGAGATATCATAACATCCTAGTCAGGAGCACAGACAAGGGCACCATGGAGACCTGGAAAAGTGTAACTTTGGAGGTGATCCATGAAGGATTCGATTGACTGAGAGGGGGATGCCCATGCTGTCTCTCAGAAAGGCTGAAAAAATGGGAGCTGGAAGTAGACTCAGCTGCTGCCCCACGCAGCATTCACAACAGCTCCTGGCACGTCTGTTCTGAGCTCTGACTGGAGAACAATTCCTTCAGAGGCAGGACGGGCCTGGCCGGGAGGCAGTGGGACCCAGAGATCAGACATGCTTGGGGGCTGATGTTGAGGGGGCACGTGGGGTGGACCCAGCAGCGGGAGAGAGGAGGAGGCCCCTACAGTATCCGGTGTGTGTGTTGGGGAGGGGAGGGAACTGGAAGCTAGGAGAGGTTGCAGATGTGTGGGTGTCACTTCAAGTAGTCAGCTGGTGAGTTTGCAGACAGCCCAGCAGTATCACGGTGGTTGCGATGCAGAGGTCTTGACCCATATTCCAGCAGGCAGTGTCGTGGAGTCTGTGAGCCAGTCACTGGGCCCAGCCGGGATTGGGGAGGGTCAGAGGAGCTAAGCAGAGCCCCAGGTCCTGAGAATGAGGCAGAGGACACCGGTGGGACCCAGCTGTAGCATCAGGAGTAGGTTCCAGGCAGAAAGCAATCTTGACTACAAGTCCTGAGCTACGTCCTGGGGCAGTGTGTCTCATATCCTGTTGACCATGGTATCAGGATTATTGGCGGACCTGTCAGGAATGCTGGTTCCTAGGCCCTGCCCCAGACCTACCATGTTGGGGGGTGGACACTAACAATCTATATTTCCAGCACTCCTCCTCAAGGTGATTCTATCACACTGAAGGTTGAGAATCACAGACCTAAGGCTAATTGACCAACAGAATGAGGCCAGGTGCTTGGGCAGGACCAAGCAGCTGTAACTATGAAATAAGCCTGTACATTACCCACTCCACAACCCACTTCACAAACCCCAAGGAGAAATGCCAGTGGCAGGGCTTCCCTGGTGGCGCAGTGGTTGAGAGTCCACCTGCCGATGCAGGGGACACGGGTTCGTGCCCCGGTCCGGGAAGATCCCACATGCCGCGGAGCGGCTGGGCCCGTGAGCCATGGCCGCTGAGCCTGAGCGTCCGGAGCCTGTCCTCCGCAACGGGAGAGGCCACAACAGTGAGAGGCCCGCGTACTGCAAAAAAAAAGAAAAAAGAAAAAGAAATGCCAGTGGCAGCCACACTCGTCCTGGGGCCAAATAAAAGTTTTACCACATGGTGACCAGTAGGCTCTGGCTTTTGGACTCCAGGGCACCATTTGATTGATCCAGTACTACAGATGAGACATGTCTCAACATGTTTTTCTTTCCTTTTTTTTTTTTTTTTTTTTTAAAGGATGAAACATGAGTCGATATACACAGAACCAGGGTTAGTCTCTGATAAAATAGGCGAGTGGTTTGTTTGGGGCATTGTCTTAGAAGCCCGTCCCCAAGATGCCTGTTGCCCTCACATGACGTGAACACCAGAACCCCTCTCTGTGGCACCCCTCACTACCCCCCTGTGGAGTTCTGCATTCTCTGGCATCTTCTTCAACTAACTTCTGCAAAAATCTAAAAATGCAACAAGTAAGGAAGTGTTATGTCATCTGTGATACACATCAACTCAATGAATTAGGTAGTCAGTAAAATTATTATTATAAAGATTTTGTAGAAATTTAGGGAAATATTTATTAAATGTTATTAAGTAATTGTATTATTAAGTGTAGAAAATATCTACATCGTTATAGCTAAAAATATGAAAAACAAAACAATATGCAAAAATAAAACTTGTGAGAGTTGTGATAATCTGTTTGCAGGGCAGGAATAAAGACGCAGACATAGAGAATGGACGTGTGGACACATAAGGGTGGGAAGGGGGGGTGGGATGAACTGGGAGATTGCAACTGGCATCTACACACTACCATGTGTAAAACAGATAGCCAGTGGGAACCTGCTGTATAGCGCAGGGAGCTCAGCTCAGTGCTCTGTGGTGACCTAGATGGGTGGGATGGGTGCGGGGGAGAGGCCCAAGAGGGAGGGGGTATATGTATACATACAGCTGATTCACTTAGCAGAAACTAATGCAACATTGTAAAACAACTATACCCCAATAAAATAAAATAAAACTTTAAAAAAATGTGTTACAGTGTAACAGTTAATTAAAAGCTAACTTTCTGCTGTTCCTTTTCTTCTCTGAATTACAAGATGATAAACTATACTCAGGACTGAAACCTACAATAACAGAACTGTATATAACTGCTGAGTATTCACTAACCTTGAAAGGTCAAAAATATCCCCGGTGAAGTTCACAAGAGATGGGCTGGCTGGCAGCACTGAGCCCAGCCTATTCTCAGCAACCAGAGCCTGAGCTGCCTGTTCAAGGAGCTTGTCCATGGCCTGGTGCAGGTGCAAGTGAAGATGAGCAGCCCCTTAGCAGCTGCTTAAGCAGCAGGCTGGGAGATGCGCTACCGACAGCATGAGAGGGATGATGTCTGGGCTCAGTGGTGTGAAGAGCTCAAACTCTGACCTTTTATTTGGACAACTTCTCTTTGAGCTAGATTGGGAGTTGATTCGCACCTCATCCTGAGCTGTGCTCCAGAGCAGCAGGTTTCAGCCTCTGCCTGTATGTGGACGTGGGGAGAAGTAAGCTTGAAAGTGCCAACTTCCTTTCACAGCCTCTGAGGTGAGGGGAGCCTTGATAATAGCCTATAAATCCCACAGGATGGAAATGCCAGCAGCTGGCCACTCCAGGGTGCAACTGCATAAACAAGGGGGTGTTTATGCAAAGAAACGCAGTCAGAGAAATATTAGCCTGAATGTCAAGTTTTCCTACAGTGAACTCAGCAAGACAGCAAAACTGTCTTCCCCTGGGGAAAGAGGGCAGTAGGAGGAAACGCCAGCTCCTGAGGCATAAGGAGAGATTTGGAGGCCCTTGTTGGAGAGAGGAAGCCAATGCCTGTGGGTATGCAGGGTAATGCTTGTGAACCGGAAGAGCGCTAGCACCACCGTGATGCTGGGCGTTGCGGGGAAGAGAGCTGGGAGAAGGTGATGAGAATTATCTTTTTCAGAGGGAAACAATAGGAGGTTCAGTCTCATTGTGATGCTTCCCTTTTCTGCCTTTGGCTCTTCCAATCCCTAGGAATCCTAGGCTGTAAATGCTAGCATTGAGTTAATCCCACTCATGGGTCTTAAACAATGGTTCTGTAAAATGGAGGTGATTAAAGAAAAAGTTGCTGGCTTGCAGATAGAACTTGAAACAGTGATGCACTGAAATGAAAAATGAAAAATTCACATATAGTCTTACAATGGTAAGGTCTATGGAGGCTCCTCTTCTTAAGCACAGCAACTGCAATTTGAGTATCTGACAAGAGGTATGCAGTGGGATGGAGTTTTGGCCCCATTAGCACTGTTGTAAGCCGTAACCTAGGCATGAACAGCTAAAAGAAAAAAGAGGAATTTAATACACAATGTCTTTATACACTCTATAAACACTATAGCTCTTAATTCATGGCTACTAGTTGATTATTCAGTAAATTACCCCCACTCTTTAAAGGTGGGAAACACATTTTATACATTTTTATCTTCAAAATTTTAGTTACCTACATAATAAATTCAAGTCAAGCCTCAACATACAATAATTTGTAAAGAAAATTTAGTACAACATACCAAAATTTATGGGATGCAGCTAGTGCAGTGCTACCTGGGGAGGTCAAGCCCCACCATTAGGCAAGAAACTGAAAGAAAAGACATCCAGATTGGAAAGGAAGAAATAAAGAAAATTTAAGTTTTAATTAATATTCTAAATATAAGTGTTATGGGTTGAATTGCGTCCCCCACAAAAGATATGCTGACATCCTAACCCCATGACCTAAGAAAGCAACCTTATTTGGAAATAGGGTCGGTGTAGACGTGATTAGCTAGAATGAGGCCATACTGGCGTAGGATGGGTCCTTAATCCAATACGGCTATTTCCCTAGAAGAAGAGAAACCAGAGACACACAGGGAGAAGGCCATGTGACAGCAGAGGTTGAGACTGGAGTGATGCAGCCGTGAGGCAAGTATTGCTGGTGACACCAGAAGCTCGAGAAAGACATGGAATAGATTCTCCCCTAGAGCCTTGGGAAAACGTTGCCCTGCCAACACCTTGATTTCAGACTTCCAGGCTCCAGAACCATGAGAGAATAAATTTCTGTTTTTTTTTTTTTTTTTTTTTTTTTTTTGCGGTAGGCGGGCCCCTCACTGCTGTGGCCTCTCCCCTTGCAGAGCACAGGCTCCGGACGCGCAGGCTCAGCAGCCATGGCTCACGGGCCTAGCCGCTCCGCGGCATGTGGGATCTTCCCAGACCGGGGCACGAACCCGTGTCCCCTGCATCGGCAGGCGGACTCTCAACCACTGCGCCACCAGGGAAGCCCAATTTCTGTTGTTTTAAGCCACGCAGTTTGTGGTCATTTGTTCCAGCAGCCCTAGGAAACCAATACAATAAGCAAACAGCTGAAAGACACCCAAGTTGCCTCTCCCTGCTTGGTCATGAGCAGACCTCTGCTCCTTTGCATACGCCCAAGGCCCGTGGGCCCCGGGGCCACCCACACTGAGCAGATCAGAAAAGTAACTGGACTCTTTTACTGACTCTCTGACCTCCCATATTGTGACAGAGTCACAGAGTCCAACATTGTCCCCCATTTCTTCCTCAACAAACTGAGCCTCCGCACTGCTCAGGGGTCTACCTGTCAGAGGAGATAGCATTATCCCCAGCTCAGGGGTAATCCTGATCAGTCTCAGACTGTGCGGTGATCCCATTCCTCTTGCCAGTGACTGGTTTAGGGATGGGTAAGTGAGGGGAGCCCTGCTGGAGAGCTTCTGCGAATGGTTTCCTCACCTTTAATGAGCTGTCCTCTTCTTCCACTGCACATCGTGATAACTCACCATGGAACTGGGACGATAGCAGACTTCCCATGATCAGGAGTAAGGCCAAGGTCAAAGCTGAAATGCTGAGGATGGCCAAGTGTACAAATAGGAAGGTCACTTAGGTGAGAGGTGAGAGATTGCAGGTGAGAGATGATGGTGTCTTGGCCAGGGTGGTGACTGGAGGTGGGGAGAAGTTAATAGATTCTGGGTATATTTTGAAGATAGTGCCCAGAGGATTTAAAGGCTGGATGTGGAGTGAGAGAGAAAAAGAGGAGTCGAGGAAAACTCAAAGGTTTTTAACTTGAGCACCTAGAGGACGGTGCTGCCGTTGGCTGAGATGGGAGGTGCAGCTTTCACGGGGAGCAGGATGTCAGCTTCAGAGGTTGCGCTAGAGATGCCATGTCCGAGTGGAGATGTTGAACAGGCGGTGAGACATGTGTGGAGTACAGGAGCGAGGTCCAGGCTGGCGGTATGAATGTAAGCTGTCAGCATACAGATAGCATTAAAGACGTGACTGAAATCACGAACGGAGCCAGAAAAGGGAAGAGGCCCGAGGATGGAGCCAGAGGCAGCACACAGACCGGGAAAGAGCTGCCGTGTGGATAAAATGAGAAACAACCCTTGACAGAAATACATAAGAAAAAGCACAAATACATAAGGTCAATAATAATAAGAGCTTACTATATGCCAGGCTCTGTGCTGTGGTCTGCATATATATTATGTAATTTAATCTTCATCAAACCGCATTAGCAATTTTAAAATACCAACGAAATGATTCCAAGGCATCATCACGCAAACCAAAATAAATAAAGATGAAACTGTTTAGATGGGGCTGTGGGAAAACTGATGTCCTGAAATGTGGCCAGTGGCACTTTAGCATGAGAGGATCTGGAAGCAGTGTAACAGGAGCTCTAAAGTCATTCCACCTTTTGACCTTATTTAAAAAGGAAAAAGTAACTCTTACATATGTTCCTGTAGGTCTATCTGTAAGCGTAAAAATCTGGAAATGACGCAAGTCATTGCGAAACAGGCTACGAGACATTAACATGAAGGAATGGCCATTGACCCATTAAAAATGACAAGTATGTGGACTGTGTTGATACAGGTAATGTGATTTGTCTTAGTTAGGGATTGCTTCCTTTTGAGGAGAGAATTCCAGACAATTCGCTTAAATGAAGGAAAATTTATTTTGAAAGTACAGAGGTATCTCAGGGCTCCCAAGAGCAACAAAATAGATGCAGATCTCTCAAAGGACTGGGACCTGGACCTGGAAAGTCATCAGGGGCAAGGCAAGGCACCTGAATGGTGACACCAATTCCCTCCTTCACCAAACTCAGCCTGGCTCCTCTGAGCCCTTTCCCAAGGGGCCTCAAGCTTGGTCTGTAAGGACTTGAACAAACACTAACATCGTATCTAACAGCTCAAGGTCACATCTTTAGGGTGACCCTAGGCCCCACTAGAAGTGCCTGCCTTAGAAAACTCCTGGTTGCCGAAAGAATTTACAGCTTGTTCCAGCAATACCTGAAGTTAGAGCCCCTTCTCCCAGTCTCTGTGGGAGGGAGGGAGGCTCACTTTGATAAGTCAGTGTTTAACTTTGTTAGTTTTTTTAAAAAATAAATTTATTTATCTATTTTCAGCTGTGTTGGGTCTTCGTTACTGCGAGGGCTTTCTCTAGTTGCAGCGAGCAGGGGCTATTCTTCGTTGCGGTGTGCGGGCTTCTCATTGCGGTGGCTGCTCTTGCTGCGGAGCACGGGCTCTAGGCGTGTGGGCTTCAGTAGTTGTGGCACGTGGGCTCAGTAGTTGTGGCTCATGGGCTCAGTAGCTGTGGCTCGCAGGGCTTAGAGTGCAGACTCAGTAGTTGTGGCACAGGGGCTTAGTGGCTCCGCGGCACATGGGATCTTCCCAGACCAGGGCTCGAACCCGTGTCCCCTGCATGGACAAGTGGATTCTTAACCACTGCACCACCAGGGAAGTCCCTAACTTTGTTAGTATTTAACTTTGGTAAGTTTTCTGACAAAATCCAGAAAAGCTTAAATGATACATACAAGATAGGCATTTATCAAATTCCCATTTTTTCTGTAAAAATTTTTATACTCAAAATTTTAAAAATACATTTCTGAACAGTTATATAGTGGCTTCTACATAAGTGTGGAGGGAGAAATATTCAACTGTCATTGGGTTGTATATTAATAGGGAATAAGACTTAAAAGGTGGATTTAGAATAGAAGAATTTAAACAAGGCTGGGTGGCCACTAATTTGAGGCCAGTAAATCTATATTTACAAGGAAATTGTCCCTTATCATGAATTGCCTATTTCTGGTTTCCACACATGACTCCTACCCACACTCTTTCGCCATGAAGCTTAGTGTTATTTTGTTAGTGGAGCCACATGAGGGGCACAGCCACCTGTAACGTAAAGGAGAGGGCTGCATGAGGCAGACTGCAGGCTGCTAAACAATGCATTTTCATCACTTTTCTCCTCTGCCTGGAAGATGTATTCCTTCTTCTCCTTGAAATTCCTGCACATCCTTCAAAGCCCCTGATCAGATGATATTTCCTGTATGGAGCCACCTCTGATCCACTAGTCAGAATTAATCCCTGCCCTGTGTTGCTATGGCATATTCAATCCTTCTATTATGGAATTTTATATGCTGCTTTGTAATTAATGGTGTGCACATTTGTCTTTTCTCAAGATCAGGGAATGTGCTTAATTATCTTTGGCTTTCTGGTATCAATACAGTGCTTGGCAAATTGTAGGTGCTCAATAAATGCTTGCTGACTAGTTGAATTCCCCGTGTATTCATTCACTCATTTATCCTTTACAGAGCCCTATTTGGCTGCTAGGGAATAGATATCAGGACTAGTTCAGGTCATTCCAGATCAGTTCTAGCCTCTCCAGGTCGATGCAGCACCTCTAACTGGGAGTAGAGAGAGGCAAAGAGGTGAGAATTTAAAACAAGGCAGGAGGCAGAGGCTATAAGGTTAGCAGCTGGGGAAAAAGGAGATCAGATTCCCACTCTTACATGACCTTCCTCCTCTAGACAACCGTGTCTTTCTGGCTTCCCAAATAGAGGGCTGCTCTGCAATCAGATAGAAGAGATGGAAACGGAATGAGAAGGATTCATACATTTTTCCACTGTAGGGGGTGGTCTAGGTGAAAACATACATTTATTGGTTTCCTATCGCTACTGAAAAATATCACCAAAACTCGATGGCTTAAAATAACACAAAATGATTCTTTTATAGTCCTAGAAGTGAGATGTCCAAAATGAGTTTTACAGGGTTAAAGATCAAGGCTTGCAGGGCTATTTCCTTCTGGAGGCTCTAGGAGAGAATTCATTGCCTTTCTGGTTTCTAAAGGGTATCCTCATTCCTTGGCAGGGGGCCCCACCACACACAGCCTTTTTTCCCCTCTGCTTCCATCATCCCATTGCCTTCAACCTACTTCAATCCCGTTTCCCTCTTATAAGGACTCTTGTGATTACATTGGGCCTATCCAGATAAGCCAAGATCATCTCCCCAGCTCAAAATCCTTAACTTAATCATACCAGCAAAGCCCCTTTTCCCTTTTGTCATATACGGTAACACTCACAGGTTCCAAGGATTAGGATGTGGACCTCTCAGGGGGACCATTACTCAGCCTATTACAACATGCTTAATGTGAACATCTTCACCATAACAAAAAAGCCCCCTTATCCAAAAGGCTCTTACCTGGGATTTCTAGCCTCCTTAATAACTGCAGCAAATCAATGACACAACTGACTCATTGATCTTTCATATAATTTAACATTGCTGGGACTTTAACATTGCTGGGAAAAAGGTGATATGGCCAAAACCAGCCCATTGAAAACATAATAGCTTAAGAGACAAGAGCCACTGCTAAAAAGATACATGCACTTAAGGTTCACAGTCTATCAAGGACCCAGAGGAATAGAAAGAGTATCATTTATAATGAGCTTCACAATACTATATAGAACAATAAGTGTAATAATTTGGGAAATTATAAAGCATTGTGTCAATTTCAGGGATGTGATTATTCCTATGTGGAATTAGTGTATTTGTTTACATGTATGTTTCTTTCCCACTGTACTCTTCCATCGGAATGTCAGTGCCAGAAGAGCGAAAACCTCATGTGTGTTATGTCCCTAGGGTCTTGCATTAACCTTAGAACATAGCAAGTGTCAGTAAGTATCTGAATACATTTTAAAAAATATATGCTACTAAATTTCCATTCCTTAAGAAATAAATGAGGGGACTTCCCTGGCGGCGCAGTCATTAAGAATCCACCTGCCAACGCAGGGGACACAGGTTCGATCCCTGGTCTGGGAAGATCCCACATGACGCGGAGCCTGAGCCTGCGCTCAGGGGCTTCCCTGGTGGCACAGTGGCTACTACTGAGCCTGCGCTCTAGAGCTTGCAAGCCACAGCTACTGAGCCCACCCGCTGCATCTACTGAAGCTCATGCTGAATCCCATCTACACATCTCTAGAGCCCATACTCTGCAACAAGAGAAGCCACTGCAATGAGAAGCCCGCGCACCGCAACGAAGAGTAGCCCCCGCTTGCCACAACTAGAGAAAGCCCACACGCAGCAACAAAGACCCAACACAGCCAAAAATCATAAACAAAAATAAATGTATAAAAAAAAGAAAAAGAATGAGAGAGTTCTAAAAAATAAAAAAGAATATGTGTAAGGAACACTAGCTCACTCCTGTATCCAGCCAGCTTTCTTCCCCACAAACATTTGTATATGCGTGTAATTTAACATGCACGCTCCCCAACACCACGTCTTCCCCCAGGGGTGGGGGGCGTGTCTTGATAAGTTGCCAAGACCCCTGGCTTATCTGATACCAGGCATCCTGCTCAGACCTCTTTAAAAGGCAGTGATCCACTAAGTGGTCCCATCTACCACAGGAGCGATGAGCAAGCAGCTGATCTCGGTTCTGCCTCACCTTGTACAGTTCCACAATAGACGCTGCATTTTTTTGCCTCCGCCTGTTCTTACCAGGCCAGTCCAGTCCTGCCTGCTCTTCATCCTGGGATGCCTGCTGCACTCCAGTTTGGCATAGCTTTGAGGTTGTTGGCTCCAAACCAGGTCCTGTTCATCTGCCCCTCCCAAGCCCACACAATAGAGAATTTGACCCCTCCAACACAAACCATTCAGGGAATTATAACACGTGGAATCCAAGAATGGCCATCACCAACTCCGCTCTGGAAGAGTATATGTGGAAAGAGTATGGAGTCTGCCAGCCTTGCATGGCTCAAATCTTAGTAGCTGTGTTTTTGAACAAGACATGCAATCTTGTAAAGCCTCAGTTTCCTCTTTTGTACCATGGAGATGATACAGTAAAACCTCACCCCACCATAAGGTGATGGGTGGGCAAAAGAAGTCAATCTTATAAAAAGCAAGGGCCTGTTTTGAGAAGTTAATGAAATGACTTGGATTTGGGTTCTGGCTATGTAAACCAAATCCTTTCTCAGCTGTGGTTTGGTGTCCCCTGTGCATTGTTTACTCTGGTTTAAATATTGATGGGGACAAGCATGCGTCCTGTGACTGGCTAAAGTTCCCAGGACAGCAGCAATAATTCCAGGAATCTCCTAGTTCTCTGGCACCCATTGTGTCTTTTGGATCCAGGGAAATTTGGCTGGAAGAATACTGAGGACACAGGGACTCACTCTCTGCCTCCCCACCTCCCCATAGAAGGCCCTCCCTAAAGTAAGAACTTTAGCTCATCCCATGTGAGAACAGAGGATGGGCAGGAGTTGGGAGACAACAATTATGTGATATCTGAATTTGCTTTACTGAAGAGTTTTACTTTAAATGCCTATTCCTTTAGTGTTGTTGTGAGGATTAGGGTTGATATATGAACATGTCTTGGTGCTTGGCATGTCGTATTTGCTTATTAAATGGTGCATTCCACAAATGTTTATTAAGCACCTATTATATCCTGGCCACTATACTGGGTCCTAGGACTACGACAGTAAATAAGATACATGTTGTTCCTGCCCTCATGAAGTTTAGCAGAAATAACAGCTTAGAGCAACTTGGAAGCTATGAAGTTTAAGCTATCATCATATTTTTTTCTAAACAATCATCTTTCCCTAAACATTTTAAAACACTTGAGATCTTCTTTGTATATTTTGGAACAGAATACTCCTTTCTCTTCTCTAAAGAAGTGATTCTCAACCAGGGTCGATTTTGCTGCCCAGGAGACATTCGGCAATGGCTGGTGACATGTTTTGTTGTCACAGCGGGGGGGGGCAGGGGGAGGTGTGCTACTCTCGTGGGTGGAGGCTAAGGACGCTCCTAAACATCCTACAGTGCACGGGACAGCCCCCAACACAGTCTCACCTGGCCCCAGATTTCAGAATGCCAAGACTCAGAAACCATGATCTAGAGGGGACCTGCTTGGTCCACAATCCGTTATTTTTGGCTACAAAGGGAGAGAAACGCACCACACTTACAAGTCTTAGAAAAACTGTCCCTTCTGTTCTGTGCCCTATGCCACTTGCCCGTGTCAGAGCAGGGAAAGGGGAGGAGGCTCTTCCAACTTCTCCATCCGGAAGCACACTCCTCTCCAGAAGCACATTCTTCTCAGGGGCAGAGAGAATTGAGCTGGGAGTCTGTTTCAGAGTATCCAGCACTATACCTGCATTTGGTGAGCTTATATTTGACTGATTCTCTTAAAGAAGTAAGTTTTCAAACGAAAAGCTCCGGGAAGAGATCTTGTCTTTAAAACCCTACCAAGATATGCAAATAAGCCACATTATCTCAAGGCCACTGAACACAAGTTTTCAGTTCATTTGGTTTTCTTTATTTTAAAAGTATTTTAAAAGCTTGTCTGGGCATAATTAATCTAATTTGGTCTTTAGGGTGGTCCAGGCTTCCAGAGTGACTGTTTTTTTGATCTGATGTTTCTCTCACATGTTCAGCAATAAAATTTTGGACAAAGCAGAGGATGAGGAAGAGTGAGGCAAAATAAAATGAAGCCAGAAAGAGATGGAGGGAGTGAGGGAGGGAGGAAGGGAGGAGAACCAAAGGAGTGGGGGTGGGGTGCGGGACGGGGAGGGGAGGAGAACAAGCACAGAAAGAATGGAAAGGGCTAGTCTTAAATTTCCTGGCTTCAAGAGCCCTGGTTCCCCAACTCTGTTTACTTCTTTGCCTTCTATACTGCTTTCCAGAAGCACTGCATTGGATTCTAGCCTACTTCCCTCTCCTCCAGCTTCTGGGTAGAGGCGGGATCTCCTGTCTCACAGCTGGGTTCTGAAGCAGAATCCTGTGGTGAAGCAGTATAACCCTCTGAAGAAAAGCTAGAATGTGTTTGTGAAATTCAAGACTATTTTTTTCATGCTCATTCACCTTATCAGAGTAGATTGTCAGTAAATGCATACTGTTGTTGTTGATGATGAAGTTTGAATATCCACTAGTCAGTACCAGCCACAGGCTGGATGTATGACTCATGTCCCCACTCAGATGGGTTGGATGATGACTCAAACTGTGACGTAAAACCTCTGAACTCTGTATTTCACATCCCATTGGCTGAATGAGCTACACGCCTTTTCTTAGAAATGAAATTTGAGTTTAAAATGTGCAAACATCTCATCTGAAATGTGCAAAACATTTTTTTTCCAGTGCAGTGTTTTACTTGGAACTTGTTTCAGATGTTAGATGTGCTGGCCCAGATTCTCGGATGTAACAGTTTGTTTGAGCCCACCCACAGATGTTACGCCTCTATCCACAACAGAAAGTAACTTAACCAGAATCATTTGTAGTACTGGTGGTGAACAGGATTTTGTGTTCTATTAAGCGTCATTCTTCATTTAAAAAATTTTGTCACTGGCTGATGCCATGTGTTCTATAGCACTTCCCTAATATAAATAAGACTTTAATCAAAGCTACACTGAGACAATATTTCATTGCTTAGACTTGCCCCATTGGCCTTCAATAATGAAACTCTTCTTTACCCCAAACCTTAATGATGTAAGCACATATCTTGACCAAAGTACTTTCCTTCTTTTGAATTTCTCTAACTTTGGTTTTCAGTTCAACTCTTAGGGACTCAGTGAGAGTATCTTCTGGCTTCCTTACGGCATGATATTTAATAAACTCCCCACATGCCTTGCACACAGCATGTAAGTGTTGGTTAGATGGAGGAACAAGGCGAGCTTTGCAAAATGGGTATCAGTGGAGCACGAAGCTGACGTCAGGCTGCATGGTTCACCGAGGGCCTCTTCTCCTTGCTCTTTGTCCCTCATCCGGGCATTTCCAGGACTGAGGGCGCTCTCACCAGGCCAGCCTACTTCCAGGTCTCAATGGAGCCATTGTGCCGGAGACTGAGGCAGTCTCATCATCGCCTTGGTCTCCCTCAGGGCAATCTGACAATCCTCAGTCAGCTCGCACGTCTGTTCCTCCAGGCCCGAGGTCAGGCCTTTTACATGGAAGCCCCAGCTGGTGAGAGGAACGGGGGAATGATGAGGCCTGAAAATTCTTCACTCTTTGTTCTTCTGATGGGTGACAAGATAATTAGTCCAAAGGAGATGCAGCCTCTCCCAGGCTGTATTTAGCCAAATTGCAGAGCTTTCTTTCCCCTGGAGGAGCCTGGGACTCCTCCCTAGGAGATGGCAGTACCAGAAGGGGAACAAAATCAAGTAGGCTGGCCACAGCCATGGCAGGGCATGCTCCCCCAGTCACAGAAGCGTGATGGCGGTGCCGCTGGCGTCCAGAATTCAGGAAACCGGGGTTCCCAGCACAACTCTGCCATGCAGACTCTGTATGACTGAGGACCTTTATCTCCTCTGGCCCTCAGATTTTTGTATGTTAAATAAACATGATAATCTCTTCCTCACAGGAGCGTGATGAAGATGAAATGGGATAAATTTCTTAAAGCACTTTATGAATTGTAGATGTGTGACACGGATGGAGGTATTGCCATGAATAATAGAAGCGCCCAGATGGCCCCCTTTACAGAGGATCAGAGCCCACTTAACTTTGACACGTGAGGTTCTGTCATACTTATGAAGTACATTCGCCATAATCTTCTCTCCCGTCCTTCTCTCTGGGACCACTCTTTCCCAGTCCTCAAGCACATGGTTAATGCTCAATAGATATTTGATTGCAAATATTACTATTTGTGATAAAATATTAAAATAGAGAAAAATTGATTCAGTAAACAGAAAAGTTGCACTATGTATCTAATTGTCTAAAATACATATTTGCAAATAAATTGAGGAGAGGTGATGTTTAAAAGAGCATTTTTATAATTCCCAACAGGTACACTTAAAAGAGTATGTAACATTGATATGCCTTTATTATCCCTTCAGCTTTTTAAATTTAATAATTTTAATATAATTTGAAATTATTTAACTCTTCCCTCTTACTGATAAGACTTTTAAAAAACCTTCCTTCCCCTTCTTGTTTTGTTTTATTTCTCCATCTCTCAAATGTAAAAGAAAGTTTTAAATTGCAAATGAAGAATTCTATTTAATTCAACATAGATTTACTGAACACCTACTATGCAGAACTGAAAAAGAAGACTGAGATCTATCATTGTTTTTTTTTCCTCCAGTTCACCCCTGTCATAAAATTCCCGTTACAACATACACATGGATAGACTTCCATTCAATACCCTGTATCTCGTTGTTTTGAAGTTTTTCTTCAATCTAATTAATACATGCAATCCATAGTTATTGGATAATAATGTACTATCCCTTCTCAGTAACTCATCTTACACCCTCCCCCCACCTCTGGCACCTTTCAGTCAAACAATGAGATTGAAGCTTATTGCCCTAGGAAAGAGAAGCATGGACACTGGCTAAAACAAAGAAGTTACAGCTCAGCTTTGTGTTTCAAACTAGACTTTTTTTTAAAGTTCATTACATCAAACTAAAAAGCTTCTGCACAGCAAAGGAAATCATCAACAAAATGAAAAGGCAACCTACTGAATAGTTGAAAATATTTGTAAACCATATATCTGATAAGGGGTTAATATCTAAAATATATAAAGAATTCATACAACTCAATAGCAGGAAAACAAACAACCTTATTAAAAACTGGGCAGAAGATCTGAATAGATATTTTTCCAAAGAAGACATACAGATGGCCAACAGGTACGTGAAAAGATGCTCAGCATCACTAATCATCAGGGAAATGCAGGGCAAAACCACAATTAGATATCATCACTTCACAACTGTTAGAATGGCTATTACTAAAAACAATAAAAAACAAGTGTTGGTGAGGAATGCACTGTTGGTGGGAATGTAAACTCGTGCAGCCACTATGGAAAACCATATGGAGGTTCCTCAAAAATTTTAAAATAGAACTACCATATGATCCAGCAATGCCAATTCTTGATATTTATCCAAAGAAAACAAAAACACTAACTTGAACATATGCACCCCCAAGTTCATTGCAACGTTATTTACAATAGCAAAGATATGGAAGCAACCTAACTGTCCATCAATGCATGAGTGGATAAAGAAATTTTATAAAAGACATGGAGGAAACTTAAATGCATGTTACTGAAAGAAGGCAATCTGAAAAGGCTACATACACTATGATTCCAACTACACAACATTCTGGAAAAGGCAAAACGATGGAGACAATAAAAAAGATCAGTGTTTGCCAGGGGTTGGGGGGAGGGCGGGAGGGAGGGATAGGTAGAGTACACAGGATTTTTAGGGCAGTGAGACCACTTTGTACTACACTATAATGGTTGATACATGTCATCATACATTTGTCAAAACTCATAGAAGTACAACACTAATGTAAACTATGGACATTGGGTGATAATGATGTTTCAACTGATTTTAATAAATATACCACTCTGGTGTGGGATGTTGATAGTTGGTGGGTAGGGAGGTTGTGGGTATATGTTAACTCTCTGTACTTTCCCTTCAGTTTTGCTGTAACCCTAAAACTCTTCTAAAAAAAGTTTATTAAAAAATATATGAATCAATAACTGAAAGAACTGCAAGGAGAGAGAAATCTACCACTGTAGTTGAAATTTTCAATATTCCTCTCTCAATAATTGATAGAGCAAGCAGACAGAAAAATCAGTAAAAATATGGACTTTTTCAACCAAATTGACTTAATTGAAATTTATGGTACACTACCCGAATGGCAGCAGAATACACATTTTTCTTTTCAAAAATACGTAGAATGTTATGAGCCATAAAACAAGTCTTAATAGATTTGGGAGGATTCAAGTCACACAAAGTATGTTCTCTGACTACAATGGAATTAAAATAGAAATCTATAAGAGGTTGATATCTGAAAAGCCTTCAAATATCTTGAAACTAGATAACACACCTCTAAATTACACATTGGTCAAAGAAGAAATCAAAATCAAAATTAGAAAGTATTTTGAACTGCAGAGAAATAAAACAACAACATATCAGAATTGTTGGAATGCTACTAAAGCAGTACTTGGGAAATTTATAGTACTAAACACATTATAAAGAAAGAAAATTCTTGAATTAATGACATCAGCTTCCATATTAAGACATTAGACAAAAAAGAACAAATTAAGCCTAAAATAAGCAGAGGAAATGAAACATAATAATAAGTATCAGAGTGGAAATCAATGAAAAAGAAAACAGAGAACCAATAGAGAAAATCAATGCATCCAAAGCTGGTTGAATTTTCTGATGTCAATCAAGGTAATTCATCATATTAACAAACTGAAAAAGAAAACCCATATCAAATCAATAAATGAAGAAAAGGCATTTGACAAAATCCAACATCCATTCCTGATTAAAAAAAAAAACACAAAAAACCCCAACTCTTGGCAGGTAATGAAAGGGAACATCCTTAGCCTGGTGAAGGGCACCTAGGAAAAAACTTTAGCTAACATCATACTTAATATGAAATACTAAATGCTTTCTCTGTAAGATAAGGAAAAAGGATTTCCACTCTCACCATTTCTATTCTACATTGTACTACAGGTTCTAGCCAGTGAGGTCAGGTAAGAACAAGAAAGGTTATCCAGAATAAAACTTTTTGCCTTTGGAGATAACAGTCATCTATAATCTGATGGAATGTACAAAGAAGCTAATAAGTGACAATAAAACTAATAAGTGAGTTTAGCAAGGTAGAATACAAAATCAGCATAAAAATATAAATTGAATGTTTTCCATCAATTATCATTTCATCATATCTACCAAATGATACTCAAAAATTGTGTTGAATTTTTAAATTGAAAAAATTTTTAATTGCCACTTACAGTATCATTAAAATTTTTTTAAAGTAGGGTTAAATCTGACAAAAGATACAAAAGACTTATTTACTGAAACCTATAAGACATTGCTGAGAGAAACTAAAGAACATATAAATAAATGGAATAATGGGTTGATGGTGCAATACTGTTAAGATCTCAATTCTCTCTAAATTGATGTATATCATAAACACAATCCTAATCAAAATGCTGTTTGTATAGAAACTGACATCCGATTCTATAATTCATATGGAAATCAAAGGACTAAATAAAATAATTGGAAAAACGGGCAAAAGAGTTGAACTGACACCTCATGGAAAAAGGTATATGGATGACAAATAAGCACATAAAAAGATGTTCCACAACATTAGTCATTAGAAAGATAACACTACACACTTATTAAAATGGCTAAAATTTAAAATACTGACCCAAATGTTGATGAGGATATGGAGAAACTAGATCTCTCATACCATTGGTGGGGATTTAAAATAGTACTACAATCACTTCGGAAAATATTAATAGTTTTGCAGCTTCTTAAAAAGCTAAACATAACACCTACCATATTGTCCTGCCGTTCCACTCCTACGTATTTGCCCAAGAGAAAAGAGTTGTACATAAATGTTCACAGGGCTATATTTGTAATAGCCGAACACTAGAAACAACTCAGATGTCCACTGACAGGTAAATGGATAAACAAATTATAGTGCATCCACACAATAGAATACTACTCAGCAATAAACAGAAAGGGACTACTCATACAGGTGACAACACAGATGAATGTCAAAATAACTGTACTGAGTGAAAGAAGCCAAGCAGTAAAAAATACATACTGTGAATTCCGTGGTGGGTCAGTGGTTAGGACTCCGCACTCTTACTGCCAAGGGCCTGGGTTCAATCCCTGGTCGGGGAACTAAGATCCCAAAAGCCGTGCAGTGCAGCCAAAAAACAAAAACAAAACAAACAAACAAAAACATACTGTATGATTCCATTTGTATAAAATTCTTGAAGATGCAAACTAATTTGTAGTGACTGAAAGATCAGTGGTTGCCTGGGGATGGTGTCAGCAGGGCTGGAGGGACTACAAAGAAGCACAAGGAAATTGTAGAGGTGACAACTGTGTTCATAATCTTGATTGTGGTGGTAAAATATGTCAAAACTTATCACACTGTATGCTTTAAATATGTACTGTTTGTTATATATCAGTCATACTTTAATAGAACTGCTAAAAAAATTTAAACAGTAGGAGAACTAGGGAAAAAAAGCAGGGGTTAAATTTTTTACAAAAAATGTATTGTTAAAAGGCTTCTTAAGTACATCATGAAAAGAAAAGTCTTTAAGGAAAATGATCAATTTAATTACAGAAAATTTAAATGTTTCTGTATGGCAAAACAGACTATAAACAAGAATGGGGGACATGAAACTAGGAAAAATATGTGCAACAAACATTGCAAAAATTAATATCCTTATTATATGAAGAACACTTACTGAGGAAAATATGGAACACTCTAAGCTACAAGGATATATTGTACAGCACAGGGAATATAGCCAATATTTTATAACTTTAAATGGAGTATAATCTATAAACATTTTGAATTAATGTTGTTCACCTGAAACTAATATATGGTGAATCAACTATACCTCCATTAAAAAATTTTTTTTAGTGGAACACTCTAATAGGAAACTTGAGGGAAGTCCTGTTGAGACAATTCACAAAGAAACAGAAGTAGCTCACATAGAGAGGTATTTGACTTCACTAAAAAATTTTAAAGCGCACATTTAAAAAATGAAGTAGCTTTTTGCCTCTCAGATCAACAAAAGATGTCCACTACAAGAATTCTACTCTTCACTAGAATTGCTTAATATGTCAGAGGAGGATGGTTAATAGTTTTGCTTATTTTTAAAAGTGCTTGCTTCTTGTTGTCATCAATTCCTGGTAACCTTCAGCACTGATGATACATTTTGGGTTCCTGGTTGTACTAGTTGTACTAAGTCTGGGTTCCTGGTTGTACTTGGTTCTATTCTCAGCTGTAACTTCTTCGGTCCAAGGACACTTTTCTGAGTCATTGCACAGGGTGGGCTCCAAGAGCTTTGCTTCCTTCAAAGATACATGGCTTCTTCTAAGGTCATCACTAGTTTCTCTAGTGCTACAGGGTCTTTTTTAACTCCATTGGTGGAACTTACATTCTTTATTTCCTTAAAACCTTTTTAAAATAAATATTCTTGGGACTTCCCTGGTGGTGCAGTGGTTAAGAACCCGCCTGCCAATGCAGGGGACATGGGTTCGAGCCCTGATCTGGGAAGATCCCACATGCTGCAGAGCAACTAAGTCCATGCGCCACCACTACTGAGCCTGTGCTCTAGAGCCCACAAGCCACAACTACTGAGCCCGCATGCTGTGACTACTGAGCCTGCGTGCCTAGAGCCTGTGCTCCACAACAAGAGAAGCCACCGCAATGAGAAGCCCACGCACCGCAACGAAGAGTAGCCCCCGCTCCCTGCAACTAGAGAAAGCCCACGCGCAGCAATGAAAACCCATCACAGCCAAAAATAATAAATAAATTTATAAAACAAAAAGCATTCTCATGTTGTTCAGAAAATGTTTCACAAGTTTTACTTCTCTAACCACTTTGAGTTTCCTTTTGCTTTTGTTTTCTATTGTGGTAAAATACACATTAAAATTTACCATTTTAACCATTTTTAAGTGTACAGTTGGCATTAAGTACATTCACATTGTTATGCAACATCATTACCATCCATCTCCAGAACTTTAAACACTAACTCCCCATCCCCCTCTACCTTTATTCCCTGGCAACCACCATTCTACTTTCTGTCTCTAGGAATCTGACTATTCTAGGTACCTCATATAAGTGGAATCATACAGTATTTGTCCTTTTATGTCTGGCCTATTTCACTGAGCATAATGTCAAGGTTCATCCATGTTGTATTTTGTGTCAGGATTTCGTTCCTTTTTAAGGCTGAATAATATCCTCATATGTATATACCACATTATTTATCCATTCGTGTTGTTTCCCCTTTTAGCTATTGCGAATAATGTTGCTATGAACATTGGTGTACAAATATCTGTTCCTGCTTTCATTTCTTTTGGGTGTATTATCCAGAAATTGCTGGATCATAAGGTACTTCCATTTAATTGTTTTGAGAAGCAAACTGTTTTCCACAGTGGTTGCACCTATTTATATTTCCACCAGCAATGCACAAGCATTCAATTTTTCTACATCCTTGCTGACATTGTTTTATTTTTTGATGATCAATATAGCTATCCTAATGTGTCTGAAGTTGTATCTCATTGTGGCTTTGATTTGCATTTCCTTAGTGATTAGTGATGTTGAGCATCTTTTCGTGTGCTTACTGGCCACCTGTATGTATCTTTTGGAGATTTATCCAAGGCCTTTACTGAAGTCCTTTATTCAAGTACTTTTTAAATTGGTTGTTGGATTGTAGGAATTTCTTATATATTTTGAATACTGATTTTTTAAATTAAATATATGAAATATTTGCAAATACTGATATTTTCTCCCGTTCTGTGGGTTGCCTTTTCACTGTTGATAATGGCCTTTGATGCACAGGTTTTTAATTTTTAATAAAATCCAATTTATTTTTTCTTTTGTTGCCTGTGCTTTTGGCATCATATCCAAGAAATCATTTTCAAATCCAATTATGAAGATTTCCCTGTTTTCTTTTAAGAGTTTTAGCTCTTAGGTCTTTGATCCATTTGAGTTAGTTTTTATATATGGTGTAGAGGAAGGGTCCAATTTTATTCTCTTGCATGTGGATATCAGATTTTCCCAACATTTACTGAAAAGACTGCCCTTTCCTCATTGACTTCTCTTGGCACCATTGTCAAAAATCATTTGACCACATATTTGAGGGTTCATTTTTGGGCTTTCCATTCTATTCCATTTACCTCTATGTCTGTCTTTATGCCATTACCACACTGTTTTGATTACTGTAGCTTTGTAGTATAGGTGTCCTTTTAATTTTTGAAATACATTCCCTCTTTATGGCTCATGCTGAGTTCTTTAACTCTCTGCGTGTTGCCTGAAGAGACTGGCATTCTCTGTAGTACCCAAATTTAGCCAGGACCCAGGGACAACTGTGCAATCAGGTACAGGGGAAGGGGAAACAAGCAGGTCAGTCATTCAATATGGTATCTGGTTTCTTTGGAAAAGAAAAGGCACAGTCACTGGAGTAAAACTGTATGCCTTTATTACACATAAAATGAGTCGTTAAAATACAGTTTGTCCATGTGCAGAAACATTATTATACATTCAATTCTGAAGGTAGTTTTATACGACCAATAAAAGGAACAGTCTAAAAGTGGGAAGAATAAAGACAAGAGTGAGAAGGAGCTAAAAGGCAGAGCTTTATCTGTCAAAGTGCTAAGGCCTATGTGCACAAAGATTTTAAAGTAAGACCAACATAAGGTCATTTCTTCCATTCTGATTTCTCTTAAGGTATGATGCAATGAGTCACAGAATTAAGACGGGTTTAAAAAAAATAGGTCATAGCACTTATGGCTAAGAGAAAGGTTTTTAATTTCTAGAGTTTCACTTATCATGTACTCTAGAGCTTTCATGGGTTCTAGAAATTTCGTGAAGTCTCTAATAACAAACTTGCTCTTCAATCAGTAGTTTATTATCAGAGAACAAATTGTCAGGTCCTTCCCAGCCCAGAATCTGTCTCCTTATGCAACAAGCAGGTGACCAAATTTGAGACTCTGGAAGAGTTTCATTAATTTAAAGCTTGTTCAAAGTGATTACATATAGGTTCAGATGGGGTCACTTCAAATTGCTATGCCTGAAAACCTAAAATGAAAACAACTGCTGACTTGGGGTCCAAGTCCAACTCCAGCATTCCCAAGCTCCAGGTATCTGAAAACATTAGACACTAGTGTTTTGAAAAGAACTGACCCAAGAAATGTAAAATTTTATGTACCACACTTTCCGTAGGAAGGACATAGACTGTGTGTAAAATAATAGTTATCTTCAGACATTTTGACATTAAATGCATTGCTTTCTTATTGGGCTAATCTGAATTTTAAATATTAAGTATTTAAAAAGAGGATCCATGATTAAAGTTAATAAAGTGCTGACTCAAGTTGGTTTAATACAGTATTTATGAGCCAATGTCTCTGTCACTTAGACACAGGTGCACACTCCTAAGTCCTGAGCAGTGGCAAAAGCTGTCACTAGATAGACAATATAGTTCAACAGAAAACTATTACTTAGCCCACAAAATGACTCAAATCAAATTCCATGTTCCACTCATGGCAATTCATTACATTATGGGAACCCAAAACTTAATAAAAAATATTCGGTAAAAGGATAAGAATAATTCCAAGTTTACTTAAATCTATCTTAAATCCAGTCTTGGGTTTACCTTTCTTCTCTCCTAGGCACTCGATAGGTTTTGCAGTCAAGATGAAAGTCAGGATTTTAAAAATTCCCTTTAGTTTCTTTTGAGCTTGAAGAACCAGGAAAGTTGAGTTTGCAGTTATTCTTCAGGACAACCCACTATCTAGTCACAGCCCATCTCCACAGCTCATCATCTCTCTCTTCCAGGTTTAGTCTGTCCTTTTTGTTATAAGGAAATCTTTGTAGGGATTCCCTTTTTAGGTTAAGACTGAAAGATACACAGAGGTATAGAGATTCCTTAGTTTATACAGTCCCTATGAAAGAAACCCAATTTTCTGTTTAATGTCACTAAGTATAAGGAAAACACAGGATATCCGCCCTCCTAGTTCCTGGACAGAGTTGAGACTGTATTACATGGTGGAATACACCTCATAACTTTTTAACTAAAAGGTGAACATGGATATTTTGGAATACAGAATTCAAGTTGCAAATCCAGTAACCCAGGTAAGGAAAGTTCAATAATAAGCACTGACAAAATATATTCATTTATCCTTTTAAAACCTTTCTACCAGAAAGTCTTAAAAGAATTAGGATTTAGGCCACTTTATAAGGGGTAGTGTCCGGCTGAAGCCTCTTTTAATTCAAGTTCTGTGACTTAGAAGTAGAAAGGAAAAAAAAAAAGTCAATTCTACAATATTAGAATAAAAAGAACAGTAATTTTATCCATTATGGAGGGAAAAAGGGGATGAAATATCTCTAACAATTTTAAATGAATACACTTCCTTCTCACCAGTCTATAAGATGAAAATCAAGGTTATGTTTTTTTATTCCCTTTAGCTTATTTTGGGTTTGACAGGAAAGCTGCATTATTTACCAAATTGTTATTTGAAAGGGTTAATTGAACATAAGATGAAGCATCTTTACTGACATACTGAACAGTATTCATTTTGAAAGGGATTGTTTTCGGCCTGATTTTCTCAATTTAGGTATTACCAAAAGATTCCTTGAAATTCTGATTAATCTCTAGATCTTCCAGTGACAGTTGTCAAAAAAAGGTAAATTATATCAACCTGGCTCCTCAATTCCACACTGTAATTTCATGTAGGGGCAATGCCTTTCTTTTCTTTCTTCATGTTTTTGCCAAGTGCCTCAAATGCTTCTATTTCATAGTTCATTTACTCTTAAACTTCCAACACGTCTTGGGAAATAACGTAGCATATATCACTCCTTGAGCTGTGAACTAGACATGTGCTGTATGGTTACTACTTTTAGGAAGAACTTTTACAACTTACATGACTGCTTTTCTTTACCTCTGTTTAACAAGAACCTTAGCACAGCGCTTAGCACGTAGATGTTCAAAAGGTATTTGAATTAGTGAATAACATGATTTATGTACAAGAACTAGAAACATGCGAAATTTGATTTGTGAAGACCACTCTTGGTCAACTAGTGTTAAAAGCAATGAACACAGGTTTCTAAGACTCTGTGATGTAAATAAAGGAAAGCTGGGGATCCAAGTTGAAGCTGTGTCGTGATGTACTGCTCTTTCTCCTTTAACTGCAGTCCAACTATACCTTAAGGTCCTATGTCATTACCTGAATATGAATTTTACTTCCTATGAGGTAGGAATAAATTAACAGTAAGTACATATTAGAAATTGGGGGGGTGGTGGTCTTTGTAAACAGTCATCATGAACTGGTTCACACACATTTAAATATTTCACCTTCATTCCTATCTACCATATATGGGAATTACGAGGATGCAGATGTTCCCTGAGACTTAAAATTTTTCCTTTAGAAATAGTGTATTTTCAGCAAAGATTTAGTGCTGTTCTCTTAGACATCTAAACTATTTTCAATGTCTTTGGGCAGCCCTATGTTTGAATTTTCGATTTTTGAAAAATTATAAGGCCGTCTTTTAAAAGACATTCTTGGGACTTCCCTGGTGGTGCAGTGGTTAGGACTCTGTGCTCCCAATGCAGGGGGCACGGGTTCTATTCCTGGATGGGGAACTAAGATCCTGCATGCCACAGAGCGTGGCCTTATGGGGGGCGGGGGAGCGGGAAGCATTCTTAAGTATCCTTACTAATTTCCAAAAATTGCTGTTTTTATCAGTTAAAATAACCACAACTGAGCAATTATGGGGAGAACTAGTGAACTACAATTAAAAGTGTTTCATGGATCATTAAGATATTCTTCAAACTCTGACCTTATTTCCTTTCCGGTCACCAATAAAGCTATATATTATTCACTTTTAAAGAACGGGCTATACGCCTTTATTCCCAAAGACAATCTAGGTATCCTTTTGCTTCCTCAATCATATCCTAAAACGAAATATTTACAATCACAAAATGACTTCTCGTGGACAGCAGGACTCGATCATCTCTAGGTATGGTTAACCTCTCCTAACGCTTGGCTCAGTCCTCATTTCCATAAACACCCTTCCTAACATTAGGGAGATCAACATTCAAGTTCTCTTAGCCCTTCTATCTCCAGATCAATTGGGAAGGACAGAAAACTGGCTACAAAACTCACTTCTCAAAGAAGGGAAACAGAAAAAAAGTTTTCTATTATCTTCACGATATTATTTCTTCACATAAACCCTACGGCCTGGAAGGTGGTGGAAGTGAATGTTTGCTAATGAATTATTAACCACTGTGGAGAAAGGAAAACCTATTCCCGCGCCCCGCCCCACCCCGAGATATTTTCTAGCCATTCTTTGTCTTAGAAGCAAACAATGGGCACATTAAAAAACAATGCACTGCGTTTTGTTTTGTTTTTACTTTCCCAGTAACATTAGGTGGTTAGGAGAGAGAACAGTTCAAGGGTGAAAGCACAGAGACAGACATATTAGGAGAATTTAATATTTTTACTAGAGTTTTGAAAGAAATACGCTACCCTGATTTATCACCAAATTCCTCATTTTACTATCTTCTATGCAATCTGTTGGTAATCTTCCAATAGTAGTATAAGGCAACAACTGAGGGCCCTTACCCACACCACTTTCACATGTATGTCAGACCTCAAGATGCACCGAAAACTCCAAGGTTTTTATTTCCACTTTAATTATCTTTTACTTAATAATAAAATGAAAAATAAGAATATATGAATACATACAATCTATATACATATATTTATTGCAAATACTTAAAATTCTTATGTAAAATGATTTTTCTATATTTGTGAAAAAATATGACTTTTTAAATGGTGTTGACACCAACTTCTCTGTACATACCCTCAATTCCAATGTTAACAATTCCTTTAAAAAGGCAAAAGACACAAAAGTTTAGCATTTACCAAACCAGTCTGTACAAACCTTTTAGCCAGAAGGAAAAAAAAAATAGCTTGTGGTAAATAAGTCAATTTTCTTTTAAAATAAAAAATAAACTCCAAAACTCTTCCCCTTATTGCATTTTTTTGGAAATAATCTGAGTGTCTTTAGAGTAACTTCCTTTGAAATAATTTGTGCCTTAACAGTGAGGCCCTACATTAAACATACCTTCTATGAGAAATTCAAAGTCTCCCACTGTCACTTTTTACATAGATATTAAAATATATATTACTTAAAATATATTACTGGAAAGCTATTTTTTAAAATTGATCTTTAATAGTTGTATCAAATGTAAAGCATTAAAAAAAATAAGTAACCAAGAATCTATGAAGGTCTTACTTCCAACTTTAGGAACTGTTTTACCTATTGTTCTCTTTCAATAGGTTATGTAGGTATTGAAACACGGTAGGAAAGATCCCTGCCTATCATCATGTTTCTCGGAGTCTCTTTGGACTATTCTATAAATTGAGCTGCAAACTACCCTTGGCCAAGTTTTTTTACTTAGCACAGTGTTGTAATGCAAAAGGGAGACTTTTCTCTCCTCGCTGTGAAATCTGTAGGTCACAGAGAAAACAACCCTGGTACTGCTTACGGACAATGAGCTCTAGAAACAAACAGTGATGTAATGACCAGAGAAGACCCCCTCATTATAACAAATAATTTCACCCAAGAGTTCTTTATGGACTCTTAGGTGAAGAAAGGCAATAAGAGCAATTAGGATGGTAAACGGTCCAATTATTAATGTACGAATTTATGCCTTCACCTGGAAGGCAATGACGTCCTCCTTTGGCTATTTATTTAAATCTGTGATAACTCCTGAAATATCTACACTGTGTGCTTTCCCAGCCCATATAAGTATGCTTCCCCTGCCCCAAGAAAAATTTCCCATCTGCCGGACCTTATTCTTAAAGATGTTACATGGGGTACCACAGACAGCTTCAGTATCTTCAACACAGGGGTTACGTAGGGCAAACAACTCCAGGTTATTTGGCTTTATTTTCTATTTAATAGGATGGAGAATTTTAATAAAAATTCTTTAAAATTTAGGGAGTCTTCTCTACTAGACAACTTAGAACATTCCCAAGTAAGACTGAGATGATATATTGTTAATGCCACCTCCCCAAGGTGACCTGAAGTGGAAGGTTATCTGAAGGCTTGAGAAGCATACCCTGGAGGCATAAGCATCAGGCATAATGCCTGACTAGTCACTGGAAATAGTGCAACTTAATACCATAAAAATAAGCTTAGCACTTATTAGAAACATTTCAGACTGAATTGAAAGTTAAAGTAACTGAAAACCTAAGATAAAAACTGCTTTAAAGGTACTGGAATACCATATTCTAATAATTTAAAGGTTTTCTTGTTCCTACTGCTTCATTTTCAAAAGGGCCAGATTGTAATTTTTCTTTTTTCTTCTCAGCTCAGTCAGCACAAGATGAATGACCTTCTATGTGAAACCGTTCTGAAACCAACTGATAAATAGATTGCATTCAATTTTCTACCAATCTAAGAGAATCTAACTATTCTCTCATTTAGTCAAGAGTGAGGCAGTGTACCTAGTTGACGATTTAGTGAATATTTTATTAGCTGGGTATTATTTGTAAAGAGAATCTGGTGAATAGTAATGCTTAGGACCTATCTGCAAGAGCCTGGGTCAAGATGAATAGGCACGATATGGTTTGCTCTCTAAATGGACTTGAAAATCCCTGATGCCTTTCCTCCTTTCCTGGTTAGTCTGTCCATCCTCAGATTAAGAGAACCATGGAGGAGAGACTTTCTATGATAGGAAAGGTGTGAAGAAGAAAAATCATTTTGAAAATCCAAACTTGTTACTTGTGCTCACCGTGGGGTCGGTTCTGAAACAGTCAGCCACTTCCGGCAGGCAGACCACCCCTCAGTCCTGCCACTCAAGTGGGGAGTGAGGAAGCTGGGAATGGAGAGTTTTAACTAGCAATAGGTCTTTTTAACACCCCCTGGGATTACCCAGGGCACTGAAAGTTTGGGAACAGAACCATGGTTTCTGACTCCTACTGGTTATTGGTTGGAGAACTTGCTCCTTATCCCTGGATCCTTACAGATTTCTTACCTCTTAGCTATGTGTGTGCTGGAAGAAAAAGGGAAGTTAGAAGGACATCAAATTATCTTGGTTGAAACTAGAACACAGATATTAATCCTATATTTGCTTTGGGCCACAAAAAACTCAGAAACAAACAAAAAAATAGAATAGTTTCTTATGGGGTTTGAAAGTATTAAAAGAGTGTATGTATAATGCAGGATGTGAGGTAGGGAGGGGTGGGTAGCAGAATGGGTGCAAAGCTAAGATTACTACTGCCTACTTGCCCCTCATCTGGAATGTGACTTGGTTAACGAGTTTAAACTGTTCTGCAGGGGGCTTCCCTGGTGGCACAGTGGTTGAGAGTCCGCCTGCCGATGCAGGGGACACGGGTTCGTGCCCCGGTCCAGGAAGATCCCACATGCCATGGAGCGGCTGGGCCCGTGAGTCACGGCCGCTGAGCCTGCGCGTCCAGAGCCTGCGCTCTGCGACGGGAGAGGCCACAACGGTGAGAGGCCTGCGTACCGCAAAAACAAAAACAAAAAACTGTTCTGCATTTTGTATATATCACATCCTGAATATTAAGTACAACTATGACTGCACTAGGTTGCACTAATATATGTCCTTTACATACATGAAATTAGGAGATTTGAAATCAATATGCAAATGATGCACATTGACAATCCCCAACTTTTTAATACCGAATTCTGGTAAATTGTAGATTTATTTTAATGTTCTTTAACCATGACCTAAATGTATGTACTCAAAAATTCTTTAGTCACTAGAGACAGGATTCAACAAAAAGGAAACAAAAAAGAATAAACAAACAATAAAAATTTGCAGCTGATTTCTTTTCCTTTCTAGATGTTCCCTAAGTCATTCACTAAAGCCCCTTTACATTAGAAATTTCTAGTGTGTAGAGAGCAGTAGTCCAAGGAAGGGGACATGTTTTCTAAAACAGGAAAAGTGTCTGACTTTTATGGTGTGTGTGTGCGCATGCACACGTGTATGTTCAGAGTAATATATAAGATTACTCCCATATTCCTCAGATGCCTGGGAGGTCAAAACAGGTTTAACAGAATGGGCAAATGTGGTATTAATGAGTTTTTCTACCTGTAGCAACAGCTGACTGTAGAACATTAGGTAACAGGTTGGGAGAGAAGAGGATGAGAGGGGCTACTTTGTTTCTAGTGTTAAAATTGTTTTCCAAAGTTCTTTATGTTCAGTTCAACAGTTTCTGCACCTTTACTCTGCTTACCCAACAAAACACATAGTTCAAATCGCCCTATCACTAACACTTTTCTGTTAATTTTATACTAGTATTTCAAACTTGTTTGTAAGCTCCCACAAATGACTAAATCCTCGGAGATTATTGCTGGAATTACTGCCCTGCACAGGTGATGGTAACCCAAGGGGCCCAGCGAGGCAAACTTTTCATGGAGGGAGTGGGATTAGGGAACACCAGGGATCCACAAACTGCAAGCAGAGTGCCTGGCAATAGTACTGGTTTATGGAAGCCAAGAACCAAGTCAGAATTTTCAGAGTCTGAAGTACTGCCTGTGAAATGAATACCTTATCAAAAATTTGAACTTGAGAAGGTTCCATCTAAGGTAAAGGGACTGAGTAAACCCTGAATCCAAATCCTGCGAAGGCTGAGTAACCTATGTAAAGCCTGCAGTCAGACAGTCAAGACATAATCAACATGAGTGGTCACTTCTTCAGACCATTCCCTCACTCCTTTCTTTCCCTAGCCTCTTAAGAAAGGGCGGAAGGAAAATCGCTTCCTTTCACCATGCACGGCATTAAACTTGTCAAAGTCACATGAAGTGGAACATCAATCTGAAGTCAAAGTAATACATTACCTAAACACCTGGAAAAATGTTAAAACAAGATGTGACATATTTACATGATTTTGTAAGTGCAAACTTGTCACAAATTCACAAAGTCTTGCTTGACTTGGGCTTACTATACAAGGTGCTTTTCCTCTAAAATGTAAGATCTGTACTCTGTATTCCTGATTAAGTAACACTTGTCTCTTAAGACAACTGAAACCTAGTTTATTCCTGATTCCAAAAGAACACAAAAGCCACACCTGTCAACCCTTCCCCCTTCCTGCCTTCTTTACAGCGTGTTCTCCTAGTCTCATTACCGAACGACAAGGCAGGAGACACACAGTTTGGAGGGGCCAATGCAATCATCGTGGCAGAAGGCTCCACACCCCTTGCACATGATCATGGCTTTCAATCGGCAGTAACATTTCGAAGGTGTGTCCTCTATGCTGTTCTCTTCAGGAAAGGCCTGAACAGGAATGGTCTGGCTGTGGTTGCTGGGATTCATAGCTTGGCTAGCAGGGATGGTTGTGACAGTCACTGAAAAGGACATGACATCACCGACATTGCTAGATACCTGGCTACAGTCAGGCATCCCCGGTACAGCAGAGTTATGGTCCATGTCCGATGAGGTGGAGACGTTGATCATGCCTCTGTAGCTTGGCCCAATCTGTGTGGGGCTTCCATACAGCTTTGGGGTTTGCAGTGGTGGAAGGAGTAGAGACTGATGGGTAGGACTGTCTGCAGGTAGAGGAAGAGCAGTAGAATTGAAAAGCTCAGGGCTGCTCCGCACGGTCTTACCTCTCACTGCGTGAGCCATCTGCTTCTGTGCTGCCTGAATAAAATCTCTGGCTAGGGTCTTCTCATCAAATGTTTGGCCTCTAGTGAACAGGTAATTTTCCTTGCTTAAAGTGGTCTGCTCAGGCACTGGCATCTCTGCCTTCACATTCTTTTTAGCTGAACAATCACTGGTGGACAGGGTTTCTCTACCGTGGGGTCCTGAACTTGCTTCACACTTGCCAGAACTCTGGGAAGCCTGTGGCTCCTCCTTCACCACGACAGATTCTTGCTCATCATCAGAACCTTCCTCATCAGTATCATCTTCTTTACCACTGCTACTATCTCCTGCTGCATTTTTACAATCTGTATATCCCATCTTCAAGGCCTCAGTGGGGCTGCTTAGACAAAATCGGTCTTCGGGGTTTACAGAATGGGTCCTCCTAAGGCTCTCTGAACCCCGGCCATAGGTGGAAATGTTAAGTAAGTAGTGACCTGCCATTGCAGGCTTCGATGTCCTTCTGCCAGCAAAACCCAGCATAAACCTCTGGCTTGTGGAGATGTCCTCTAACTGGAAACCTGAGTGAGCAAAGTTGAACTGGGAGGCCTGCACAAACGAGAGAACATTCTGCCTCCGAACCCTCTGGATGAGTGTCTGAAGGATCTGATCTTGGGTTGCTTTACTTAGTCCTTCTTGGTATTGGTGTGTGTCAATGCCAGCGTCCCTTAGATCCTTACCTGAAAAGAGCTGAAGGGGTCTTGGAACCTGGGGGAGCTGCTTACTTTGCAAACTTTTACCCAGTTGCTGTGTAGCTGGATGGGACTGTCTCTCATTAACTTCCTCTCTGGTGCTATTTTCTGTTACGCTGGTACCTGCGAGTGCTCCTATCATCATCCCCTTTTCCTCTTTTGTAGTTAGTGGAAGAGTTTTCATTTCAACTTTGGTGAGAGGTTTAGGCAGAATTTGCTCCAGGGGAACATCTTTGCCTTGCAGCAGCTGAGTTACCAAAGGATTATTAGCAGGGATATTAGAGCTTGGCCTTGAAATGGGTCCATTCATATTTGAAGAAGCTCCTGGGGTCTTAAGGCTAGAAGCTGCTGGCAAAGTGCTCGAGGATGGAGCTGATCCAGTAGGTGCTATGGTTACAACGACCTGGGGTACAGGAAGCTTCTCTAAGGAGGCTGTTGTTAATAAAGATGTTAAAGGGGAGGGAGCCATCTCCACTGAAGCACTAGCACTTATCTCTGCGGAGGCTGGAGGGTTTGGTGTATTCTTACTAGAACCTGCTTTGGGCTCAACTGTGCCATCGACTGCAAAATGAACAGGTGAGGCACCTGCGATTAGAGCAGGATCTGCTGGAGTAGGAGGTGCCTTCTCCTGCCTACCATTACTGGGCCCTTGTGGGTGGCTAAGAGAGGCCACCGTGGCTGCCGCCCTGGTGGGATTCAGTTTTTCATTGCTTACTTTCCCTAAAGCTGGTGGGGGTGTGTTAGCGTGGGCTGGTGACGGGACACTTGAGCACGCTCCACTGATGGCAGACGGTGGAGGCACTGAGGAGGTTTGCTGTAGTTGTGCTCCAGAGAGACTGTGAGACTGTGCCTGGCCTGGGGTCTTGGTCTCAGATTGGGGCTGAGTCTCTGGACCACAGGGTAAAAGCTCTCTCGTACCTCCCCTGCTTCCAGTTCCTGCCAGTTCCAGTGTGGGGCCCTTTCCAGTTTCACTGACTCTGTTTGAGTCTGGACTCCCTCCTCTAGCAGTTCTCCTTTCAGCCCCCTCTCCTGGACCTTGTCCGCCCCCTGGGCCAGGTCCTGGAATGGTCCCTCCAACTGAGGCGGCTGCAGCAGCTGCGGCTGCAGCAGCAGCTGCTGCCCTCTGTGCTTTGACCAGCTGGGCTTTTGCTTTGATGTCTGCGAGAGTTCTGGCTCCTGTTCTGTTAGGACTAGTGATGGAGATTGGAAAACGAGCCCTGGGAGAGACCTGCGATGTAGGAAACGGCATGGGGGAGATTCTGGAGACCGGGATCTGAAAGAATTAGGGGGGAAAAAAACAACAGAGCTTAGTTTTCATTTATAAGAGCAATCAAACTTCATTAAAACAAATTCTGAGTAGGGTGAACCCTACGACAAGGACGGGAAGTCTGTGACTAAGAGACCAAACCACGGGGACAGCCACACAGGTTTGTCTCCAGGATCCTTTCACCTCCTCTACTGGTGCCAAGTACTCCCCTCCCTCGACATCTGCTCCCACCCCAAAGCCTCAAACCTCTTCTTACAACACAGTTCTCTCTTAATGTCACAACTACTCATAACAGCTGATCATTTAAGATAGAGACCTTTCTATGGTATCTACATTTTAAAATGTGTGTAAAAGCGAGAAGACAGAAACAGAAGAAATAAAGCAGTAGCACACCACTACTGCCTTTTGCTTCTTGGCTTTACTACCGAGGTCCAGAGGAAAATTCTTGTTCTCTTCTCTTTTACACACGCACACTTGCACAGCTAGGCATATAGGCTGAATTATCTCAAATTACAGAGGCTTCTCAACTGCACCGGAAGGAAGACAGTGTGTGATCCACTCTGCCCACCCACATGACGGGGTATGTATATAATGTCTGTAATGTTAACCAAAGTCATTCTCACCCCCTGCTGGCATTATACTTATTTGTGGAGCTTTTCAAAAATATACATCCTCTCAGTCCTGTCCCTAAAATTACAAATTAGAACTCCTAGAGAAAAAATGCATTTCTAAAAAGCTTCTTACGAGATTCTGATGTATCATTAGGTTTGAAACCACTGATTTTCATATCATAAAATATTATACCTGAAAGGAATCTGACTCCTGTTCAAAACAATACTTTGAAAGCTACTGGA
Organism: Mesoplodon bidens; assembly: GCF_964165515.1. Classification (NCBI taxonomy): domain Eukaryota; kingdom Metazoa; phylum Chordata; class Mammalia; order Artiodactyla; family Ziphiidae; genus Mesoplodon; species Mesoplodon bidens. The sequence goes on along the minus strand of NC_138170.1, from coordinate 69,070,138 downwards.
ATTAAGTAGAATGAACCAGTATCTGGGCCTTTCTAATAGTTGGCAGAATTTAAAAGAGCAAATAACTGTTACAGATGTCCTAGGACACGTAATTAAAAACATATTAAGCTGCTGAGCTCTAAGAAAATGCATGTCATCTTTCTGGAACTCCTTAAATTGAGACTAATAAAGTCACTGAAGATTTTTCATTATCTGCAATACCCATTTCTAAAAAGGTCAGTAGTCCTGAAGAATTCTCTGTCATTCAGAAGTTAGACCTCTAGGATTCTGTAACACCTGTCACAAAGCCCACATATTTCTCACCATGAGATACACTCAATCTCTCTCTTAAAGCTGAAATCTACTTTACATCCAACTGCAAACAGTATTTTAGAAGCTGCCCAGAGTAAGAAAGAAGCAACTGTTGCCCCTTGGTAATACCATCTAGAAGAGACAACTAATAGGGGGAAAACAGATAAAACTAGAAAATTTAAAACAAGAAAGTAAAAAGCACAGTTGTGCAGGGGAATCATATATAGGGAACAAGCAACCTTACATTACAATAATCTTGAGAATAACAACATATCCAGCACAATAAAGGATACCTATCATAATGACTGAATATCATTAATAACATGTTGATTAAATAAGGACAATCCTTAAGAGTGGTTAAAATAAAAAGTTTTAATGCTTAAAAATGAGAATTTTCAGTTATTTATGTAACTAGTCCTATTACCCGTTTATGTAGAATAAATGAGATGTTATAGTTTTTTTTAAGTACAAAAACCACACAAGCTTTCTAGGCACTGATAACAATTCAACAATTTAACTTATTGAGAAGCCCTACCCTGGTATAGCAAAGGAATTAGATTCTTTCTGTTATAATTGTATACTGAATGGAAAATACATAATGTCTGTATGAGTTGCCCATCTCTCTCTATAAATATATGTACAGATTTTATATTGTAGATATACATATATAAAATAGATATATGTGCATATATAATTTTATACACATATACATATATAACATTTGTAATAAAATTCAAATTTTGTTTTTCTATTTAAGTTTTGTTTAAAAGATTTTGTTCTATTATAAATTACATTAAGCTTTGTCTAAGAAAATGGGATTTGAGATAGGGTCTAAGGTAAGAGAGTTACTAAAGCAACTTCTGGTGGAAAGTTTTTGGGGAAATGAGGAAGAAGTAAAAGAAAGGAAAGAAGTTAAATAACATTAGCTTGGTCACAATGGATTTAAGTTTTCAGTGTAGAGTCTCTTTGGATTAGCAGAAAGATGAGGAAATAGAAATGATGGTTCTTACCCAGTGTCATTTATATAAAGTAAAACCTAGACTATAACTCAGCTCTCAGGTTTAGAGATAAGTTCTAATTGACATGCATTAAAGAAAGGTTTCTCATATTTTTATAAGAAGAATACAAGTGATTATCATAAAACTCAGAATCTCTAGCAAAGCACGACAGTGTATGCTAATGGTAGAAACATATCAAAAAAAAAAAGAAAAAAGGAGAAATTGCTGAAATCTTAAAATTAAAAAGTGATGAAGAACATCATACTATTATGATGCAAAATGAGAGAGACAAGTCTCACAGTGCATGAAACAGGTCAAGTACTAGTAACTGAGTGTTTCCAAGGGATATTTCCAGGTAGGACTTTGGTTAGTCTAAGTTGAATAAAAAAGGGAAAAAAGTATTTCTATTTGGCTTTTTTTTTTTTTTTTTACTTATATTCTAATGTGAATGAATGCTACTCAGTGCCTGGGTTCATAGTAGACACAACAGTGTTAATAAGTACTATTAATAAAATGAAGAATGAACTGCAAACTGATATTAGGCACAAGCCCAAGTACATACTAAGGTAGTGACACTGCTATAGCAATTTAAAAGATCTGGTATGCAGCAACATAGGGCTAAAACACAAGTTAATCACATATCCTAAGCAGCAGAGCTTAGCAAGGCTATTCCATCTTACTAAGGTCCCTCAAGTGACCAGTGGTGACTCATGGCAGCCACACACATTTCCTTTAAAAGGTTGGAACTAAAAGGTAGTTCCAGGCTCTCAGAACATCAAATCAGTTACGGCAACAGTAATTAACACATTACTGACTGGGGATTTTTGTAGAAACTAATGCCTGTGGCCATAATACGTCTCCAGTCAATAAAGTGTCAAATATCATGGCTCGGTACAAAGGTGTGATCTCTTAATCACATCAATGACCTCCTCCTATTTATTATTATACTTATTATTTTGTCACATGAGACAAAATACTTTCCATAACTGTCTTAAAGTACAAGAGTAGCCAGCAGGGGTGTGGGTGGAGGTGGAATGCATTAGATATTCAGATATCTGAATAAGTATTCAAACCCCAAAAAAGATCTGTGAGGACGCAGTTCTTTTATGATTTTTTTTTATTGGAATATAATTGCTTTACAATGTTGTCTTAGTTTCTGCTGTAGAACAAAGTGAATCAGCTATATGTATACATATAAGGATGCAGTTCTAAATGCCTGTTTCTTAATAATTTTACTCTTGTATGACCACAGTTACATGCATATCAAATATATACAACTGCTTCTGCATTAAGAAATACCACAAATATTTGAAACTTAGTAGGTACAACCAAAAACTTAGTGTTCAGACCATCTTTCTTTTTCAATTCTTCCCGCTCTCTTACCTTGAGAGGTGGTACTTTCCGCACCTGGAACCTGTCCCCTCTACTGAGAAAGGGCTGTGGGGAGACTTGAAATGGCTGCTGGTGCTGGCGATTCTCAGTGACACGTGGTCTTTTCTCCCAGCTTGTAGGGGCCTCTTCTTGGGTGACAGAAGATTTCCTCTTGAGGCTTTCTGGGCTGTGATCAGCCAGAGTTGATGGAGGCTCTTTCATAGTGGCCTCCTGTAGACCTGCTTCTCCTATGGGCTTCACTACTATTGCTTCTACCCCAGGGCTCTTGGGTTTGCTCAGGGATGTAACTAAAGCTTCTTGGCTTTCATTTTTGTTATAATTTGAAGTTGTAGTGAGATGATTCTCTTTCTTAGACTCCTGTTCAGCAGAGGCAACTGGCTTTTGCTCCAAGAGAGCCTCATCCTTTGGGCACTTGATGGGAGGAACACTGCTAAGCTCATTTGTATTGGTAGCTGAGGAAAGTAGGGGCTCTGGGGATTTGGAGTTTGGCTGCATCTTATCTTGGCTTTCATGCTCTTCTTTTCTGACTGGTGATGGCAGTTGCAGTACTTCTTCTTTAGACACTAACTGGGGAATTACTGAGACTATACTGACGGGAGAGGCCTCTGAAGGAAGCATGGATTTTGGTTGCTCAGCTGGGGTTTTCTTTACTTTGGGATCGTTGGGTGAAGCTGTCAATTTCTTTGAATCTTCAAGGCTCAGGCCAGAACTAAAAGGTGGAAGAAAGAAATACTGTAGTTGAGAAATGGCCTGTTATTGAATATATTATGAGATAATGGTGTATGGCAATGTGTAGAAGAACTTACGACACTTAGTAGGTAATTTTCATATATCATCTTCACTATTATTAATATTAGTGAAGGGTCTGGAGCCAGAGTGCCTGGATTCAAATCCTAGCTCTGATACCTATTATCCATGTAATAAGTAAGTGACTAGCCTTCTGTATCTCAGTTTCTTTAATTGTACATTGTGTTGTTATTATGAGTAACTAAATTAATGCATGTAAAGTACTTAGAATAGCACCTAGCACCTAATAAAAGCTCAATATAACGTTAATTATTATTATTACTTCTGCTTACAAAGGGGCTACATTGCCTAGAGGCATGGATCACAGACTACCCACAGAGAAGTTAAAGAAGACAAAGACCCATGTACCCTGGGACTGTGGGTTTGGACTGTGATCAGCTCTACTCTGCAGTACCTGTAGAAAGCCTGGCCCAAGAAATCTAAGGGACCCAGAGGAGACAGTAGGAGAGCTGGCTGTCAATATTCGCTAGAGGTTGAAAATGAGAACTCGGAGTTTTTGGAAAGCCTGTTTAAATTTCATTTGGTATAGCTCTAAAATTCTGAGATCAAGTGCCTCTGAGCTATCCTGGGAGTGAAGACCAAGTGAGACTTCCACAGTGTGGCCTGGCTAAGAGCTAGGCTACCCTGTAGGGGTCACTAAAGACTCCTCCTACAACAAGCAAAAACAAGACAGCCCTCTTTGGTGACTTCAATAATCAGTACTGCACCCCTGAGATGGAATGGCTAAGGACAAATCTGGACAGTAATCAAATATAGTCCTTCCAAAAAGCTGGCAAAAAGTAATAGCTAAAAACAGAAAGACCCAAGAATGGCTGTAATGCTTCATCTTATAAGGAGGGAATGAACAATATTTATGGAATAACTGCTACCTATAATGATGGTCTAAATGTATTCACCCTCGTTTCTGTAGAAAAGCTCAAAGCTCATACCAAAAAGGTAGAAAAATTGGTGTTCGGTGCTCTTCATCTCATTAAGAATCACTTCTGAAATGACCATGAAGGGGATCAATGAACACTACACAGAGATAAGGAAAAGAGCCATTCGTTCTCAAGCTATGGTTATGGAGCATCCTTAAAGGCTGCCATTAGGTAGGAAGGGAGGCTAATAAGACAATTAAAACTCCGGGTGTTCAATTCTATTTCAAACAATACAGCTCCACTGTCATCTATTTAAGTGTCCCCATTAAGATTTTTTTTTTTTGGCTGCACCGCATGGCTTGTGGGACCTTAGCTCCCTGACCAGGGATTGAACCTGGGCCACAGCAGTGAAAGCACTGAGTCCTAACCACTAGAACACAGGGGAAATCTCCCCATTAAGATGTTAAGATTTTTTTTGTTAGGAAAAAAACTGACTCAGACTATAGCTCCTTGAGAAAAGGGTCTGTACCTTGATTCAGCTATGAATATCTCCCAGCGCCTTCTACAGAAGAAAGGCTGTTTAATCACACGTTGAATACAATGGTCCATATTACAGGATTCCTTAGTGATTCTGGATAAGTTATCCTATTGTGGGATAACTGACTACAATAAAAAATGTATAGAACTTCAGCATTCTTATATACTATAAAGTTACTGGAAGAAAAACCAATCTATTCAAAATAAGGACTCTAATTAAAGATAATAAAATCTTTTTTTTTTTAAATAAAAAAAAAAGAAACCACACCATCTACAATGGTAATGTGTTAATTAAGAGTCAAGGACTGGGACTTCCCTGGCGGTCCAGTGGTAAAGAATGTGCCTTACAATGGAGGGGACACAGGTTTGATCCCTGGTTAGGGAACTAAGATTCCACATGCTGCAGGGCAACTAAGCCCGTGCGCTGAAACTAATGAGCTTGAGTGTCTCAACGAGAGAGCCCGCGTGCTCTGGAGCCCATGCGCCCTCAAGCCCGTGCTCCACAACTAGAGAGAGAAAAACCCGCATGCCACAACTAGAGAGAAGCCTGCACGCCACAAGGAAGAGCCTGCATGCCACAAGGAAGAGCCTGCACACCACAACGAAGAACCCACGCACCACAACTAAGACCCGACACGGCCAAATAAATAAATAAATATTAAAAAAAAAAAAGAAAGAGTCAAGGATTATGAGTAATCCAACTCTGTGTACCTAAGTTTCGTAAGAAAAAAATATTTTTCTTGGTAAAAAAGAACTAGTGAAAAAAAAATGAAGGAAACTGCAGACTAGATTTTCTGGAAAGGTAATAAGATGAAGCACCACATGACGTATGTATAGGAATTAACACTGGTTTACAGAACTTGTCTTGATATTTACCTCTGACCATAGTAGCTTTCAAAGAACTGTTCTTTCCAAGGCTCTACTTTTTTCTCCTTCTCAATCTCTTGTCGAATTCTCACCTGCATCTCAGGTGTAAACTCACCTGTATGTACCAAGGGGGAAGAAAAAGATATTCAATAGAAATATGCTATTTGCTACTTTCAACTATTTGTAAATCATGACAGACTCATGCAGGAGTCAGAATACTATCACATGAAAGTAACAAAAATTCCCCTAAATTCCCCACTGTAAGGGGAACTACCTAGGAGCCGTCAGTTGAAATAAAAACCCTTGCACGCCACTCCATGGAGTTGCCAGTGCGCAGCTGAAGTTAACTGGCCACATCTCTGGGCCTTCCTTGTAGCAACCCTCACCTCTGCTTCAAATATCATAGTCCCTCTAGATTTCTTACAAACCTTGAGTCTGTCATTTCTTTTCCACTGGAAAAATAGTCATTTGGTCATAGGCTTTCAGTAAATAATGCCACTGGACACTTTATTATTAAAAAGTCTGTTTCTCCAAGGCAACCTGTGTTTTAGGCCTGTTAGCTCTAACTGCATAATGAACAGTTATGGCCCTGCTTAAAGACATTTGAGGTTCCAGTAAAAAGGTAGGGAGTAGGAATTCCCGGGTTGCTCAGTGGTTACGACTCTGTGCTTTCACTGCGGTGGGCCCAGGTTCAATCCCTGGTTGGGGAACTAACATCCCACAAGCCGCACAGTGTGGCAAAAAACAAAAAAAGTGGGAGTTATTTTGGAGTTGTCAGTTTTCTAATTGTTCCAGAAACTGTACGGGTCTAGTGCCCTAGCAACGAGACACTCAATATGCCAAAGACCCAGCTGCTCTGAATATGCCATTTATTTTCAAAACTACCAACCACACCTTAATTCTTCCCACTCCATCAGTAGAGAACAATGAATGTGCTTGGTAGGCCATCTTCAAACCTGTGACTCAGATAGGCTGTTTTTTTATTCTCTAATACCCAGGACATTAGAGAATAAGAAGTGGAAATGGTAGATTTGAAGTTTAAGACCTCCTGGGGGTAAGAAGAGGGAAAGGAAAAGTGTGAGAGGATAGTGGATACCACAGTCCTAGGTATGTGAATGGGAGAAGAGGGATCTGGCTGTCAGAATCCAACCCAGAACTTCTGAATTTCTGCTCTTTGCTTGTGTCTACTGTGCTTGATAGAATGAGGAATAAATAGTATTGAGTTCTGTTCACATGTATACAGTGTTCAAAGTTTTTGCTGCTCATGAAATATGATCGCATGACTATAGTTATAGCAGTGACTGCTCATATGCAAAAAAAAGGTAACATAATAATCAAGGTATCACTGTTGATAATATTTAATTTTAAAAGTTGGGGAGTAGGGAACATAAATCCAAATTATTCTAAAAGAAAGTACTGGTAACAGGTATGTTTTAAAGTGCTCATGTGATTTTGACTCTTTCAGAAAAAGGGGGTCTCTGCTCAAGGAAATCTTTAAGGAAGAGAAAGGTTGAAAGTAATCAGTAAGAGATCCCTTCTACACAGAATTTGCCCTAAAAAGAAAAACAGGAAGGGAAAAGTCAACAACTACAGTGAAAAGTACAGATATTAAAAAAACCCTCTGAAGCGCAGGCAAAACAAAATCATTGTTTTAGGGGCCCGGATGTCTGTATTTTAAAAAAATACCACAAGTGATTATAATGAGCAGTCAGGGTTAAGAACTGCTAATAGCGACCGATACTATATGCTACGCAAACGCAATCAATCACTTTTTTATGCCTTACAATATACCCTCTATAAATCTGTTAGATCAGAATTAGAAACATGGCAAAGTAGTAACCACAGTTAGCAATTCTTGATCATAACCTGTATTTATTAAAATGCTCTGGCTGCTACTGAACTGTATGCTGCAAATGGGTGAATTTTATGGTACGTGAAACATTTCTCAAAGCAGTTTTCTAAAAAGTTCTTAGTTTTTTAGATTCTTTTTACTGTTAGTTTCATTGAGATTGGGCAGCAAGAAAGAAGTTATCTCACTGCTTACCAAACCATGATTTACAGCACCATAAAATAACTCTAATTCTATATTCTGCTTATTAAAATTTCAATTCCTAGGCATTAAGCTAGAATTAATGAAACAGAATCTTTAGGAATAGGGCCTAAAAGTCTATATTTTTTTTAGTTTACCAGGTGACTTTAAACCCTTAAAGAAACATGCTGCTGAACTCCTTCCGGAGCCAAACCTGGTTACATGCTCTAAATAAAAGTCTAGCAATGTGTTTCACATAGAATAGCTAGTTCTACCTTATGAAATGTTCTATCCTTTGCTTTCCAAAACTGGGCAAATACCCACTGAGGCTCAGAGGTGCAAATATGCCCTCCAAGTGCATACACATCCTAGGAGACACATAAAGTTGAACACTTACCTTCTGAAAGTCTTTCCTTCCAGCCTTGGGCTGCTGAAGTGAAGAACTCATTATTAAGGGCTGATCCATTTAACTTCATCAGACCATCTGGACCAACCTGGGTCAAAGAATAAGCCACAGAAAGCTTAGAAAGAAAGCCAATTGTATCATGTGGAATTTGACGTTCCTGTCCTTTTAGAAAAGAATGTGTGTAAGTCAAATTTTACAGAAACATGACTGTATCATACCATGCTGCTTATTATGGACACTTCTATTTTATAATGTAATATTATTTTTTTTCTAAAAAACTTCTTTCCTGTTTACCTCCCCTCCCTTCTTCCTCTCCTTTCAATTCCATTCCCCATTGGTTAATTATACTCAAAGAATCATCTGCAAACAAATACATATATAAGAGGTTTTTTCTGAGAGGTCCATTATTTGTTTTACAAAACTGTGACCAAGTTACATACACTACACTCTGAAACTTACTTTCCTCACACAATACAAGTGGAAGTCTCTCCAAGTCAACTAGCATAGTTTTAGCTCCTTTATAATAGCTGCAGATTGTTTCACTGTATGAATGTCCCTCCATACATTTACCAATTTCCTGATCATAAACATATATTTTGTTTCCAGTGCTTTCCCATAATCAACAAAGCTGCAATAAGCATTCCAGTAAAGATGAATATACTAGTGCTTTTTTCTATGGGATAGGTTCTGAAAGCAAAGAAATATTTGTGTGTGTGTGTGTGTGTGTGTGTGTGTAACTAAAAGACTATTAGATTATTTTCCAGAAAGGCTAATAAAATAATTCACATTTCTACTAGAAATACACAAGCATACTCCTTATCTTGTAAACAAGAGATATTAACATGCTATTTAATTTTTGCCTATTAATGAGTTTGAAATGATTAAAATTTCCTTCATCCTGACTACTAGAGTTTTGTGTATCTTTTTGCATGTTTATTGAATATTTAGATTTGCCATCTAGTGAAATGCCAATTCCTATTACTTGCTCATTACTCTATGAGGATGCTTATTTTTAACTATCTTGTGAGAATCCTTTGCATGTTATACATAGTAAAACTTCCACGTACTTTAAAGATATTTCCTCCAATCTATCTGTTCACTGACTTGATTTGTGATGTCTTGCCAAAAGGTTTTAAGATTCTTCTCTGCATTAGAAATTTTATTAACTGTCATTCTGCTCAAAGTTAATATCTAGATTTCTACCAGAATCTCTATGCAGATTTTTCATTAATAAAATGATCTTAAAATTCACATGGAAAAAAAATTAATATGAAAAACTGAGAGGGGGGAATTGCCTTTCCAATTATTAAGCATACCACACAAAGCCACTGCAATCAAAACAATTATTACTAGCATTAGAGTGAACAAAGAAATGAGTGAAAGAGGAGAGAGTGCCTATAAATATAAGCTGCCTGTAAATGAATAGAATATATAACAAAGATGGTATTTCAAACTGAGAGAAAAAGATGGTTATGTAAATATGTACTGCTGGAACAACTGGCCATCTAGTCGGTAGAAAATACGCTGAGCCACAATTTCAGAACAATATAAAAAATATTCTAGATGGATTAAAAGACTAAATTTAAGCTTAAAGTCATAAACAATTTTTTGAAGAAAATTTAGGTAACTATTTGGACATCCTAGGGATTAAGGAACTCAACTCATTTTATTTTCTAAATCTATCTGGGCCAATATTATTTTCCCCTGGCCCTAGAGCAGAAATTGGAAACTTTTCCTGTTAAGAGACAGACTACGAATAGGCCATATACTCTCTGTTGTAACAACTCAACTCCTGACACTGTGGCAGAAGTAGCTATAGATAGTATGCAGAAACTAATGGGAGTGGCTGAATGCCAATAAAACTTTATTTACAGAAACAGGCAGTGGGCTGAAATTGGCCTGTGGGCTACAGTTTGCTGGCTGCTGATTTGTACTCTATAGATTTGGCAAAGGAGTAACAGGCTTCCCTATGAGGACAGGTCATCCAACATCTCCCTGAATATTCCAGTGCTGTGCAAGTTTCTCCAAAACAAGTCAATCCATTCTACAATTTAATAGCTCCAACTGTTTAAAAAAATGTTATTTTATGGGCTTCCCTGGTGGCACAGTGGTTGAGAATCTGCCTGCCAGTGCAGGAGACACGGGTTCGAGCCCTGGTCTGGGAAGATCCCACATGCCGCGGAGCAACTAGGCCCGTGCGCCACAACTACTGAGCCTGTGCGTCTGGAGCCTGTGCTCCGCAACAAGAGAGGCCGCAATAGTGAGAGGCCTGCGCACCGCGATGAAGAGTGGCCCCTGCTTGCCACAACTAGAGAAAGCCCTCGCACAGGAACGAAGACCCAACACAGCCATAAATAAATAAATTAATTTAAAAAAAAACAAAAACAAACAAACAAATAAAAAATGTTATTTTAACCCCAAATTTGCTTCCTGGAGAAACGAAGAAGTTTACCTCTTCCAAAGATTGGCCTTCAAATATATGTGAAGAGAGATGTTTTAATCCATGCCCCTCCCTTATTCCTTTCTCTGGTCTAAATAATGTTTTTCGACTGTTCATTGTTGAGTATTCCATACACTAAAAGATGGTTTCCAATGTTTCATGCTAGTAATAACCGGAATTTTTGATAAACTCCAAATTTCATCTGACAATGAAGCAGAATTTCATTAATAAATTCACTAATAATTTCACTAATAAACCCCATACTCCATATTCTCAGATTACTATGTCCTCCCACCACAGTAACTGAAAAAGACAGGCAAGTAGCCTCTTATTAAAAATACCCCACAGGGGGCTTCCCTGGTGGTGCAGTGGTTGAGAGTCCGCCTGTTGATGCAGGGGACACGGGTTCATGCCCCGGTCTGGGAGGATCCCACATGCCGTGGAGCGGCTGGGTCTGCACGCCATGGCCGCTGAGCCTGCACGTCCGGAGCCTGTGCTTCGCAACGGGAGAGGCCACAACAGTGAGAGGCCCGCATATCGCAAAAAAAAAAAAAAAAATACCCCACAGGAATGGGAAGTTGGGTAAGTTTTAAAGTCCCTTTTAATTCCGAAATTACATGTGGCAATTCTCCTTCTAAGATAGGATAAGGGCCATTAGTCAAAAGACAGTTCTGAGGAACCCACACTAGAATTCTATAGATATATCCTCTGTTAGGTCTTGTGTTATTAGTCCCAACCTAAAATTTGAGTCTTTAAAAAAGATGAGAGCAATCTCTAGCAAGAAGAGAAGCTCTCTAAAAACTCTGCCAAAACTTCAGTCTCCTAACTTGTTCTAACCAAGAACTGGGCATCCCCAAAGCTATAATTTCTCCAAGGAGTGTTAAGGTGGGGAGAGCAGCAGCTGGAAAGGATCAGTTTTACTTCTTTGTCCCTACTGCTGGTAGTATACCTGACTTATCTGAACTCCCCAGAAATAGAATCTGACCTTTCACAGGTGCTGATTCATAGCAATATGAAATTGATATCAATACAGTCTAGTAGAAGAATGATTTTCAGAATGAGAAAGATTTAGTTTTTTTTTTTTTTTTTGCTGTACGTGGGCCTCTCACTGTTGTGGCCCCTCCCATCGCGGAGCACAGGCTCCGGACGCGCAGGCTCAGCGGCCATGGCTCACGGACCCAGCCGCTCCGTGGCATGTGGGATCTTCCCGGACCAGGGTATGAACCCGTGTCTCCTGCATCGGCAGGCGGACTCTCAACCACTGCGCCACCAGGGAAGCCCAAAGATTTAGTTTTGACTTTTCTATAGACTAGGGAATATATCTAGTTTTCTTACTGTAAACCAGGGAAAACAACTCTCTCTCATAACGTTTTTATAATAATTAGAAAAAAGTGGAGTGCCTAACAGATTACTTCGAATATAGTCAGGTACTTCTAAATAATCATTAATTAAAAAAAAAAAATCTCAGATTTGAACAAACCTCACAAAATCATAATGATCCTTTTGCAGAGGAGGAAACAGAAGATCAAAAGGGGGAGTGACTTGCTAGTCACTCCTTCCTTGATGAAAGCCTAAGTCTTCGACTTTTGCCTTATTCCTGACCAACCTAAATCTCTCTGGTCCCTGCCTAGACTCTTCCAAACCTTTGGCATTTCTTCTGGGTACTGTTTTGTTTTTTTAAGGAATATAACTTATATTGGATTTCAAAACTTATTACTGAAGCAATAAATGTTTGTTTTAGAAAAATTTAACAAAATAAGGAAAAATAATTAACATTCTTAATCCCATCAAAAATCCATTAAAAAACCCCAGTGTAATGCCTTGAAAGACAATTCTTCCTCCTGAACTATATTCTGCGGATGTCTACATCCTAATATGATAGCTAGACAAATTTTATTCCATAATCTTGATATTTCTGATAAGAGGGTTCTTTTCCTTTATGAGCCTTACAGGGCCAACCTATTAAGAAATATTATTTCTTGTTTAACACCTTTGATATCACTTCTTTACAGGTACACACAAAAGCCATTTAAAAAGTCTTAAGGAGTTCTAAAGGTGATGATTGAAGGAAGCCCCAGATGGGTTATAAAACTGCTGATATGTCTGAAAGGACGCACCTGTCGATCCACCTCTGGAAGTAGTAGAAGCAGTCGCTGTTGGCAATCTCCAGGAAGGACTGAAAAGGTGTGTTTGTTGATTAGTGCTCGTAGGTTTGTATTAACTAGAATGGAGTCTGGTGTCTCAACGTCAATTTCAGCACATTTAGTCCTCTTCATTTGCCCTATAAAAATGTGGAAAAGAATCACTTGGGCCTCCTTCACATTCCTGTTTCTATCTAAACTATACCTTCCTCTGCAGTGCAAAAAAACCACGGTTGTAAGTACTTTCAAATATCACACTGTGAAGAAGGTAACACTTCAGGTTCTCAGAAATAAACAAAGCCAAGTTTTATTCGTTCATAAAGGATAAAAGAATATAAGTTATCTTCCCTGCAAAAATGGAATAAGGTCTGTAAAAGTACATCTTTTCCCATACTAAAAATACATTGTATGTTTGAGACTCGATCATTTCTCAAATGGAACTAGGGAAGTTTATAATAAATAATACATACACAGAATGACTAAAAAATGGAAAAATTCATATACATATATATAAATCATACTGAGGCTCTTTTTCCCTTCCCGTGATAATTATTTTCATCAATTTTATTTGCATTAGCTAAAAATGTTATGATTGAATAGCTTAGCAGTCAACAGAAAATCTGTTCACAATAGGAAGGTTTCAGTCTTTCAAAACACTGATGGATTTGAATACACAGTTTAAAACTTTTGCACCAAAAAGACTAATTTGGAAAAATATTTGCAAGCCATGACAAAAGGTTACTGTTCTTTTTTTTTTTTTTTTTTCCGGCTGCACTACACAGCATGCAGGATCTTAGTTCCCCAACCAGGGATCGAACACATGCCCCCTGCAAAGGAAGGGCAGAGTCTTAACCACTGGACCGCCAGGGAAGTCCCAGAAGGTTACTATTCTTGATATTAAATGTGCATCTATAAATCAACATGAAAAAGATAAATATCACCAAGAGAAAAATGAGCAAAAGGAATGAACATGCAATTCATAGTTGACTAACCATAAATAGCTGCTAAGGTATTAATATTTAAAGAAATGTCAGTTAAACTAATGAACATGTTTTGTCTATCAAATGGCAAATATTGCAATATAGTGATGGGACTATTCACGGAAAAAGCAAAAACCACTTTCAAATAATGCTGGTGGGGCTGAAATCAGTATAATCTTATTAGAAGAAAATTTAACAATACACAGCAAAATTTTAAGGTGCATGGGAATCTAGGATCCATAAATTCTACAATTAGGAATACTTGCATAAAGTTACACAGTCCTGGATGTGGGTAACCTCTGGCTCCTGGCAGAAACAAAAGTCATCTCCCTTGATAGGAAAGCATTCCCCTTAACTTAGGCCCATAGGATTCCTACAAATTAAAATCCAGCACTGCCTAACAAAGATTACCCTGACAAACCAGGAGGTATGCCAGTATGACAGAAAATAAGCAGTAACCAGAAATAAAAGATTTAGACCTAGAAGTACTGCTATCACAGAAATTGTCACATACATAGAATACAGAATAGCTATGTATAAAATAATTAAAGAAATAAAGAATGTAATTGTAAAGATGGGGCTAAAATAATCAGGAATGAACAAAAAGACTTTGAAAAACTAAATTTTAAAAATTGTTGAAATCAGATACCATGAGTGGATTAAACAGGAGGGAATTATAGCCAAATAATTTATCCAGAATATAGAAAAGACAGATAAAACATTTTGAGAGCTTTAGCAGAAACATGAATGACAGAATGAGAAGGTCTAATATATGTGCTTGACTGGAGACCCAGAAAGAAGAAATTAAGAGAATGGGAAAAGGAAATATTTGAATAATTCGCAGCAATACATTTACCAGAACTGATGAAAACCACAAACCTAAAGATCTAGAAGCAAAACATATTCAAAGCAGGATGAAAAGAAATCCATGCTTAGTAAAACTGCTCATCAAAGAACAAGAAATAGCTTGGAAGCATCCATAAGGAAGGGAAAGATTTCCTAAAAAGGAACAGAACAATGGCAAGCATTTTAACAACGAAGGAATCTGTAACAAATTGGTTAACTATAAAATGGTGAGAGAAAATAACCATCAATCTATAATGATATGTATACTAAACTCCTTCAAGAATGAACATAAAACAAAGATATTTATAGAAATAACAAAAATTGAGGGCATTTTCTACCAAGAGACATGCTCTAAATAAAGTTCTCAAAAACCTGTACTACAGGAAGGAAAATCACTGCAGATGGATGGGCTGGAATACAATGGAGAAAGATAGACATGCCTGCATAAAACAATAGCATTGTAGTGCCTGATCTGTGAGATTAAAAACAAAGAAGCGAAACGTCAGATAATAATATTATTTAAGTCCAAATAGAAAAAGATCAGTGCTAAATTGTTATAAAGTACTTCCATAGTTCTGGAAGAAAATCAAGATGGCCACTTTTTTGCTAAAAGAATAAATCTTAAAAGTTTTCATCACAAGGTAAAAAAAATGTAACTGCGTGAGGTGATGAATGTTTACTTACAGTGGTAATCATTTCGCACTATATACATATATAAATCATCATGTTGCACATCTAAAACTAATAGAACAGAAATAGAATGCATATGAAACTCAGCAGAGAGAGAAAAAAACTATGAAGGAATTAAAATGGACAACATATAAAAATACTAGCAAACCAAATCCAACAATATACCATGATCATATACCATGATCAAGTGGGATTTATCCCAGGGATGCAAGGATTCTTCGATATATGCAAATCAATCAATGTGATATACCACATTAACAAACTAAAGAATAAAAACCATATTATCATCAGTAGATGCAGAAAATCTTTTGACAAAATTCAACACCCACTTATGATAAAAACTCTCCAGGAGGTGGGCATAGAGGGAACCTACCTCAACATAATAAAGGCCATATATGACAAACCCACAGCTAACATCATTCTCAATTGTGAAAAACTGAACTTCCTCTAAGATCAGGAACAAGATACAGATGTCCACTCTCCCCACTTTTATGCAACATAGTTTTGAAAGTTCTAGCCATGGCAATCAGAGAAGAAAAAGAAATAAAAGGAACCTGTATTGGAAAAGAGGAAGTAAAACTATCACTGTTTGCAGATGACACGATACTATACACAAAAATCCTAAAGGCTACCAGAAAACTACTGGAGCTCACCAATGAATTTGGTAAAGTTGCAGGATACAAAATTAATACACAGAAATCTCTTGCATTCCTATAGACTAACAACAAAAGATCAGAAAGAGAAATTAAGGAAACAATTCCATTTACCACTGCATCAAAAAGAATAAAATACCCAGGAATAAATCTACCTTAGGAGGCAAAAGACCTGTACTCAGAAAACTATAAAATGCTGAGGAAAGAATTCAAAGATGACACAAACAGATGGAGAGATATACTATGTTTCTGGATTAGAAGAATCAATACTGTCAAAATGACTATACTACCCAAAACAATCTACAGATTCAATGCAGTACCTATCAAATTACCAATGGCATTTTTCACAGAATTAGAAAAAAAATCTTTACAATTTGTATGGAAACACAGAAGACTCCGAATAGCCAAAGCAATCTTGAGAAAGAAAAACGGAGCTGGAGGAATCAGGCTCCCTGACTTCAGACTATACTACAAAGCTACTGTAATCAAAATTGCATGGTACTGGCACAAAAACAGAAATATAGATTAATGGAACAGGATAGAAAGTCCAGAGATAAATCCATGCACCTATGGTCAACTAATCTATGACAAAGGAGGCAAGCATATACAATGGAGAAAAGACAGTCTCAAGGAATTCTCAAGGAATTAATCTCCAAAACATACAAACAGCTCATGCAGCTCTATGTCAAAAAAACAAACAACTCAATCAAAAAATGGGCACAAGATCTAAATAGACAGTTCTCCAAAGAAGACATACAGATGGCCAAAAAACACATGAAAAGATGCTCAACATCACTAATTATCAGAGAAATGCAAATCAAAACTACAATGAGGTATCACCTCACACCAGGCAGAATGGCCATCATCAAAAAGTCTACAAACAATAAATACTGGAGAGTGTGTGGAGAAAATGGAACCCTTCTACACCGTTGGTGGGAATATAAATTGGTACAACTACCATGGAGAAGAGTATGGAGGCTCCTTAAAAAACTTAAAAACTACCATATGACCCAACAATTGCACTCCTGGGCATATATCTGGAAAAAAAAATCACAACCCGAAGGGACACATGCACCTTAATGTTCATTGCAGCACTATTTACAACAGCCAAGACATGGAAGCAACCTAAATGTCCATCAACAGAGGAATGGATAAAGAAGATGTCATACATATATACAATGAAATATTACTCAGCCATAAAAAAGAATGAAATAATGCAATTTGCAGCAACATGGACGGACCTAGAGATTATCATACTAAGTGAAGTAAGTCAGAAACACAAAGACAAATATTATATATCACTTATATGTGGAATATAATTAAAAAGAAATACAAATGAACTTATTTACAAAACAGAAGCAGACTTATAGATATAGAAAACAAACTTATGGTTACCAAAGGGGAAATGTGGCGGGGAGGGATAAATCAGGAGCTTGGGATGAACACATGCACACTACTATATAAGACAGATAACCAACAAGGACCTGCTGTATAGCACCGGGAACTCTACCCAATATTCTGTGATAACCTATATGAGAAAATCTAAAAAAGAATGAATGTATGTATATGTATAACTGAATCACTTTGCTGTATACCTGAAACTAACACAAAGTTGTAAATCAACTATACTCCAACAAAAAAAATTTTTAATTATTTATTTATTTATGTAGGCTGCACTGAGCAGCATGTGGGGTCTTAGTTCCCCAACCAGGAATGGAATCTGAGCCCCCTGCAGGGGAAGGGCGGATTCTTAACCACTGGACCACCAGGGAAATCCCTCCAATAAAAATTAAAAAAAAAAAAAAAAAAAGGTTGAGGCAAGCCAAAAAAAATTTGTTATTCATTAAAAAAAAGAGAAACAAACAAAAAAACCAGGACAAAGATCAAGAAAAAAATAAGATTGTAGAAACAAGTCCAAATAGATTAACAATCATAATAAATATAAATGGATAAAATTCACCAAAGAAAAAAGATTTACATATTGAATTGAAAATAAAGAAAATTCAGCTAGCTATATGCTGTGTAAAGAGATATACCTAAAGTACAAGGACATAGAAATGAACAACGTAAAAATGTAACAGGCAAAAACTAACCATAGGAAAACTGGTGCACCTCTAGTAATATCAAACGAAAGACACTTTAAGTAAAACACTTAATCAGTGATTGACAAGGTAAAAAAAAGGGGGGGTTCAATCCACCAGGAACATTTTAAACTTGAAAATATCTAATATAAGGTAGCTTCAAAATATGTGAAATGAAAACTGATAGAACATCAGGGAGAAATGAACAAAGCCACCATTAGGATAGGAGATTTCAACACATCTCTCTCAATTATTAATAAATCAAGTCATACCAAAAGCAGCCCAAAAAACAAGGGGGGAAAAAGGCTGAACTATTTTTCAGATAAACAAGCTTGATCCAATCAACACAGAATTCTGTGTTGAATAACTACAGTACACTTATAAAGTTCAGTATTCCAAAATTGCAAGTCTCCATAAATTTGAAATATTAGTAGTAATTATAACAACAGTGATCAATGACAGCAGCAGTAAACACATTTATATAGGGCTTCCTAAGTGTCAGGCACTATTTTAAACACTGACATGTATTAATTTATTTTTCATACAACCCTATTTGCATGAAAGAAGATGAATTTTCATTTATTTCTTGGCCATTAGGTCAAACTTAAATATACCATGCCTTCTTTTTTTAGTTAAATTTTCCTAGTTGTGTTACGAAAGTCAGAAATTCTTGGCCCATACTTTCTTAATTTTGTAACTCCACGTTTCAACTGCAATTGAATGAAGACACTAAAATTGTGACTTTAACTGAATTTAAGTAGAATATTGGCTCTATAATAGGAAGAAACTTTGTTCTGTTTATCACCACATCTCTTGGGCCCTAAACCTGTGCTTGGCATATTAGTATACCTTCTATAAGTATTTGTTGACTAAATGAATATTTTTATTTTTTTAATTTTTGGCCACGCCACACACCATGTGCGATCTTAGTTCCCCGACCAGGAATCGAACCTGTGCCCCCTGCCTTGGAAGCATGGAGTCTTAACCACTGGAGCACCAGGAAGTCCCAATAAATGAATATTTTTAATCTGTGGCAGTGCGACTGATGCTCAAAGGGCATATTTAGTTTAAGGGAGATACTGTCTCTAAGAAAAATGTACCAATTTACAATCCCACCTAGATTCAAACCAGATTTTTACAAAGAACTTGACTGAAAATATTAATTCTATTCTCACACTTAATAGTTTGGAAGGGTCTGTTTTATATAAATGAATGTAAAATAACTTTCCTTTAGAATTTTGTTGGCATTGCTGCACTATCGTTTAGCTTCTATGTTGCTGTTGAGATGTCTGCCATCCCAATTCTTGAATCTTTATATGTGAACTACTTTTTTCTGTTTAGAATCTTCTCATTATCCTAGATGTTTTGAAATTTCAAAAGAATGGTCTTGGAACAGGTTTCTTTATGTTCATGTTTCTTGACAGGAATCACGTACTTTCAGTCTGGAATCTGTGGCTTTCAATTCTACAGAATTTTCTTGTATTATTTCTCTTATCATTTACCTTCCTTTCAATTTCTGTTCTTCCTTTCTGATACTCCTACTATTTAAGACATTGGACAGCCTAGATTGGTGTTCCTACTTTCTTACCTTCTCTCTCCTTTTGAATCTCTCCTTTGACCTATGTTGTGGGAAATGCCTTCACCTCTTTTAGTATTTCTATTAAAATTTTTTATTTTTGCTACCATGTTATTTAATATCCTGGTATTCTTTATTTTCTGATTTTTAAAATAGTATTCTGTTCTTTCATGGATGCAGTTATCATCTTTTCTTTCTGTGGATATTATAGTTTTTAAAGTTATTTGTTTATTAAGTTTTCTCCTTCCTGAACTGTCTGTTTCTTCTGAGTCTGTTTTTCAGATTCTCTCATGACGGAGATTTTCTTCAAAGGTGATCCTTAGTAATCACAAGTAAAAGAGAGGCACTAAAAAGACTGACTGAAAATTTTAGGTGCCCGGGTGCATCTTGTAAACTGGTGAGCTCCACAGAAGTATGATCAAGATGATCTCTTTTAGTTGCGAATCTATAAATTTGCCTGCAGATTTTTTTTCTGAGGCTATTCAATTTCTTTAGGTACCAATCCCACAATCTCTTGCTGAAGCATAGGTGGGGAGGAGGAACAGAGTAATGGAGGTAGAAATATGCCTCACTACTAACATTCTGGAAACCAAGCAAGCAGGAGGATCACTATTTAGTATTTGTATTTTACTTGATTTCCCTGAGTCCGGTACATTGCCTCATTATCTGTCCTCAGTTATGTGTGGTGTCTCTGAATTTCAAGTCTAGATGGTTTAATTTCACCTCAAAATAAATCTCCTGTCTCTTGCTAGGCTGAGGCATCAAACTTCTTCTTATTAACTTTCAAAGGTTTTTCTTCTCAACCCTATGCTTCATCTGTCTCTACTATGAGAAGGATACCTCAATCCTTGATATTGGCATCTCCAATGCATAAACCCTTCTGGTGCTCTACAGGCTCAGCTGGCTTGCTGACTACTGGCATCTGCTCCTCAGCTCTGTGAAAGACTCCATCCAGTTTTTTTATCTTTCAAAATCTGTTGATATTTCCTGTCCATCTGTTGTCTCCTTGTTTTCTTCACCCTAATGGGTTTAATCTTTTGTATTTCCATATTCTCATTTTATAGTGGGATTTTAGAAGAAGCAGGAAAAGGGGTTCAGTTTGCCATGTTTAATTATAAGCCCTTCTACCTTTCTGTACACAGAGACAAAAGGTAAATAATGCTGGATAAAGAAACCTCTTGCCAGAAAGAGAAATAAACCACAAAATGGCTGATAACAGATCTTATTCTGAATGACGTTTGATAGGATAGGAAGAACATGAGAACAGTCAAGAGCTCAGAGGTGAACAGGAAGGAGCAATTAAGCCAAACAGTTGATGTACTTCAAACACAGAGTTGAAAATTTAAGGTGGGAGAACTGAGGTCTTTGTAAATTAACTTACTTGTGTGAAGCCTGTCAGACCTCTGGAATGACTTCTTTCCCAGGCCTAGCAAAGGATTTTCCACTTTAACTGAAGAAGAAAAGCTAGAGTTTGAGTTCTGAGGGCTGCTTGACTGTCCGTCAGATTGCTTTCCTTCCCATATCGCTAGGGGAAAATATATATATAAAAATATATTAAAAATATATATAAAATATGACCCTGAGGGTATAAACAGAAACGAAACAATCAATCAAATGAACAATTAAATCATTCAATGCTAACCAAAGGAGTTATGTATGAGGCAATGTGACCCTTCAAATGTGTTCTGAGTCTGAGAATTAGGAGTCAAAAAGTAAAATAAAATCCCTTTCCTTCTCTCAGCACATTATTTGCTTCTGGTGGTAAATTTCCTTCCTAACAAAAATGCAAAGTTCTGCAAGACAGTTTAAATCTGGCCAACTCATATGATCAGCTGGCATCAAACTAAATTGTGTAATAAAATACAAAGCCTGTATCTAGACCAGTTTAAATTCAAAACAAAATAAACAACAACAAAAAGTCCAAAGGCCTGTGGATATGTCCAATGGAAACCCAAATGTATCATGAATTCTTAGGAAAACCTTTTATTTTTAAAGGAGAGAACCAGTGAAGAGTTCAGTGTGAGCATCTTGGAAACACCAGCTTTATAAGGTGACTTATTAGAGGCTTCCAAATATTATTAGTTTAGACATATTGGAAGTTAGTTATTGATCTTATTCTAACATGCAAATCCCAATGATGTATTTTTAAACAACTGTATGATTACTCTGCATAAATTTCCCCCTTTACTTTAGAAGGATTTATACTGATGATTTGGCAGTAATATAATACAGTAATTTAAAAATAAAGGATATAGTATATGAATTTGGTATACAAAAATACTGGAAAAAGAAACTTTCACTGAAAAGACATTCAGTCTGCCTACCAGGTTTGGCAGGTACAGAGTCACTGGCTGCTTTGACAGTCTTCAGAGAGAGGTGCTGGTTGGAGGAGATGGACATGCTTGGCCTGCATTGCTGCTGCTGCTGTTTCTTCTGCTGTTGCTGTTTTAGAGCCTATAAAGAGAAAACTGACTGTAAGAAACAAAACAAATCAGTTTTTAGTAATCACAAAAAAATAAATGACTTTAAGTGGTGAAGAAGAGTATGCTGATTATCCAATTTCTTTGAAATCCATCAAAGTAAACAAAAATCTAAACTAAACTAATTAAACACAAGGCTTAAATAATCCTTAGGAGTTTGGATATTTTCTTTTTACCAATGTTCTCCTTTAAGTAAATGTGAGAAATTGTCATTAACATTTTTAGAGCTTAAAAATCACCAGTAAGCCATGGACTTCTCATACTTGTAGTAGCAGAGAATTAGATGTTTTCAATCATTCTGAGAACAGAATTCTAAGCCCTGGACCAAGAAGAGTCCCATTTGCATCAACTTTATGTAGAAATGTAAATATTTAGCTTACGTATGTTTCAGAGGTTCTGCATTTGAACAAAAGGTTGCAAATAACTACTTGAATTTGATCTCAGGTAAGAGCAGTAAGATTTGGCCCAATGACCAAATAAATCTCAGCAATTTATAGCAATGCAGTAAACTGAAGGGAAGGAAGATTGGAAAACATGGGTTCTAAGAACAGTGTGATTCCTTCTGGTTATTTCAGAATATTGTAATTTCTATGACGTTCTTAGTTTAGAGAATATACTAAACTATTTAGAATGAACAGAAAGACAAATATCTTCCCCGATTTTAATCATAAAGATATATAAAGGCTATTTTTAAACTCAAGGGTTTAAAAAGAAAAAAAGACAGAAACTAAGAAAGTAAAACTACATTTCAGGAAAAAGTTAAACATCTACGACCTCATTAAAATGCCAGTTTAAGCTTTAACCTTCACGACCATCATGTACAAAAGTGTGGAATAACTGCCTACTTGTCTCCCGTTCCCTTTTCACAATATGGTTTTCTCCTTTTCACATTCACATATACCTCTGGCTATGCCATGCAAGCACAGTGGCAACACTTGATCTCCTTGATCTAAGCTGTCAGTGGAGAAAAGAAACTGAGAGAGTCAGGTATCTGGCTTACATTCACGTACAACATTTATAATAGGTGAGGCAGAAGCATAATGTCAGTGTTGTCTGATCACTGATTACAGCTTGTCTCTCATTCTTTGCAATCAGAACAGAAAATGTTTGTAAGCTTCCTGTGTGGCAGCCATTAGTATTCATTCCTTTCTATTCACAGTACCTAGAGGTCATTCTAAGTTAATGCAAAATTTAATAGAACCACTTGATCTTATCTATTTCTGCTATGATCATGTAAATTCAGATATATGATGAAAACAAAATAACTTGCAGCCTCTCTGTTTAAGAACTGTACTCGGTTTTCCCCTCCCTCACTAGCTTACAAACCCTATTCTAATTCTGTTTAAAATTTAAAAAGCAAACAACAAAAAAAAACCTTCACTGGGGTAAAGGATAACTTACACTGAAGTTAAGTTTTCTCACCTAATAATATGAAAAACATATACTGGAGGCAAGGCCTTACTTTACACACCAACAATCTAATTTATATAATTTCTCATACTGGTATTCCTTAAAGAAATACAGTATTTGACTCCTGAGATTACAGGAGAATAACACGGAGTAGTATATATGTCATGAATAAGCTAACAAGTCTTACTAAAATACTTGCCTCTTCTCTGTGGAAAAGAGGCATCTCATACTTCTTATTTTTTAAATTAACATCTTTATTGGAGTATAATTGCTTTACAATGGTGTGTTAGTTTCTGCTTTATAACAAAGTGCATCTCATACTTTAAGTTAAACTCTTGCAAAGAATGTGTAAAAATACAAGTGCTGCAGGATACCCAGGCAGACTGTAATTAACCTTATCAAATTTTTGGACATCTTTTAATAAAAGCACTTTTGGTTTAAACACTTTAAGACCTACTTAATTTAAAAAAATTTATCTCATCCATCTATCTATCTATCTATCTACCTACCTACCTATCTATATAGGGCCACACTGCGCAGCTTATGGGATCTTAGTTCCCTGACCAGGGACTGAACCTGGGTCCCAGCAGTGAAAGCGCTGAGTCCTAACCACTGGACTGCCAGAGAACTCCCTTAAAATTTTAATTAAACAGTTATGACATGAATACATTTTTACCATTTAATTCAAACATAAAGCTAAACTCTCTTTTGCCCAGCACTCAGTCTTGTTCCCCAATCCTCAAAGATAACCACAGTCATCAATTTATTTTTCCTTATTGAGCTTTTTTTACACTTACATTATATGTATGTGTTTGTGTGTATATACAGATTCATATTTCCATTAAAAATATACTATTGTTCTGGGTATATATGTGGCTATGTGTATGTTTTTAATGAATGTTGTAACACAACTTGATTTTAATGATTAAACATTATAGTGTGATGGTGTTTCCATGTCTATTCATACAGAAAAACTTAATTACAAGGTAAACTTTTAACCCTGTATAATTTTCTAGCATATGGATATGCCGCTGTTTATTAAGGAATTCATATATATATATATATATATATATATATATATATATATATCCACTTGCAAGTTTTTGCTATTACAAACTTTAATGCAAACACTTTTCTGTGTGTGTTATGTATATAAGTATGTATGAATACATGCATTTTTCTAAGATAAGTTCCCAAATATTTAACTACTTAGTCATGGGGGATATGCATTTAAAATTTTAATAAACATAAAATTTCTCTCCAAAGTAGCTGTAAGAATTTATATTCCACCAGCAAACTACAAGTAGTCATTTTCCCACATACTTGACAGTGCTTGTGCTTGATGTTATAATTAAGCTGTATTATATATACTAATCTGAGGATAAAATTAGTCTGTGTCCTTAATTATTAGTCAAATTTAAATTTACTGATAATTTGCATTTCAAAAAATAGAAAGCAAGTTCTTTGAAAAGCCCAATAAAATAGTTGGCAAGTAACACTGAGAAAAAAGAAGATACATCACAAATGAACAACAATGATGAACAAAAGAGAAACATAAAAAACAATACTATGTACAACTTTATATGAATATTTGAAAAGAATCAAGTGAAATGGAGCATTTTCTAAGAAAAGTAAATTTCCAAAATTGGCTCAAATATCTGAAAATCAAGAGACCAGTAGTAGTAGATGAAATTGAAATGCTAGGAAAACAGTTGTAAAAGTGAGATTTGCAGAACTTTCAGGGAAAAAAATACTTTCTATGATTTTTTCCAAAAATCAGAAAAATAATAGAGGGCTATACAACTTATTTTAGATGCTAGGAACAATCCTGATTCCAAAACTGTATAAGGATAGTACAAGAAAATAACAAAATCGAAGCTAAAATCTTAAATAAGAAAATTCCATTAACATATTAAAAATTACATAACAAACATATAGGGTTTATTCCAGAGAGCTACACAATACATTAACATTAGAAAGTCTAGCCCTGGAGTTCCGTATATTGGTTGACTTAAAGAGAAAGGCTACCTGATCATCTTCATAAATTCTGAAGAAACTCAACCTGAGAAATTCAATATACCTACTCTTAATTAAACACACACACACATACACACACCCCTCATAGCAAACTGGAAACTAATCAGGAACTTTTAAAATGTGATAAAAAGAGTATCTACCATAAACCTATAACACAGAGGTGCATAACTTATTAAATACAAAGTGGGAAACCACACAAAATTTCTCCCTAACGTTCTTTCAAGAAATTTTCACTGACTGCCAGAATCATGCATTTTTAATGTAGGAGATTATAATTCTGATAAACAGAATAGCATGATTACCTGCTTTAGTGCCTTCTTGCTGTGCTTCTGTGACGGAGAAATGACTTTACCTGCTGGAATGGTGGGTGATGGGCAGCCTGACTGAGGAGAGGATGGTTGTGACAGTCTAGACGATACTAGGGGGGGAAATGACAATGAAAAGTTTTGTTATTAGAGTTGATATCAAGCACCATTCCTTCCCCAATCATATGCTGCTACCTGTATTAAGAACTGTGACCAAACACTTTTGGGAAGGATCTTCTTTTTGGAGTTCTACTGCAAACAGCCTCCCTTTTCAGTTTATTTCCTCAGAAAGCTCTAGTGAAGGATGATAGGATGGGGAAGGGATGGATGTTAGTATTCATTACTTTTCATTCTTTAATTTTTCAATAGAATTGACTGAAGAAGCAGGAAGTAGAATATAAACCATGAGTCATCAACTAAGATAAAACTTAGAAAAGATGCTAGAGCCCGTTGGACAGTATCTATGTTCTTAAGGTAAATCTAATAACAACATGATATTGTGGAAGAGCCCTGGGTTGATAGAATGGGTTCCAGTTTTCCCTATCTTTAAAATGGAAGGCAATAAGGCCATTCCACCTCAAACACTACCATAGCTTTAATTTTTATATTCCTTCATCTCTTACATCAATAGTTTTAGGTCTACCCATGTGAAAGGGTACTTTAGGATTTCTCTGATGGAATCAGTGTAGGTTTGCACAGGATGTAACCACTCTCTACTTCATCACCAGCTGTTTTATACCTCATCAGAGCTTAGCCAAACCTTAGTATTATGTGAATGAGGGTTTTCCCTTCAAGGGCCTATACCTCTTATAATAAATAGCAATTAGATCTTTATGTTCTATAAAGTTCAACAGTGTATTATCTATGATACGAGATAACAAAAGAAATTGCTGATTCAGACCCCTTAATAATAAAAATAATAATCACTACTGCTAGTGATGACTCTCAAAGAATCCATGTTTACTAATGCCTTCTTTCAAAGTAGCTGGACTGAAAGGGCCTGGAGAGCAAAATGGCATCTCATGGTATGGCTAACGAGTCTCAAGATACCATATGAAGTATGCTGGCAGGTAGCTACCTGACATAAGAATGTAGAAACATGGTTCACTGGAATATATAAGTTTTGGAATACGTCATTTCAATGGACTCTTAGATGTCCTAAGAAAGGAATGCACAGTAGACAACATTTAAAGAGGACAACAGTGGACAATTTTAAGAAGAAGACCTATCATAGTTAGATTTAGCTTTGTATCCCAACCCTTATAATAAGGTTATATATGGGAAAGAACTGACATACAGTAAGCGTGGCGTTAAAAAAAAATTCACCGTAATATACAATACAAAAAATGGAGCTGGATAATTCTTGAGATGGTTAAGCAACAAAAAGAAACCATATCCTTAGTGCACTTAGATGTTGACCAATATTTTAAAGTAACAGTTTCACTGAGATATAACTCATATGCCATACAATTCACCTAAAGTGTACAATTCAATGGCTTTTAATATATTTGCAAAGTTGTGTAACCATCATCACAATCAATTTTCATCACCCACTAAAAAAACCCTGTACTGGTTAGCTGTCACTCCTCTTTCCCTAACCCACTCCCCTAGTCCAAGGTAATCACCAATCTGTTTTTTGTCCCTATGCACTTGCCTATTCTGGACATTTCATATAAATGGTATCATACGGTATGTGCTGTTTTGTGAACGGCTTTTTTTACTTAGCATGTTTTAAAGATTCACCTCTGTTAGAGCATGTATCAATACTTTATTCCTTTTTATCATCAAATAATATTCTATTGTATGCATACGCCACATTTTGTTATTCATTAGCTGATCTGACGTTTGAGTTGCTCAAAAGGACATTTGAGTTGCTTCCACTTTTTGCCATTACGAACACTCATTTGCAGAATTTTGTGTTGGACATATGTTTTCAATTCTCCTGGGTTCATACCTAAAAGTGAAATTGCTGGTTTTTTCAGTAACTCTATGTTTAAACTCTTTGAGGAAGTGCTAAACTGATTTCCAAGATGGCTGAACCATTTTTTACAATTCCACCAGAAATGTATGAGGGTTCTAATTTCTCCACATCCTTGTCAATATTTGATACTGTCTGTCTTTTTGATTTGACCAATGTTTTTAAAGGGAAATTATGAAAATAAAGCTAAAAACTATTAATATTTAACTATATTTATTTTCTTTTTAATGGTTTGCAGAAATCTGAGATTATTCATGTCCTCACCTGTCCCAATAACTGTCTGAAAATAAACAGAAAACAAACGATCAAGCCAAAATGACCCCATTAAAGAACATAAGAATTCTACTTTGTAGCCTGGAAAAGAGATAATAAAGCTATCTGTAATTACCAGGGCAAACTGTTTAGAATGTTTCCCTTTAAGGCAAAAGCCCTTTCTAACAAATGAATCCATGAACATATCTCAAAGCCAACTGAAATAAATCAAGAAAATTCCAGGACCCACCAATGAGGAATACCTCCCAGTACTTAATGCCAAGTACTGGTCTCATAACTTTAATGAAACTTAAACTTTACTCTAACTTTTAAATACTAAAGGTTCAGAACTACGAACAGCAAATAAGATTTAAATACACGTTGAGAAACTCATCTCTTTTAATTCCTTTTAGTGTCTACATTGTCTCCAAGACACGTAACTTTATTAGAGCAACCATGAATTAAACATTGTCTATGTGCCTAATGGTGCGCTAGGTTCATTTGAGCAGAATTTCATTGAACTCTTATAACTACTCTCTAAGATGGGTACAACTTCTCTTTCTACCCCCACCCAATCTCCTCCAATTCTATCCTCTGAGATAACTAAATAATATAGTTGGGATGGCATCCTTGCTGACATTTTTCTATGCAAAAAAAAAAAAAGAAAAAATTTCAAGGATATACATTTATAAATAAATAAATATACACACCTGCATATTGTGGTGGTATTATCTAAATTTTCCCTATCTGGAAATTTAATTAGCCTGACAAAGGACACAGCTAGTAAGGAGCACAACCAAGATTTGGACTTTGTATAGTTTCAGAATGAGTGAGTACTTGTAGTGAGCTATAAGTGGTGGCCACCAAAAGTCATGTTCATGTCCCAACCCCCAGAACGTGGAAATGTTACATTATTTGGAAAAGGAGTCTTGGCAGATTTAATTAAGGATTTTGAGATAAGGAGATCATCCTGGATTATTCGAGTGGGCCTTAAATCAAATGACAAGTGACCTTAGACACAAGACAGGCACAGAGGAGAAAGCCATGTGGACAGAGGCAGAGACTGGAGGATGTGGCCATAGGGAAAGTATGTCAGCAACCACCTGAAGCTAGAAAATACACAGAACAGACTTCTCCCTTAGAGTCTCTGCAGGGAGTACAGCCCTGCTGACACCTTGACTTCTGACTTCTGGCCTCCAGAACTGTGAGAAAATAAATAAATTTCTGTTGTTTTAAGGCTCCTGGTTTGTGGTAATCTGTTACAGCAGCCTCAGAAAAGTAATACAGCACTTAAAACTGATTTTATTTTTTTAAGTATCAACTCACAGATGTTTACATATTTGAAATGTTTACATCATTAGCAATTATTAAAAATTTGGCACTCAAACTGTGCACTTTTGGGGTAGTGGGAGTTCCTTCAAGTTGTAAACCATCTTTGGGACATGGCCCCAGCAGTATCCAACCACTTCCTTGCTATCTGGCACAGAAAGAGTCCTAGGAAAATCTTGCATAATTTTTTTGCCCAGACTTGGAGCACTCCCTTCTCCAAGGAGACCCGATACCTTTTTATTGAAAATGGTATTAAAACACTGCACTTGATGCTACTCAGTTACCACTGGTTCTAGAACTTTTCAGTTACTGGGACAAAAAAAAAGAATTTTTGTCAAAGGAAAAACTTTTTTAAATTCATGCAAAAGATAACAAATCGGAATTTATGATTACAGCATTGTCACTTAACTTTTCTGATTTTATATTTCTATAGCTTTTCTTCCCAGATAATCCTGGTTTCTAATAACATTACTGTAACTATTAACTTGTTTTCTATTATAGATTTAATTTCAAAGAAATCATATCAATATAATTACTGAAAAGAAGACTACCGAAGGCAGTTTAAGATTTCTGAGTTTGGTCTCCCACACCTAAGACATATCCTACAGTAACTTACCTATGTCATTATGTTCAAATTTGACATATACTTGAGTTTGCTTTAAGTTGTCTGGTATTTCTAGAAAGTGCATTTTAAAATTTTAATTGGTTTAATTACGTAAAACTATAAAACAAGTTACTTTCATATAAGTCTAGCTCCCTCCCCTGTCTACACAAACTTTATTACCTCCTTTCCCTTAAAGGAAATAATTTATATTAGTTTTTATCCTTCCATTGTTTTTTATTTGCATTTTTGTTTTGGTGAAAACATTGTGTGTGTTGTGTGTGTGTGTATTTTAATGTTAACTCACTTCTTTAAGCAAAAAAACACATGTACTAGAAATTGTCCATACCCTTGATTTTTAAAATATAATCAATATAATATATCCTGGGGAAGAGAACAGAACAGAACATAAGAGATCTTCCTTTTAACACCTGCAAAAGATTCCACTGGCAGATGGACCATAATTTCTTCAGCTGGACTCTTATTTTGGTAATTTCTAGTCTTTTGCTCTTATTACTACAATGTCTTAACCAGCAGTTTCTAAGGTGTTGTACCAAGAACAAAACCATCACTATCTAAAAATCTGTTAGAATGCAAATTACTAGATCCCAGCCCAGATCTACTGAACCAGAAACTCTGAAGGTGGGGCCCAGGAATCTGCATCATAATAAGCTCTCCAGGTGATTCTGATGCATGTTCAACTACAGTATATACTGAGAAACAGTTTTCCAAAGTGGTTGTACCGATTTATACTCCTACCAGCAATATATGAGAGTTCCAACATAATTTACCACATAAACAGAATAAAGGAAAAAAACATATCTACTGAAATAGTAGATGAAGGAAAAGCAACTGATAAAATTCAACATCTGTTCATTATAAAATCTCTTAGACTACAAATAGAAAGGAACTAACTTCATCTAATAAAGAGTGTCTACAATAACCTACTGTAGTCAACATCATTCTTAAAATGGCATAATATTCAAAACTTTACCTATAAATATAGAGAATGAAAAGGATGATTGATGTTACCACTCCTATGTCACTCTTTACTGGAAGCCCTAGCCAGTATAACATGGCAAAAAAATAAAACTGCCACTACTCATAAATCACATGTTTGTATATGTGGACAATCCTAAGAATAAACCTATATATAAACCATTAGATTAGAAAATAATTTAGAAATGTTGCTGGATACAATATCAATGTTGGGAGAGGCAATCCACCACGTGCTACAAGTACTTGCTGGGTATGCCAAGAATACAAGTCCCTGAATGCTGTATTTACAGTCAGCAACTCTGAGAGAAGGCAGTAACTCTTCCCAAAGTAGGCTTGCTTCCACTTACTATTTAAAAGCCCTGAAAGGAGACACAGAGTTGGCCAACAGGCACATGGAAAGATGCTTAACATGACTAATCATCAAAGATATGCAAATCAAAACCATAATGAGATATCACCTCACACTTGTCAGAATAGCTATCATCAAAAAGACAACAAATAACAAGGGCTCGCAAGGATGTGGAGAAAAGGGAACCCTCATGTACTGTTGGTGGGAATGTAAATTGGTGCAGCCACTATGGAAAAACAGAAGAATGATTCCTCAAAAAATTAAAAATAGAACTACCACATGATCCAGCAGTTCCACTCCTGGGTATTTATCCAAACAAAACAAAAACATAATCAGGAAAGATATATGCACCCCTATGTTCACTGCAGCATTATTTATAACAGCCAAGATATGGAAGCAATCCAAGTGCCCACCAACAGATGAATGGATAAAGAAGATGTGCTATGTATGTATGCATGTACATACAAACACACACACACAACGTGGCACATTACTCAGCAATAAAAAAGAATGAAATCTTGTCACCATGTGTGGCAACAATGATGCATCCAGAGGGCATATTATACTAAATGAAGCCAGAAGAACAAAGACAAATACTGTATGATTTCACTTATATGTGGAACCTAAAAAACAAAACAAATGAACAACCAAAACTAAACAGAAACAGAATGGGAACTCCTTGGCAGTCCAATGGTAAGGACTTGGCACTTTCACTGCCGTGGCCCAAGTTCAATTCCTGGTCAAGGAACTAAGATCCTGTAAACTGTGCATTGTGGCCAAAAAAAAACAAACAAAAACAAAAACCCAGAAACAGACCCATAGATACGGAGAACAAACAGGTGGTTGCCAGAGGGGAGAGTGGTGGTGAGGGGAAGAAAGAAACAGGTGAGGCAGATTAAGGGGTACAAACTTTGTTACCAAATAAATGAGCCACAGGTATGTAATATATCCTACCCTATGGGGAATATAGTCAATAATGGTATAATATCTTTGTGTGGTGACAGAGGACAACTAGACTTATCATGGTTATCATTCTGAAATTCAGAAATATGGAATCACTATGTTTTGTACCAGGAACTGACACAGTGTTGTAGGTCAACTATACTTCAAAAACAAACTCATAGAAAAAAATGATCAGATTTGTGATTACCAGAGGTGGGGAGGTTGTGGGGACTGATGAAGGTACAAGCTTCCAGTTAGAAGATAAATAAGGACTAGGGATGTAATGTACAACATGATAAATACAATTAACACCACTGTATGTTATATATGAAAGTTAAGGAAGTACACCCTAAAAGTTCTCATCACAAGGAAAAAAATTTTTTTAAATTTCTTTAATTTTGTATCTATTTCAATATATGAGATGATGGATGTTCACTAAACTTAATGTGGTAGTCATTTCATGACATATGTAAGTCAAATCATTATGCTGTACACCTTAAACTTATACAATGTTGTATGTCAATTGTATCTCAATAAAAATGGAGGGCAGGAAGGGAGGGAGAGAGGGAGGGAGGGAGGGAAGGAGGAATTGAACTCCTCAACCTCAGTGTTCCTTGGCTAAGATACAAACCAACAGCATGAGTAGCATGCACCTGGGCCCGTTATCTCATCAGCGATGGAAGACTTGGAGATAAAGAGGAACCAACACAACAAATATGCCACGTTCATACTGCTTGCTATGCTGTGAGTAATAAAGTCCTTTTTCTCTGACCCAGGAGTCTTGCATCTTCTGTCAACATGCATGAACCAATACAAAGCTAACTTGTTAGCTTACAAAAAGGATAGAATCCTAGACCCTTCACAGACATTGACAATCAATTTATAAAAATTAACTATATGTATTTTTTTTTTTTTTTTTTTTTTTTGCTCACATCACGCAGCTTGTGGGATCTTAGTTCCCTGACCAGAAATTGAACCTGTGCCTTCTGCAGTGGAAGAGTGGAGTCCTAATCACTGGACCGCCAGGGAAGTCCTTGTATGTATTTTTATATATCAGCAATAAGCAATCATGAAATGAAAAAATTTTTAATCCATTTATAATAGAATAAAAAATGTCAAAGAATAAATCTAATAAAAGATGTACAAGACCTCTACAAAGAAAATTACATGAAATTAATGAAAGAAAACTGCAGAAAATGCAGTAATATCACTTTCATAGATTGAAAGGCTTAATGTAAACATGCAACAGAGCCCAAACTGACATACAGTTTTAAAGCAATCCCGATCAAAATCCTAGCAGGTTAATGGGAGCGGGGGCATGTGAAAACTGACTAGCTGATTCTAAAATTTACATGGAAATGAGATGGGACAAAAGAACCAAAAAAATCCTGAAAAACAAAGAGTTTAAAACTCTTTTGTTCTGCAAATAAACTAACTGCTTAAACAACACTTCTCAAGATTATATCCTCAACTACTAGTCCTCCAATGTGGACGGCGCAGCAGAGTCAAAAGCACTCATTTAAGAACTTATGTAGTATCTGATTAGAAACAAAAATGCTTGCTTTCATATAAACATATAGACATAACAAAAGATTAACAAGTTCTGATCAAAAGCACTCATATTTGATTTAAAAAACCAAAAATGTCACACACAAAAACCAAACAGCGACCTAGTAGAGAGATCTTTTTAAACTCAAATTTAAGTGTTTTCAGAAAAATATTTGAAACAAATTTTAGAACTGAGGCTTATTAAAGCCAGTTTTACACAGTTTACTGGAAGTAGTTTCAGGCTGTTGGATACATATGTACCATACCCTGAGTATAAGATCAGAAGGTACCATTTTTCAGATATATTATAGCACTGGGAATTTTCCATTTCAACAAATGATTATCATATTGAACAAGGTCAAAAGGGTAATGGACTATTCATATTAGATGCATTTGAATTAAAAGCTTTAGTAAATAATCTCTGACTTAGCATTTTAGACTCTCCTGAAGACATTCAATGGGCCTCTCTGAAGTATTAGAGAGACTATCAGAAATAATGGAGCAGTAATACCAAAATTGAAATTGAGCTTTATATAGCTGAAGGATTAATAGCTGAAAGAGTGCATGGTCAGAAACAGCAATCCTTCTCTTAAGAGAGAGTTTTATTTTCACAGTAGTCTTTCTTTAGAGGAATTTCATTTCCAGAAGTAACAGTCCGTTTTAGTTCCAAATCCCTTCTCCTCACACCAGTCTACTCCAAACTGAGCAGGCTGTGGCTCCTGATTATATTCAAACAGTCCCCTAACCAAAGATGAAGAGGCCATACCTGAACACCTTCCCTTGCTTCTGGGTACCCTAACTATCCAAGGTGTAGCTGTCTTTAATACATGACAAAGCTAAAACCTCCAATTCAGACACTAATCACCCCAGGAGAGAAGACAGCATCTCTCCCAAAGGCCTCTCACCGCTGTGGCCTCTCCCGTTGCGGAGCACAGGCTCCGGATGCGCAGGCTCAGCGGCCATGGCTCACGGGCCCAGCCGCCCCGCGGCATATGGGATCTTCCCAGACCGGGGCACGAACCTGTGTCCCCTGCATCGGCAGGCGGACTCTCAACCACTGCGCCACCAGGGAAGCCCCTCTCCAGTATACTTTTTAAAGGTGACATTTCTATATACATATAATCATCACTATTCAGTAACTTAACACGTATATAAATGCTGTTAGAGGGCAGACAGGTCTACGGTATTTTAAGTAACTCCAAACACACTATGTATCAAATTCCTGAAGCAGTAAAATTAACATGAGCTCATGTTCCTGGAAAGAATTAGTAACACCTTATAAGTGAAAAAGCATATTTCACTTAATTTTGTTCTTGACATTTTGAAAGCAGACCAAACTTTAACAAAACTTTTTTCAGAAGATAAAAATAATGCTTGTGCAGTTGCTTCATGCTGCAGTGTTTATGTTTTAGGGAAAAGGCGGAGACTTCACTTAGCTACAGTCCTACAAAAAAGCAACAGAAAAGCTGATTTTAATCATTTTTCTGGCATTATTCCATCTTACCTTGGATTGGAATTCCAAAAAGCTCGTCTCTGCACATTGTTTCCTGTCTGAAAATTAGAAACCAGAACTACAAACTACAAAAGTTCTTCCACCTTACACAGAGATCAATGAAGTAGCGTTAACACTGGACTGAATTTCAAAGTTCTATTCTCTGTCCCTATCTGGCTAAAAGGTATACCTATATCAAGAGAGTTCCTATCGATTTCCAACTAGAAGTATCAGTTTTGGTGTCAGAGTTCTTTATGTTTGTACGTAAAAGGAAGTGGGTTTCGATACTATCTCGGTGTTCTTCCTGTCTTACAATGCATTTGAAATAAAGTGATGTCAGATTGAGAGTAAAAGCCCTAAATAAGAAACAGGAATAGGCACATTTCGTTTGTTTTACCTTTATTAATAACTGCAGCTGACTTAGAACTGTTGTGCAGCACGCTGCTACTGTCACTAACTACAAGTTTTCCATTTTAACTTGCACTGGACTACAAAAACATTGATAAATATATAATATAAACCTAAAACTTTACATTGCTATGCCTGTGTCATATGCATGACCCATGAATGAGAGAAGCACATCCTATGAGAGACGAAATCATTCTTCATTATTGCTAGCTCAGTATTCATCCATTTCTGAAGACTATCAGAGCTGCTAGAGTAGTTAGCATGTCCATATGCCATCGTGTGCACCTCTCATCTCCACCTTCCAAACACCACATAAAGGCCATTCTATACTCAGTTTAATAGGCTACAATCAGAAAAGATCTTCATTGAACATCTCACCTTAACGTAAACTGAGGCGAAGTAATATTGTGACAATTTCTAGAAGAAGAATGAATCAGAGGCAGTTCGAAAATAATTTATGTGGACCACAATTTTGAATTTGCTATTACCTTGCTGTTAATATCTTCTATTATTATGCCGAGTGTGGGGCAAGGTTATGCTATTTTAATCTACCCATTGTCTACGGACAATGGGGTTCTATTGTTATTTGAAATCCTCCTGTATCACAATACATTTACCTTAGAGAGAGCCTTTTACAACCACTAACAACCACTACTTCAAACAGCCACTGCAGTTATAAAGCAGAAACTGACACACCATTGTAAAGCAATTATACTCCAATAAAGATGTTAAAAAAACAAAAACGGCCACTGCAGCATATGAGCTACTGAAAAGCAAAGACTTCCACAACCAATATTTTGTTCCCAGTTTACTAGTCTGACCTCCTTTAGTATTGATTTCCCTGTTTCCAGCCACATCCAGAAATTATGAATCTAGCTGTCTCTCTTGCCTGATGACTTGGCTTGGTTCCTAATCCTAGGTCAACAATTCCCAAACTTAAAAAGAAAAATTTAAACTGGGGAGAAGAAGAGGAGAGACAGAGCCCTTAATACTTCTGGCTCCATCCTTCCACAAAAAAAAAGGTCTTTAGTAGACTCTGAGAAATGTAAAGTCCTGGACACATCTCCTTTCACTACTGACAGGGATTACTTTAAAAAACACATATCAAGAATACTGGTCACAGGTCCCAACCTTGCCTTGCCTTTATTCCATTTGTTCCTAACACATGATGTCTGAGCTGCTCTCTAAGTGTTGTGATCTTAAAGCTAGGATCCTCTGGTTTCAAAATTTGCCCAACTTACAAGTGTAGTAGCTGTATGAGAGCACAGATAATGCCATCAATTATCTAAATTTTCTCCAGGAGTAGCACACACATTAACACAGAAATGATAATAAAGCAGATGATTTTTCTGTTATAGTTCAAAATCAATAGTTCTAGAGGTACTTAAAATTAATGAGTCAAGTATTCCAACAAGCATCACTCTAACTTCTAGATCCAAAGGCAACTCACCTATGACTCAAACGTAAGAGGTCATCCAAGCTAGGGAAACTCCTGGATGTCTATTTTGCACTGGAATATCACTATATCAGTCCTTATAAAGGAACCAGCATGAACTGGCTTAAAATCTGCCCCGCCATGTATGGCTAAATTTATCAATATTGGGGTAAAAACAATTTGCCCTCTTCAAAAAGACTCTTGACAAGAAGTTACAGATAATTAGAAGAAGAGGTAATAAAATGTATCCTTCAGTGTTAAATTCATCCCAGGGAAGCTGCCGCAACAAAGATATTATTCCCTAAAGCAAGTTTTTGGGTAAGCTGTGAAGCAGAAACCAAGCAGGAGATGAGAGCAAAGACCAGCAGACTAAATTTAGTCTTTGCTAGTAGAAATGAAAAGCATTATTTTCCTAGTAAGGAGAGAGTTCTTAGAGCAATTAAGTCCTCAAATTTTAAAAGAGAGCATTAGAGAGGTAAATAAAATAAGAGCATCCTAAAAAAGGTTACGGGCAGCCAAGAGCTAAAAATAAACCCAGATAAAACCCAGAGCCATGTCATCCAATGTGATGGCCACTAGCCACATGTAGCTATTTAAATTTTAGTTAAAATAAAATTACAAATTCAGTTCCTCTGTCACACTAGCTATATTTCAAGTGCTCAAAAGACACATGTAGCTAGTGGCTACTTTGTTGAGTTGGACAGCATAGATGCAGAACACTTCCATCGCTGCAGGAAATTCCACGGGACAGTACTGATCTAACTGGTAAGGGAAAGAGACTAACTGACGTGGGGTCTAGAAAAAGAGGAACTATTAACAAGGGCATTTGTCCTACAGCATTCAGTACTTTATGGAGGGATCAGGTGGATTTACCTTTCCTTTTCCACCTGCTCTTTTTTCCCTCTTTGTTGCTGCCACCATCACTGCTGCTGCTGCTGTTCTCAGAACTCTGGGAATCTGACTGACCATCACTGCTTTCTTCTGAACCTTCTGATAGCTCTTTCACCCCATCCGGCACATCTTTCTGAAAATGTAGGCATCCAATTAGGATTAATCATTACCATTTCAGCAAATAGGAATTAAATTTCTGATATGCACTGCTGTGACTTTTAATTGTGCTGATTAATTTTTAGTATTATAAGATTCAGTAGCAGAACCAGCAATAATTTCTGAATTCCTGTCATCTCTCTTCTTTGGGTCAAATTAGTTAATGCTTCCATCCATACTCAAAGATAAAAAATATACATGACAATCTTATGCAGGCACAACACAGAGGCTTAAATTAGACAAAAAACTTGGTATATATAAATCCAGGTAAATGATGAAATGTTCAGGATAAAATCTATATACAATTTTTTAAAATGTACGTACACCCGTCATCCATGTAATATATATATATATATTTGTGTGTATGTAAGTACCAGTATGTATTGTAAATTCAGTTAAGAGTCTGGATAGCAAGTGATAGTGCATTATTTGAATCTAACTGGTTCCAAAAATTGGTTAGTAAGTAGCAAGAGTCAAACACAAAAGGAATGGTTTAAAAAAAAAAAATCACATGAATCTTTGGCTTCTGCACTGGACAGTGAGAATGCTAATCAGAAAGGACACCTGTGTCAGCCACGGTATGTGAGAGATATAACAGGGTAGTTGTAAGATCAAGAACTAGGAAATTAAGACTTTGGGGGTTTGAATTCTGGCTTTATCTTCTCCTAATTATGCAGCCTTGGTCAAAGTCTTAAACTCTCATGCCTCAGTTTCCCTATCTATAAGATGGGGTGACAGTTCCTACCTTAAAAGATCATTCTGAAATTAAATGAGTTAATAAATATAAAATGCTTAGAACAAAGCATGGTATATGATAAGAGCTCAATAAATATTAGCTACTATGTATTTATGTAGTATGTAAAATATATACATATAAATAAACACATTAGTGAATGTTATTTCTGAGTTATAAAACTATGGATGATTCTTTTTTCTTCTCAATATATTTTTTGTTTTCCCACATAACTTATTTTTATAATCAGATAAAAAGTAATTCTGACACATGACCCTCCCACCTATAACTAGTACTCACAACATTATAGTCAAGATAGTAACCTCTGATCTAATAAGGAACTGTTTTTTTCCACTTATGTTTATATCTAGGGCCATTTCACATGTTATACACTTTCTTAAAATACATATCCTTTCCTTCAAAATACAGGAAACTTTTATAGAGTTAGTTGCAAACAAGACCTCTTGATCTGTAAGTTCAACATGTACTTTAAATACAAATATAACTGTCTTCTTTTTTTTTTTTTTTTTCCGGTACATGGGCCTCTTACTGCTGTGGCCTCTCCTGTTGTGGAGCACAAGCTCCGGATGCGCAGGCCCAGCGGCCATGGCTCACGGGCCCAGCCGCTCCGCGGCATGTGGGATCCTCCCAGACCAGGGCACGAACCCGTGTCCCCTGCATCGGCAGGCGGACTCTCAATCACTGCGCCACCAGGGAAGCCCCCCCTAACTGTCTTCTTAAACTTGTGTTCCCTCCAGGATCAACTCAGGCCCCAAATCTTAGAATCACTGCACCCCTTCTTTTACCCACTCCAAATAGTTTACGTTTTATTTCTCTAATGTTCCTTGTCTCCATCTGTTTCACCACTCTCACAGTTTAGGCCAATTATCTCTTCCAAACAATCATAACCATCCTTTTGTCTGTGCCTTTGCTTAAGCTATTCCCTTGTCCTGGAAGGCCCTTCCTTCCATTATTTATCTGCCAAAGTTCAACTCAAATTTTACAACTTTAAAACAACAGAAAAACAAACTAAAACTTCCAGATCCCTTTATTCAAGGTTAATCTTTATTTCTCTATGCTCTCACAGTACTTTACAGCACAGTATGTTTTGTGAGCAGGCAATTATTTCAGTAACTATGTGAGCTTCAAGAGATCAGGGACCATAGTTTGTCCTCCTTTATAGCCTCTACAGTGTCAGGTATAGAATAGGCATTTAATAAATGTTATTAACAATATAGAAGGTCTAGAACAACTAAAACCTAAAAGAAACACAGAAAGCTCTATGTGGGACTAGATCCCTGTAACCCTGTGAAGTTCAACAAGGTGTTTTAAAAGGAGGTATTATGGGTAAGTTAGATCTTTTTAATGTTAGTGGGCTACACACAACCAGTGAGCACAGTGATGACTACAGCCAAAACTAAAAAGGTAAGAGGGGTCAGAGTCCCACATACACATGGACACAGTCATTGCATGCCAAGCATTAATTCTCCTCCTGCTGATAAATTTCCTTTGGGAAACAACCCTTGCCTCAATTCATCTGGCTTGAGAGGGCTTAACCACACCTTCACATCAAGGGTGATCATGAACTTAAGAGTGGCCAATCAGAAGACTCCATATGTTTGGCAACGGCGATCATTCTGGTATAGGCACATGGGCCAAGCCAAACCAATTAAGCTACATCAGAACTAACTAAAGGGCTCCTGCTTCAGTTCCTGAGACTCCTTCTCTCCAGACTTACAGGTTGCAGAGTGGGGGTTGGGAGTGAAGTCATGTACGATGAGGAGAGGGCCTGCCTGAGAATGAAGCCAAAAGAAAGCGGATAGACCCACCCCTGATGACAATCATTTGAGCTCCTGAATTCAGGCTGAGTTTCCCTAGAATTTTCAGTTATGTGAACTAATAACTGTTTCACTCAAGCTCATTTGAGTTGGTTTTTCTGTTTGTAACTGAAAGGACACTGATAAGTCAAGGTCCCTTTTTAGTGCAGAAATTAGAACTTAGCAAGCCTATTATGGTAAAAGAACACGGGAATTCAGTCAGATATGGATTCATATTCTGGTTCTGATACTATCTGGCCAACACTGAGCAAGAAAATCCAATCTTATGAACTTCGGCTTTCTCTATCATAATAAAGGAATAATAACCACAACTCTGAATTGTAATGGAGAATTAAATCAGAAAGTAATAAAAAGCATCAAGGCTGTATACTCCACAGTAATACTATTATTTAAATATGTGACACCCTTTAAAAGTCACTGGAAGTCATTTTCATTTCATCCTTTCAAAATAATACTATGGCAAAGAATGAAAAATGAAGTTACTTCTCCAATCTACCTACAGATGGTTACAGATTAATTTAAAAAAAATGTATTGGATACAGGATTGAAAATTTTACCTCTTCCTGAAAGTAAGCTCTTCAAGAACAGAATTCTGTCTCTATGATGCAAGTATTATTTATTACATGTGGTTACTTCCTGTTTTCACTTTTAAAATGACTCCCTAACAAAAATATTTACCTTCAAAGTATACACTCCCATTCTACCTGGAACCTTATAGAAGATGCCCTCTTCACCTCGGGAGTTTGTGTGGAGCATTGCATTCAGGCATGCAAGAGGGGAAGTTCCACTGCCAAAAAAAAAAAAGAGAGAGAGAGAGAGAACACAACGATTAGTTTCTGTCTCTGAATATCCTATGTAACACTGAATTAAGATAAAATTAACAAATCAACACTCATCTGACATAAACACATTTTATAAACTATAAAAAGTCTATAAATCTAGAAAGGTTGCCATGGAGAAAATGGATGT
Source organism: Mesoplodon bidens (assembly GCF_964165515.1). NCBI lineage: Eukaryota > Metazoa > Chordata > Mammalia > Artiodactyla > Ziphiidae > Mesoplodon > Mesoplodon bidens. The sequence goes on along the minus strand of NC_138170.1, from coordinate 69,028,395 downwards.
AAAATTCCTTCCCAGTTATCTAAAGAAAAAATAATTCTATAATTTTCTTAATCTCAATTCAGCATCTAACATTTCAGTCAAGACAAATTTCTCTCACAGAAGTATCACAAATATATTCTCTAAAGATTCTATTTCACTTACAATTTTATTTGTTAATACACCTCAATAAAGCTGAAAAAAATTGTTTTAAATCTATTTCATTTAGCACAAGCCTTAAACGTCCAGAAGTAAAACAGGGAAGAAAAAGAAAACACACAGAGAAATAAACAATATTAATCTCCCTGCATACGGCTGCACCAGACTGAATCTGAGTTATGGAATGAACACATTTCCATGCTCTCTTTTTTTTAATTGAGATATAATTGACATATAACATTGTATTTGTGTCAGGTGTAAAATATAATGATTCCATAGTTATCTATTTTACGATGGTCTCTTGTATTTAGACCTATCATGAGATCACTTAAAAAGACATAAAGCAGGCTTTGGAATATTCATCTTCTATGTAGAAACCTGGTTAAAAGTTTACTAATTCTAATATACATTTATCATATTTTCTAGAGTTTTAGGTATATAATAAATTATCTGTAGAAAATATACATATATCATTTTCCTTTCTAATTGTAATCAATTTCATTTTCCTATAGTAATATAAATGGAGATGTGTGGCATCTTTAAATTTAAACAAAAAAACAACTGACAATATCTGAGGGATAAAAAAACTTATTTGCACATTTCCATATCTCCCTTCTCAGTTCTCTGCTGGTACTACTCAATAACCCAAAGAAGCCTACTGGAAGAGGCTGCTAGATATCTTGGGTATCTAAAGATAAGAGTTCTCTGTGGGAGAGAGCAGGACCACTGTCCTTTGGTACTGTGAAGGTGCTGAGGGTCAAAAACTGAAAAGATGGGGACTTCCCTGGTGGCGCAGTGGTTAAGAATCTGCCTGCCTTGCAGGGGACACAGGTTCGAGCCCTGGTCCGGGAAGATCCCACATGCCATGAAGCAACTAAGCCCATGCGCCACAACTACTGAGCCTGCACTCTAGAGCCTGCGAGCCACAACTACTGAGCCTGCGTGCCACAACTACTGAAGCCCACACACCTAGAGCCTGTGCTCCACACTCGCCACAGCTAGAAAAAGCCCGCTAATAGCAACGAAGACCCAACGCAGCCATAAATAAGTAAATAAATAAATAAAATAAAATAAACTGAAAAGATGGAGGACAACAAAGAAAACAAAGGAAAACCTTTTGTTAAAGAAAATGATGAGGAGATGATGAGGAGACTTCCCTGGTGGCACAGTGGTTAAGACTCCACACTCCCAATGCAGGGGGCCTGGGTTCAATCCCTGGTCAGGGAACTAGATCCCACGTGCATGCCGTAACTAAGAGTTTGCATGCCACAACTAAGGAGCCTGTGAGTCGCAACTAAGGAGCTTGCCTGATGCAACTAAGACCTGAGCCAATCAAATAAGTAAATAAATAAAATATTTTTTTTAAAAAAAGAGGGACTTCCCTGGTGGCGCAGTGGTTAAGAATCTGCCTGCCAATGCAGGGGACATGGGTTCGAGCCCTGGTCTGGGAAGATTCCACATGCCACGGAGAAACTAGGCCCTGTGCCACAACTACTGAGCCTGCACTCTAGAGCCCGCAAGCCACAACTACTGAAGCCTGCTCGCCTAGAGCCCATGCTCTGCAACAAGAAAAGCCACCGCAATGAGAAGTCTGCGCCCCACAACGAAGAGTACACCCCTCTCGCCACAACTAGAGAGAGCCCACGCACAGCAACGAAGACCCAACGCAGGCAAAAATAAAAATTAATTAATTAATCAATTAGTTAAAAAGAAAAAGAAAAACACTGAGTATCTCCAGGCTGATTTTCAGTTATGTTTATCTAATTTAGATATTTCCATGTTAAAAATACACATAATGCAATTCTAGTCAATATCCCCAAGTTTGTATCAAATAAACATAAAAATTGCCAAGAAATTTCTGGGAAATAAATGATGAGAGACTTGCTTCAGAAGATATTAAAATGTACTCTAAGCACATTATTAGAATATTAGTGAATAATGAATAATTATTGAATTGAATAATTATTGAATAATAATAATTGAATTAGAGTTTTATTGAAGCAATGTGTTTCTGGGACAGGATAAATAGGCAAATGTTCACTCTTACAGACCGCTGGTGGAACAAAATAGAAAATATAGAAACAGATCACAATAAATGTAAAAGGTACTATTTCTGTGCAGCAGGAAGAAGACTGAGTTATGACACGGTCACCTGTGGTGAGAATCTTTCTCTTCCCCTGAGCAGTATGAGAAAATAATACCTAAGACTTTCAGTCATATGACCATGAGGGGAATATCTGGAATTTGGGTGGAGCAACACAAAGGACAGAGAAAGGAAGGGCTAGGATTATAGAGGAAAATTCAACACCCAAAAAGGCAGAGCTAAGAAAAGAGGAAAACAACAACATTTTTTTTAGCAATATTAGTTATGCCACTGTATCCAGCCTTGCCTTAAGCCAGTCCCACCTTTGGAATTTTGTTGAGGTTTTAAGTCACAAGCAACCGAGAGAGTCCTAAATAAAATAGTTTATTTAATAATTAATTAAATAATTATTTAATTCTCACAGCTTATATAAAGACATATTCCAAATGGATTAAAGGCCAAAATATAAAAAGTATAAGGAAAACAGTATAACCTACAGGATAGAGCAACCTTTCTACATAAGAGAGGAAAAACCCCCAAACCACAAAAGAAAACCTTAATAACTAAATAAAAATAAAAATTTCTGTACAGGAAAAACAATAATCAACAAAACTATACCAAGCATACCTAAAAGAGCTTTCTAGGAAAATACAAACAACCAATTAGAAAAAATGGATAAAGGATATGAAAATGCAATATAAATGGCCAACAGAATACATGAAAAGCTGCCCAAACTTTACAGTGGTTAAAGGAAAACAAATGAAACCAAGACACCATTGGTCAGACTCGGAAAAATCAAATATATTCAGGTCTTTGTTAGCAGTACTGGACTAAGGTCAGTTTCCTGGTTTTGATATTGTACTGTAGTTATATAAGACATTACCACTGGAGGAAGCGGGGTGAGGTATCCATGGGACTATTTTTATAATCTCCTGTGAGTTTATAATTACTTTTTAAAAATGAATTGATAAAATCCATTGCTGGTAAGGTTATGGGGAAATGAGCACTCTTATATAGACTGTTGGTGGGACTGAAAACTGCTACCCACCCCCCCCATTTCTCAATTCTGCCTTAAGAAAGTAACATGCAAATATCCACTAAAATTAAAAATATTAGGGGCCACTGATGCAACAATCCCACTTCAATCTATCCTACAAAAATAAGGCCACAAAGACTTATGGACATCTATGCAAGGATTGACTCCAGCATTGTTAAAAGCGTCAAAACACTAAAAATGAACTCAAAGTCAATAAGAGGATGGTTCACCATATGTTAGTAAGGTAACCAACAGGATATGAATCAATAACAGCAACATTAACAGCAAAAGGAGTGCTAAATTCCAGGAAGCATCCTGGTTAGCCCTCACAACAATCCTCTGAGGTAAGCAAAATTATGACACCATTTTTACAAATGAACAAATGAATGTATTGAGGTGTTAAGTAAGCTGTTCAAGATCACACAGTGATTAGTCAGTGGTGAAGCCAAGATTCCAGTAAGAAGAAAGAAAAGAGAAGCAGAACAGGAAAGAGACTGTTTAAAAAGAACATATAATCAAGTGAAAAGAAAACATGCTATAATCTGTAGTTCAATAACCTATCTGGGTAAAGCTTTGCCCCAATTTTTGGTATTCAATTTCAATATTAAGTACCAACTCTGTTTAGTACTGTTTACTAAGTACACAATAAACTAGGGTCTGTGGGGCCAAGGAGGAAAGCTTTCTTAGTTCAAAGTCTAATGGGAAAGACAGACAAGGGAATAAACTGCCACAAGCGCCTGTAACCAGTGTTACCAATACAGACATAAGTCCACAATCCCTGACCCCAAACACTTAAGGCCAAATGTTTCAGACATAAAAATCTGTTTGGATTTTAGAAAGGCAACATGATATGCCATATACTATGTAATATCACCAGAGATTAGGGGCAGCAATCCCATAACCAAACACAGTGAAACATATGAATATTCACACTAAGTGGGAAAAACAAAGACTACATATAGTTTCATGTCAGTTTCAAGAGAAGGTGTTGTTGACAAATGAGGTTTGGTACCAAAAGACTAAAAAACTTTTTCAAGCATTTTGGATTTTGGAATTATAGAATCGAGAACACAGGCTGGTATATATAAAGTACTTTAGGTCAGAGAGAAAGAAACAATCTCTTCTAGGGCTTAGTACCTAGAACCAAAAACAAAACCAAACAAACAAAAAGCCAAAAAAACAAACAAAAAAATCCCAACTCAACCAAACCAAAACAAAAAAACACTCCTTACAGTAAAGCCCATAAAAATGAAAGCAAATGGCACACATGTACATCTGGTGAAAAGATGTGGTAACAGAGATACAGACACCATCATATTTTCCTTGCAAATCCGATGTAATTTTCCTTTGAAGGAAATAAAGTTTCGAAAAACCCACAAGATACACAGAACACTATACTGTTTAAAACAATAATATAGATTTGATTTCAAGAAAACATAAAAAACCAGAGAATCCTTGCAGAGTTTATTTTTATGAATAATGAAGCAATGGCAGAGAAGCAAAATAGGCTACACTGCCCATGATGGCAGGAATATACCTTCAAGGGAAGTAACTCCAGAATGATATAATTAAATAAAAATAACTGAATAACTTGAAGGAATAGGCATCACCTTCATGAGTGATAAAACACTGGTACTAAGGAGATCATACTGACGTAAAGCCAAGTAAATATAATATGGGCTTAAGTCCTGACACCTGAAGCAGCTGAAGCAAGAACACCTCAAAATATTACATAATTATCATGAGATAATTTAGCTTTTAATTTTTTTGTACATGCTCAGGAGACTGGCGTTGGGGCAGGGGTTGGGGGCGGCTCTCAAGGAAAGGAACAAATGCAGTGCTGTAATTTTATGCTGATCTACCCCACGACGGAAACATACACAAGGCCCAAGAACAAAAATGACTTCAGTCATGCTGTCAACAGCCTTATTTAATTCTCTCTGCAGTAAAAGTGGTTCCTTAGCAGTAGCCAGCAGGGCTGAAAGACCTGAGGCCTATAATCACACTGCTCAGAGGAAACAACATAGTAACTCATGAAAAGAGACATCACTGTGTGGCCAAAAGAGCCAGATTTATGTATTCATACGAATGTGAATTTATATCTGAGTGTGGCCATGGGCAAGTCACTGTAAACACCCTTAATTTTCTCATCTGTGAAACTGAGGAAATACCATCTAATCTGTAATTTGTGCAGAATCTCAATTCATATATAAAGTGTATGCCACAGAGAAGTGATTCAGTAACTGTGGTAGTTACCTTAACAAATTGTTCCCCCATTCCAGTTTCATCATGTTCCAGCGTTCCCTACCTATCTCAAGTGACAGTAACTTCACTCACCCCCATCAATTCTCCACTCTGAAGCCAGAGTGACCTTTTAAAAACAAGTATGGGACACTTCCCTGGTGGCGTAGTGGTTAAGAATCTGCCTGCCAATGCAGGGGACACAGGTTCGATCCCTGGTCTGGGAAGATCCCACATGCCGCGGAGCAATTAAGCCTGTGAGCCACAACTACTGAGCCCGTGTGCTGCAACTACTGAGGCCTGTGCACTCTAGGGCCCACGTGCCACAACTACTGAAGCCCACGCACCCTAGAGCCCACATGGCACAACTACTGAGCCCACGCACTCTAGGGGCCTGCGTGCTGCAACTACTGAGCCCGCGCACCTAGAGCCTGTGCTCCACAAGAGAAGCCACTGCAATGAGAAGCCCGCACACAGCAACGAAGAGTAGCCCCTGCTCGCCGCAGCTAGAGAAAGCCCGCGCACAGCAACCAAACCAGCCAAAAGAAAAAATAATAATAATAAGTAAATTAAAAAAAGTATGATCGTGCCACCTCTGCCCAACTTAAAATTCATCCATGATACCACAATGTTCTTAGAATAAAGTCCAGAATTATCAAAGTGACCTGACCCCCCCCCTCCACTCTGGCCTACTCTAGCCTTCTTTCCTTTTTTTTTTTTTTTTTTTTTTTTTTTGCAGTACGCGGGCCTCTCCCGTTGTGGAGCACAGGCTCCGGATGCGCAGGCTCAGCGGCCATGGCTCACGGGCCTGGCCTAGCTGCTCCACGGCATGTGGGATCTTCCCGGACCGGGGCACGAGCCCGTGTCCCCTGCATCGGCAGGCGGACTCTCAACCACTGCGCCACCAGGGAAGCCCCCTTCTTTCCATTTTGTAACTTACAATTCTCCTGACTTCTTGGCCTTTGTACTAATTAATGCTTCTGCTTGTAATGACAACCCTCACCTTTTCTCCTAGCAAACTCCAATTAATTCGCTCTTCAGATTTCAGCCTTAATGTACCCTGTTTAAGGAAGCCATGCCAATGTTGTATAGAATCCAATACCTTTCCTAAATACATATCATTTATAACTACATACATTGTAATGAAAAAGTTTTAATTTAACATGTGACTCCATTGTGGGCCAGCCAGATTCAACAGCATGTGATTTCACTGAAGCTCTGGGAAGCAGATTCTCTCTTCTCTCCTATATTCAAACCCGAAAGCATATAGGCTCCAGGACCTACAAACAATAATTCTGCAACTATGATGGATGAGCCTGATGAAAATGGAACAAAAATGAAGGAAGCAGAGCTGAGATACTGATCAAACTGCCAGAGTACCTGGATCAAGTTTTGCCAGGTTTTTTTCGCTTACATCACACGATTAATTTCCTTTGATGTTTAAGCCAGTTTACATTGCATTTCCTGTTATTTACAACTGAAAATACCTTAACTGACAAAGCATCAAGGTCGAAAGCATTCATATTGACAGAGATATGAAAAGGATGCAGAAGAAAAGTGTAGGATATTCAAAGGTGACAACTCTCTCCTACCAATGAGAAAATATTATGTTTATGAATCCAGTGTATACTGAATGATGTAAGAAAAGGCAAAGTGCTACTAAACCTGTACAGACGAACTCAAGTACCCAAGATACTCAGAAATATTTATCTTAACTTTTTTCTAAATCTTAAACTTCAAAGACTAAGAAAGAATCAAGCTGAGATCTAGGCATGAAAAGCAAAAGTGGCAGAATGAATTACTGTTTTTAATTCATCATTCACTCCCTCTATCATGCCACCTTACAGTAAAGAAAATATATTTATTTCCCTGCCCCACTGATGTTGGGCTTGGCCATAAGACTTGATCAATGAAATGATAACAGAAATGACAGAAACAGCGACTAACATGTGCTTGCATAGTCTGACTTACTCCTGACTGCCACAAGATCAGGCCACTGATTCCAGGAGAACAGAGAACCCACAGCCTAGAGCCAAGCCTAGGCAACAATAACTGAGCCCCAGCTCCTCTAAAGACATGAAGAAGAAAAGGGACTATTCGTTGTTATAAACCACTGAAATTAAGACTTATGCAGCAAAAACTGATTGATAAGCCCTGTATAATGCAAGGAACATGTGCCTTCTTAGCAATACTCAATACCAGACAGTAAAAAATTCATATCCAACCAAGATGTCATTCAAACAAAGAAGCAACAGAAAGATATTAAGCCATGAGAACTCTCAGGGAAAAGACCACCCATAAACTTAAATCTAGCCAACAAAGAAATAAAAAAATTCAGGAATGGAGAAATGTTTAGAGAAAAAAAAAGTAAACAGCTGCAATTATAGTGATATAAGAGAAAAGCAAATGCTTTCTATTTTTTTCAACTTTCATTTTATTTTATTTTATTTTTAAATGTTGAGCCTTCTTTTAATTAATTAATTAATTAATTAATTAATTTTATTTTTGCTGTGTTGGGTCTTCGTTTCTGTGCGAGGGCTTTCTCTATTTGTGGCAAGCGGGGGCCACTCTTCATCGTGGTGCGCCGGCCTCTCACTATCGTGGCCTCTCTTGTCGCAGAGCACAGGCTCCGCACGCGCAGGCTCAGTAGTTGTGGCTCACGGGCCTAGTTGCTCCACGGCATGTGGGATCCTCCCAGACCAGGGCTCGAACCCGTGTCCCCTGCATTAGCAGGCAGATTCTCAACCACTGCGCCACCAGGGAAGCCCTCAACTTTCATTTTAAAAGTGACAACACACCTTCAGAATTTTTCTAATTTCTTTTCCCTCAACTTCAGAGATTATTTAGGACTTAATATCCTAAATGAAGTATATTTATAATCTTAAGTGAAAAAATTAGCAATTTTCTTAGTTTCTTCAATTAAATGTAATAAACAATGGTTAGTCCTGGCTAGTGAATTTCAGGATATTTTTCTAGTGTACATTTTTTTCATTACTGATTGACCTTTTTTTTGGTCATCAGGAGTCATTTTTACAAAAGTATTAAAGAGTCCAAAATATATGAATAAATTATTAAAACAATGTAACTTCTGAAACAGAGTAAGGCTCTTTTTCAAAATCACTTCCTTTTCACAGGGCATGCTATTTAAAACAAAACAAAAACTAGAACAGCAGGTTAAGGGGGCAGGGAGACTATATATAGACTGAAGTGCAAGACTTCCAAAGAGAAAAGACACAATGAATAGCAAGGTATTTGTTGACCAAGTATTGTACAAGAAGAGACACACTCAAAAAGAGAGTCAGGCACAGATGCCCACAAATGCAAAGGATAGGGATACCTATATGTAACATTTAAAGATCAAGAGACAAGCCAAAAATGAAGGAGCTGGGAGGATTCAGTGGTTTTAGAATGAGTATGTTTAGATTGTATCACCAAAACTTTTAATCATTTCAATTATAGGGTAATGAACTTTAGGGGGAAAATCAGCTATTCCCTTGAAGAATATCAACATAAAGGCAATCATGACATTTTGATAATAACACGAAAAGTTTGTTACATCAAAGTATATTTTCAAATAGAATTAAAAAGGCTTTGCAAACCTATGACACAACAGCTTACATGTTAAAATTTACCTTTAATCTAAAGTATGTTTGATAAATGATTCATTATACTACAAATCTGTTTAGGCACCCATGCTAAAGACTTCTCTTAACGGTGTTTGTGTAGGGATTAAACTGTTACTTTCTACTTAAGCAATAAAATAAATGAATATAGTAGAAAATAATAACCCACAGAATAAGAGAAGAATCTATGAGTTCATACTAATATAAATAAATGAACAAATCAATGAATGGGGGAGAATTCTTTGCAGTGTAATGCCAACTAACAAAGAAGAAATGATGGAATTAGAAAACCACCATATGTAGCCACCACACTGCAGGCAAGTATTATCAGTGGACGCTGTGGTGGACATACTCTAAAATGACCCCCAATTATCATCACTTCCTGGTATATCCTGTGTACTCCCCTCCCCTTGATGTAGGTGAAACCTGTGACTTGCTTCTAACCAATACAGAACACAGCAGAGTAGGCAGAACAGTGACTACGTTACGAGAAAGACTGCAGTATCCTTGCAAAGTGACTCTGACTCTCCCTTGCTGGCTTTAAGGAAGTATACAGGTTGGGGAGGCCCAAGTGGCAAAGAACCCATGGCAGCCTCTAGCCAACAGCCAGCTAGGAACTGAATCACCTCATTTTGATAAACCCCAAGGATCTGAATCCTGCCAACAACCACCTAGCTTAGAAGTGGTTCCTTCTCCAATTAAGCCTTCAGATAAGAACCAACACCTTGGCTGCAGCCTTGCAGAGAACCCAGTAAAGCCATGCGCCCAGACTGCTGACACACAGAAACTGAGATAATAAACGTGTGTTGTTTTAAGCTCCTAAATCTATGATAATGTTGTTAAGCAGCAACAGATAAGTAACAATGAGATGCTAAAACCAGTGGGCAAAGATACAATAAGAAACAAGATATTTACACAGTCTCAAAGTATCTACCTCCACACACAAGATGTTAATTACAAAGGGGGAAAAATTATATCTTTATAGTGGAGAACCTTGGCAGACATCACATAAAATAAGGGATCGGAGTAATCAACACCAATAATGGGATAAACTGAAATCACACCCTTTTTGATATGATGTAGTGAAAATGACATATCATTTCTGTGACATTCCTGCCAAAAATGTACAACCTGAATCTAATCATGAGTAAACATCAGATATATCCAAACTGAAGGACAGTCTACAAAATAGCTGGTCTGAACTCTTCAAAAATGTCAAGCTCATGAAAGACAAAGACTAAAAGAATGTTCCCACATTAAAGGAGACTGTGAAGATACATGAAAACTAAACGTAAATGCAATGTGTGATCCTGGATTGGGACATCTGTGGAAGAATTATCAAATTTAAATACAGCCTGTTGATTAGAAAGTAATATTATATTAATATCCTGATTTTGATAGTTACACTGTTGTTATGTAAAATAATGTACTTGCCTTTAGATAGTATACTCAAGTGTTTAAATGTGAATGGGGCAGCATGTCTACAATTCTCAGACATTTCAGAAACACAAACTAGATAGATAGATAGATAAAGTATATAAAATGTTAACATTTGTGGAATCTAGGTAAAGTTATATAAAAATTCTTTGCACTGCTTTTGCAACTTTTAAGTCTAAAATTAATAACCCAAATAAATAAAAAGCTAAAAATATGCAATATATATAAGTCTATAAAAACAATATGGACCAATGAAAAAAGTATGAAGTGCCAGTAAGTGCTACAACATGGATTAACCTCAAAAGACCACATATTATATGATTCCATTTATATGAGATGTCCAGAAATGGGCAATCTACAGAGACAGAAAGTAGATTAGAGGCTGGCAGTGGGAACTAGTATTAAGTGTATACACGTATGGAAAATCTTACTGGGGATTACAGTGATAGTTGCACAACTCAGTAAATTTACTAAAAATCACTGAACTGTACAGTTAAGATGGGTGAAATTTATGGTATGTACGCTACACCTCAATAAAGTTTTTTTCAAAAGATGATGTGGAAAAGAAGCGAACTTGGTTTCTCATTCATTGAACATTTACAGAATAGCTACCGTGTAACTGCACAGGGGTAAGTGCTGGTGATATAAAAAAAAAAAAAAAGTGGAAGTTTCCGTAAGCACACATTCTTACATTTTAATGCAAAAATAAATGAACTGGGACTGAGTGCAGCCAAATGATATGACTCTATTTCCTAGGGTGTGTGTGCGCGCACATGTGCACACACACACTATATTATCATTTAATTTATGATTAATTAACATTTCCTTCCCACCAGAAAGATGAGGCAAGTTGGTACAGATTTTAAGTGTTCAGTAATGTAAAAATTTTAGCCACAACTGCAAATTTGCTATCAATTCAGGAACTGAACAAAATCAGAAACTTAGGTTTAGAACTTACTAAAGATCTCTTCTAAAAATTAACTGATAACCATTCCCATAACTAATCACGCCGAATTTCTCCACTGAAAGTCTGGACATTTTCACTATTGTTTTCTTTCATTTTTAGTTTCTTTCTGGAGCTTGAGGATACAAATAAAACTGTAAGTGAAGTCTGCAAAAGGGTTCATAAACATACAAGGCCCATCAACTCTCAGTAAAAATCTTTAGCTTTCTTTATCTCGTCTACAGCTCTCCTAATTCTATAGGTCCTTCTGGCACTCTCAAAGAATTTACTCACTTGTTACACCAATTGTGTATCATCACATTGTAGGCAGAAATTAAAAAAAATTCACACTCACATTCTTCTACAATCTTCTATCACTGCTTAGATTTTAAATTTAACAGGGCAAGATAAACATTTACTACCTTCTACAAAAATTTAAAGAAGTACCTCTGCTCATCCCCTCTACCTTAGGCAAATGTCTTATTATTTCCTACTAATAAAATACAGTGGTTGTTTCTCCCACATTAGATAAAAATGTACCCTACTCAAATTACAACAAAATCCTACAACTTTATTGTGGTAAAATACAGATAACATAAAATTTACCATCTCAACCACTTCTAAGTGTACAGTTCACTTCCACTTAAGTACATTCACACTGTTACACAACCAAGCACCAGAACTCTTCTCACCTTGCAAAACTGAAACTCTACACCCATTAAATAACTCCCCATTTCCCCCCTACACCAGCCCCTGGCAATCACCCTCTACTGTCTCTATAAATATGACTTATACTTGAGGTCTCTCATGTAAGTGAAATCATACAATATTTGTCCTCTTGTGTCTGCTTTATTTCACTTAGTATAATGTCCTGAAGTTCATGCATGTTGTAGAATATGTTAGAATTTCCTTCTTTTTTAAGGCTGAAAAATATTCCATTGAATGTATATGCCACACTTTGTTTATCCATTCATCTGTCAATAAACGTTTGGGTTGCTTCCATCTTTTGCCTACTGTGAATAATGCTGCTATGAACACTGGTGTAAAATTATCTATTCAAGTCCTTGCTTTTTATTCTTTTGTGTATATACCCAGAAGTGGAATTACTGGGTCGAATAAAATCCTACAACATTTTTTCTTTTTTTTTTGCGGTACGCGGGCCTCTCACTGTCGTGGCCTCTCCTGTTGCGGAGTACAGGCTCCAGACGCGCAGGCTCAGTGGCCATGGCTCACAGGCCTAGCCGCTCCGCGGCATGTGGGATCTTCCCAGACCAGGGCACGAACCCTGTCCCCTGCATTGGCAGGCAGACTCTCAACCACTGCGTCACCAGGGAAGCCCAAAATCCTACAACTTTTAATCATTCTTTATCTTATTCTCACTTTACATAACCATCTCTCAGGTGCAAATACCTACAGACAAGAATCAGATAAAATCCATAGGTTGACAAGGAGCTTCATAGGTCATCTAGTCCATTTACCTACAGATGCTTATATATCCCCTCCTAAAACGTCATAAACAGGTTAATCATCCAGTCTTTTGCACAAGCATATAATGTGGTGGAGAATCACTATGTCCTCAAGCATTTCCAAATATTCATAAATTCTTCCTTAAGTTAAGCCAAATACATCTTCCTCTAACTCCATTTTTTAGCCCTGATTTTATGATGTAAATCAGTGGTTATCATGGTGGAAAAATTTAGGAAGATCTTTTCTTTCCTCTCTGTGATTTTCTGTACTGTCTAAATTTGCTAAAATGACCTTGTAATAAACTATCTTTGTAAGTGGGGGACACTAATCCATATGACAGCCTTCATGAAACCCTGAAGTCTTTTTTCAGATTTTTGGTCTCTCTTCTCATTGGCATCTACACCCCTGCAACCAAGCTAAAGAAATTTAATATAAAAAACTTTTACAATCCATCCTCAAAATTCACCAATGTCTTCCAACATTTATTATCCCCAGTTCAAGCCTTTGATAAAGAGCTTTAAGGGACATCGTCAGTCTAATTTATTTAGTCCTAGACATACTACACTTTGCAATAGATAACCCTGCCTTATCTTGACTTTAATCCCAATCTCTTGTTCATTTTTCTGTACTCCTTCCTACAGAATAGCCTTGTCAAAACTAAGACATAATCAGCTTCCCTATCCCTGACTCAACTATTATACACTCTATCCTTCGAAGTTCAATTCCCTAAATTTCAGTAGGACTAAATAATGGACTCAGACTTTCAAGGTTAAAAGAAATGCAGAATTATCTAGTTCCCCAAACAGATGCTTGACTAAACCCTATTTCAGGTCAATATTAAATGTAAAAAGACAATAAACTTATAAGAACCTTTTATTCATGTGATATACGTGTATCTACCCACACACACAGTAATCATTATCCACATACTAGCTAAAAACAAATCAGCACCACATAACTTTAAAATCAACAGCTGATTTGTGGCATGCTTACCTGACAGAGTACACAAAACAAAACTGAACTCAACAGCACCCTTATGACGGAAAATAGTGAGTTTAGAAATCATTAGATTAATAGTCTTGGTAGGCTTTAAATTCACTGAAAATTTTTGTATTCTTACAAACGCTTTCATTAAAACCTTTTGCTTGCCTTCCCTTGGTCATACTACCTGCAATTCTTCCAATGAGAAGTTCATTTGGGTTAACAACTAACCGATTTTTTAAAAAGAAATAACATAAATGTAGTTTTTAAATTTAAAGAGCAGCATCCGACTTATCTATCCTTTAGTGAATTAGTTTCTTCACATTATTTTCCTCCCCAAACATGCCATGAAGCAAACAGAAATAAACCCACTGGAGAAACGGTAAAAGGGTATGCAGGAAAACTTTCAAACAGGCATTCTGGGAGAAGGAGGTCCAGTTGGGACCACAAAATGAGAAGTTTGGATTAACAGAGTAGTGAAAGGGCACGAAACAAGTAAGAGTAATCTAGGAATAGCATGGAGAGGGAGGTCATAGAAACAAAAAAAGATTCTCCAGAAACTGTGCTTATATACTCTCTCTATCCTTTTAATACTTCACTATAAATCTTCATTCTCTTCACCTTCCTATTTTTGTCTTTTTTTTCCCCCACTACTGTTTTTTAAAAAGCATGGCTTGTCCACTACCAGTAAGAAATGAGCAAAACCACTTCAAAAGTGGAGGAAAAAAAAAAAAAAGTCCAGTGTTTCTATGACTTATTTTAAAGTAAATACATGGAACATAAAGTACTTGACTCCTATCTTATTTAGTCCATGGCCATTTCCACTACTCGTTCACTACAGCATGTTGCTTTTCAGTCTAATGAGAAAGAGGTAAGAAAAAGTAGACTTTAAGACAAACATAGTGCTTGTCACTCTAACTACTGCATATAAAGAAATATCAACTGCCTTTATTTCAGCTGATCAGGATGCTAACATTTCTTAACTGGCTGAGCCAAGTTCCTAAATAGCTATATATCTCTGAACTAAAGAGATACAGAGGGTTACATGTGAGGACATATTATCTGAGGTAAAAGAAGAATTAGTTAGGAAAACAGGAACTGAAAACAAAATACTTGTCAGTATAAGTTATAGAAATAGTCCTGAAAGAAATGAGCTAGGGAAAGAAAAAAATTTAACAAATTTGATTAGGTACATCCAAAAATAAGAATTTGTTTAATTTTCTATCTCTGGTCTATTTGGTATTCTTGTTCATTTAGCAATGTAGTTTATACACCTAAATAGCCAAAGCTATCGATTACAATTATTTTCTGCTTTTGAACAAGAGCTGTCAGTCTTGACATAGCCATTCATGTTGAGATTCAGAGTTTTGAGTAGTCAATTGGTCCATGAATTTTACCAATTCTTGGTATTTTCCAACTCACAGAAGTAACTTAAGAGTTACAGTAAAGCTCATATAATTAAATGGCTTTGACTGCGAGTATCTTCCCTCAGTCCTCAAAAATAAAGACTAAAATAAGAAGGGCAAGGTGGCACCAGCGAGTGGGATCAAACCATAAGAAGCAGCCCAGCCCAGGAAGCCTCTCTGTCCCTACAAGCTGGAGACTTCCTTTTCCCTACATCTAGAGCCATCAGGCAGCCTGTTCTGTGGAAACTCCTCCCACTCCTTCAGAAAGATGTAGCAGAGAACACTAAGAGACTCTGTGTCACCAAATAAAACAAGAAGACCAAAATAGCACAGCAAAGGCTTTGAAAATTAAATTGTTATTATACTTCTAGATTGGCTCAATAGTGGAATGGAGATGACAGAGGACAGAGTCAATGACCTTAATGACAGATCAATAAAATTTACCTGATGTGAACAACAGAGAGAAAAATAATTTAACAGAACCTCAGGAAGTTGTGGGATAATAAGAAAAGATTCAAAGTTTACATCATCAGAGTCTCAGAAGGAAAGGAGAAAGAGTATTCAAAGAACTAAGGGCTGAAAAACTCTTATTTGGTGAAAAATAAACCCACATATGTGGGAAGCTCAGTGAATCTAAATAAGATAAACTCAAAATAATCCAACACCAAGACATATCATAATTAAGGACATCCCTGGTGGGCCAGTGGTTAAGAATTTGCCTGCCAATGCAGGGGACACAGGTTCGAGCCCTGGTCCAGGAAGATCCCACATGCCGCAGAGCAACTAAGCCCGTGCGCCACACTACTGAGCCCACGTGCTGCAACTACTGAAGCCTGTGTGCCTAGAGCCCGTGCTCCGCAACAAGAGAAGCCACCGCAATGAGAAGCTTGCGCACCACAACGAAGAGTAGCCCCTGCTCACGGCAACTAGAGAAAGCCTGTGCACAGCAACGAAGACTCAACACAGACAAAAATAAAAATAAAATAAACAAATTTATTTAAAAACAACCCAACGAGTCCTTACAATTGCTTGTGGCTTGAGTTTTTCTGCTGTACTCTTATCTCTACAGTAAGCAACATAGTGGACATCTGTTGTTTCTGCCTGGTCAATATATATTCTCTCTTCCTCTGGAAAGAATGTGCAATCTTGCTTTGGGGAACTATGCCTTACCCCACTGGAAACAGTCTTTGTAGGACTGTCCATCAAGATGCCTCACCATCCCTGGACATCAGGCCAGCCAGGTTCACTCTTCTTTGAATTTTTAACCTTGAGCAGAGTAGACATAGACTAATTCATCCCAGCTGGAGTGCCTTGATGAGCCCATCCATTAGTTTGAGCTACCAGATCTCTGCAGCTACCTTAGTTCTCTTTATTTCAGAGCTTGTTTCTTTCCTTTGAGCCTATGAGCTACCCCACATTCTTCAAATAACTTCCATTTTGCTTAAGTTATTCACATTTGGTTCCTATTATTCATACCTAAAGAACCTAATCAAGAATAAGCCCCCCTCAAAAAACAAAAACAAAAAATTTTTTCTTACCTACTTTAAAATTTTTTAATTATAATTCTGTTTGTATGACCTGAATTAAGGTTTCCTCCATAAACTAATACTCAAAAATGAATAGGTTCTTGTAAACAAACTTAATGGAATACAAATTTACTGGAGTTATAAAGATTTATTAAGCTCTAACTAAAACCCAAGCATGTCATGTCCAAGTGAAATGAAAACACATGGATCTGGTTTCTACTGTCTAGTATCACAGGCAAGTGAGATAATTATAAAGAAGTAACTATAATATAACATGAGAACTGCTATAACAGAGGTGTACCTAAAATGTTACAGAAACACAGACAAAAAACCAATTCAGTAAAGATCCAGACTATGAATTTTAACCTGTTCTGGGCCTTGTTTTACGTACGTGTCAATCCCGTAAAGGATTTACCAATATTCTCTCTAAATCACTAAGAGCAGAAACATACATTTTCAACCTTATAGCCAAACAGCAAGTGTTAGCTCACACATTTCCAATCTCTGAAATATTTTCATTTATTAATCTGTATAATATTAGGTATCTTAATGCTAGAAAGTCAAATCATGATTTTAATAAAACTAAATGTAGATTGGGTTTCTAAGAATATGACCAAACAATGATTATTATAAATTGTGAGAACAAAAAAAAGCACATACAACCAATATTTACATAGTAATATCACTCTTATTTATAATAGTTACTAGACTAATTATTTAGTTTTATAAAGTAAAAATCATGCAACCAAGGGTAAAGTTCAATTAAACTTGTAAAAGAGTGCTTTATAACTGTATAATACTTCTTTAGAATAAAGTAATTCTTACCTTCTGGAGTTGGAATGCACCCCAAGAAAATGAAAGAAGAAAAAAAAAAAAGAGCTTTTAATTTTTCTTTACAAAGCAACAATAAAGCCAAAAAATAAACTCTCCCTTCCCCTCCCAGAATATACAATTCTTCAAATTAGTACCCTCCCCAACACTTTGCTACATAAAACATTAATTTCTTCTTTAGAATTTACAAGTTAGTCGCAAATATCAGTGTCTAAAATACATCAACTAAATAGTCTAAACCATTTCAGATAACAATTGCAGTATCTCAATTACGTCGCAGAGTAAAACTATTACAGCAGCTTAAAGTTAATGTGGATCCAGTGAATATTCCCCATTCTTAAATATCCTTCCCATGCATTTCAAATTTCAAGGAGCCATCATAAAGCCATCAGCTATAGACCCTAAGGTTTATTAGCTTCCCTTTGTTCCATAATGGAACTCATTATGAAGCTAAATAACAATAGATAAGAATACTCTTTTCTGTTAATATCCAAGCATTTTGTGTTTGTTTTTTCATAATTAATCCTTTTGACATCCCTACAAGGTTTGCAGGTTTGAAAGCAGACTGCAACTAGCAGGTAAAGAAAATGCAGGCCCAACTCAAAGGTATCAGCCAACCTTAGATAAATATGGTATCAATTTAATTAATAATGATCTTTATTCTTAAACTGAGCTCTTTCTAGTGAAATCACCTCAAGGCAATTCAGTTTTGCAGACAGTCAAATGATCTGCTCTGTGGCGATGATTTCTGCTGAAAAGTAGTACAGAATGTTGACTTTATTTCCTTTGCTATATACTTTTATATAAGAAGAGGTGAGGGAAAAAATTAGGTAATTGGATTAGTTTTTGGTGGGAGGTGAGCTAAAACATACTTAAATACCATGTGAGGGCGATTATTTTGTTCCTAAGTAAATGCATTTAATACTAATCAGATGCAGCTGGGACTCCTCCAAAGGTAAAATTTTAATCTGGCAAATGTTTATTGAGCATGATTTTAGCTAAACGGTTCCCAGAGATTTTTACAATTCCAACTCTAAAGGAGTTTGCTTGGGATACAAGACTGAGACATAAGAAAAACCCCTTGCTGGATAACGATTTTGAGCTCTGCAAGACAACAATATGAAGATCTATTTAAACGTTCCAATAAGTTCTTTTAAAATGTACTGGCCCTTTCAGAAGCCAAGTTACTATAATGGCTGGGGTTTTTATTTCAAATTCTTCCTGAAAGCAATTTACAGTTAGACAGCAACTAACCTAATGTTCTATGTTAGCACATGGTATAAATTTTATTTGAAAAACAATAGAGCAAATATACTAGTCAGAAGGGAAGGGAGAACTATAGATGTAGAGGCAGTATATACTGAAGAAAAGAACAAGAGTAAGTAATAAGCCTGAGTTTTAGTTTCACTAAGCTAGTTGTTCTACCCTGGCTGAGTCTCAATCTCCATGGGCCATAATTCTTCAGTAATAAAATGGTATATGACTATAATATCCTTATTATCTTTTCCAGCTATATCATTCTGTGACTAAAATAACGTGACCTGTTTGGAAAAGAGGTTGAGGAGGGAGAAGAAGATGAGGAATGCAAAAGAGATTACCCATTTGGGGGTGTCATTAATCAGGGGCATAATGTTGTAATAGAACTAGGTAGGCTTCATTCGTAAAGAATGCACATCCAAGTCACGTGCTTGTCCCCAAATCTGCCAATACTACTATATAACTAGCACTTAGTCTTCCTTTCCAGGTCTTCTCCCATAAAGAACCAATGCTTTTAAATACTTCCTGACTTGTTTCAGAGGTGACAAATAAGTAATGCTCAACCTTATTTAAAAACTAGGCAGTTGGCTATACTCATTTATTAGCTGCACAACTTATTCACCCACACGAATTTTATGGTGTAAAGGATTCAAATTCATATGGGCCTCACTAAAATTACTAATTATTATGTATCTTGAACCCTTGGGACCACTCATAAATGGTCTAATTCAGAATATACTCAATCTGTGGATAATAAATTCATGAACACCCAGAATCTTTTTTCTTTCTCTTTCCTCTTCTACTCATGAATGGCAAGACCAAAAAAAAAAAAAAAAAAAAAAAAACAGTAAAAGAACAGGGTCTCAGGAAATGAATACCATTTTCTTCTTTCCTAAAAACTCTTTCTCTATTAGCTGATATAAAAAGAGTCAAGATAATACAGCCAACAGAATGAGCAAAGCAGGTAAAAGAACTCTGGGTGGGGGGGCGTGGTGGTAGTTATTAAAAGCAATGGTTACTTCAGAAGGAAGGCTTGAAGTCCTAAACTTAACGCTGTAAAAGCACATTTGTAAACAATAATGGCAGCCACAGCTGACTGGCAGGAAAAACTTGCTGTACAAGAGACTAAGGATAGAAGTAGTAACAAGTGATAACGTTTTAAGGATTAGCAGGAATGGTCTCAAAGTGTACATAAGCACTTGATTTATGTACTACGTACTATTCTGTGTATGTTTTATCAATAGTATGTATGCTTAACATGTATGTTTAGTTGCTCTGTTTTTAAAAATAAACCAGAATATCAAACTGTACATAAATAGTCTCTCTAGTTCTTATCTGTTAAATACATACTGGAATGCTGAAGTAATAAAATACCTGAAATTCACCCCAAAACAGTCTGGAGTGAGAGGACTATATAATTTATGCTGGAGGATACATACTTTTGTTTTAGTTTGGAATTTTCCAAAAGTAAAAATTTACATTAAAAAAACTGTCTTCGGTACCTAACTTACAAACCTAGACTTATAACGTAAATTAAAGTTTATTACCACAGAAGGAAAAGAATGTATTTTTAGATTCTATAACATACCTGGAACTATTTATTCATCAACATCCAAAACAGGTATTAGATATTAATCTCTGAAAACAGATACCTACTCTACAGCTCCAGATCATTAATACCTTTTAACTGCTGTCCTGACATGTATAACAAAACTAGTCCCCACACTTGAATACGTCCCCTCACCCCTCATGAGGTTCAAACCTTTTTTTCTGAATCCACAAAATATACTCAATGAATTCTTTACTAATCAACCCTCTTCACTTTCCCAGTTTATTCCTCTGTTCTTCCTCTCTATGGTAAATGGCAGCTGTACAATCAGGAAGCCTAGAAATAATGTTTTATTTCCTCCTTCCTTACACCTCCCATATCCAATCTATCAGCAAGTCCTGAAACATGATCTCAAATCTGTCTATTCTCTTCATCCTAATCCAAACCACCACATCTTGCATAATCTAGTAAAACATCCTCTTTATTCATCTCCTTAATCCCTTCAACTCCTAAATGCTGCAGTGCATTCTTCATATATATATATATATATATATATATATATATATATATATATATATACACACACATATATATACATATGTATATATATATATATAATGTCAGGGGCTTCCCTGGTGGCCCAGTGGTTGAGAGTCTGCCTGCCGATGCAGGGGACACGGGTTTGTGCCCTGGTCCGGGAAGATCCCACATGCTGTGAAGCGGCTGGGCCCGTGAGCCATGACCGCTGAGCCTGCGCGTCCGGAGCCTGTGCTCCGCAACAGGAGAGGCCACAACAGTGAGAGGGCTGCGTACCACACAAAATAAATAATAATAATGTCAGACTACATATCATCTTGTAATTATCAGATATAAAGTAATTATCAGATGTAAATATTTGAGGTAGGTTTATTTCCATTTGAGGACTGACTACACATTTGGACAGAGCAATGCTTAAACATTTAACCATGCCAATGGATTCATACTGGTTTATTGTGTACTATTCACATCCACTTACTTATTTGGTAGAAAAAACAGGCTCCAATTATGGAACTAGTCAACACTGAGGTTCCAAACACCTAGTCATAAAACACCTGTGTTAAATGGCCTACACCAGACTGTGATACCCACCCCTTATTGCAATTTAACAAAGGCTACACCAAAATCTAGAATTCTATTCTAAGCCAAAGAAAAATACCATGATTCTGACTTGAAATTTGTGGTTAATCATGGAAGATTCCATGAATTTAAAGCTCAGTCCAATTTCATGATTTAAAATTGACCGGAATTTCTGGTTCTGGTGAAGACAAAGCAGGCCCACAATAGCCAGCCAGTCTTCCTGCCTGCCCATGTCTGTCTGCCTGTCCGCCTGTATCTGTCTCTCTCTCTCTCTGGCTAGTTACAACGAAAGACTGTGGACAAAAATGTAAAAAGCAACTTCCCACACAAAAACTTATATATGAATGTTCACAGTAACATAATTCATCATAGCCAAAAAGTGAAAACAACCAAATGTCCATCAGTGGATGAATGGGTAAACAAAATGTGGCATATGTATACAATGGAATATTATTCCGCAATGAAGGAATGAAGTACTGACAAATGCTACCACATGAAAGATCCTTCAAATCATTATAACATACAAAAGAAGCCAGTCACAGAAGACCACATAGTGTATGATTTCATAACACGAAATATCCAAAATTGGCAAATCCACGGAGACAGAAAGTACGTTAGTGATTGCCTATGGCTGAGGCGTGGGGAGAGTTGCAGGGGACAAAGAAGGGGAGTGGCTAATCAGTGCAGGGTTTCTTTTCAGGGTGATGAAAATGTTTTGGGTGAATATACTTAAAAAACAAACAAACAAAAAACCCAGTGAGCTGTACGCTTTAAAATGGTGACTTCTATGGTATGTGACTTATACATCAATTTTTTAAAAGCAACTACTTAAAACACTGAAAATTAAGAAAGCTGGCACATTGGGAAGTCAAAACCTAACTCATATGAGAGTATATAGTATAGAATTTACCCATACCCATAGAGAAGGCTGGCCTTACCCTTGGCTTCTAAGAGGTAACTACTAGGCCCTATGAGGGCCTTGGGCCAGCCAGATAGTAACACTGTAATTTGGAGTGGGGGCTTTGAGACATACCAATAATGTGATTTAGGGTGGGGGCTTGGGTCACATGGTATCGGTTGACCACTAGAGGGGCTAGACACTGAAAACTGCATAATGCGATGGACCCCCAATAAAAACTCTAGACATCAAGGCTCAAGTAAGCTTCCTTGGGGGCAATACTCTGTGCTTATTGTCACACACTGATGTTGACAATTAACACTGTCCTAAGTCACGGGGACAGGATGACTGGAAGCTCTGTGTTGGGTACCAGACTTTGACTCTACCTTATGTGTCTCTTCCCTTGACAAATCTTAATCTCTATCCTTCCCAAAACCAAGTGTTTGTTTTCAGTGAGTTATACAAGTTCCTCCAGCAAATTATCAAGCCTTGAGAGTAGTCTTAGAAACCCGTGAACTATGCAGTTGGTATAATAAGTGAGGGCAGTCATGTGGACTATACCCTCTAACTTCAGTTGGCTAAACTCTCACAGAGTGAATTTTCTGGGGTTTATTTCTCAACACTGACTAAAAAGCAGGTCCTAGTTGAGGAGATGCACTACTGTAGGGGACAGATAAAATTCTAAGAATTGGGGGGTGGGGGGAGGCGTGGAATTCCTGAGAGAAAAGAACCGGACAAGGGAATCCCCTAATTTCCACATGAGGCCTGGGCTCACCCTTGAGCTGTGTATACTTAGGACATTCCCAATTAACACAGCAAAGGCTTTAAGAACTGAACCACTACTCACATCTCAGACTCACCCTGAGTGGCACATGCATGGAACAGATGCAGAACAGCAGAGCAAAGGCTTTGAAAACTGAACTGATTATCAAACTAAAACTTACAGAAGGTAAGAGAATAGACTGAGAATAGCTGGGCTACCTACTTTAAAAAAACAAAGAAATCACCATTCTCCAGAAGTTTTTAACAGAAAAACAGAACATAAAACAACATAATATTCAAAATGTCCAGAATACTACCTTAAATTCTTCAATAAGCAAAGATCCAGGAAAATGTGACAAATTCTCAAGGGAAAAGACAATCAACAGTTGCCAATCCTGAGATTACCCAGATGTTGGACTTATCAGACAAAAACTTTAAAGCATTCATTATTACTATATCCATGAGGTTAGGATAAATGAACTTGAAATGAATGGGAAGACAGGTTTTCAGCAGAGAAACAGAAACTATTAAAAAAAACCCAGGGCTTCCCTGGTGGCGCAGTGGTTGAGAATCCGCCTGCCGATGCAGGGGACACAGGTTCGTGCCCCGGTCTGGGAAGATCCCACATGCCACGGAGCGGCTAGGCCCGTCAGCCATGGCCACTGAGCCTGCGCATCCGGAGCCTGTGCTTCGCAACGGGAGAGGCCACAACAGTGAGTGGCCCGCATACCGCAAAAAAAAAACAAAACAAACAAACAAAAAAAAAAACCAGAAATTTTGGAATTAAAAGACATAACATCAGAAATTTGAAAAAAATCTCACTGGGTGGGCTCAATAGCTGAATGCAGAAGACAGAGAAAAGTGTCAGGGGATGTGACAAGAGAGCAACAGAAATGATCCAATCTGAAATACAGACAAAAAGGGTTGGGAAAAAATGAGCAGAGGCTCAGGGAACTGTGGTAAAATACCCAGAGGTAATCCTGACACTGGAAGAAGAGAAAGAATGTGGTGAAGAAAAAACATCTGAAGAACGGCTGAAAACTTGCCAAATCTGGCAAAAGACATAAAGCTACAGATTCAAGAAGCTCAGTGAATGCTAAACAGATTTAAACACAAAGAAACCCACACCTAGACACATTAAAGATCAAACTGCTGAAAGCTAAGCGTAAAGAAATTATCTTGAAAGCAACCAGAGAAAACCATGTACTGCTTACAGGAGAGCAATGATTCAAACAGCATGTATTTCTCATCAAAAACCATGGAGGCCAGAAGGCAGTGGAGCAACATTTTTAAAGTACTGAAAGACAAGAACTATCAATATTGCATTCTATACCCAACAAAAAAATTCTTCAAAATGAAGGCCAAAAAAAAAAAAAAAAAAAAAAGACATACTCAGATGAAGGAAAACTAAGAGAATTCATCACCAGCAGACCTGCTCTTAAAGAAATACTAAAAGGAAAGTTCTGAAGGCTGAAGGGAAACGATACTAGAGGGAAATGTGGAACTTAAGGGAAGAAGGAAGAGCAAAAGAAATGGTAAACATCTGGGTAAAAATAGTCTTTCAACTATTTATGGCCTGAAAGCAAAACTAATAATATTGTCTGGTGGGTAATTCCATGTATGAGATGGAACACATATGACAACTGTAACATATAGAGGATGGATAAAGGGACCTAAACGGTTGTAAGGCATCTACACTTTATTTAAGATGGTAAAATATCAATCCCAAGAATTCTGTGAAAGGTTGGATATGTATTATAATCTCTAGAACACCCACTTTAAACACACGCACACACAAACAGAGTGACAGAAAGTCAATAAATAAAATACAGTGCAAAATACTCAGTTCAAAAGAAGGCAGTAGGGCTTCCTTGGTGGCACAGTGGTTAAGAATCTGCCTGCCAATGCAGGGGACACGGGTTCGAGACCTGGTCCAGGAAGATCCCACACGCCGCAGAGCAACTAAGCCCATGTGCCACAACTACTGAGCCTGCGCTCTAGAGCCCAGGAGCCACAACTACTGAAGCCCGCATGCCTAGAGTCCGTGCTCCACAACAAGAGAAGCCACCGCAATGAGAAGCCCGTGCACTGCAATGAAGAGTAGCCCCTGCTCACCACAACTAGAGAAAGCCCATGCACAGCAACAAAGACCCAATGCAGCCAAAAATAAATAAATAAATTTATTTTAAAAAGTAAAATAAAAAAATAAAAATAAAAAGACAGATAAATTAAAAGAATGGAAAAAATAAATATCACACAAACACTAATCAGAAGTATTCTATTAGGAAATTCCCTGGTGGCCCCGTGGTTAGGACCCTGTGCTTTCACTGCCAAGGGCCTGGGTTCAATCCCTGGTCTAAGATCCTTAATCCTGCAAGCCTCCCGCCTCACCACCAAAACAAAACAAAAGGTATTCTATTAGTATCCAAATAAACTTCAAAACAAAGACTATTATCAGGGATAAAGAGGGTAATTACAGAATGAAAACAGGGTCAATTGACTAAGAAAACTTAATGCCCTTAGTGCATATGTACCTAACAACAAATACTCAAAATACTTGAAGCAAAAACAGAAATAACAGAAGAGAAATAAACAAATACACAATTATGCCTGGAGACTTCAACACCCTTCTTTCAATTATCAATAAAACAAGTAGACAGAAAATCAGTAAGGATATAGACCATCTGAACAACCCTATTAACCAAAATGATCTTACATTTACAGAACACTCTACCCCAGAAGAAAACATATACACATGCTTTTCAAGCATGTATGGAATATTTAATGCACCAAGATAGACCATAACCTGAGTCATAAAATGATTAAAAAAAAAAAAAGACAAAAACAATAGAAAAAAAAGCAGTGAAACAAAATTCTGGTCTCTTTTTTTTTAAAAAAAAAAACAATAAAATTAACAAATCTCTAGCAAGACTGACAAAGACAGGCGAGAAAATAAAAATTACCAATATCAGGAACAAAACAGGGGACTTTGCTGGCGGTTCAATCCCTGGTTGGGAACTAAGATCCCACACGCCATGTGGCACAGCCCCACCCACCCCCCAAAAAACAAAAGAAAAGAACAGAGATGTCACTATATATTCTGCAACCATAAAAAAGACAGTGAGGGAACAGTGCAAACAATTTTACACTCATTAATTTGACAACTTAGAAGAAATGGACAAATTCTTCAGAAACAGCAAACTACCAAAACTCAACCAATAAGAAACAAATAATTTACATAGTCCTATAACCATTAAAGAAATCAAATTTGTTACTTAAAATCTCCTGAAAAAGAAACCTCCAAGTCCAGATGGTTTTCAGTTGAGAATTCCACCAAACATTTAAAGAACTAACACCAATTTTACACAATATCTTCCAGAATACAGAAGAGGAAATGCTTTCCCCTTATGAACAAGCAGGCAAAGAAGTGTGTGCTCACCATTCTATCTCAACATAATACTGGGAGTTCTTAACAGCAAAATAAGAGAAGCGAATGGGATAGTGTAGAAGCACAGAGGCAACTCCAATGATATTTGGTGATAAGGACATTTCACAAGTGTTTTTACTATCATGTTTCATAATTTATGTATTTGTTACATATATTCTAAGTTTAGAATAATACAATTGTAGCTTAACCCAGAACAAAACAATAATAGGAGAGGATTTTAAGAAAAAGCAAATTCCGATTTGGAGACACTGGCTTTTGGGGCCTCATCCTATCCAAAATTATACATTGGAATCAGATAATCTCTAAAGTCATCTCAGTTCTTAAGTTTTTTTACTTTCTCCCATGTACAAATTTATCACTCAATTTTTTAAACCATAAGTATAAAGAACCTGAATTTTCCATTTAAAAGCATAACTATATTTCTTGTCTATTTTCTCTGTAATTCTATGAATAAAATAATTAAAATAGTGAAGTCCCATTTGTCTCTGGTATTGAGAGCCTATTCTGATGGAAACTGATCATAAATCTTAATAAAAAATTAATCTAGTAAGAGAAGTGAGGATAATATTAAAATATAAGGTGATAATTCTCCTTTAAAAAAGAAAAATATTGAGAAGGGGAAGATATGTTAAACTGCAGAGGAAAAGGCCATCAGCTTTGTGGAGGTAATAACTGAGTTGATTCTAAAAGATTGTCAAGATTTTTTCATAAAGAGAGGAGGATAAATGCTGGCTTAATGTCCTGAGTAAAGATAAGAAATCTCAGATCCTATACACGCAACAGCACTGCATCAGTTTAGCTGGGGAGCAGATGGAAAGAAATCAAGTAAACAAAAGTGGTACACGGGACCAGTCAATGACCTCAGTTATTCTATGGAAAAACTACTGAAGCCTTCTGTGCCAGTTACTGATTTATTGACTTTTAGCTCCAAATCCAACCTTCTTTGCCCTTCTCTGTGACAATGGAGTTGGATTCCATAAACATTTCTCCTTTGCCAGCTGGCTCACTGTTAAGTTTTGTCAGTATAGTGCTGGGAGAACACTGCAGAAAGAAAAAAGGGGGCCTTTTCTTTCCAGTTTTAGTGTGCTCTTGCCTGC
This sequence comes from Mesoplodon bidens, assembly GCF_964165515.1. Classification (NCBI taxonomy): domain Eukaryota; kingdom Metazoa; phylum Chordata; class Mammalia; order Artiodactyla; family Ziphiidae; genus Mesoplodon; species Mesoplodon bidens. The sequence goes on along the minus strand of NC_138170.1, from coordinate 69,000,559 downwards.
TTGCTCTCATGGCTTGCAGCACCAGTAATATGAGGGACACAATGGTGCTCACCCTTCAGCAATGTTCAGCAGAATGCCTGTGGGTGCCTTCACAGAAAATTCTGCTGCTGCCTCAGCTGGCTCCCCAGTTGAGAACCCAGCAGGAGGCTTTCCAGCAAGTTCTTCTACTACCCAGAAGGCAGTTTTCTATGTGCCACCCCCGGCTATGGCACCACTGAACTTGGTCATCCACTGGACCAGAGCCCCACCTTCTCCAGGGAGAGCTGAATCACAACCCCTATGGACATGGAGGGGCCTCCTCGAAAGTTATTCCTTCCTGGGGCACGCTGCCTCAGCCCTACAGGTAGCAGTTGCTTCCCGTATCTGTTATTACTGTATTCTTTTGTGTTATCTTTACCTTTCAATAGCTAATTCTTGGTTACCAGTTATTAACTTCCAGTTAATAAATTAACCAGTTAATAACTTCCCTGTTCAAACCATGTAGCTTCTGTCTGCTGACTGGACCCTGAGAACTACAGAACTATAGCTCAAAGATGCAGAGATCTTTTACAAACTTAATTTTAAAAGATTAAAAAAAGAATGCCCCAAAGTCCAGAAACAGCTCCATGAAGCTGTGTGAGTATATTCGGGAGGCTGGAGTTTGAATTACCTCTGGGGTTTGTTTGTATTCATGACCGATGGGATAGTCTGTAATCACAGGAAGAAGTATGGACTCAAATCAGGAGAAAACAGGAATAAAGGGGGGCGCTGAGATAGTTTTCCTGTAAACTGTAAATATCTTAAGACATCATCAGACAAAAAGGAAACATCTTAAGTTTTTGAAAGGCTATTTTAAACACTGATGGCTAATGACAGCCACTTGCTGTACAAGTTACATTGATTCAAGATAAAATAACACCCTGAATAATTTCCCTTAGAAAGAAACTGAAGTACACAAACTGTATGAAGTGGATACATCTGTCTCTCTGAACCCTTGATTTCATTTGTAGTACCTTGAGAAGGAAACAAAAATAACTAACTATTCCTTCAATATTTACATTCACATAAATGTACAGCATGATCTAGACTCAATAACACATCAGCTATAATGTGAATGGGGGTTTTTCAACCAAGTAAACTAGAAAGAAATCTCTACTCAGTCAACAATACTGACTTTTTAAAAAGGAAACTGTCTAGGTAAAAACAAATGATTAAAAGTGTACAGAATTTGTTCAAAAGGTTCTAACAGTACTTCACATTTGGAACTAGCACTTCTGTGTCGAAGAGCTCAACCCTAGGGAACTACTGCAAAGTTATCATTACTATGTAAGTCAAGAGAAAGAACAATTAGGCTATATTTCAGACATGGAAAATGGAACAAGGAAGTGAGATGTCACAACAAATTGTTTAAAAACCATTTTTAATTTTCTGAAATAACTATTTACTGGCAAACAGTACAGAAACTAAATTCTTTTCTTTAGGAACGACCAAATACCGTAGTTAGAGCATCTATCTATCTAAATTACCAATAACTGCTACAACCTACAAGTCCCAAATTCTTCTTTCTTTTAAAATCTTTCTATCTTTTCTTCTTCCTAGGGGCTACATCAACCCTTTTCACATCTTCTTACCTGTTCTAAACAGAACTAAGCTACTTTTAGAACACTTCAAAATGTTCCTTTCACCTGAAACAACAAAATCCATATCTTCTTTCTTCCCTATGACTCCCATGGGAAACTCTATCTTTAAAAGGAGTTCCTTTAGGTATCCGAAAAAAAAAAAGGAATACACGAAGTCATAAGCTATTATGAGGGGGAAAATTCAAGGACCCTTTTTTTTTCTCCCTGTTTTCTAAAATGCTGATATGCTTTACAGTTATAAAACAGTATTTAATTTAAATGTTATAATATTCTAAGAATACTGTATGTTTCTAATGAATTCATTCAAAATTCCATACTTTGGGTAAATGATTTTCAATCTTATCACCTAACTTCTCCTCTCCTGTTGTGGAGCACAGGCTCCGGACGCGCAGGCTCAGCGGCCATGGCTCACGGGCCCAGCCGCTCTGCGGCATGTGGGATCTTCCCGGACCGGGGCACGAACTGCGTAGGCAGGCGGACTCTCAAGCACTGCGCCACCAGGGAAGCCCTCACCTAACTTCTTAAAGGGACTAAGTACCTCAATCTTTCTCAGCCAGGAGCCAATCACTTGGCTTCTTTTAATACTTCTTTTTAATTTTTTTAATACTTCTTTTTGTTGACTGGTTGTGGCAAAATATACATAATAAAATGGCTAAAATGGTAACTTGTATAAGTGTACGATTTAGTGGCACTAAGTATTTACAATGTTGTGCAACCATTACCACTATCCATTTCTAGAACTTTTTCATCATCCCAGAGAGAAATTCTACCAATTAAACAATAACTCCCTATTTTCCCCTACTCTCAGCCCCTGGTAACCTCTATTCCATTTTCTGTCTCTAGGAGCTTGCCTATTCTAGGTATCTCATGTAAGTGGACTTGTACAATATTTGTCCTTTTGTGTCTGGCTTATTTCACTCAGCATTCTTTTTAATACATATATACATTCTCTTTCATATTTTTAAAAAATTTTTATTGGAGTACAATTGATTTACAATGTTGTGTTACTTTCTACTGTACATCAAAATGAATCAGTTATACATATACTAACTTAGCATGTTTTTAAGGTTCATATATGTAGCATGTATCAGAATTTCATTCCTTCTTAAGGCTGAATAATATTACATTGACTGTATATACCACATTTTATTTATCCATTCATCTTCTGATGGACATTTGAGCTGCTTCCATTTTAATACATTTTAGAATAAAACAATATAGTATGGAATAATCAAAATCAAGCGAGAATCTTCAAAATGGGGGAGCAGAGGGAAAACAGCAAAGGGAAAAATAGTTGAAAAGCCTTGTATTGAGGATTAAGGAATGAAAATAAAACTGTAAAAAGGAGCACATGTTACCATCATCGCTTCTGAGGGCCCTAGGCCCTTGGCCTGCCTCCCCAAAGGCTCACTAAACCAGAGGCCAAAGTGCCCCCGCTCCTCTTCACCTACCACCCAAGTCCTCATGCCCTCTCAGGGCTGGGGGAGGAGGGGCTAAAGGAAGGCGAGGTTCCATGTACATATTTATCTCCCCTTCCACATAGCCCCACAGACCTTTTGTACATTTTTACAGGAGTGCCCCTCCCAATAATCCCCCTTCCTGGTTAATTAAATCCTAAGACTGGTTAAAAAAAAGAGCACATCTTCAATAAGCATAGTTACTTCGTTCCATAATGTACCTGAAAACTCTAAAGATTTTAAGACTACAATTTAAGACACATCATGCAGCAAGATAAGCTAGAACTACATTTGAATGTCATCTTCCAATCACTGATACTTCATATATTCATTAACAAGTAGGTTTGCAATGCCTGTTACATGCCAAGCCGGGGGCGGGGGGGAGGCGGGGAGATAACTGTCACTGCCCTCACGGAGCTACTAGCTTAATGTAAGCTATAGAGAAGCTACATGATTTTTTTGAAAGACCAAAACGATATGTAATTTGAAATCTTAAGTGTTATAAAGAAAGAACACAGAACACTATACCAAACTAAAAATGGAAAATGTGATCTAGATTGGGAAGTCAGCCAAAGTTCTCTGGAAAAGACATATTCAAGCTGACACCTGAAAAAAACAACAGTTAACTAAGTAAAGGGGTCAGCATGTACAAAGGCTGAGGTGGGAATTAGCTTCTCTACACAACTGGGAAGTGACAAAACAAAAGTGACCCCAAAAAAGCTATGGGAATGTCGACTGCACTTCAGTTAGAGAGAAGATAATAAGCAAAAAAACCAAGAAGGAGCTTGCAGAGCAAGGAAGGAAAGAAGGAATGTTTGCTCACTTCAGGTAATGATAGAGTTTCAAAAAGGAAGCAGTAGTCATCTGTGTTAAATAATGCTGAGAGGTAACAAGAGAGGCAAAACTAAAAGTCCAGTGGAGGTGACAAAATGGAAGTCACTGGTGACTTTAAAAGTACTGCTTTGTGGAAACGTAACTGTATCACCACAATATAGTTTAACCAAGAATAGCTTCTTGTAAGTTGTTACTAAGTGAAGCCAGAAGCTATTTTTGATCACTCCACCATCTTGCTACATTTTTTTAAGTTCTTCTTTTTTTCCCCTCTGTTCTTTATTTATTTAGTATTCTTTCTTATTTACTGTTCTTGCCTACTCTCTAGAAATAATAATGACAAGTTTAAAGTCAGAGCCTTACTGTGTGAGAGATGGATGATCCTGCAATTGTCATTTAGACCTAGGGCACTGATGGAGTCTGATCTCTTTACATCAGATTTCCTGGTCTATTTCCCCAGTGGGTATTTTTAGGAATAGAAAATTTTATGAAATTTTTATGAAAAGAAATGAAATCTCTTGCTCATTCCTGTTCTATAAAACCCAATAGTGTTATAAAAAAATATTAGAATACGTTAGTAGAATTTGTTCCTCAGAGTAATAACCAAATGTCATAGTGCTCCCTCCTCTCTCATCACTGTGACAATCAAAAATAGCCCCCCAAAATCCTAAACACTTTCCCTATGGGTATTACACTATACCAGGGGTCCCCAACCTTTTTGGCACCAGGGACTAGTTTCATGGAAGACAATTTTTCCACGAACTGGGGCAGAGGGTGGGGTGGGTGGGGGATGATTTCGGGATGATTAAAGCACATTACATTTATTGTGCACTTTATTTCCATTATTACATTGTAATATATAATGAAATAATTGTACAACTCACCTTAATGCAGAATCAGTGGGAGCCCTGAGCTTGTTTTCACTTGTCACTCACTGATAGGATTTTGATATGAGTCTGCAAGCAATTGATTTATTATGGTCTCTGTGCAGTCAAACCTCTCTGCTAATGATACTCTGTATTTGCAGCCGCTCCCCAGCACTTGCATCACAGCCTCGGCTCCACCTCAGATCATCAGGCATTAGATTCGCATAAGGAGCGTGCAACCTAGATCCCTCGCATGAGCTGTTCACAGTAGGGTTCGCGCTCCTATGAGACTCTAATGCCGCCGCTGATCTGACAGGAGGCAGGGCTCAGGCGGTAATGTGAGCGATGGGGAGCAGCTGTAAATACAGATGAAGCTTCGCTCGCTCACCCGCCGCTACCTCCTGCTGTGCGACCCAGTTCCTATCGGCCATGGACCACTAGCGGTCTGTGGCCCGCGGGGTTGGGGACCCCTGCACTACACCACCTCCAGGTGAGAACAACTAGTAGCACTGTAACCTTTTTCTCTTAATGAAAATATCTCTAATGTAGACACCAGGATTTCTGCCTTAACATATAAAATATATTGAACATAATTTTAATATTTCTTGACGGCAGAGGATCTTGACTATGAACAGTGACTATTATGTGCTATTGTAATATAATAAAGCTCTTAGAAATTAAAGTGTGTTTTATCTTTGGTCCTATATTAATTGACCTCAGGCTGTTTTATTTGAACACAGTAAGACTATTACTTGAAACACATACTGCTTTATGTATCTTTTCCATTTAATTCTTTTTGGCCAAGGTTATTTTTTCCTAGAATGTTTACATCTACCATTCTCCCTGAACTAGAGGACTTTTTAATTTGCTAATGACTAAGCTTATTAAATCAAAAGCCTGAACTGATACATGAAGGCTTGAAGATGGCTCCAGGCCTTCCTAAGAATTAAAGTGCATGGGTGTGGAGATAGCTACCTTCTAAGAATTTTTTTCTAACTTACTTTTGGTTTTGTAACTGTGCTATGACTAAAAACTCCAAAGATCTGAGCTGAATAAATCATAAATTAACAAAGCAGTTATTACTAAATAATCAATCTTCAGGACTAAAGTAGACTGCTATATACTACAAAATATTCTAATCAAGTATTATAATCATTACTAATAATACTTAAATAACTCACCTGATTTCTTTTAGTCCTTCTCTCTGGATAACTTGAAGAATTTCTTTATGACTCATGGGTGTATTGGGATATTTTTCTAAGACCTGAGAAACAAGTATATAATAGTAAATTATTTCTTATTTTAATTTCTTACTATAATTACATATATAAATTATATTTATTATAGCTATGTATGAATTTCCTCCAGCATATACAAATCCAGAGACTTTTCATCCCTTAAATTTTCGGATAATAAGTGGAAAATTAATGAAATGTAAATAGGATATTCTCTCCTTCAGTCACAAACCGTAAGTCAAATCCTGAAGCAGAAATTGATCAAAAAAGATCAGATTAATAATTCAATTATTATTAATGCATAATATGAAATTATGTTTACTTTCTGCCTCCACTCCCTCATCACATGACTACCTGTGGACTTACTGGAAGCACCTTAAAGATTATCCATCTTTATTACACCTCCAAACAAAGCCTAGTACATCTTGGTTGCTCAGTAATTTCTTAACCAAAACAAAAGAACAATACAGTTATAATGAAATTAAAATGGTAACCGTGTTCTGGTTCTGGTAAAGATGATGTAATAAGCATAAATTATCCTGTCTCTCCCGAATACAACTAAAAACCTGGACAGAATGCATGGAGCAGCTATCTGAGGACTCTGAAAATGGTAGCAGTTGGTTTCAGGGAGGAAACCAAAATTAGAAGTACTACTAACCCAGCAATGAGTTTCCTGGTTTTGTTTCCCCTAGGATCACTCAGCCTAGACTCAAGGGCAGTCCAAACTCAGAACTGCACAGTAAGTGCAGACAGAAATTGCTCCAAGAGAAGTCTTCTCTCTTTTTTGCCTGAAAAGCAGTAAAGGGGGCCCCTAAAAGGGAGGACGATCCTCTGAGGTTTTTTTTCCCTTTCTCTCAGACGCTGCCCCCAAGCAATCCAAAGGCAGCAGCTGTGGCAGTGATGATACCAGCAGTGGCTGGACAGGGACCTAAAACTTCAAGAAAGCGGATCTCTTCCGATCCCATGAGTGTGGAGGGAATTCCCATGGTTTATATTCTATCTCCACCATCCTGTTGCTTGGCATCAAAGGTAGATGCAGTTGTGGAAGTGTGCAGCAAAACACCAAAATGAAAACCTTAGTTATCTAGCCATAGGACAAGGAAGAAGTGTCTCTAAGAGCCAGAAAGTGTCAGGGAACTTGCAAAGAGAAAGGAGCTCAAGAAAGTGACACCATGAAGTTCTATAAACACTCCTGGGGTCACCCAAGAATTATGCCTATGTGGATCTGACCCTTAACATACTATCAGGTTCCCAAATTTGCCACTCGGTGGTGTACATGCAGGACAGATAGAAACAAAGGCTTTGAAAACTAGTCATTGGAATTTTAGTGCACAGAAAGGTAGGCAGAAACTTATGACCTGAACCTAACAAGACCAAATGCCCACTTAAAAAAATCCTCCCATCCCTAAAAATAAAGTAATAACAACAACAACATTCTCCATAGCATTTAAATGAGACAGAGTATCATAACGTTAACAACAAAATGTCTAATATATGATCCAAAATTATTTGACATATGAAGAACCAGGAAAATCTCAATAACTCACAAGAGAAAAGACAACCTACACACAACAAACCCAAGATGCTACAGCCTCTGGAATTTTCAGACAAAGACTTTAAGGCAGCTACTACAACCATGCTTCAAGAAGCCAGGAAGATGATTCTTGGGGGAAAAAAAAAAATAGTTAAGAGTCTCAGCAGAGAAGTAAGATTCATTACATTATTGTGTGTGTGCCTGTGTGGTGTATAAAGCAAACAAAAATTTAAGACTAAAAAACACAATATCCAAAGTAAACCCAAAATTCTCTGGAGGGGCTTGACTGTAGAAGGGAGATAACAGAGGAGAGAATCAGTAAACCTGAAGACAGAGCAATAGAAACTATCCAATCTGATGAACAGAGAGAAAAATGATAGAAAAAATAAATGAACAGAGCCAATGGGACAATATCAAAAGGTCTAACATTCATGTCATCAGAGTCCCAAAAGGAGAAGATAAAGAGTAGCACGCAGAAAACATATTTAAAGAAATAGCAGCAGAAAACTTCCCAAATTTGGTGAAAGATATACACTTACAATTTCGAGAGAATCAATGAATCTCAAACAACATAGATTCAAAGAAACCTGTACCCAGATAATTTTTAATTAGCATTTCATCATCATCAGTAATCAAATTACATCATCAGTAATCAAATTAATTTAATTACATCATCAATAATCAAATTACTGAAAACTAAAGAAAATTTTAAAATCTTGAACGCAGCCAAGGAAAAACAACATTCCACTTAGGAGAAAAACAATTCCAGTGACTGTGGGTTTCTCATCAGAAACTATGGAAGGCAGAAACAGTGAAGAACATTTTTAAGTGCTGAAAGACAAGGACTTAATTCCAAAATTCCTATCTAGCAAAAATATCCTCCAAGAATGAAGTGGAAATCAAGACATTCTTAGATTAAAGAAAAACGAAGAGTATTTGCCACTAACAGACTTCTATTTTATTTTATTTATTTTTAAATTTATTTATTTATTTATTTATTTATGTATTGGCTGTGTTGGGTCTCCATTGCTGCCCGCGGGCTTTCTCTAGTTGCAGTGAGCGGGGACTACAGTCCGTTGTGGTGCGAGGGCTTCTCATTGTGGTGGCTTCTCTTGTTGTGGGGCACGGGCTCCAGGCGCGCAGGCTTCAGTAGTTGTGGCACACAGGCTTAGTTGCCTCCGTGGCATGTGGGCTCTTCCTGGACCAAGGCTCGAACCCGTGTCTCCTTGCACTGGCAGGCAGATTCTTAACCACTGCGCCACCAGGGGAGTCCTAACAGGCTTACTTTAAATTGACTTCTTATAAGTCAATTCTGGTTTCTTTCCTTTTTTTTCTTTTTTAAATCCAAATTTTAGGCAGAAACTCTCTTATACCTAAATCACTTTCTATTCTTAGAACCCTTGGCAATTAATAAATGCAAGTGAAAGCTAAAATTGAACCAATTCTCAAGAATCTATACTATACTATCAAAAGAATATCCATTAGTACAGCAAGTCAAAGACAACAGAAACAGGAGTTGTGTAATAGAAAACACTTGAAGTCAGATATCCTAGATCAGCCAGTAAGGTATCAAAATGTGATGTCAACAACTACCATTTATAAAGAAGACACAAACAAGTGCTGATCATTCTCTCAGTTAAACGTCTAAGCAACCTTAAAAGACAAGCCTTATTACCCTCATTTAAAAAGTGGGATAACTAATGCTCAATAAGCAAATTTCCAAACATAATGCAGCAAGACAAGTGGCAGTCGGAATTCAAACTCAGGTCTATCTTGCATCCTACAGCTCACTGTGTCCTGGTCTGCATCTCTTTTTTCATTTGTTTAATCATAAAACCCAGCAAATATATTTGTTTGTCATCTTCCCTGAGCTCTATGCTACATCAGATAAATGTTATTAACCTTTCCCTCCTTAGACACTGCTCTCTCCAGACATTTTTTTCCAAAATGTTTCTTCTTGGTCTTTTTCTGTGGCCATCCCTTAAATACTTTACAATCATCATTTTGCAGCTTTTGCTTTTCACTCCAACCCTCCCTGAATAAAATCATCCATTCCCAAGACTTCATCAATCATCCCTATTTTGATAAATGAAAAGAAGCAGCACAGTCCGTTTACAACTGCTTTTAAACATCAACCTTGGATGTTCCATCGCAAACTTAACATGTCCAAAATTTAACTTACTACCTTTATCCAAATTAAGGCCCATAAAGAAAACTGGACCTGTATTTACTGTCTATATACTATTATAAAATTGTGTAAAATTACTGAAAATGAAAAAAAATACACCATGGACATGGGCAGATAGCTCATAAAAGAGTTAAAACAACTGGATAAAAGACATATGAAAAAATATTTGCATACTGAAATGCTTACAGATGAAATTATATGATGTTGGGGATTTGCTTCAAAATTATACAAGAAGAAATTTAGATAGGAGTTTAAGTATTGCAAGACTGGCTATAAGTTGATAATTACAGAAGCTACAAGATGGGTACAAAGATACTGTTATATTATTGTTGGGTTTTGTGTACACATTCAATATCCCATAATAATAATTTATGGGAAAAACGATATTGAATGTCTGACTTCACTAACAATTAAAAAAAAATCACTTTTCAGGGCTTCCCTGGTGGCGCAGTGGTTAAGAATTTGCCTGCCATTGCAGAGGACACGGGTTCGAGCCCTGGTCTGGGAAGATCCCACATGCCGTGGAGCAACTAAGCCCGTGCGCCACAACTACGGGGCCTGCGAGCCACAACTACTGAAGCCACATGCCACAACTACTGAAGCCTGCATGCCTAGAGCCTGTGATCTGCAACAAGAGAAGCCACTGCAATGAGAAGCCCGCGCACCGCAATGAAGAGTAGCCCCCGCTCACCACAACTAGAGAAAGCCCGCGCGCAGCAACGAAGACCCAACGCAGCCAAAAATTAATTTAATTAATTAATTTTTAAAAGACTTAAAAAGCATTGGTGTGGGTATAAGTGAGGCTTTATATTTAGTTGCTATTCCAGGCCAATTCACTTCCAACACACAACTCCTTCTCAAACAGCCCATTTGGTTACTGGAAGAAAACATACTACCACTGGAGTCTAAGAACTCTATTGCTACAACTTCTGCTTAGGAAAAGTGGGAAGATATAGAGGTTTTTGTAAACCATACTGAAAAACACTGGAGTTGATACAAGAAAAACACTTTGTGCAGTAGATGTTATGCTTGCCTTAATCAAAAAATAGAAGGGATTTCTAGGGAAACTGATATAATCATCCACCTGGCAATTAAATTTTACTCTGTTGCTATCATTAGGAAGTCCTGAATACTAAAATGTATGACACAAATTTACGTAATACTACAAATGTGGGATTTGCTTTATTTTCTTCCACATATCAAGTTTTTATAACAAATACTCCATACCAGCATACAATGGATTGACTAAGACTCAGTTTTGGTGGCCTCTGTAAAGGATGTTATTAACATTATCAAAGGGTTTCAGTTGGGGGGAAAAGTTTAATCGATGCAAAATATGAAAGTGCTTCAAAGTGTATAGAGCTCAAATAGCCTGCACATAATAGCTCTAAGACATAATATTGATGACTAAAAGCTCTCCATCTTAATCCTTCATCTGTATAATGAGGGTAGTAACACCCTCATAGATAGCAACATGAAGTAAAACATTCTGCAGTATTCTTAACTTAGCACCAGTGACATAAATGGTAGCTTCTGTTATTACTAATAAATTATATGACAAAGATCTTTTCCAGTTCACATTTGATATCCTGATCTAAAATTTCACCAGTGTTCTTAAGGGGGATGAAAAATACAAAAGATAGCATGCTTTTCTCCGGCTGCCCCTTTGATTTTTCCACTATTTTTTTCACAAGTAGTTAACAATGCCCTATACTGCCAATAATACTAAACATTAGACAAAAACTAAAATTTACAAAAGTATGGAACAGTTTTAAGTTAAATGCCAAGACTTCAGTCCCTACAGGGGATTGAAGTCACTTATATGTTCTTTAAATCCTATTTACATTACAGATATCCAAATATAAAGACTAGATATTAAGCTATTCTGCAAGAAAAACAAGCATAAAATATCACAGAATAAGGTACTTACATTCATAGGCAAAAATATTTTGATTAATTCATCATAATGAGGAAGAATATCAGAGTTCAAATCCCAACTCTACCAGAAAGTGGTGATGAGCAAACTGGGGAATATGGCTGCCCTACTGTGCATCTGAACCGGTGGCTTTCTGTCCAAGAAGCTACAAAATGGAAATTAATAAAAATTTCTCTGGCATATCAAACCTTAATTGAAAGGTAACTATTAATCCACTATCAGAATGAACTCTATTTAGAATTTAAAACATTTATATTATCCATGGTAATGGTAATAATAAAAATATTTTGATTTATTATCTAGAGCAAGGAATTACTTTATTTTAATATGGTTGAATTTTACTATTTATAATAAAAATACTTAAGTATGCTGATATAGGACATTAAGCTATTGGAAATAGAGACCTAAAATTTCTGTGTGCCTTTTTAATGAAAATTAATTTCATTGATTTTCTAGGTATACTATTTTTTCAAGAAATAAAATAGAAGAAACCAGTTAGTTAAAACTGCTTAAGGGATGTTTACTTTCCTTAAAAAAAAAAAAAAGTTTATGACTAGTACCTTTACATACTAGGCATTTGAAATTAATTTTAATTTAGAAAATTATTTATGCTAAATTTTCTCAATATTTAAAACTATAAATCATTTAGTTTGGGAGAGAAAGAGAAATGTTTTTCAATTAAAGACTTAAGTATTCTACTTTTTAACTTTTTAGTATGAACATTTTAAAACATATACAAAAGTAGAGAGGGACTTCCCTGGCGATTCAGTGGTTAAGACTGCACTTCCACTGCAGGCGGTGCAGGTTCGATACCTGGTCGGGGAACTAAGATCCCACGGGCCTTGAGGTGCGGCCAAAAAAATTTTTTTTTAAATTGTTTTGAAAAAAAAAATTATTGGGAACACTGCAATCAACAATTGTCAACACATGGCTTACTCTGTTTCATCTATACCTCCAGCCACTCTACCTCTAAAAAGTGGATTATCCTGAAGCAAATCTTAAATATTTCATTCATAAATACTTTAGTACAGATCTCTAAAAAAGGGTAAGGACTCATTTTTTAAAAAATAAAAATACCATTTTATACCTTAGAATGTAACTATAGTTCCTTCATTATCAAATTATTTACACAATGTCCTCAATTTTCATAGGGGGAAAAACACTTTTAACAGTTAGTTTGTTCAAATCAGTATGCACAGAAGACCGACACATACCACATTTGGTTAACACATGTCTTAAAGTCTCTGTTAATCTATGGATTTCTCCTTGTTTTCTTCCAATTTACTTACTGAAGAAACCAAGAAAACTGTACTGTAGTTTCCCACATTCTGTATTTTGCTAATTGTATGGTACTCTGTCCCTCATATTTCCTGAAAATTAGAATTACCTAGAGGACTGCTCAGATTCAGATTTTATTTTACCAAAAGAACTTCACAGACAGTGCTGTTTACTTCCCATCCCCCTCCCCCCACCCCACACACGTGAGAACACACAAAATATCTGTGGTCTCTTTTTTGAGATGTCAAGATGAATCAGGCGGACAGATGTCCTCCTGATCCACCCATTACAAAGTTTCCCATCAGCATTCCAACCAAATTGCTTTAGTAACCACTGATTAGTAGCCACTATTCAGACTCATTATTTAGGTGTTGAAAATGGTGATAGCCTATCTTTCCTTCTTCATTTATAAGGTAGAATCCTTCTAAAAATAAATGCTTTCCTCCATCTACTAGTCGGTTATCTGAAGTACATACAGCTCATATAGAAAAAAGCAGGATAAGTGCTTGATTCTGTCCTATTTATTAATTACCAGAATAATTAGCTAGTTTTTCTAGTATACTCCAAAGGTGAACGGGGCTTTTTTGTTTGTTTATCTGACACACCATTAGGGATATTATGAATACCATTTTATGGAATACCATTATGAATTTTAATATATTTTTGTGCTTTAATTACTGTATTTCCTCACTTGTAAACTGGTTATTCATAACCACTGTCTGCTTGTATATATACCACTTGTATGAGCTCTAGTTTTCATATTAAATTATTAAATATATTAAAACTTTTAGGGCTTCCCTGGTGGCGCAGTGGTTGAGAGTCCGCCTGCCGATGCAGGGGACACGGGTTCGTGCCCCTATCCCGGAAGATCCCACATGCCGCGGAGCGGCTGGGCCCGTGAGCCATGGCCGCGGAGCCTGTGTGTCCGGAGCCTGTGCTCCACAACGGGAGAGGCCACAGCAGTGAGAGGCCCGCGTACAGCAAAAAAAAAAAAAAAAACTTTTACTGTCACATTTACTGCAAATACTTTTTTCCCTTTTATTCTCACCTTTTCATTACTGTTTTTTCCATGGAGGCTTTTATTAGTTTCATGTATTATAACTCACTGGTCTTTTCTTTTGATTTCTTTTAGCATGTCTATGTTTAAGTGCAGTTTACCTCCCTTCAATAGCTTAATATTCCTCCATCTTTCCATTTACAATTAACTCTTTTAATTATAAGAAATTGTACATAAACAGTGAGAAAAAATGTAGAGACACTAGAGAAACCCAAGAGGGAGAGGTGGAGAGGAAAACAAAATGGCCACATATATTTCTGAGCAAAAATACCATACTCCATTACCATTACAATACTATTACTGTATAGCTATTACTATTACATTATTTTACCAGGAGTTAATTTAAGTGGAAAGACTATAGTAGTTTCACAAAACATTTAGTTTACTCTAACCACAGGAGGGCAGTGTTTATCAAACAAAAAATCATTCCATTGGAATTGTTCATTAATCTACAAAACAATTTTTAGGAACTATTTTATGACAAACTGAATAACTGTTCAGAAGAATTAAAATCAACACTATACAGAATTAAAGTACGATAAAATAATTTTTTTAAGTGTACCTAATACAACTATTTCTTTACTTGTAGATTCTTACATCCAGCTAAGAAAAGGATACAAAACTTATACTTCCTGAGTATTCAAGAATAATGTAAACAGCTCCTAAATTTGGGTTCGATTCTCACCTAAATAACAGCAGTATTTCAATTACTGCTGCACTTACGAGTTCATTACATTCATATACACAGATATGTAGAAGCTAACTTTTGTGTAGTCTGGAAAATTTTATTTTACATTTAAAATATACATATAAAAACACGGTAATCTTGGGACTTCCCTGGTGGTCCAGTGGTAAAGAATCCACCTTACAACGCAGGGGACGCGGGTTCGATCCCTAGTCGGGGAACTAAGATCCCACATGCCGTGGGGCAACTAAGCCTGCGTGCCACCACTACTGAGCTCTCGCTTCCCAACTAGAGCCCGCGTGTCACAAACTACAGAGCCCACGTGCCCTGAAGCCTGAGTGACACAACTAGAGAGAGAAAACCCACACGCCACAACTAGAGAGAAGCCTGCGCACCACAACGAAGAGCCAGCGTGCAAGCAACCAAGACCCGACACAGCCAAAAATAAATTAAATAAATAAATAAATAATAAATCTTAAAAAATAGACATGGTAATCTTTACAGATTTAAATCAGTGTCATATGACTTATTTACTGTCCAAAAGCTTTAATTTAATGTCACAGTAGTGAATGAGGTCCCCCAGGAAACATGCAGAATGAGAAGTGATGAGACTATGCTACAGAACAAATATGCCAATGTTGAAAAGTCAGGGAAGAAAAACTAGCAAACAAACTAAGGAGGAATAGGAAGAAAAAAGAGAATATATGGTGCCTCAGAAAAGACGAAAGCATTTTAAAAAGGATAAAGTGGTTAACAATGTCAAAAACTGCCAGAGGTTGAGATAGCAACTTCAAAGTCTACTGTATTTAGCAACAAGCAGCTCTTCGCTTTACAAGTTCAGATTCCATTTAATCAGGTGGGAAGAAATCAAGCTTATTGGCAGGGGCGGCGGGGGGGTGTCAGCACTCAAGGGAGGTCCAGAGGTGGCAACAAGGAGTTAAAACAACTCTTCCCAGAACAGTGAAGGAAAATATGGAATCAAAGAATAATTGTTTTGTCAAATGGACCTGAACAAGTTTCACTGAACCAGGATAAAAGGAAACAGAGGTATCCCTAGCTGTACTGACTCTCCCCATGTCAATACCAGAGGCAAATAGACTCAGAGTTTGACAAATCTCTCTTTATCCAAACTTGTGCTACTTATAATTTGACACTACGAAACAAATGAATTCAGAGGATGCAGTATCCCTCACCTACCTAAGGATGCAGTATCCCTCACCTACCTAACTCACTAAACAAAACTTAGTAGGAGGAGTTCAGGAGCTGAACAGATAATAATAAGGAAGCATGGAATTGAGACGTAAGGAATACGGATAGAGCCAAATATCTGAAAAGGAAAGAGGGAAAAGGACCTTACCTGGCTGCTGAGCAGTATCTGTTGATCACTAACTACCTCTGTCCTGAGATGCACTCCTCTGTTCAGCTTCTGTGACACCAGACTCTCCTTGTTTCCCTCCTACCTCTCCATCAGCAACTCTTCATTCTCCACAATCTCTGAATGTTGATCCTTCTCAAGATTCTCTTCTTGTCTCAATTTCTACTCTCCTTGGGCATTTTCATCCTCCCATGGTTTCCAAAAATAATTATGCTCCTACAGCAGAATTCCATACCCCCCAGTAGTGCTTATCACACTGTATTTATGATAATTGCATTTTAAATCATCTGTCTTGCCCACTGGTACATAAGCTGCACGAGGACTGGGACCACCTGTCTTGTTCACCTAGCGCCCCTTAGTGCCTATCACAGGATAGGTCTAAAACATGTGATGGTTGCCTGGTGGAATCAGGAACACAGGGAGCAACACTGGCTTTAGACAAGAGTAAAAATGCCTCTTTCTTTCTTTCTTTCTTTCTTTTTAACAAAAAAGAAGGCTGAAAGGTGAGTGCAAAAGCAAATATGTTTGTAGATTCAGGGGCAGAAACTTGAAGGTAAGAATGGACTGAGACTATTCAAATACATATCTATACAGAAAGGTAGCTACGGATATCCAGAGATTACAGAGGCTGGCTTTGTAAGCTCAGGGGTATAGCTTTACCTAAAGGTCCTTCAATTCTGAACAGCTCTATCAAGTCATTCTGATCTGCTTAGCTTAGATTCTCTTCACCTGATTATCCAACAATGTTATGCACACCCCCTGGTTCAAAAAAAAAAAATTCTCAGCACCTAATTCTCCCAAAACTCTGAAGAATTAATAATAGTAACAGTTAATACTAATCTAGCACTTAAATGCCAGGTACTGTTCTAAGTACTTTACATATATTAGCTCATTTAATCTCTACAATAAGTCTATGAGGTAGATAACCATTATGGCATTTTCTTCAGATGTGAAGACTGAGGCACAGAGAAAATAAGTAACTTGCCCAAGGTCACATCAGCTAATAAGTGATGGAAGACAAGCTTCTTTGCTCCTAAGCATTAAGCTATACTGCCTCTCAATCAGATACATCCATTACATCCATACTACTCCTAAAATTAACTCTTACTGTAACAAACATTTACTAAGTGCTTCGTAAGTGCCAAAAACTGGAGATACAAAGATGAATGAGAAACAAGCCCTGCAGTTCACAACTAGGGTAGAGAGCAAGTAGGGGAAGGGAAAAATGGACAACTGTAATATGAGAGAAGAAATACTGAAAAGATACATAAAGAAACAAAGGTAAAGAAGATTTAACTCTTCCTATTATGCAATATTTCAAATACAGGAAACTTACAAAATAATAAAACACTTATGTATCAACTAACAAGCTTTGTCAAATCCACAAACGGAAATGAGTAGAAATGTTCTATACCTTGATTAGGTAGGTGGTGGTTACACGGGTGTATACATTTGTCAGAAAGAAGTCAGCTGTATGCTTAAAATGTATTGTATTACATGGAAATTATACCTCAATAAAGCTGGCATATACCTCAATAAGTTGATATTTAAAGAAATTAAAACAAAATGTAGGAATAGTGAAAAATTTACCACACTCCCTGAAATTCAAGAGAAGCACAAATTAAGGGAAAAATAAATTTGAAAACGGTTTAGGATGGAAGTTATGATTTGTATTAAACTCAACTTACTCATATCTGAGAATCAGACTGTTTTAATACCTTAAATGATCAGAACAACAGAGGCAGTGAAGAGGGTTGGGGGCTGGTAGGTAGGGGAAGTGAGAAGAAGAAAGAATATAAGTTCTCTGCTTGCTAAATAAATAAATAAATCCTTAGAGTAAAAGATATCGCATCCATTGTATCCAACAAACAAAAATAAAAATAGGATGCCAAGAAATGGTGGAAAATATATAGCAAGTCCTTGCTTTTAGAGGTTAGTATTCTAGTGGTAGAAACAGACGATAAATATGTAAGCAAAAAAATTTTTTTTCTGATTGTGATAAGTACAATAAAATAAAACAGGGTGACAATTGACAGTGAATGGGAAGAGAGAGGGTTCAACTGGGTAGTCAGGCTCAATGACCATGCAACATTTAAGCTGAGAACTGATTGACAAGTTGCCAGGCATGGGAATATTTAATATCTATTTGATTAGTTTAGCTCAAAGAAGTTTTAGTTTATGTAGTCACATGGAAAATAAAATTCAAACCTAATAATAAGTATTTCATCAGGGTGGTTTCACTTACAAAACAAATGAACAAAAACCAGGTAACATGTTAAAAAAAAAAAGCATAAAATAAAATGTTTCATTCCCCTCATCTTCCATCCCTTCCCATTCTCCCCTAGCTCCTCCCCCATGTCCCATCTCCCTCCCATTCTCGCCCATCCCCTCCTCAGACATGTATTAGTTTCCTGTGTATCCTTCTAGCATTAAAGCAATCATAAACAAACACAAATATATTTTTTTCTCACTTTGGCAAACAAAAGGCAGCAAGGCATATACAATATTCCAATACATGACCTTTTTCATTTAATACATCTTGGAGGTCTTTAGGTTTATATAAAAAGGTTTTTTTACAGCTGCATAATATTCCATTATATGAAAATACCATAATTTATTCAACCAGTCTTCTTTTTTTTTCTTTTTTTTTTTTTTTGCGATACGCGGGTCTCTCACTGTTGTGGCCTCTCCCGTAGCGGAGCACAGGCTCCGGACGCACAGGCTCAGCGGCTATGGCTCACGGGCCCAGCCGCTCCGCGGCATGTGGGATCTTCCCGGACCGGGGCACGAACCCGTGTCCCCTGCATCGGCAGGCGGACTCTCAACCACTGCGCCACCAGGGAAGCCCTCAACCAGTCTTCTAATGATGGACTGGGGGGCTGCTTCCCTTCTTTTGTATAGTATACAGCAGAAACAACTGGTACCCTGTATCACGACTCCTCAGCCCACGGATGAACTCAGCTTCAGTTGCTGTAGGCAATTCCCACTTAAACTCACAGTGTCCACCTCATGCTGATAGTAGCCTATCTCAAGGTTCCATAAGTCTCTCCACTTTCCTGCCTCAGGAACTTCTCCTACACCAAGGGAGCCCAAAAAGCAACAGGGCAGTCCAGAAGAGCAAGGGAGTTAGCAACCTTACTGGAGTTAGCAATTTTAATCCAACTGCTGGGGAAAGTGGAGTTGCTATTGAATAAATGTTCCAGATCCTATCTTAAACCACCCCGTACATGTACAATAAGCCCACAAATGAAGAAGTTGTGGTGACAAGGATAAAGGTTATGCATGAGCCCATCAGCATAGCCTTCTTCTCTCAAAACTGACACAGCTTAGCTACTGTTGCTGCTGAGTGTCCACAACTTGTCATCAGCAAAGGCAAACTCTGAGCCCCCTATTTGTTACAATCCTTCAAAGAGATGAGCTAAGCATTTGGATGGCAAGTTGACTACACTGGACCTCCTCCACCCTGAAGGGGCAGCAATTTGTCCTTACTGGCACTGACAACCATTCTGATAAGTTTGCCTTCCCTGCCTTCAGTGCCTCAGCCAGCACCACTATCCAAATGTACCTAAGTTTACAAACATGGGGCAAACACTGCCTCAGACCAAGTGACTCTTTTTTTACAATGAACAAAATTTAACAATGGGCAGTGAGCACTGATCTCACCATACACTATATCACCAAGAAGAAGTAAGCCTGAGAGAACACTGGAATGGCCTCCAAAATACAGTACAAAGGTGTGAACAGAAATAGGATTGGTTCCTATAACCCTAGTGAGCAAATAAAAGAACTCGTTTCCCATTCCTGCAACTTTAGGCTCTGCTAGAATTAGAGATCTTTATTCCCATGAGGAAACATTTTTAATCAGAGGGCTTTTAATCTGAATCTGAATTTAACAACTGTTGGTCACTCTGGGCTCCTCATGCTGATGGACCAGGAGGCAAAAAAAAGGAGTTACTATAATGTTGGCATAACTAACCGTACTAGTTAGGTGCTTCTCAGTGCTTCCAAGCCTGGTAATAACAGGCAACAGCAGCATAAGGCAAAGGCATGATAAGGGAAAGGCAAACAGGGACTCGTCCCTTCAGGAACGATCGTCTGGGTCACCCTACCAGGCAAGCAACCTAGATTAGCTGAAGTCTGGCCAAGGGTGAAGGAAATCTAGAACACATGGAATTGGAGGGAAATAATGAACCTATGGCCTTGGAACCAGGCATTGTAGCAGAGACTATAGCTTATTCCATTAAACGTCCTATATTAAGTCATTTTTAGAGACTGCTGCCAGCCTCTATCTTGAGAAGTTGGTAACAAGAGTGGGTTTAATATGGAGCGCTAGCTGTGTAAGGAATAAACCATAACAGAGTCTTCCAGTGTCCTGCAACACCCACACTGCCAACGTCCCACCTCTCCACATGCTGCTCTCTGTACCTGACATAACTCTCCGCTCCTTTCTATATCTGAAAGTTTATCTGTCATCTAACAAAACAACAAAACTTTTCAAAACTGGTGATACTCAATCCTTCGAGGGTTGAGTAAGACAGGCACTTACACACTACACAGCTGGGAAAGTAAACTAACACAACCTTCTGGAAAGCAATTTAGTGAACATGTGACTTGAAGGGTCTTTCAAAGAGTGACATCTTCTTACCCAGCAACTTTTCTTCTAGCAATCTACAAAAGCAAAATAACAGAAATACACAACAGAGCTAGGCACAAAGGTGATCACTGTAGTACTATTTCTAACAGTTGTAAAAATAAACAACTTAAATTCCCAATGTTAAGATAATAAAGCAAATCAACTTAACTCCCCTCATAAAGAGATCTGCAGTTCAGGAGCAAAGCAGAAACCACAAGCCTTTTTATCTTTATGGCCCTCCAGTTAGACAACACCTGAAACATAAGAGGAACCCAATAAATTATTTCTAAATTGAAAACAATGATATATTATGTTGTCATTAAAGGTATCTGTAAGCAGAGCTTTCAGTGATGAGGAAACGCTTATGATATACAAAAACCACAAGCAAAACTGATTACACAATTAAGATTTCAGTTAAGGAAAAAACACAAGGATTAGAAATAAATGTCAAAATGTTGATGGTATTACCTTAGATCAGAGTTATTAACTTACAGTCTAGGCCCATAGGATACACAGCTGGCTTCAGGATTCCATGAACTCCTTTGGAGTTATGTATTTAGTGTCTGTACCTTTCTCTGGAGAGAAGATTCACAGCTTTCATTAAATTCCAAAAGGAAACTTTGACCCTGAAATGACTAAGAATATGCCTCTATGTGATAGAATTAATTTTAAGATTTTTTTTTTCCTGCTTCTTTACACTTCTGTTTTTAAACTTTCCACAAGGTACATTACTAGCCAGATAATCAAGGGGAAAGAAAAGGGGAAATTAGTTAAAAGTGTCCATAGTTCACAAAAATAAACAATCCCTAACCAAAAAATTAAAAGACCTGCATATTGAGACATTTCCTTAAAACATTTCTATCAGCTCAAAACATGTAATTTTCGGGCTTCCCTGGTGGCGCAGTGGTTGAGAGTCCGCCTGCCGATGCAGGGGACATGGGTTCGTGCCCCGGTCCGGGAAGATCCCACATGCCGCGGAGCGGCTGGGCCCGTGAGCCATGGCCGCTGAGCCTGCGCATCCGGAGCCTGTGCTCCGCAACGGGAGAGGCCACAACAGTGAGAGGCCCGCGTACCGCAAAAAAACAAAACAAAACAAAAAAAAACATGTAATTTTCCTTTGCTTATATACACTTCTAATGTGCCCAACTCTTGTCCACATTGGAGGATCAAGATTTCATACAGGGTTCAGCCAACAAAGGAGAAGGAATAGGAGGAGGAAACCAAGGCTGGTAGTAGCACTCTATAAATATAACGTGTTACTACTACAAAAGAATTTCAATCGAAGAATTCTATGTCTAAGCTAAAAAGTAGGTTCCAAATTCTAGGGTTATTAGGCCATCCCTGAAAATTTTTCCAATAAAATTAAGTGGGCTAAACCATTCACTAAAAAATGGAATTGGGATAGCAATCATAGATCCTAATTAAAGTTAGGGTGCATCTCTTATCCCAACTTCCTATCTACTACAATTCTCACATATGATTACAAGACAGAAATAGGAGTATATGAATAATAAAACCAGTAAGCATGATTTCAAAGATATATCGAACTTTAAACTCTTCAAAAAAGTCTACTTTTTCTCCCAATCACTAATGGAATTGTTAGGAAAACTGCCTATGTATTAGGACACCTCAATAATTACAAAAACCACAAAGTGTTCAAACATGTTCTGATTCTTATGCAATAAAACCATAAATTACAAAAGCTAAAATAAGGGAATTCCCTGGCTGTCCAGCGCTTTCACTGCCAGGGCCCAGGTTCAATCCCTGGTGGGAGAACTAAGATCCCACAAGCCTCATGGTGCAGCCCCAAAAACAAAACAAAACAAAACAAAAACTAAAGTCATTAAAATTGTTTTTAATCCCTATGCCAAAAAAATCTTGGACCAAGAAGGAAAGCACAACTCTAATACTAGACCAAAGAAGTAAATGAAAGGTATAATTATGAAAAAGGAAGCAATTTATTATATGTAAATGTATTTCACTTATTCTCTTAAACTACTTGGGTTTTTTTTTACCATATTTAATTGATTTCAACAAATATCTGAACATATTCTATACTTCCATCACCTGAAAGTCATCTACAACATCCAAATTTATACTCTACTCTCAACATACTATCTTCACTGGATTAAGTTTAATCCAATTCCACTGTCTTTCAAAAATGATTCTCATGTACACCTTTGGTAACGTACCTATCTTCAGTTAAAATGCCCTTTTCTCCCCAGACCCATAAAATACTTAACTTTTCTCATGGGCGCAGACCCCTTTGAAAGTCTGATGAGAGCTATGAAGACTCTTCTCAGAAAAAAAATATATAATTTTTATGGTTAGTTTTTGCGAGTCCACAGACCCCATGAAGACTAAGGTAGATTTGTGTTTTTAGCAGCTTACCTACCATTCAACATTCTTTGGTAAAAGGCCCTGGTTTTCTTTTGGAGATTCACCACCTCCTCCATTCTCAATCTGTATGGTGGGAGCCAACACTAACAATAAAGCATGAAACCAACCTCTTGACCACAGTAACAGGTTTAGAAATGGGGACAACACTCAAACTAAGGCTAAAGGAGCAGAATAACAGGTAAAAGACTTTTTTTTTTTGCCCCAGCAACTACTGGACTTAAACTTGAATAGTGTGAGACTGAAGCTAACAGCTTTCTAACGCCCCCAAGACAAACAGAGAGAGAGGGAAAGAGAGAGAGAGAAACAAAATCTTGACAATGCGATTATTTAAAGACTGAATGCAAGCATACCTGAAGCTCTTCCTCCCTATTTTTCAGCAATAAACCAATAAATTCCCTTTTCTTCCTTCTACTACCTTGGGATAGGTTTTCTACTACTTTCAAAACAGTCCTGAGACAGAACTCATTCCTAGATCAAGACTAGGAACTCCTGAAGTAAATGACAAATCTATATTCTGAATCCATACACATGGGTTCATAACAGTAAAGCAAATTATGGTGAACATTGGCAACGATTAGCCTACTACTCACAAAAAGCTTTTAACCATACTATAGCCAAAAACAACAAAAATTTCACATGATATTTTTCATTTAAGCTTTGTAAACTACAGAACTATGTGACAAAATATTCCCAGAAACTAGCCAAAGCATCGCCTTGAAGCTACCAAGACAAGGCAATTGTCTTAGGACTGTAGAGTTTCCCAAATGTCGAATAGAATCTGGACTTCTACATCCTTGCTCAAAAGAACCAAGCTCAGGGGCTTCCCTGGTGGCACAGTGGTTGAGACTCTGCCTGCCGATGCAGGGGACACGGGTTCGTGCCCCGGTCCGGGAAGATCCCACGTGCCACAGAGCGGCTGGGCCCATGAGCCATGGCCACTGAGCCTGCGTGTCTGGAGCCTGTGCTCTGCAACGGGAGAGGCCACAACAGTGAGAGGCCCGCGTACCGCAAAAAAAAAAAAAAAAAAAAAGAGAACCAAGCTCAGATAAAAATCTCTCCTCATCCATGAAGTCTGCTAGCATTTCAGTGACACCCTTCCTTCTCAATTACCTTAGGTACTTAAAAAGGGTAATTTCAGCAATTTATTTTATATACATATATGTATGTGTGTATACATATATAAATCATTCCTAGTTATTTTAGTCTCTTACTCTTGTCTACACATAGTGAAATGCACTTATTCAGAGACAAAACAGTCAAGGTTTTATCTAAAAGAGAACTAGAGGGCTTCCCTGGTGGCGCAGTGGTTAAGAATCTACCTGCCAATGAAGGGGACATGGGTTCGAGCTCTGGTCCAGAAAGATCCCACATGCCGCGGAGCAACTAAGCCCGTGAGCCACAACTACTGAGCCTGCACTCTAAAGCCCGTGAGCCACAACTACTGAGCCCACGTGCCACAACTATTGAAACCCGCACGCCTAGAGCCTGTGCTCTGCAACAAGAGAAGCCACCGCAATGAGAAGCCCTCGCGCCACAACGAAGAGTAGTCCCCGTTCACCGCACCTAGAGAAAGCTTGCATGCAGCAATGAAGACCCAACACAGCCAAAAATAAAATAAATAAATAAATAACACATGCACCCCAATGTTCATAGCAGCACTATTTACAATAGCCAGGACATGGAAGCAACCTAAATGTACATCAACAGAGGAATGGATAAAGAAGATATGGTACATATATACAATGGAATATTACTCAGCCATAAAAAGGAATGAAATTGGGTCATTTGTAGAGATGTGGATGGACTTAGAGAGTGTCATACAAAGTGAAGTCAGAAAGAGAAAAGCAAGTATCGTATAATAACGCATATATGTGGAATCTAGATATAGATGATCTTATATGCAAAGCAGAAATGGAGACACAGACATAGAGAACAAATGCGTGGCTACCAAGGGGAAAGGGTGGGAGGAATTGGGAGACAGGGACTGACACACAGACATTATTGATACTATGTATAAAATAGACAACTGATGGGAACATAATGTGTAGCACAGAGAACTCTAACTAATGCACTGTTGTAACCTAAATGGGAGGGAAGTCCAAAAGGGAGGAGATATCTGTATGTATATGGCTGATTCATTTTGCTGTGCAGTGCAGACTAACACAACATTGTAAAGCAACCATACTCTGATAAAAATTAATAAAAGAAAAAACAAAAAAAATGGGCAAAGGACTTGAGTAAGACATTTCTCCAAAGAAGATACACTAATGGCCAAGAATCATATAAAAATAATCACTAATCATTAGGGAAATGCAAATCAAAACCACAATAAGGGGCCTCCCTGGTGGCGCAGTGGTTGAGAGTCCGCCTGCCGATGCAGGGGATACGGGTTCGTGCCCCGGTCTGGGAGGATCCCATATGCCGCGGAGCGGCTGGGCCCGTGAGCCATGGCCGCTGGGCCTGCGCATCCGGAGCCTGTGCTCCGCAACGGGAGAGGCCACAACAGTGAGAGGCCCGCATACCGCAAAAAGAAAAAAAAAAAAAAAAAAACCACAATAAGATGTCATCACACCCACTAAGATGGCTGCTATTAAAAGAAAAACAAACACAAAACAGGAAATAACAACTATTGGCAGGGATGTAGAGAAACTGGAACCCTGTGCATTGCTGATGGGAATGTAAAATGGTGCAGCTGCTATGGAAAACAGTTTGGTGGTTCCTCTCAAAAAATTAAAAATAGAATTATTATATGATCTAGCAATATCACTTCTGGTTATATATTTGAAACGATCAAAAGCAGGATCTCAAAGAGATCTGTGTACACTCATGTTCCCAGCAGTATTATTAAATAGCCAAAAGGCAGAAACAAACCAACTGTCGACTGACAGATGAATCGATTTTAAAATGTGGTATACACCTATGATGAAATTATTCAGACTTAAAATGGAAATTCTGACACGATACAACATGGATGAACCTTGAGGACATTACGCTAAATGAAATAAGTCAGTTATAAAAAGACAAACATTGCATGATTTCACTTATATGAGGTAAGATATTCAAAGAAATTGGAAGTAGAATAGTGGCTGTCAGGAACTGTGGGAAGGGGGGGTTGGGAAGTTGTTTAATGGTAGAGTTTCAGTTTTGCAAGATGAAAAAAGTTCTAGAGTTTATGCACAACTATGTGCACATACTTAACACTGTACACTTTAAAATGATCAAAATGGTAAATTTCATGTTATGTGTATTATACCACAATTTTTTTAAAGAGCAATGTGGATAGATAATAAATGTTAGTGGTAGAATCCCCAGGTGGTGGGTATATGGTGGGTATTCTCTGTAAAATTCATTCAAATTTGTTGTTTTAATTTTTTCACAATGAAATACTATGAGGAAAAAGAACAATGTAGCACTCTATGTGCAGATATGCAAAGACATTCAGACATTATTAAGTGAAAAAAGCAAGTTGCAGAATTATTGATACCATCTGACTCCTCAATTTGTGGGGGGAGGTGTTACATATATGTGAAGAAACTTTCTAGCCGTTTATCTTAGAAACCATTATCAGTGTTTTCCACTGGAAAGAGAGTTGGAGAGGTAAAAGTCTTTATACCCTTAAGTACTGGGGATTTTTGCCACACGCACCCATTACTTGTATACATATACATTTATACAGCCCTATAAATGTCAACCCTTCTGTAATTTGCTTTAATGTACAGTATGAAGCAGGGATATAAGTTTTTTTTCTCAAGATGATTAGATTTCAACATTACCTGTTTACTGAATTCTTAGATATACCTGACTGCCTTAGGGCTTTCACATCTATACTATTCACCAGTCTTTTCTAGTTCCACATCATTGCCATGTTGCTTTAATCACTGTATCTTTGCTATACATGTTAATCTCTAGTAATATAATTTATGCCTCACTACACTTCTTTAAAAAAATATATTCTACGGGCCTCCCTGGTGGCGCAGTGGTTGAGAGTCCGCCTGCCGATGCAGGGGATACGGGTTCGTGCCCCGGTCCGGGAGGATCCCATATGCCGCGGAGCGGCTGGGCCTGTGAGCCATGGCCGCTGAGCCTGCGCGTCCGGAGCCTGTGCTCCGCAACGGGAGAGGCCACGGCAGTGAGAGGCCCGCATACCGCAAAAAAAAAAAAAAAAAAATATATATATATATATATATTCTAGGGCTTCCCTGGTGGCGCAGTGGTTGAGAGTCCGCCTGCCGATGCAGGGGACACGTTCGTGCCCCTGTCCGGGAAGATTCCACATGCCGCGGAGCGGCTGGGCCCGTGAGCCATGGCTGCTGAGCCTGCGTGTCCGGAGAGGCCACAACAGTGAGAGGCCCGCGTACCGCAAAAAAAAAAAAAAAAAAAAAAAAAAAAAAAAAAATATATATATATATATATATATATATATATATATATATATGTATATATATTCTAACCCAAATGAACTTTTGATTTGTTTTGTCAGAGTGGAATTGCTTTAAATTTACAAATTTACTTGACAAGAACTAAAATCTTCATCATAATGATTCTTCCAATCCAGGTGTAAACTGGCACTCTTCAATTTTTCCATCCTTTCCCAGGATTTTTATTTCCTTCACCTAGACCCTGTGTATTTCTTATTCAACATATTCCTAAATATATTTTTCATAATATTTTTGTTAATTATTGGCATATAGGAACTCTATTTATATGTTTACTTAACAATCACCCTTCTGAACTCTTATGTAAACCTCTAACAGATTTTTAGTTGATTCTTTTGGGATTTCTAAATAAGCAATCATAATAACTGCAAACAGCAATACTTTTTTTCTTCCTTACACCTCATTTATTTTTCATGCCTAACTACACTGGCTACAACTTCTAAAACAATGCTAAAGAAAAGTAGTGATAGCAAGTTTTCTTGTCGTAGTTCTAATTTTTCCACTGTTTGTCTCTAGTGTTTCACCACCATTATCATGCTGGCTATTAGGCTAAAAAACAGTCTTTATGTTATAAAAGCATCTTTCTGCCCAAACTCAAAAAACAAAAAAAATAGTGGTCAGCTAATGGAAGTTTTGTTGTGTCTTTTTTTTTTTTTTTAAAGGGCAATATGCTGAGTTTATTTCCACTATTCCCAAGACTACTGTTTTAGGAGGAAAATAAATTTAAGTAAACCAAACACAGAGTCAATTATATCTAAGTCACCCATATAGGGAAAGAAATTCTACTTAAGCTTACCTGCCTGGGTATGTATGTGTTTTAACACTTCCTTTTAATTGAAAGGTTTTAAACAGATATTGAATTTAAATAACTGCTTTTTTGACATGTGAGATAATCATATAGCTCATACCTGTTAGGTAACACTAGGTGCTATAACCAAATCCCAAAATTTCATTAGCTTAACACAATACAAGTTATAATTCAGTTATAAACAGTTATTCAGCTGTGAACTAAATTATTAACAGTTCAGTGCAGCTGGTTTCTATTCAGCAGGCATACCCTGCTCTTAAATACCTTGACCCAGAAGTGACACACATCATTTATGCTGACATTTCACTTTAAAAATCATCACTTTGCACCACCTACATACAAGGGAGTCTAGAAAATAAAATCCTTGCTTAGGGAGCTGGGCAAGTACCCATCTTTACATATAGTTTCTCATTTTTGACATCTCTACATATAGTTTTCTCATTTTTGACCTCATAATTTGATGATAATTTCCTAAAAACAAAGGAGCTTTGTGTTCCTGGAATAATTAATTCTCATTAATCATGGTGTGTTGCTTTATTATATTGCTGTATTTACAATTTACATACACAAGTGCTTAGTAAAATTAGCCTGTTTTCCTTTTTTCTGTCCTATTTGTTATCATGTTTTGATTCGAGTTAGCTACCATTACTTCTGCTATATATGTGGTAGGTGTTCAATACTTTAACAGTAAAACCGCTATCCCATCAGAAGGGAAGTCAGACACAATTTCAACAATACTTGATCCAACAGACATATAGATCCTAGTTGCCGTAATACAGACAGAAGTAATTTACTGTAGAAATACAGCATAAAGAACACTGAACAAACCAGGAAGCTAATATATTCTGAATAATGGCTGTGTTAAAACTTAATATAAAAATGTCATAATTTTCCGAAAGCCTCTGAAGGACTTTACAAATTTTTTTGTTGAAAACATTGGCTATTCCCTGCAACAGAGAAGGATGATACCCCATGGAAACTACCTTTCCACAGGCCAGTGCCAATCCAGAATCACTCCAGAAGTCCTTGAGTCATCTAGGCAGGACATTCAGTATGAGAGGAGCTGGAAAGTAAATTGTAACAAGAAGATAGGAAAATCTACCAAGAATTCTAGGCAACAGAGTCTAGCCCTAGCAATAAACACGTTGCCTCCCTGATTTCATCGCCTACATCTCTCTTCCTCAATCACTTTACTTTAGCTACGCTGGCCTCCTCACAGTTCTTAGACCAAGAAAGGCACACTCCTGCCTCAGTCTTTATACTGACTGCTCCCTCTGTGTAGAATGCTCTTTTCCTGACTATCTGCAAAGTTTGCTCCTTCACCTCCTTCAAATGTTTGGTCAAAAGTCAGCTTCTCAGTGAGACCTTGCATGAATACCCAATTAAAATTGCAACTACTTCAAACTCCCCCAGCATTCCCCAGCCATCTTGCTTAATTTTTTTCCCATAGCACTTACCTCTAACAAAACATATAATTTATTTATTTACCATGTTGTCCGTCTTCCACCCCCATCCACAAATTAAGTTCCATACAGACAAGGATCTTTTCTTTTCTCCTGATTTTTTCACTGCTACATCCACATGCCTGGCATACAGTAAGTCCTCAATAAACATTTAACTAAATTAAATGTTCCATATATTGAATCTCCAATGATATGACATTGAGATTTGGTGTTTGCAAACTGATCCTATCCTAAGCCAACCTAAGACACTCACCAAAGAACCACTCCTTCCATTAGCTTACAAAGCTAAGAACCTGATTTTTTTTTAATTGACAATATTTATAACAATACTATGTCCCTTGGTCTCTATATGGAGAAAGTCAGAAAAGGTTTCAGAAGAAAATGTTATCTCCACCCCACCCCAGAGTACATTAGTTTGGAGCCTTCCTTCACTTTACAACAGCCATGTCTTCTTCATCTCCATTTTGTCTACCTTTCAAAGGAAATTAAAAAAAAAAAAAACAAAAACCTCATGTTACAAAGGGAGGTTGGTAAAGGGAGGGTGCAGTGACAAAGTAAACACAGGGAGAAATCCAAATTTTATAGGGAAAACTTCAGACTAATATGTATATGTTTAAGTACTTATATTTTAAACTTTCCTAACCGTGTAAGGCAATATTATTCTATTACAGATGAACTTCCCAGCTATCTCTCTATAACTTCTACACAAAAAATGTTAGTTTTAAAATGTATCCATGTGGGGCAAAACTAATCTCACGTACTGCTGGTGGCATTATAAATTAGTACAACCCTTAAATAAAGCAGTATACCACATAGCAAATTACAAGTAACTGTATTTCTAATCTTTCCACAGGAAATACTCCAAAATATAGGATGGGTTCCAATTCCAGGTAAGATGGGGTAAGCATATTCCACCCTATCACTCCCAAAGAATGCAGCTATAAAACCTAAATGGAGCAGCTAAGGATTCTGCAAAGTAAATGGTTTCATCTCAAGATCACTAGAGCATTCACCAAGAATGAGAACATTTTGGGTCATAAAACACACTTCAGTAAATTTAAAAGAACAGAAATCGTGCTATGACTGCTCCCAGGCCACAGTGGAATTAAACTAGAAATCAGTAACAGAAAGATACCTGGAAAAAACCCAAACTATATGGACATTAAACAACACACTTCTAAATAACATATGAGTTAAGAAATCTCAAGAGAAGTTTTAAAATATCATGAACTAAATGAAAATACAACTTACCAAAATTAGTGAGATGCAGGAAAGGCAGGGCATAGAAAGAGATTTACAGCATTGAATTCATATTAAAAAAGAAAAAGATCTAAATTCAATAATCTAAGCTTCCATCTTAGGAAACTAGAAAAAGAGGAGCAAATTAAATCCAAAGTAAGCAGAAGAAAGAAATAATAAAAATTAGAGCAGAAACCAGTGAAGCTGAAAACAGGACACCATAGAGAAAAATCAACAAAACTAAAAGCTGGTTCTCTGAAAAGTTATATATAGTCAGTAAGCCTAAAGCTTTAAAATAAAAAAAAAAAGAAAGAAAAATTACTAGTATCAGAAGTGAAAGAGAGGACATCACTGCAGACCCCATGTGCAGTAAAAGAATAAAAAGGAATATAATGCCCACAAATTTGACAACCTAGATAAAACGGACCAATTCCCTGAAAGACATAATCTGTCAAAACTTGACAAGAAGAAACAGACAATCTAAAAAAATCCATGATTAATTAATAATGCTCCAAAATAGGCTAAGATAGATTCACTGGTGAATTCTACCAAACATTATAAGGCAGAAATTATACCAATTCTCTACAATTTTTTTTCCAGAAGACAGAACCCGAGGGAATACTTTCTAACTCATCTGAGGCCAACAATACCCTAATATCAAAACCAGACAAAGACATTATAAAAAAAGAAAACTGCAGACCAATTATCTCGTTAACACTGATGCAAAAATCCTCAACAAAATACATATTAGTAAATCAAATCCAACAAAGTATGTATGTATGTTTTATTCATTCATTCATTCATTCATTCATTTATAGCTGCGTTGGGTCTCCACTGCTGCATGCGGGCTTTCTCTAGTTGCGGAGAACAGCGGCTACTCTTTGTTGCAGTGCACGGGTTTCTCATTGCAGTGGCTTCTCTTGTTGTGGAGCACGGGCTCTAGGTGCACAGGCTCTAGGGCTCATGGGCTCAGTAGTTGTGGCTCACGGGCTGTAGAGCACAGGCTCAGTAGTTGTGGCTCGCAGGCTTAGTTGCTCCGCAGCATGTGGGATCTTCCTGGCCCAGGGCTCGAACCCGTGTCTCCTGCATTGGCAGGTGGATTCTTAACCACTGGGACACCATGGAAGTCCCAACAAAGTATTAATAAATAGTAGCAGGCAGATTGAGAAACACCTGAATGCAAAGTACCTCCAAACTGGCAATGATGTTAGCAATTTTTCCCCTCCAGTATCTCAATCCGAACTCACCACAGCCCAAAACCTGGAAATGGGCATCAGTGTGGACAGAGAGTGTTCCATCAGGACAGGTGTCTCAAAATGCTCAGAGACAGAACAGAAGCTTCCTCATTTTCTTTCTTTCTTCTATTTTTAATTTTTCCGTTCTCTTGTACCTCAAAACCCAAGTAATCCTGTGGCAACAACAGCAACGGAGAAAGCAGATGCCCAAAACTCTGAAGGAGGGAAATCTTCCCCTCCAATCAAAGGAACTATGCTCTTTTCCCCTCTCACGTCTCCTGCTGCTTGGCCTGAGGGAGGCATAGTTGTAGGAAGTACACAGAGGAGTGGGATAAAGAAAGCCCCAAATTTCTGGCCAAATAAATGAAAAAGGGGAGCCCCCAGGGAATCTGAAAGTACTGGGAAGACTGCAGAGAAAAGAACTCAGGAAAAGAGGAGAAAAGAACTCCCTTAAAGTTGCTTATGAACTCCTTGGCTAACACCTGAGCTGTGGATACATGGATTGAACCCTAAGAAGTACAGAAAGTCTTTGAGAACTGACTATGGGATAGATGAGGGATCAGCAACCCTTTTCTATAAAGGACCATATAGTAAATTTAAGGTTTTGTGGGCCCAACAGTCTCTGTTGCAACTGCTTAACTATGACTATTATAGTATGAAAGCACCCACAAAAAATACATAAACAAATGGGCATGGCTGCGTTCCAGTAAAATTTTATTTTTGAAAACAGGCAGTGGGCTGGATTTAGCCCACAGGCCATGGTTTCACAACCCATGGGCAAGACCACCACCCAAATCCCAGACAGTCCACTGATGGTACACACAGGGACAAATCCAAACATCACTAAAAAGGCTTTGAAAACTTAACTGACATTGAAACAACAACCCAAAGAACGGACAACCCACAGGTCAGAACCTGACCTGACCAATTCAGTCAACTACTTGCTAAAACAAAACTATTAACATTCTCCACAGAACTTAAACAAGACCCAGAGCATCAATTATACAATATTCAAAATGGCCGGAATACAATCTAAATTTGGTACACAAGGAAAATCTCAACTTGCTTAGGAAAAGAAAATAAAGACACAAACAAAATAACACTGATACTGGAAATGTTTCACAAAGACTTTAAAGCAGCTATTATATATGACTCAAATGAACTTACTTACAAAACAGACTCAGACATAGAAAACAAACTTCTGGTTACCAAAGAGGAAAGGGGGTAAGGGAGGGATAAATTAGGAGTTTGGGATTAGCAGATACAAACTACTATATATAAAGTAGATAAAAAACAAAGTCTTACTATACAGCACAGGGAACTATATTCGATATCCTGTAATAAACCATAATGGAAAAGAATATGAAAATGAATATATATAAATATAGGGCTTCCCTGGTGGCGCAGTGGTTAAGAATTCACCTGCCAATGCAGGGGACACGGGTTTGAGCCCTGGTCCAGGAAGATCCCACATACCACTGAGCAACTAAGCCAGGGGACCACAACTACTGAGCCTGCACTCTGGAGCCCGTGAGCCACAGCTACTGAAGCCCGTGCTCCACAACAAAGAGTAGCCCCGGGTAGCCACAACTAGAGAAAGCCCGCACGCAGCAACAAAGACCCAATGGAGCCAAAAATAATAAATAAATAAAAGTATTTAAATATAGATGTGGATAACTGAATCACTTTGCCGTACACCAGAAACTGACACAACATTGTAAATCAACTATACTTCAATTAAAAAAAAAAAGCACAAGCCGCAACGCCCACCTGCTGCAACTAAGACCCGGTGCAACCAAATAAATAAATAAATAAAGCAGCTATTATAAAAATGCTCCAAGGGTTAACATGCTTGAAATGAAGGGAAAGATACAAAGTTTCATCGAAGTAGAAGATATAAAGAAAAACCAAACGGAAACTTTTTTTTTTTTTTTTTTTTTTTTTTTGCGGTACACTGGCCTCTCACTGCTGTGGCCTCTCCCTCCGCGGAGCACAGGCTCCGGACGCGCAGGCTCAGCGGCCATGGCTCACGGGCCCGGCCGCTCTGCGGCATGTGGGATCCTCCCGGACCAGGGCACGAACCCGCGTCCCCTGCATCGGCAGGTGGACTCTCAACCACTGCACCACCAGGGAAGCCCCAATAGGAAATTTTTGAACTGAAAAATAACCAAACCAAAACAAAACGTCACTGGATGAATTAATAACAAAAGAGTGAGTAAACATGAAAATAGAGAAACAGAAATTATCTAATGATTAAATTTAAAAAATAAACCCTTACTCAAAATTTAAAAATTTGTGTGCCAAAGGACATATCAAGAAAGTGAAAGAGGGGCTTCCCTGGTGGCGCAGTGGTTGAGAGTCCGCCTGCCGATGCAGGGGACACGGGTTCGTGCCCCGGTCTGGGAAGATCCCACATGCCGCAGAGTGGCTAGGCCCGTGAGCCATGGCTGCTGAGCCTGCGCATCCGGAGCCTGTGCTCTGCAAGGGGAGAGGCCACAACAGTGAGAGGCCCGCCTACCGCAAAAAAAAAAAAAAAAAAAAAAAAAAAAAAAGAAAGTGAAAGAACAACACACAGAATGGAAAAAATATTTGCAAATAATGTGTCTGATAAGGGACTTGTATGCAGTATATAAAGAATTCTTAGAAATCAGCAAAAAGACAAATAATCCAATTTTTAAATGGGCAAAGGATATGAACAGATATTTCTCAAAAAAAAGATATACAAGGGCTTCCCTGGTGGCTTAGTGGTTGAGAGTCCGCCTGCCGATGCAGGGGACACGGGTTCGTGCCCCGGTCTGGGAGGGTCCCGTGTGCCGCGGAGTGGCTGGGCCCGTGAGCCATGGCCACTGAGCCTGCGCGTCCGGAGCCTGTGCTCCGCAACGGGAGAGGCCACAACAGTGACAGCTCTGCCCGCGTACCGAAAAAAAAAAAAAAATATATATATATATATATATATATATATATACACACACAAATGGCCAGTAGGTACATGAAAAGATGCTCAATATCATTATTCATTAGGAAAATACAGTTCGCATCCCCTAGAACGGATATAATTATTTTAGGGAAAAAAAAGGAAAACAACAAGTGTTGGCAAGGAGAAATTAGAACCCTCAAACATTGCTGGTAGTGCTGTAAAATTGTTCAGCTGATATGGTAAACAGTTTGGTAATTCCTCAAAAAGTTAAACGTAGAGTTAACATATGGCCTAGCAATGCCACTCCTATATACCAAAAAGAATTAAACATATGTTGACACAAAAAGTTGTACATGAAATGTTCATGGCAGCATTATTCATAATAGCCAAAAAGTATAAACTATCCAAATATCCATCAACTGATGAAGAGAATAAAACGTGGTATATCCATATGATGGAATATTATTCAGCCATAAAAAGGATACATGCTACAATATGGATGAATTTTGAAAACATTATGCCAAGTGAAAGAAGCCATACACAAAAGGCCACATGCTGTACGACTCCATTTACATGAACTGTCCAGAATAGGCAGACCCACAGACACAGAAAGTAGATTAGTGGTTACCAGAGGCTGGTAGGAGGGGAGAATGAAAAGTGACCACTAATAATAATAAAGATAGTAAATATCAATAAGAGTGAAAATAGAAAAAGAGAGAAAAATTAATGAAACCAAAAGCTGGTTCTTTCAATTGGTTAAAAAAAACCTGATAAATCTCTAGCGGAAAAAAATGGGAAAAGACAAATTACCAGTTATTAAGAATAAAGAGGGGATATATTACTACAGACTATGAACGATAAGGAAATACTACAAACCTCAGACATAAACTCAACAACTTAAACGAAATGGACCAATTCCTAGAAAACCACAAACTACTCAAACTTACCCAAGAAGACACAGATAACCTGAATAGCTCTACAATTATACAAGAAATTGAATTCATAGTTAAAAGGCTTCCACAAAAGAAATCTCCAGACCCCAGAATGTTTCACTGGTGAACTCTATCAAACATTTAAAGAAGAAATAACACCAGTTGTACATACAGTCTATTCTCATTATTCAC
The DNA here is from genome assembly GCF_964165515.1 of Mesoplodon bidens. Classification (NCBI taxonomy): domain Eukaryota; kingdom Metazoa; phylum Chordata; class Mammalia; order Artiodactyla; family Ziphiidae; genus Mesoplodon; species Mesoplodon bidens. The sequence continues at coordinate 68,964,243 of NC_138170.1, read as the reverse complement.
AACAGTTATGTTCTATAAAGTCACCATGAACACTAAATTAGCAAATACTGAAGCATCACTCCTAGATGAAATACAGAGTTAGGTTCCTGCAAGCCTCTGGCCATATTTTTGTCAACTGATCAATACATAACCTTGTCTTTATGTGTGTTTCTGTTTCAAGATACTTAATACATATTATTGACTCACTGACTTAAAACTCATGGCCAAAAGCACTGTAACTCATGCCTAAACAAAGTTTATCTAACACAGGTGTTTTCTCCATAAGGCACATCACAGCTTTCTTGCACTTAAGAATACTAGACAGCAGTTCAGTACTATACTTGGGAGCCATTTTAAATAGTGAGAGCACCAACAAAAAGCACAAAAATGCAAACACCATTGCACTGAATAGACCACAAAAAGGACACATTTTCACTATGAGAGCTGAAATGAAAAGGCAGAAGATCACCTTGTTCGACTTCAGCAGAGACCTCAGTGTCAGGTGACAACTGTTTTGCCATGCAGCAAATGTCCATGAATGGACAAAAGTGCCGAGTACTGTCTGGGGTTAGGAGTATATTTTTGCAAGCAGGTGAATTCACAAATACACTTGCCCCTCGAACAACACAGGTTTAACTGCACAGGTCCACTTATATGTGGAATTTTTTCAACAGTAAATACTACAGTACTACACGATTCAAGGGGGTTGAACCTATGGATGAGGAACCATGGATATGGAAGAACCGCTCATATGGAGGGCCGTCTACAAATTAGTCAAGGATTTTTGACTGTGCAGAGGGTTGGCGCCCCTAACACCTGAGTTGTTCAAGGGTCAACTGTACTGAATCCATGAATAGTGATGATCAACTATAATCTCTTTCAGGAAATAGAATAGGAAGGAAGACTTCCTTTTTTATGACATCAGCACTATCCTGACAGAGACAATGCCAGACAGAGACAATAGAAGAAAACTACAAATTAATATCCCTCGTGAACATAACCATAAATGTCCTCAACAAATCCAATCTGGCAATGTATAAAAAGTGTAATACACCACAACCAAGTGAGGTTTCTTTCCCCAGGAATGCAAGGGAATTCAAAATTTGAAAATCCATGTAATCCACCATATTAAAAGTCTAAAAAGTAAAGCAAATGATCAATTGATTCAGAAAAAGCATTTGACAAAATTCAACATCCATTCATGACAAAAACTCTCAGCAAACTAGAAATAAAAGGGAACTTTCTCAACCTGGTAATAAGTGTTCACAAAAAATATACAGCTAATAGGAAACATTTTCATTAAACCTCTGTCATTTGCTACCACCTCTTGTCTGCCAGGAAACAGACCTGGGAAGTACACATGAAGCAAATCCAATACTAAATGAAAGATTGGAAAAGATGCCCTTCTTGCAGCCCACCCATCTGTTCTCAAGGTGTGACTTTCCTATCACAAACTTGTAATAGGTTTTCTCCTGGCCAAACTATTCTTACCTTTTATCAGAAATAAATATATCAATATTTAATGGTGTGGTCACAAATATTTAATGATGTTTTCACAAAAAGCATCATGGAACCCAGAGCCACTGTGGTGCACAACTCCAGGAAGCAATATTCACATAAATACAATATGTAAATATGAATGGATCCCGCTGGAGTTGTGCAACACAGATTCCTGATTGATTCCACCGCCTCAACAAACCTGAAGACCAGCGGCACGTAGGATAGTAGAATGGAAAGAACAGTGGTATGAGAATTCGGAGAAAAGAAAAATCAACATGAGCTAGAATAACTGGGGAAAGAATTTACTTTGTTTTTTCCTCTCAAGAATCATACAATTCTGTTGTGTTGAAGAGCATTCCAGAACCTCCTGTATTTATGAAAACTTCAGGAGACTGGCAGAACTTAACTACAGGCTTCTGTTGGAGACCTGTAGGTGGGATAGATGTACAGAGAATAGGTATAAAATGAGGAGAAAAAAAAAAAGTATACTCCCACCCATCCTTCTAACTCAAGAGAGTCTCACTCTAACCCTTATAACCTCGCCATAGCTAGATTCTTCAGCTCTCTACAATATACCCCACAAATGGCCCAAAACACAGATGTTACTGCCTGCATAAAAACGCTCTACAACTCCTAGAATAAAAATATTTGTCCGCCCAATTTGCACAACTCACAACATTTTAGTCCCAGCTTACCTTTTCTGGCCTTTTCTTTTCCTACACTTCACAATACTCAAAGGTAAATAGCATGCATAAAACATATGCTGCATTTTTTCAGTCTTTCTTCTGCCTGGAATACCCTTATCCATATTCACCCCTGAATACCCAGGCCAAACCCTCCCTGAGACCAACCGTACCATGTTCCCTCCTCCACCAAATTTCGGTAATACTTTTAGTTTGCTATTATCCAGCCTCAACAACACAAATTTATTTTTTGATTATATTGTATTATAAAAGGTGAAAACAATACGAAGTTATCTCACAGTTCTCTGCCTCAGGATTCTGGGCATGGGTCAGCAGGGCTTCTACTTAGGGTCTCACTGAGCTGAAACTGAGGTGACAGCTGGGACTGTGAACTTATCTGAGGCTTGGGCTTGTGTTCTTTTCCACGCTTACCACGAAGCTTACTTGTTGGCAGGTTTTAGTCCCTCTCTGTTTTCTTGCTGACTTTTGGCCAGGAGCCATTCAGCAACCAGAGGCTGCCTGCCATGCCTTGCCACATGCCTTTCTCCACAGCAGTTCACAAAGTATAAGTCAAGAGAGTGAGATTTGGGGCAGAATCTCCTAAAGCATGAGATGGATCTTTCAGTAGGTTCCCAAACTTGTCCATAGCTAGTTTAGGTCTCTGTGTGATTCCACATTGACCTTGGGAAACAAGTGGCAAATGGGGTCCCTGAGGTTAGAAGGCTTTTCATTAGAACTGTTTCAAATCTCTGCACCTATCTGCTAAGAAATAACATCTTTACAATATTTAGTTCCCCCATTCAGAAACATCAAATGATCTACATTTACTAATTTTTCAGTAATATTAACAAACAGTGCTTACAACATACCAGGCATTGTACAAAGAACTTTTCACACATTCTAGCCTAATCACCTAACACTCCAAATGGTAAATTCTATTATTATCTCTATTTTACAGTTTGGGGAAATTGAGAACACTTAGTGTGATCCCTACAACTCCAAATGTGGCTCTTAGACCAAACCACCACCATCACCTGTGAACTTGTTACAAATGTAGAATCTCTGGCTACACTGCAGACCTACTGAATAATGATCTACATTATAATAAGCTCCCCAGATGATTCTTTTACACATTAATGTTTGAGCACTGGTTTAAATAACTTATTCAAGCTGACACAATAAACTCAATAAATTAAACAGCCAAGATCAGATCCAGATTGTTAAGGTTATCCCCAAGTTGCTATTAAAAATAGTCCTGGGACTTCCCTGGTGGTCCAGTGGTTAATACTCCACGCTCCCAATGCAGGGGGCACAGGTTCGAACCCTGGTTGGGGAAATAAGGTCCCTCAGGCTGCATGGCTCAGCCAAAAAAAACAGTCCTATATTCCTCATTATGTCTTTCATAGGTGATTAATGATATACATGAAAAGTGTTCTTCTATTATCTTTATCTTGTAATCCATCTCTTTTTGACATCTTCTTTCTCCCTCTCTCTCTCTCCCCCACACACAATGTAAAAGAGAAAACCTTTCCTAAAATATCAACCCATTTCATGGGTACCATCCATTTAAACTTACAAAATTTGTCAGAACCACTCAAATCATATAGGAAACTAATCACTATAAATCAATAGCAACACATTAAAATTTTTATGTTACTATTTAGAATAAGTTACTAACACCATTAAGCACTTTATTTGAAACTGAATATGGCTAAACCAGCTACTGAATAATTCAGACATCAGTGGGTTAAAGATTCAAGATGATTTGGGCCATCCCAAGCTCTGAACTCCAATGAAAGTCCATTCTAAATGTAGTATCAACTGCTAAATGTCAGCAGCCAAAGAATTTTCAAATGAAAAGTCTTTCACAACATAATTTTTTACTAAAACAGATCAAATTACTGAGAAGACGCTATAATTAATAAGGTTTACAATGTCCCTTGATGCCCAGGACTAAGTACATCTGTATTTAACATTAACCTATTTTAGTTTTTGTCAAGCAAGGTCAGAAGTAAGAATTATCACAGAAACTTCCCTATGTCCAAATGTAATTCAAAAGGGTCTTGGGAGGCAAATACCTTGGTGTGTCTTGAAATAACTTTCTTTCTTTCTTTTTTTCACAAAAAAGATATTCAACCGGGCTTCCCTGGTGGCGCAGTGGTTGAGAGTCCGCCTGCCGATGCAGGGGACACGGGTTCGTGCCCTGGTCCAGGAAGATCCCACATGCCACGGAGTGGCTAGATCTGTGAGCCATGGCCGCTGGGCCTGTGCGTCCAGGGCCTGTGCTCTGCAACAGGAGAGGCCACAACAGTGAGAGGCCCACGTACCGCAAAAAAAAAAATAAAAATAAAATAAAAATAAATAAAAAGATATTCAACCAGTTTTCCTGGCAAACAATACTTAATATAGTTGACTAATTTTACTCAAATTGTGCTCTCTTGAATGTGAGAACAGTGTCTTCTCGTTCATATCCAATAAAAAATGGTGAACAAAGATTTAGCACTTATGTACAAGAAAGCAAGTTAAGCTCTGCAGGTAGAAACATTTAGAAGTCTCTGCCTTCAAGGAGCACAGACTTACTAACATATATAAACTGAATTTCCTCCTACTTGTCCACAGTAAAATATGTATTTTATTTGGGGAAGATATACCTTCACGGCTATTTTCTTTAAAAGCACTCAACTTATAATCTTTGAGAAAGCTTTTCTTAATAGGACTCAAAACCTAGAAAAGCACGAAAGGTAAAGATTGGTAAATTTATTTACATTAACAGAAAAAATGTCGGGCTTCCCTGGTGGCGCAGTGGTTAAGAAACTGCCTGCCAATGCAGGGGACACGGATTCGAGCCCTGGTCCAGGAAGATACCACATGCCGCAGAGCAACTAAGCCTGTGTGCCACAACTACTGAGCCTGCATGCCACAACTACTGAAGCCCACACGCCTAGAGCCCGTGCTCTGCAACGAGAGAGGCCACCACAATGAGAAGCCTGTGCACCACAACGAAGAGTAGCCCCCGATCGCCGCAACTAGAGAAAGCCCACGCGCAGCAACAAAGACCCAACACAGTCATAAATAAATAAATAAATAAATATTTTAAAAACATAAAAAATGTCTGGCAGAATAAAAAAAAACCCTACATAAATCAAGTCAAAAGCCAAAAATGGGAAAGAGATCTGTGACACATATGACAAAGGGCCAGTTTCCTTAACCTACAAAGCACTCTTAGAAATTAGTAAAAAAACGACCAGGAAGCAAAAAAAAAAAAAAGTGCAAAAGATCTGAACAGACAAGTTTACTGAAAAATATACAAACAGTCAATAAGCGTAGGAAGTTACTCTATAATAGTAGCCACTAAACAAATGTGGCTATTTACGCTTAAATGAATTAAAATTAAATAAAATTCAAAATTCAGTTCCTTCGTCAAACTAGCCACATTTCAAGTGCTCAATGGCCACATGTGACTAGTGGCTAGTGCACTGGACAGCACAGATATAGAACATTTCCATCAAGTTCTACTGAACAAAATAACGAAAGAAATACTTTGTTAATATATCAAAATGGCAAAGAGTAAAGACTGATAGATTTCTTGGATAACAGAGAAAAGTGGGAAAAAACAAGAACCTTCAAAATTTTGGAGGGGAATATAAACTGCCACTAACTCAAGTTCACAAACTCTTTATCTTAACTATTCCATTCACACAAATGTGCATACACATACGCCCAGATATATACACTGAAGTGTCTGTTACAAAAGGGGAAAAAAAACTATAAATGACTATTTTAAATGATGGTACATCTAAAAACAATGGAACATTAAGAAATCATTAAGAAGAATGAAACAGATACATAAGTAGTGGCATTAAAAGGCATTCTTGACATTCATAAAGAATGCAAATTGAAGAACTGTATATAAAATATAGATAGGTATACATGTTTATACATATTTCTACATACAAGTTTAAAAGTCCAGAAAGCTGTATTCAAACTATCAACTATAACTATAGTTAATTTGTTTGGTAACTAAATTATTTTCAATATTTGTGTAGGCAGACTTTCACTTAATCCCTATTTTCAGTACAGTGACTCATCCAAGACTAAATCTCTACATACTGTTCTACTTTTTAAAAAATAATGAGCCTATATAACTGTAACAGTAACTCAATTTAAACACTGTTGTTTTTAAGTCATATCTAAAGAGTTCTAAAACTAAGTATATTCAATAACCTTGTAAAAAACACTAAAAACAGGATAAATCAAACTGTACTAAAAATACTAAATTGCACAATACTACAAACTATGAGGATGGCCTCTATGAGATATGGAAAGAAAGAAAACAGAACTAGAGGGGAATTCAGAGGCTTTTGTAAAAAGGACAAAGATAGCAAGTTTTAACAAACCTTACTGATCAGTTCCCTGTAGTTATATCTTCCACACACAGTGGCCTCCTCCCAGACAGCTTTTGTAGTGAAAATATAATGCCCTTTCACAGACAGCAAAATTGCACAGCCTTTTAAAAGTAGATTTTGTGGATGAGGAAACAGCAAGGTCTTCTGCAAATCTGACATCATTTTCTCAGCTCCTGTCATAATTCTAGGAGTTGCAGTAGCAGCACCTCTCACAGAAATGTGTGATCAAAAAAGATGTTTTTTCCCTTCCTTTTCCTTAGTTTCTGGGCTTTCAAGACAGGATCATGAGAACAGGACAGAAGGAAAGATGAACCGAAAATAATACAAAATTCAAGAGCAAAACACAGGGGAACTTTACTTCAACATTAAGGCAAGAATGAAAATCACTCAAGCAAAGAATGTTACATCAAATCACTGAGCACAAACAGACTTGCAGATAGCAATTTCATAAATGTATCTCTTATAATTTTATATCAATTATACCTCAATAAAGCTGAAATTAAAAATAATGTAGGGGCTCCCCTGGTGACGCAGTGGTTAAGAGTCTGCCTGCCAATGCAGGGGACACGGGTTCGATCCCTGATCCTGGAAGATCCCACGTGCTGCTGAGCAACTAAGCCCGTGCACCACAAATACTGAGCTTGCACTCTTGAGCCCGCGAGCCACAACTACTGAGCCCACGTGCCACAACTACTGAAGCCCACGTGCCTAGAGTCCGTGCTCCACAACAAAAGAAGTCACCCCAATGAGAAGCCCTCACACCACAACGGAGAGTAGCCTCCACTCGCCGGAACTAGAGAAAGCCCGTGAGCAGCAACGAAGACCCAATGCAGCCAAAAATAAATAAACAAACAAACAAATAACATTACAAAAGAATAGATTTCTTTAATATGTTTTTCCAAGATGCACACTCTCTCCTGGAGATTCCAATACAACTATAAATATAATACAAATACAGACATACAAGGACTCTGGCCTAGTCAATATAGATCCAAGAAGATATTACCAGGCCCAGCCATACGCCTAGCAGAAGAAAATTACTCATGGTAAAGATTAAGAGTACTGAAAATTTCTAACTTAATACGTCTGTTTTTTCTAAAGTGTATTTTCAGATGTTTTTCTTTCTAATCATTACATATATTTTATCATTTTACTTTTAAGTAATTCTTTTCTGTTTTCGATACTTCCTCTATAAAATAATTAGCACATGAGTTACTCCTTTAATAGAAACTTTCTATTTTCCAACTTATTCCCTAAAGTTAAATGACTTCAGGTAAATAACATAAATAAAAACCTATGTGCTTTCAAAATAGTATTAACCACTAAGTGAAGTCTACATAGAAACACAAACATAAAAACCACTTTTTCTTCAGTCTACAAATCACATGCTAAAGATCTGCTGTGCTCCTCATCTCTAACACCCATACTTCACTTATACTTTGACCACTTCACTCCCCAAAGATATGCAAAGGTACCTCTAGTGCAATCTCTAAGGTCTGCCTCTCTGCCCCTTGCATCTGCAATCACAACAAACTTGTCCTAAAAAGACATCTTTCCCTTTTAATGCTGCCCTAGTTGTGGTGGGTGACAAGGGAAAAATCAAAAAGAAAATGGTATCATCAAGATTATACTATTTCAAAAGCTCTGCTTTGCAAAAACAGCTAAATTCCTCAGGGATGTCGCCAACTGTTTACATGATACAATGTTTTCTTTTGTCTTTTTAAAAAGAATGAGCAGAACTTTGAACATAGTTCTAAAGTCAGTGTAATGGTTCTCAATATCTCTGGCTTACTACAAATTTTTCTATTTAAATTGCACCAAACACTATACTACAGATCTCTCATCCAAATCACTTCATCACCACCATCACTGCCACCTTTAAAATTTAAAACATGTAATGGGAGTTCCCTGGTGGCCTGGTGGTTAGGATTCCAGGATTTCACGGCCATGGCCTGGGTTCAGTCCCTGATTGGGAAACTGAGATGCTGCAAGCCATGGGGCGCGGCCAAAAATAAAAAAAAAATCATAATAAAAAGTAAGACTTAATTAAATACTTGAATAATGCTTTTTATAACTAGTGTATTTATATGAGACATATATAAGATCAGTAGGGACACAATCCAGTGTAGTGAATGTGAATGAGCATTCAAGTTCAGTTGAATCTCAACCCCATTATGTCTCTGTCTGGTGTCCTTAGCTACTGGAAGTCTACACTCTACATTTAATCAGCCTTTTGGCATAATTTTATAATTATATAATAATTATGAATCTTATTTTGCTTTTTCAGATTGTTCATAGCTATCTTACATCAATTTGTATAGCTCTCTCACATATACACAACACTCCAAATCATGTATGTATATATACATATATATTATTGAATGAATAATTTTATTTATCTGTTGCTATATCATTGGTCAGGAATACAACCCCATTTTAATAATGCTCCCTAAAACAGGACAGCTCTACAATGCAGGTGCCAAGAACACAATGAAATAAGAAGCAGATACTACCTATACTCAGTAAATAATTTTAATATATCCTTTCTGAAACTGTTCCTAGAACATCTGACCTTAATGCCTATGAAATAAGTTTAAGACTTACTTCTCCTGGTCCTCTTGATCTTATAAACATACACAGTTTCCTAATTTAGGTCAAAGTTAAACTTTCCATTTGTCAAACCACTAATTTTCTGATCTCATTATTCTGCATCTGAAAATATTAAAAGATATACTTTTATCTATACCTTTCATATTCACTTCTACCTATTCCTCCTACAAACAGAAACCTTTTCAACACTGAGGTTTACTTTAATCCTTCACTTTATAGATGGTAAAACAAACAAAAAAGAGTAGAGTGTTCCAGAATGGCCATCATCAAAAAATCTACAAACAATAAATGCTGGAGAGGGTGTGGAGAAAAGGGAACCCTCTTGCACTGTTGGTGGGAATGTAAATTGATACAGCCACTATGGAGAACAGTATGGAGGTCCCTTAAAAAACTAAAAATAGAAGTACCATATGACCCAGCAATCCCACTACTGGACATAGACCTGAGAAAACCATAATTCAAAAAGAGACATGTAGGGGGCTTCCCTGGTGGTGCAGTGGTTGAGAGTCCGCCTGCCGATGCAGGGGACACGGGTTCGTGCCCCGGTCTGGGAAGATCCCACATGCCGCAGAGCGGCTGGGCCCGTGAGCCATGGCCGCTGAGCCTGCGCATCCGAAGCCTGTGCTCCGCAACGGGAGAGGCCACAACAGTGAGAGGCCCGCATGCGCAAAAAAAAAAAAAAAAAAAAAAAAGAGACATGTACCCCAATGTTCATTGCAGCTCTATTTACAATAGCCAGGACATGGAAGCAACCTAAGTGTCCATCGACAGATGAATGGATAAAGAAGATGTGGCACATATATACAATGGAATATTACTCAGCCACAAAAAGAAACAAAATTGAGTTATTTGTAGTGAGGTGGATGGACCTAGAGTCTGTCATACAGAGTGAAGTAAGTCAGAAAGAGAAAAACAAATACCGTATGTTAACACATATATATGGAAACTAAAAAAAAAAAAAAGTGGTTCTGATGAACCTAGGGGCAGGACAGGAATAAAGACTCAGACGTAGAGAATGGACTTGGGGACACGGGGAGGGGGAAGGGTAAGCTGGGACGAAGTGAGAGAGTAGCATTGACAGATATACACTACCAAATGTAAAACAGATAGCTAGTGGGAAGCAGCTGCCTAGCACAGGGAGATCAGCTCGGTGCTTTGTGACCTCCTAGAGGGGTGGGAAAGAGAGAGTGGGAGGGAGGTCCAAGAGGGAGGGGATATGCAGATATATGCATACATATAGCTAATTCACTTTGTTATACAGCAGAAATTAACACAACATTGTAAAGCAATTATACTCCAATAAAGATGTTAAAAAAAGAAAGAAAAGAATAGAGTGTTTTCTAGATTTTGGCTACTAGAAAAAAGAAAAAAAGTTTTAGTGTCACCATCCTCTTTCTAAAATTCATTTTTATTTAGACTGAAGTCTTATACATTTGCCAGAATCAAATAAAAACACCAAGCCACTAATATACTAATCCCTTCAGAACTCAGAGCTCTATTGATTAAACTAGTCTTTATATTTTCTAAATACTTTCACATAACTAGTTAAGGCTTGAAATATTTATTATAAATGGGCAAATATACTAATTTATTATAGGAAAATCTAAACAGTAGATACAAATTTTTCCTGTCACAATCTCTCAATGACTATTTTATCCAAAGAGATAATTCAAAAAGTACTCATGACATCCTAGAGACTTAAAATTAATTAACATAATTAGAGTTGGGATCTGCTTACCTATAAATAAAATTTACCATCCTTCCTTAAATAAAAGAGGTCCTGGGCTTCCCTGGTGGCGCAGTGGTTGAGAGTCCGCCTGCCGATGCAGGGGACATGGGTTCGTGCCCTGGTCCGGGAAGATCCCACATGCCACAGAGCGGCTGGGCCCGTGAGCCATGGCCGCTGAGCCTGCACGTCCAGAGCCTGTGCTCCACAACGGGAGGGGCCGCAACAGTGAGAGGCCCGCGTACCGCAAAAAAAAAAAATAAATAAAATAAAATAAAATAAAATAAAATAAAAGAGGTCCTGAGGTAGTATTGATCAAGTAGAACAAAGTAAAATAGTCTTTTGTGAAGGACCAATTTCCCCACCACCCAAAAAAACTATTTCTAGAGTTTTTTCTTTAGAGAGAAACGACCAGCAGTCACAATTATGAAGATATATGGTTAAGTGAAAACACTCAACAAATAAAATGTGCTTTTATTTATTCACTTTTTTTCACAGTTCCAACTAAAACACATACAAGTTGAAGACTCATCAACCCCCTAACACAAAACATTTACAAAACAAATGCACAAGGTTTACAAAACAAATGTGTAAGATTGAATAAACAATAGGACCCAGATTGGGGGAAATAAACAAAAATGACTGGACGGTAATCAAATGTTAACAGAGCTCTGAGAAGTGAAATACATGATTTATTTCCTTCTTTATACTAAAATTCTATAATTTTCCACAAGTTTTCCCACAGTGAACATTTATTACTTTTATATTCAGAAAACTCCCCTTTAAAAAATAAAACACAACACATAATAAAGGTTCATTTAGAAGGGCTCTCCATGTTGTATAAGTATTACTGACATGATTCACCATTAAAGATAATGCCTCCAGTCCTTCTCACTTCCCAACACAAAATGCTGTTTTATATCCTATTACTTTTCTGCTGCACCCTCAAAGATGGAATAAACCTTACTTTTCCAAACCTTTCATTTCCACATAGTGGACGCTTTTAACTTTTTCATAAAACATAACTTCTCACTCATCCTCAATACTCTATTTTTTTAAACCTACCTCTAAATTTCGTTATAATAAATTTAGAAGGAAAAAAAAAAGATGGTTTTATCCACGAATTACAACTTCATGAGGCCACCATCACTTTAGCTACGGAAAAGTCAAGGCCGGGTAAACTACAGGTCCCACCATGCATTGCTGCCTTGTTCAGAGTAGGTCTCTACGGAAACAGAAAAAAAAAATTCTACAAGTCCCACCTGTTACTTCGTTTCTAAACACCTCCTGCACTTTCAGCTCCAACAACAAACGTAAAACAAGAGCCTCGTGACCTCCGGCCTGATCCGGGAGCCCAGACAGGCAAGGGGCCCGGGGTCAGGCGGCGTGTCTGCTATAGCGGGTCAATTCTACCCAGCTCCAGCGCTCCCCTCTTCTTTCCGGGGCTGGGTACACGCACAAGCATTCTCCTATCTGCATCCAATGGGGGCTCTTCAGCCACACAAGGGAGAAGAACCGGTTACTGTGCAAGCCCAAGAGACTTCCCCATGCCGGGGCGGGGGCTACCAGAGTGGGGGCGAGAGCGTCGTGACCCCAAGAGGCAGCTTCAAAACACCAAGAGTACTCGTCGCAGACGCAGGGAGAAGCCACAGCCCCGCGGCGACCCTCTTCCGCCGGGCGCCTCCATTCCCACAGGGACCACAAACCCGACACTAACCTCCGCCCTCGCCGCGCGGTTTTGTGCCCCCTCAGCTGGGTCGCAGGGCCACTGACCTCCCTTCCCCTACAACCGGCGGGCGGCGAGAGAACGAAATCCTCCCAGCTTTCCCGTCCGCTCCCTCCTCCTTACCGTCTTGGCGGCCTCCGCCCAGGTCCTGCCCTTCTTCCTACGGCCCTTTTCCCTCATGTCGGGTCTTGAACTGACTGGGAGGCTCCCGTGTCCGGGCTGCGGCCGCCCTCCCTGCCTGCTCTGCCCTGCGCTGTTTTTCCCGCGGTGCCGGGAGAGATGGGAGAAAGGGGAAGTCAGGCCGGAGGAGCACCCAAGCAGAGGAAGCGGCGGGGGTGGCGCGCGGGGGGCGGTCTATGGGGCGGCCGGTCCTCCTGCTGCCGTTACCACTGCTACCGCCGCTGCCATATTGGGTCCTTACTGTACAGGCAGCCGCTACGGTCATGTGACCGCTCCCGCGCGGCCGTCACTACTGTACGCAGCCGGCCGCGCGAACGAGCGCGCGCGCGCCCCAGCCTCCCGCGCGGGGATGCAGGGAGAAGGAGCCTGCCAGCCGCCGCGCCTGGCCACTCCCCCGCCCTCCGCGCTCCGCCTCGCCTAGAGAGCATGCGCATCGGGGAGGTCCGACGCTATGCTGCGTCGGGCGTCTTGCGCTCTTGCCTACAGCGAAAACCTGCCTGCGGAAGCGGAACTTGATCCGGCCCGGAAGGTTTACTGAGTGGATTCTGACCGCGTGCGGGGCGCCGAGGTGGTTATAGAGACGGGGACCCTCCCAACTATCACTTTCAATAAGCCTCGAACTTTCATTTTTTATTTGTCCACGTTCATTTTTAGTAAGGTTATCTTTTTGAAGACTTACAACAATTTTCGCCCACTTTTTTTAACCGCATTTGATAGATGAAGCAATTTGAGATTGAGTGACGCCAAACTCACTTGTCTAGAATATGGTGAAGCCAAAAATCAAACTACGAGCTCAGAGTCCTTTCCGTCTCTCCAGAATGCCGCTCAGTCTTAGGTGATCTTTATTTTGCGGCCACCAGTAACTACATTCACGCTTTTACATGTGAATGTCTCATCAAGGACACAAATGATGTCTTTTTTATCTTGGTGAGCTCGCTCCCTGGCACAGTGCCTGTACATATCAGGCGCCCAGTAAATATTTGCTGAATGATTCAGCTGTATCTGTGGTCAGAAACAATTATTTGTAGTGTCCATAACAGCCTCCTGAAAGATCCAGAATATGGCATCTTCCGTCGCATTTCCATGTCTTTATACTTAGAAAAGTACAGAATGTGTAGTAACGCCTACTAATCTCCAAAATCCACCTGCTTCCAGAAGCTGCTTGCGATCTACTAACTTACTATTTTCTAAAATAGGACTGAGAGTTGAGCTGTTTATTGGGAGAAAAGACCGTTGAGAACAATACTTAACTTGGAGTCCATGGATAGGTTTCAGAAGTTTATGGCCCCCCTAAAATTATGGGCAATATTTTGTGTGTTGTGCATTTTCTGAGAAGAGGATTCATAACTTTTCCTCAAGTTTTAAAAGGGGTCTGTTACACACACGCACACAAAGTCTTAATAGGGAGTTTGGGAGGCACCTAGATACTTCCTTATTTTTCTCCTTCAGTCATTAATCAGACAGCCCCATATCAGCAATTCATAATAGATATATTTTCACAAATTCCTTTAGTAACTTATAGCACTATCCATAACATGCAAGGTATGTACCATCTCACTCTAAAGCCTAGGTCAATACTCAGTTCAAGAAGCAGCTCTCCTTTCCCAGCTGTTGACTGGGACTTGCCATCTAGCCCTGTTGCCTGGGCACTTTACCTCAGCTTGTTTTCAGATCCTGCTAGGACAGATATTCCCACTGTCCTTACTTTGCTTTTCTGGAGCTCCATTCTCAGATTTTAATTTCAAGGGTACGGACTGTGGTATTGCAGTTCCTACTTTTTAATCTTCCACAGATCTGAATGGTTATTATTATCATTATTATTATTATTAAATTATATATAATTCCCCAGAGAGTATTTTTGTCCCAGTGTGTATTGATTCAATTTGTTACGCCTATTTGCATCTCTCATATCATTCCCACTCTAGTTCTGGACTTCCCTAAATGTCCTGTCTCTACTCCCACCCTACTCAAACCCACTCTTCAAAGGATGCCAGATTGTTCTTCGTAAACCCAACCCTCCCCCATTACGACACCCTCCATAATTCCTAATAAAGTCAAATTTCTTAGCCCTAGGGCTTCCCTGGTGGTGCAGTGGTTGAGAGTCCGCCTGCCGATGCAGGGGACACGGGTTCATGCCCCCGTCCGGGAAGATCCCACATGCCGCGGAGCGGCTAGGCACGTGAACCCTGGCCACTGAGCCTGCGCATCCAGAGCCCATGCTCCGCAACGGGAGAGGCCACAACAGTGAGAGGCCCGTGTACCACAAAAAAAAAAAAAGAAAAAAAATTTCTTAGCCCTACTTCTGCTTTTGTCTTTTCATTTGACTAATAATATTGATTCATACATCATATAAAAATTAGTGGCCACCAATTGCAGTCCCACCCTGTCTCCCTTCAGCCCCTAGATTTACCTATAAATTTGCTAATCCTAACCTCCTTCTCCTTACTATAGGCTAATCCTTCCTTCAGTACACTGCATACCATACTGTATACAGGAGCCCAGGCTTCTCACCATCTTTGGAATGTTAGTTCATAAAATACGCCTTTTAAAAAAAAATTTTTCTAGCTCTGACTCCCCTCCACCATCTACAAACCTACTCAAGATCCTTCCGGATTAAATAAAGAAATCTCTTTACCCTACCACCTTACCCTACCAAATTACTTTTCTTTCTCTTCTTCACCCGTAAATATCTTGAAAGCGTGGCCTACACTCACAGTCTCCACCTCCACAGCTTCCACCCACTCTTCTGCCCTTCTAAGTGTAACAATACTCTCCTCTACATTAAAAAATAGAGGTCTCGGGGGTTTCCCTGGTGGCGCAGTGGTTGAGAGTCCGCCTGCCGATGCAGGTGACACAGGTTCGTGCCCGGGTCCGGGAAGATCCCACATGCCGTGGAGTGGCTGGGCCCGTGAGCCATGGCCGCTGAGCCTGCACGTCCAGAGCCTGTGCTCCGCAATGGGAGAGGCCACAACCGTGAGAGGTCCGCGTACCGCAAAAAAAAAAAAAAAAAAAAATAGAGGTCTGACTCTTGTGTGCTAAAGTGAACAACCTGCTTTTACAAACTTTAGCTTAGGGTACTACAGAAAATGAAGTCAAGAATTTTCAGGCTACAGATATCCAGCCCCAAGCCTGTCATGCTCTATCTGGAATCCACATGAGACTTTTATTTTCAAAATAAAAATAACTATTTTTCATGTTTACAAAATTTCTCATAAAAAGTCCATAGATATTCATTACATCTGTAGAAGCAGAGACTGAGACTTGACCCCTTGTGCAACTAATTTATTGAAGTGCTCTCAGGAGAAACCTATAAGGATTTGAAGGTAACATGGTAGGAAACGAAGCTAAGGATAAATTGGAAGATTGGAATTGACTTATACACACTGCTATATATAAAATAGATAACTAACAAGGACCTATTGTGTAGCACAGGAAACTCTATTCAATACTCTGTAATGACCTATATGGAAAAAGAATCTAAAAAAGAGTGGCTATATGTATATGTATAACGGACTCACTTTGCTGTACACCTGAAACTAACGCAACATTGTAAATCAACTATACCCCCCCCAAAAAAAAAAGAAGCTAAGGGAAGATGTGGTTTCAGCCTGGTACCTCAGCCAAACATCAATGTCCCAACAGAATTATCCCACCTTGAGATATGAGGTGAGGCTTCTGTATCTGCTCATCAAACACTCTTATACTCAGGCCTTCCCTGGTGAGAAAGGAGGTCAGTTGTAACCTCCCAGGCATTTCCAGGAAAGATAACTCTTGTTGACCAAGGGCAGTTCTCTAGAGAAAAATGCAGCTATGAGCCCTCAGCTGCCAATACTCACAGCAGCTGGAAGATATGTACACTGGAAAGGAGTGTGGGCAATGCAGCGATAGGGTATTACAAAATAAAAAGAAGAAAATTTAAATTCCATCACAAAGAAATCACCCAGATTATTTTCATATTTTGTTTATGACAAAATAGCATGTATAATGACAATTTTAGATTTATTTTAAGCATATACATATATATCTTCTAATGAAAATGGAATTATATTATGTATGCTGTTTAATCATATGTTTATGCTTAAAATATATTACAGACTGTATTTCCATTTTAATAAATATGGACCTAGAAGGACCGGAGATATGGTAATACAATACCTGGTATTTCCATGTAGAGGAAATGCCCTAGAATAACCATCTGGCCTCTTGCTCTATCTCTTTTTTTTTTTTTTTTTTAAGATTTTTTTTTTGATGTGGACCATTTTTAAAGTCTTTATTGGATTTGTTACAATATTGATTCTGCTTTATGCTTTTGGTTTTTTGGTCCCAAGGCATGTGGGATCCTAGCTCCCCGACCAGGGATTGAACCCATAGCCCTCTGCATTGGAAGGTGAAATCGTAACCACTGGGCCACCAGGGAAGTCCCTTGCTCTATCTCTTACTCATTCCCTAGTCTGAAGAGGAATGAGGTGCCTGTATACTTGGAGAGTGACAGCCATTGATCTACATTTCTTGATTGATGTAGCTAATCTATTGAAAAGCTATAAAGAATTCAGTCACATTGCTTTCCTGCCTGCCCTGGACCATTTTGAGGCACTGTATCTGATTAAGTATGTCTTCTCTGCACCGCTAAACTTTCACTAAGATGAGGTATCCTAAGGTCTAGACTTGGGGAAATTGGGGACAGGAAGTGCTAGCAAGCCCATTTGGCCCACATATCTAAGCTGTTTTATCTACAACAGTTTTATCATTATGAAGGTGATATTTTTATCTCCATCTTATTACCTCCTCTATGTATCTTTCAATTTTTTGCCAAACTTGGGTAGATTAACAACCTCAAACTCCAACATACAGCATAATTTTAAAGAGCTACATATAATTCCATTGTTTGGATTATGTATAATAATTTTAACCAATCTCCTCCAGTTAACATTTCCTTTAATTAACATTTCAGTGCTATTATAAATAATACTGAGATAAATACCCTTGCTACTCGTTCATGGAAAGAGATCTAAGAAATATTAAAGTGAAAAAGGCAAGGTATCATATGCATGTATGGTCCCATTTGATGAAAAAAAGGGAGGGGATAAAATAGATATTATTTTTGGTTACCAAAGGATGACTGCAGAACACCACAAAATCAATCAATTGCCATGTGTGGTGAAGAATTACACACTTTTTGAAAAAAACACTCCTGGCATGACATTGAGCCCCAGTAGAGATAGAGCTCCTGACCATGCAGCCAGAAAACTGTCTACTATGAGCTTGATTCTGTCAGTCACCTCTACCAAATCATAATGTCAGATGGGCCCAATAGCAACTCACTGTAAGATGGAAGTGTTCCATCTGGGACTGGGCACAAGCAGGCTGGAGAGCATAAGTAGGCTACACAAATCAGGGGGTCCAGGTCACCGAGTCACACAGTACTACTGAACTGACACCTCTCCTTCAGCTCACACGGTGGCTGCATGGGAGGTTTCCTTGTGACCAGCTGACAAAGGAGGAGAAAAACCAAGCTCAGTTCATGGATGGGTCAGCTTGGTATGTAGGAGCAAGATGAAAATGGACCTCAGCTGCAGGACAGTCTACTGAAGTACTCTTGAAAGATAGTAGTGAGGGAAAATCTTCCCAATGGGCAAAGCTTCAGGAAGTGTACTGGATTATGTACTCTGTGTGGAAAGAGAAAGGACCCAAGGTCAAAATATAAACAGATTCATAGTCAATGGAGAATAGTTTACCCCATGGGAAGCAATCTAAAATGTATTGAGGGGCTTCCCTGGTGGCACAGTGGTTAAGAATCCGCCTGCCAATGCAGGGGACCCAGGTTCGAGCCCTGGTCCGGGAAGATCCCACATACCACAGAGCAACTAAGCCCCTGTGCCACACTACTGAGCCTGCACTCTAGAGCCCACAAGCCACAACTACTGAAGCCCACACGCCTAGAGCCCGTGCTCCACAAGAGAAGCCACCACAATGAGAAGCCCGCTCACTGCAACGAAGAGTAGCCCCCACTCGCCGCAACTAGAGAAACCCCACGCGCAGCAACGAAGACCCAATGCAGACAAAAATAAAATAAATTTTTTAATTATAAAAAAATAACATGTATTGAATCGAATTGTTTTTATCCCATGGGAAGAAGCACACTATAGTGCCTCTTGCTAAAAAGAACGAATATGAATAGACAATTCACAAAAGAAGAAATTCAATTAGATAATAAACAATATCTAGCTCATGAGTATCAGTGAAATCCAAATTAAAACATGATTTTAATTTAAAACTTTAAAAAGTTCATTTAAGAATCCTGATTAAAACACACTTGTATAAAAATTAACAAGTGTTACCAGGTGCTGGGAGTAGGGGAGAATGTGGACTTACTGTTTAATGGGTACAGAGTTTGAGTATGGGCTGATGAAAAATTTCTGGAGATGGTTAGTGGTGATAGTTGCACAACAATATGAATGTACTTAATGCCACTGAATTGTACCCTTAAAAATGACTAAAATGTAGGGAGGGTGGGAGGGAGGGAGATGCAAGAGGGAGGAGATATGGGGACATATGTATATGTATAAATGATTCACTTTGTTATAAAGCAGAGACTAACACACCATTGTAAAGCAATTATACTCCAATAAAGATGTTAAAAAAATGACTAAAATGGAAAATTTGGGGTCATTTCACTATAATTAAAAACTTATTTTAAAAACTGGGAATTCCTTGGCAGTCCAGTGGTTAGGACTCCATGCTTTCACTGACGAGGGCCCAGGTTCAGTCCCTGGTCAGGGAACTAAGATCCTGCAAGCCGCACAGTGTGGCCCCCCCGCCCCCCAAAAAATAACAGGTGTTCTATATACCAGTAATAACTGATAGAAAGTTTGAAAACCTCCATTCCCAATAGCTACAAAAGAGCGTATGTGTATATGCATACAGTTGACCCTTGAACAATGTGGGGGTTAGGGTCACCAACCTCCCCAAGAAGTGCTATCTCTGCCTCAAAAACAAAGGAATGGATAAGTATGACTCACCCAAGGGCAGGAAGCTGAAACGGTTTGGATAGAATCAGGACTCAAACACTAGTTCTTTTGATTCCACTTATTATGATCTCTAATCGAACACAAACTTTTCCCCACACTTAAAGATCTATAAAATAAAAATACAGGTATTATATTTATTGAAAAAAATCCACATATAAGTGGACCCGCGTCCATGGCTCAAACCCATGTCCCCTGCATTGGCAGGTGGATTCTTAATCACTTCGCCACCAGGGAAGCCCTACAATTAACTTTTAAAAATACCCCAGTTTGGTAGAATTATCCAATTCTGTCTAATGATGATCCAAAGACAATTTTCTTTTTAAGAAACTTTTTCCTATAGCCTTACAGATAGTAGAACCAACTTAATTCTGGGGGAAAATAGTTGTTTTAAAAAGACAATATTAAATAAATAGTGTAGCATGAAGGCACCAGAGCACAGGTCTTCTGAAGCCCTTGTTAGCTCTACCCTAGCCACAGACTTTAGCCTTAATCAGTTTGCCATCTCAAACATGCTTGCCTTGGGCTTCCCTGGTGGTGCAGTGGTTAAAAATCTGCCTCAATGCAGGGGACACGGGTTCGAGCCCTGGTCCGGGAAGATCCCACATGCCACAGAGCAACTAAGCCCATGCACCACAACTACTGAGCCTGTGTTCTAGAGCCTGCGAGCCACAACTACTGAGCCCTTGTGCCACAATTATTGAAGCACATGCGCCTAGAGCCCGTGCTCTGCAACAAGAGAAGCCACCGCAATGAGAAGCCTCCCCACCGCAATGAAGAGTAGCCCCCGCTTGCCACAACTAGAGAAAGCCAGCACGCAGCAACGAAGACCCAATGCAACCAAAAATAAATAAATAAATAAAATAATTTTTTAAAAAAGAAAAAACATGCTTGCCTTGAGTTAGGTCATGACCAGGAGGCAGGCTGTAGGTGGATCCTGTTCAAAGTCCTTGCCTCTGACTCTACATTGGTCAACAGCTGTGGCTACACACAGAAAGAGGTGCCAGACTCAGACTGACTGGGCTGGAATTCCCTCACCTGACTATCAGAAGTTGGGCAAGCCACTTCAACTTTTTAAGCCGCACTTCTCTCTACTAGGGTTATTATGAGGTCTGAATGAGGTAATAGATGTAAAGTGCTTAGAATAGCACCTAGTACATTGTAAGCCATCAATAAATGTTAGTTATTGTATCTTGTATATTATACCTGACCAGAAAAGAGGACAAAAGTAGACTTTCTCAACTCTTCTTCCTTCCTGCAAAACTTTTATGTACACAGCTGTTTCCTTTTCTCTACTATGCAACAAGATTTAGCATACTTGGTGATTAGGATAGCAAGAGGAAAGGGAAGGAAAGGAATTGACTATTCAGTGTCTGCTGTATAACTGGCAATTTATATGAGGATATGAAGATTAAGGAATGTCTCAAGAAATATTTCTCTTAGGGACAAATACGACCTTGAAATATCAATCCAGCTCAATTAAACAGATTAATTTAGTATCTTTCAACCATGAGCCAAACACTGAGGACCAGACATGAGTGCAAGATGGCAAAACAGGGAGGAAAAGGACTGTGTCTATCATGTTCATTATTATATTTTCAGTGTCTAGAATAGCACTTGTAATAGGAGATGCTCAATATAATTTTATTAAATTAAAAAGCAGATAAATGAATAAATAAGCAAGACACAGCCCCTACTCCCAAGTAGCTCATATTAAAGTAAAAAAGACCTATAAACAAATTAAATACCATACATTGTCATACATGCAATCATAAACATATATGCAAAACCCTAAAGTGACATAGATGAAAAGGTAATAAACTCTATGGGGCTTAGGTCTGGGGAGGGTGTCCAGCAAAGACCCAAGGAGGAGCCCTTTAGAATGACAACCTGTGAAGAGAGCGGATGGGGCAGGGAGAGTAAATGAGATTAGAAGCAGGGAAACCAGTTAGGAGGGCTTTGTAACTGGTCTTCCAGGAGACATTATGTCCTCAAGTTCTAGATCAGGTTTCTTAACCTGGGGTCCAAGGGAGGGGTCCATTAGCTTAGACAAAATTACATCTTTATTTTCACTAAATTTAAACTGATTTGTCACCTATGACTTTGTCACAAACAGAAATCTCAGATATTTTCATATTACGTTACAGAAATATTTTTATATTTATCATAACTTCACAATTTCAGTATTACTAGACCTGCCACTATATCTTGTTATGTGAGGCATTAACAGTGAAGCACCTATACCACCATATCACAAATTCATTTTTCTAATAAGCTGATCACCGTATTTCGATGTAAATTTTTTTTGTAATCGTATGTATTTTATTTACACATTAAAAGAGATTCTGAGAAGGGGTCCATAGGCTTCAACAAACTGCCAAAGGAATCCACAGTAAACAAACAAGCAAACACAAAAACAGGTGGTGGTTAAGAACCTCTACTCCAGAGTCAGATTAAGTGTATAAAACCCTAATTTCATCCCATAAGTGTGTGATTTCAGGCAAATTAAAAAAAAAAAATCTTTCTTGGCCTCAGTTTTCTCATGTGGAAAATGGGTGTAATATTGATAGTATCTGTTTCATAAGTTTGTTGTAAAGATAAAATACACGTAAAGAGCTCAGAATAATGCCAGGTATATAAACATTCAATAACTGATAATATAATAACCTGTCTAGATCTCAGTTTCTGAAGAAAATCCAGTGAATAATCCCTTAAATCTAGCATTCCTAGAGACTCTAGCCTATATATGAAGATTTCCCTGAATGGTGATTAAGGCAACAGCCAAAAGACTCCTCATTTCCTCCTCTTCCCCTTTTGTTCATAAGTCAATTTAAGGACCAATGAAGAATCAATACAAGGTTTTCATTTCCTACAAAAAAAAAAAAGGCAACTTCCTGAAAATTAAGACTGATGTATAAACACAGATTTAGTTGATAGACCCCCAGTGGAAAATATCCTATTCCAGTTTCTCTAAAGCATAAATCTGGATGCTATTGACAGGCATGAAGTAGCTCACTTCGTGGGCATGAAGGGAAAACCCGATCCTGTACTGAACTGCAGGTGGTCAGAGACTCAGAGATGCAGAAAGCAGGAAGGAAGGCAGAGGAATTGGAGGCCAGCCAGGAGCAAGCTGGGAATAGCCAGGCTGTGCTGCTCCTTAGTTACCAAGGGCTTTGTCCAGCCAGATGTCCTCAGCATCTCCTTGGTTTTCTGCCTGAGGAATTTGACTATTCATTCTGATGTTGTCTTAAATGCTGTCCACATTCATAAGTACTCCTCAGAGGTCAAATACATTTAAAAAAAATAAGTTTATTTACTTTATTTATTTATTTTTGGCTGCATTGGGTCTTCGTTGCTGCACGCGGGCTTTCTCTAGTTGTGGCAAGCGGGGTCTACTCTTCGTTGCAGTGCGCGGGCTTCTCACTGCGGTGGCTTCTCTTGTTGCGGAGCACGGGCTCTAGGCATGCAGACTTCAGTAGTTGTGGCATGTGGGCTCAGTAGTTGTGGCTCGCGGGCTCTAGAGCGCAGCCTCATATTTGTGGCACACAGGCTTAGCTGCTCCGCGGCATGTGGGATCTTCCCGGACCAGGGCTCGAACCCATGTCCCCTTCATTGGCAGGCAGATTCTTAACCACTTCTCCTCCAGGGAAATCCTCAAAAACATTTTTAAATGTTCATCCTAGCAAGAGAGATTTTTTACATAGATGGGGATACAGCCTGGACCTAAAAAGACTTAGGTTCAAGTCTCAACTTTGTCATTTACTACCTGAGTGAACTTAAGCAATTTGTTTAGATTGTCTAATCTTCAGTTTCCCCCTCTATCAAAAATTGGGATAGTTTACTCAATGAAAATTCATTTTGAGCCTATTATGTGACAGACTCAGATCTGAATGTTGGGAATACAGAAGTAAACCAGGTAGGTAAGGCCCTACCTGGTAAGGCTATCACGGAGCTTTATTCAAGTGGAGATAGGGGAGAAATAAATAGACAAGACAACATCAGATGTTGATAAATGTCTGGAAGACAATAAAACAAGTTGATGTGCAAGACAGCAGGAGCATTTTTAGATTACAAGGAAAGCCTCTCCGAGAATTTGACATTTGAGCTGAAACAAAAGACAAGAAAGACAGGAAGGAACTAGTCCTGTGAAGATGAGGGTGTGGAGCATTCCAATGTAAGGGAAGGGGAATTTCAAAGGCCCTAAGGCAGAGGAAAGAGTTTGGTATATCAATGGAATACAGAGAAGATCTAGAATGGAGTGAGATGGAGAGGAATCTGGGAAGAGGTGGGAGAGGTAGGCAAGACTGAGGAGGCGGAAGAGGATGTGGGAGATTTGAGGAGAGCAGAGAACGTGTGAAATAGTTGTTTTGGAGAATGGGTGAGAGAACATGCTGGGGAAGTGGAGTAGGGTTGCTTGGCAGCATTGAAGACTCCTTTTGGGATGTGTGGTCATGAATTTAAACTAGAACTAACTGGCATAGTGGATGTTGTTCTGAGGATTAGATCAGATGAATGGCAGTTTTTGGTAGATGCTCAAAAATGTTGACTAGCTGTCATAAGAGGTAGAAAAAAAGATGAGGAAAATGAAACAAGCTCATTTAATTTTGCAACCATTTGCAATTCATAGGAGCAGTAAATAATACACTGTGTATTCTGATCTTTGGTTTAAGACTAAGGTTTTCTTTTTTTAAAAATAAATTTATTTATTTTTATTTTTATTTATCTTTGGCTGTGTTGGATCTTTGTTGCTGAGTGCAGGCTTTCTCTAGTTGCAGCGAGCAGGGGCTACTTTTCGTTGTAAGACTCAGGTTTTCTTCTAAAATGAGTTTTTTTGCATTTGAATATTTTAACCCTGAGTGTTTTTGCATACCTAACACAGAGCACTGTAATGTTTGCTCTTGTGGCCTTAGGAAACTGGAAGTAAATCTCTTTGGTCAGTCCCTTGTAGAACCACTTCCTTATACTCCAGATACAGGAACACAGCTTATCTTAATGTATACACAAACTTTGCTTCCATCTTTTTGGGTGCTCAGACAAAAAAATATATATATATATCTTTTGGTAACCTTCCAAAGATGTTTTGAAATGTTAATTCACCCACATTTGGTACCTGGGAACAACTCTGCAGCCTAGGATATCACCTCTATTGCAACTTTGAATATAATCTCCCTTGCAACGCAGAAATGAAGGAAATCACACCTGAAATTTCCTGTAATTTCATCTCACCAATGAGAACCTTTTTGACAAATCCTTTTTTAAAACTCCTTAAGGTTTAGAAGTTCTAATACAGGAAAAGTACTGATACTGATATGGGATATGGCAGAAGTGACAAATGAACTAGATTTGAACAGGACAGGATCTGGAGTCGGTGGGGACCTCAGAGGCAGCAGCTGGGAGACAGGTAGGTGTTGAGTGGTGAGAATGACAGCTGGGTTGATAGGAGCCTAGTGAGGAGTCCGGCAAGGGATAATAAGTGAGCTTGCTTCCTGGAAGGCAGAGAGCAACAGAGAGGAATTGGAGAGAAAATAAAAGGTGGGATCCTAGGCATGCAGTCTGACAGCAGGCTGTGAGAACTCGAGCTCTTAGACAGAGGCAGAGAAGTTGAAAAGAACAAGATACGCCCCCAATCTCAGTCTCTGATAGCCCCAGCCCTACGTTCTGCAAATTCTCCCTCTAGCTGGTGGTGTCTCCCAGAAGCATCATCTACTCCAATGTTCTTGGTTCCTCAAAGAAACCTCCTCCCCCCCACCCCCCACCCCCATTCCACGTAATGTTTACAAGTAGGAGAAGAAGATTCTGAGGTTGTAACAAACGCGGCTGGTCTCCGTCATATCCACCCAACACTCAGTGTTCCTATAATTGCTGACCGTTTCTTCCTGCAAACATCTGGGACTCTGCCTGAGAGCTTTCCCTGATCACTGGAGCATGCTTGACTCAGGAGCAAGGCAGACCAGAAAAGCCAGGGTCTTAATGCCTCAGAGCAACCGCCAAACAATGATTGACTGGAGTTGGTATAGAAATACGTATTTCAGTTACCTATTGCTGTGTAATAAGCCACTCCAAAACCAGCCGTTTAAGATGACAGTGATTTGTTATTTCTCATGACTCTGTGGGTGGGCTGGGTAGTTCCTCTTCTAGTTCTGCCTGGGCTCGCTCATGTGGCTGCATTCAGCTGCAGAGTTAGATGGGCTGAAAGGTCCGAGCTGGTATCACTTACATGTCTTGCAGTTGGCATTGGCTGTCGGCTTGGGACGCTTTGCTATTCCTCCACGTGGCTTTTTTTCCTTTCCTGGGCTAGACCGCCTTCCTCATCCAGTGGCGATCTCTGCATATCAAGAGGGCAAAGGCCAAAGTTGCAAGGCGTATCAAAGCCTAGGCTCTGAAACTGGCACAATATCACTTTTGCCATTTTTATTGGTCAGAGCAAGTCACAAGATCATCCCAGATTCAAGGGACAGTGGCTAATAGACCATGGTATTCCTGGGAATAAGATAGATGGGGAGACAATAAGGATATTGCCTAACTTACATTAAAAAAAAAAAAGAGACCAAGATTGAATGTGGCGGACACACAGACACACACTAGGGTGAGCCACCTCCCCCGATTAGTCATATCTTGTATAATCTCCTGCCCTTGAAAACCTATGGTCTGCTTCTAGCCAATAGAGTATGGCAAAGGTAATGGGATTGTCACTTCTTTAATTAGGTTACATTATAAAAGTCTTAGCCAACTGGATTAAGAGATCCTCCTGCTGGCCTTGAAGAAGCAAGCTGCTAAAAGGTGAACTGCCTATAAGAGAGAGGGCCTGTGCCAGAAGCAGCCCTCTTTGTCCTACAGCTGCAAAGAACTGAGTTCAGCCAACAACCATGTCGACTTGGAAGAGTACTCTAAGCTCCAGGAAGGAGCTCCATCCAGAAAAGAGTTCCAGAAAGGAACGTAGCCCATCTGACACCTTGATTACAACCTTGTGAGACCTTGAGTGGAGGATCCAGCTAAGCCACGCCTAGACTTCTGACCCAGGGAAACTGTAAGATAATAGCGTGGGGTTTGTTTTAAGCTTCTGAGTTTGTGGTAGTTTGTTAGGCAGGAATATGAAACTAATACAAGTGAGTAGAAACCTGAGGTCAGCCACTACGATGGAAAATCACAATCCCTTACACAGTTTCCAGACCTGAGCCTGTTCTCACATCTAGAGCCCATCAATTGAAGGAGATGCCAAGTCCCTTTGAGGAAGAACCCTAAAATGCTGCAACAATACACTAGTGATTCCCTTAATCTTTCCACAAAAGGACTTATGGTCATTTACTAGAATAACTGAACAATGGGGGAAAGGGAATATCCAGATCTTTCAAAAGCTCTGAGTTCACACTGATACCAGGAGACTCAAAACACCAGCATGGCCCCCTATTTGAGGATCTACTGGATTGGAGCACTTGGTTCTCAGGAAAAGGCTTGGTAACCAAAGACTCAGACTCCTCAAGGACGGACTTCAGATAGTCCTCAAGGATGGAAGGCAAGTAACTGAGACAAGCAAAATGTTGACTGAGGATGAGGGGGGATCCAGAATGAGTGGGAGAAGAGGGAGGTGATACATAAAATAACAGTACAGCCACAGGACAAGTGCGGTATAGGAACTGAGGCTGGTTCCATGAACAAGCCTCAATTTTTCTTTTCATGAAAAATTTTTCTTATTGAGCTATAACTGACATATAACATTGTATAAGTTTGAGGTGTACAATGTGTTGGTATGATATATTTGTATATTGCACTATGATTACTACAGTCGTGTTGGCTAACACCTTCATCAGGTCACATAATTATCACTTCTTTTTCTATTGAGAACAATTAAGATTTCGTCTTAGTAATTTTGAAGTTTATAATACAGTATCATTGACTATAATCATTATGTTGTGCATTAAATTTCCAGAATTTATTTATCCACTAGTTGCAATGACATACCTCTTTTTTCCCCAGTTTTATTGAGATATAACTGACACACAGCGCTGCATAAGTTGAAGGTGTACAACATAATGATCTGACCTACATACATCATGAAACGATTACCACAATAGGTTTAATGAACATCCATCATCTCTGGAATACCTGTTTTGTTTTGTTTTTTTTACAACTTTATTGGAGTATAATTGCTTCACAATGGAATACCTGTTTTTAACAGATATTGCCAGATTTCATTCTACAAAAAATAAACAGAGTTCTACCGTCAAAGTATGAAAATACTCATTCCACATCCCCAAATCACTCTTTGTGGCTGCCACTTTTTTAAAAATTTTATCACTTTGATAGGTGCTGCATATCTGTCAATTAATTTTTTTCATTTATACTATTTTATAGTATATTATATATATTTATATTTCATTTATACTATTTATACTATACCACATTTTATTTATTTATTTTACATCTTTATTGGATTATAATTGCTTTACAATGTTGTGTTAGTTTCTACTGTACAACAGAGTGAATCAGCTATATGTATATGTATACCTATATCCCCTCCCTCTTGAGCCTCCCTCCCACCCTTCCTGTCAATTAAATTTATTTTAGATACCGCTGCTGGCTACCACTTTAAAGTGTCCATGACAAAATGGATTTAATGTGGGATATGAGTAGGTCAGGGTGGAACGAGGTGTGACGGTTGTGCTGCGCCCATTCCCTTGACATAGACCTCCCTCACTCTGATGGCTGTTTCCTGCCGCACCTGCAACCCTGTACCTCTAGGCTTTCTCTGGCCATAGGCGCGTATTTAACCCACACTGGGGGCAGGGTGCAGTTGCCAGGCTGTTAATGTACTCAGCTCTCAAGCAATAACTGAAAGGAGCTGGTGTATAAATACCCCAGTTTCTTTGCTTCTCTCGGGGACAGCTCTGTAACAAGTGCTGCAAAATCTCCTGGAAGATCCCGTGGAGGATCCCATAGAGGACCCCCAGTGGAGGACCCCTGGAGGAGCCCCCAGGGAGGACCCAGTGGAGGACTCCCAGGGAGGACCCCGAGGAGAACCCCCCATGGAGGACCCCCATGGAGGACTCCCGGGGAGGACCTGGTGGAGAACCCTGTGGGGCTGAGCTCGGGTTGCTGGTTAACTCCTCTGCCTGGCTTCCTCTCTTCTGTATTTCCTTCCTCACTCTGTGACTGGCGCTTCCTGAGATCAACTCCCGATAAACTATTTGCATTTACTTTCTGGTTTCAGAGCCTATTTTTGAGAATCCCAACTTAAGACTGCAATGAAATAAGTCTGGGAAACATGGCCCATTTCAGAATCTTGGGGTGGGGAGGCCTAGAGTTGAAAAATGCCCAGTGAGAATGCCTGCCCCACAACAAAGTGTAACAACATGGGTGAATCTCACAAACATAATGCTGAGTGACAGAAACCAGGCATAAACTGAGTACGTACTGTATAATTCCATCTATATAGAGTGCAACAGCAGACCACAGGGATGGATGCCATCAGAAGGCAGAATAGTGTTTACCCTTCGAGGGCTAAAGACTGGAAGGCAGGATGAGGGGGGCTTCTGGACAGCTAGAATCATTGTTCCTTTGTCTAGATGATTACATGAATGTATCTGAAAATTCATCAGGCAAGTATGCTTGAGGTTTGTATAATTTTCTCTCTACATGTAATATTTTTTAAAGTTTTTAGAAATCCTTATTCTATTTCTGTAGTGTAGTGACATAGATGATTAAAAATGGCTTCCAGAGGAAAACATTGGAAGAACACTCTTTGACATAAATCACAGCAAGATCTTTTTTGATCCACCTCCTAGAGTAATGGAAATAAAAACAAAAATAAACAAATGGGACCTAATGAAACTTCAAAGCTTTTGTGCAGCAAAGGAAACCATAGACAAGATGAAAAGACAACCCTCAGAATGGGAGAAAATATTTGCAAATGAATCAACAGACAAAGGATTAATCTCCGAAATATATAAACAGCTCATGCAGCTCAATATTAAAGAAACAAACAACCCAATCCGAAAATGGGCAGAAGACCTAAGTAGACATTTCTCCAAAGAAGACATACAGATGGCCAAGAAGCACATGAAAAGCTGCTCAACATCACTAATTGTTAGAGAAATGCAAATCAAAACTACAATGAGGTATCACCTCACACCAGTTAGAATGCGCATCATCAGAAAATCTACAAACAACAAATGCTGGAGAGGGTGTGGAGAAAAGGGAACCCTCTTGTACTGTTGGTGGAATGTAAATTGATACAGCCACTATGGAGAACAGTATGGAGGTTCCTTAAAAAAACTAAAAATTGAATTACCATATGATCCAGCAATCCCACTACTGGGCATATACCCAGAGAAAACCATAATTCAAAAAGACACATGCACCCCAATGTTCATTGCAGCACTATTTACAATAGACAGGTCATGGAAGCAACCTAAATGCCCATCGACAGACGGATGGATAAAGAAGTTTGGTACATATATACAATGGAATATTACTCAGCCATAAAAAGGAATGAAATTGAGTCATTTGTTGAGACGTGGATGGATCTAAAGACTGTCATACAGAGTGAAGTAAGTCAGAAAGAGAAAAACAAATATCGTATATTAACGCATGTATGTGGAACCTAGAAAATGGTACAGATGAACCAGTTTTCAGGGCAGAAGTTGAGACACAGATGTAGAGAACAAACCTATGGACACCAAGGGGGGAAAACCGCAGTGGGGTGGGGATGGTAATGTGCTGAACTGGGTGAATGGGATTGACATGTGTACACTGATGTG
Source organism: Mesoplodon bidens (assembly GCF_964165515.1). Taxonomy (NCBI): domain Eukaryota; kingdom Metazoa; phylum Chordata; class Mammalia; order Artiodactyla; family Ziphiidae; genus Mesoplodon; species Mesoplodon bidens. The sequence continues at coordinate 68,933,651 of NC_138170.1, read as the reverse complement.
TATAAAATTGATGACTAATAAGAACCTGCAGTATAAACAAACAAACAAACAAAAAACAACTAATACTAAACTTTCTTTGGGTTATTTGTATGGAAATATGTTAATATAAATATTTCAGACATTACATGAAATTTCTAAAAATCTTATATGTTCTGGTATAACATTATAAGTCATAATTCTATTTATTACTTTAAAATGTATATCTCAGAAATAACTAAATTTCCTTGTCAATTGCATTATTATGAACTTCCATCAAATCTTTAACTGTGGTCATTTTTAAGTCTTTTGTCATTTACAGACAGTTCTGGGTGTACTCTAATGCTTTTGCAAAAATGTTCCTATAAAAGGGTTTCATCTTCAAGGAATTCATGGAAAAGACCCTGACAAGTACAGGTTTCTGGTAACTGACTATACTGCTGAACTGAATGAATAAGCATTTTCAGAACTTTAATGGAAAACTGATGAATTCATAAAAGTGTTAACAAAAGATCAAGATGAAAAAAAATTAATTACATGGGACTGAGTGAACTGATGAGGATGATTATAATTTTTGTGGTTTTCTGTTTGAATAAAAAAAAAATCCCACAGGACTCAGAGGCAAAAAATATACAAATCACTTTTCACTGCAAAGTAAAGGAGCTGTTACAGTGGAGGATTACTGGACTGAATGTCAATATTATGACATAGTATGAGTGTGCTTCGTGCTTGGTAATTGCAATCATTGTTGCTTTTGTTGTGGTCATCCATTTATAATGCTTGGTGTCAGTTTATTTATCTCTTGTAAAAATAAAATACAGTGTGTGTGTGTGAAAAAAAAAAACTCATAGAAAAAGAAAAAAAATGGCTTCCAATAATTTGAACAACAAAATAATCCAAAGTATAAAATAAATTTTGTGAGTCTACACTGACATAAATAAATGATTTAAAAAAAAATAAACAGGGGAGAAGAGACAGATTTCCCATGCAGAAGAATTTCAAATAATTTATGTAGATGATACTCTACCCTCGAAGATAGGGAACATAACTCTCTCCCACTTAAATGTGGGATGTACGTAGTGACTTCCTTCCAAAGAACACAGTTAAAAGAAGGTAAAAAACAGTAACTTCACAGTGGATAAGCACTACATCAGCCAGGTTATCAAGGTCAAATCAACAGTGAACAGTCATGTTAATAGCATGTACCCTTAATATGATGTGGTGACAATGACACTTTGCCTCTGTGGTGTTCTTCCCAAAAAACTATAGCCCCAGCTGCCCCCAGGCCCACAATCTAATCACAAGGAAACCATCAAATAAAGCCCAGTAGAGGGACCACTCTACAAAATACCCGACCAGTAATCTTGTCAAGGTCATCAAAAACAAGGAAAGTCTGAGAAACTGTGACAGCCAAAAGGAGTCAAAGGAGACATGCTGACTAAATGTGATGTAATATTCTGGATGGGATCCTGGAACAGAGAACATTAGGCAAAAATCTAAGGAAATCTGAATAAAGTATGGACTTTAGCTAATAATAATGTATTGATATTGATTCATAAAGTGTCATAAATGTATCATATTAATGTAAGATGTTAATAGTAGGTATAGAGTATATGGGAACTATCTGAACTATCTTCACAATTATTCTGTAATCTAAAACTCTTCTACGGAATTCCCCGTTGGTCCAGTGTTTAGGACTCTGCGCTTTTCACTGCCGAGGGCCCTGGTTCGATCCCTGGTCGGGGAACTACGATGCCACAAGCTGCGTGGCAGCTTTATTTATTTAGCTGTGTGGCCTAAATAAATAAATAAATAAAACTCTTCTAAAAAATAAGGTTTATTTTTTTAAGAGAAAGAAAGAAAAATGATTCCCAATGAATCATGCCTCCCTGTGTCCATACCCCTTTATAATACTTCTTGCCACACCTTGCATCAAAAGACAGTCTGTTTCCTCTCTCTTTGAATCTGGGTTGACCTTGTATCTTGGTTTGATCAATGGGATGTGGTAAAAGCGGTGTTCCAAGTCTCTGAGTCCAGGTTTTAAGAGGCCTTAGAACCTCCACTTTCATTCTTGGAAGCTTGCTGCTAGGTAAGAAGCCCAACTAATCTAACACCACCATGCTGTGAGGAAGCCCAAGCTAGACATGGGGAGAGGCCAGGGAGAAGCAAGGAAGCCCAGCTTGCAGCCGCAGCCCAGCCATCAGTCAGATGCAGTTGTAAGAGTGACTCCAGGCAAAATTAGAACTACCCAGGCAACCCACAAAAGCTTGAGAATTAATAAAGTATGGTGGTAGTTTGTTATCCAGCAATAGTTAACTGAAACATTTAGAGAAGAGCTTTATTCTGGAAGTTAAAAAGTTTAATTCAAGCCCCAGTAGCTATAAGATCTGGGAGAAAATGAAAAGAATACTACCTGCTAATGTAGAGGTCCCCCATGAGAACTGGATGAGATAAGGTAAATAAAAATAAACTTCAAGATACCACATGAATGTAAGACATTATTAGCAGAAAATTATGGATAATAATTGTAACTAATAAGTGCACAATGTATTTCCCCTCCTGTGAATTTTAATACCAAAGAAATACTCTCTAATGGCAATATTTCCAGTCTCTGTGGTGTTTAAGGAACTTGTTTTCAGAAAGTCAACTCTGAGGCCCCTCAAATCAGCCAAGAGTGGGCCGGTCATCTATTCTACTTGTAAAGCAGTTCACCCCTGCTTGGGTATTCCAATTTTCCATTGAGACTTCTTTTGGAAAAAAACAATGGTATATTCTATCCACCTCCTCCCACAATCATTTTCTTTTTTTTTAGTTTTGCCTAAATGGTATGATGGTACGCTGTAGTCCCAAGAGTCCAGGATAAGGAGCTTCCTCTTCGTCTATGCTCCACTGAAGTTCCCCAAAGACCCTTTCCCTCACTTAGGGCCTGTGTCCTAGCTACGACCATGTGCAGAAGACTCCCCAGGGATGCTGCTTGCCTGCCTGAGCTCAGTCCTTGTAAAAGAGAAAGGCACACCCTGAGGAGGCTGACCTTTCTGCCCCTTTGTGAGCCCAGGAGCTGGAGCTCCAGCAGAGCCCTAATCAAGTGTGTCTCACCTCTCAGGCTGGCCTTCAACAGGATTCTCTGGAAGTAAACCTGCCTTCACTTCGGAGATCGACCATCCCTCCCATGCATAACAGTAAGGAAGGGCAACTCTTGTGGTCATTGCTTCAAACAGTGGGTAACACAGTATCTTTGGGAAGCAGGACTGGGGTTAGGAAAAAGACTAGTTTAGCTTTTTCCTCCAGTTTGTGCCTGTAAGTAATAGTATGGTGATCACATCTAATGACACATCAAAGAGAGCAAGAAGGGGCTTCCCTGGTGGCGCAGTGGTTGAGAGTCCACCTGCAGATGCAGGGGACACGGGTTCGTGTCCCGGTCTGGGAAGATCCCACATGCCACGAAGCAGCTGGGCCCGTGAGTCATGGCCGCTGAGCCTGCGTGTCCGAGGCCACAACAGTGAGAGGCCCGCATACCGAAAAAAAAAAAAAAAAAAAAAAAGAGAGCAAGAAAAGTAGTAAATATTTGTTGAATGCTTATTACAATGGTAGTTACAGTGCTAGGCAGTCTCTCCCCACTCCCCCAACTCTTTGATTATAAAAAATTCCAAATATACAGAAATATGAAAAATAGTTGAATGACCTCCCATGTATCCATCCCCAGTTTCAACAAGCATTTAGGGCCAACCTTTTTTCATCTTTATTCCTACCCTCTCTTGCCCTTCCCCATATTATTTTGAAGCAAATTCCAGATACCATATCCTTTTATCCAGCAATGATATTTCAATATGTATCTCCAAAAGATAAGAACTCTTTTACAACATAACCACAAATCATTAACATACCTTTAAAAATTAACAGTAAACTTTAATATCAAATAGGCAGTCAGTATTTAAATTTCTCCAAATATCTATATATATCTTATAACCAATTCAGTCATTTCTCTTAACCATTTTTGAATCCTTCCCTGCCCTTTTTCATCTCTGTGCTTTCACGTTTGTTGTCTCCTCTGCCTGGATTACCCTTTCTTGCCTACCCGACGAGACACAGCTTTCCAGATCTGTTCAGACACCATGTCTCCAGGAATCTTTCCCTTGCAAAACTACGCAGTCAGTCATCACCTCAGCACCAACTCTGCTCTGTGTACGTACGTGCCTGTCCCTCCTCCAGATTGCAAGCTCCTTGAAGACATGAACACTCTTGGTCTTTCTAACTCCAGTACCCAGCATGGTGCCTGGCCCATAATATTTGCTTCAAACCAGAGTATTATTATTTCTAAGAGGTTCCCAAGGCCTTTCCATTGTTCTCCTTGTTGATCTAACCTTTTCTAAAGTTCAATGTCCTTTGCAAAGATGGTGTTTTTCCTCCCTGATCTGGGCTGGGCGTTGACCTGGTGTTTCAATCTGAAAGCTTTTAGAAACTGCTGGAGGCAGGATTAACTGGTTTAGAGCTTTTTTTTTTTTTTTTTTTTTAATTCCAGGATTGATATAAAGCAGAAAGACTGAGGGAAGACAAAGCCACTTTGTCAATCAGCAGCCTGCTCCAGGATTAATGTGGTAAGAACTGTACAGAATTGAAAAGAAAGGGATATTATCCTTGCCCTCTAATTGGATACAACTTACAAACCGTCTGGTTCTCTGAACATGGAACATGCTCTTAGTTTCCAAACTGTAATTAATAACATTTTGAACCATAGTTTTCAAGCATTTCTTTAACCTCAGAACTCCTTGTTCAGGCTTATCTAGCCTGCAAGATCAATGTGTTATACATAGAAAAACTCTTGTGGAAGAGGGTGAGCAGATCCCTGGGGCCTGGTTCCACTGGGCTGTTTGCTAAGTCTGTCCCATGTGGCCCCTGAGACACAGAGCTCAGGGCACCAGTTCAATCACTCATTCGGTCTGTCACCGTCCAGCGATTTATTGAGTGTCAGCTATGTGTTTGGTGCTAGTAGCTCTGTGCTGAACAAGACAGATGGATTTCCGTTCCCTTGGATTTCCATTTGGCGGGGGGCCGGTGGGGGAATGGGGGGGTGCGGGGGGGAACGAGGGAGAGAAGCAGTAATCATTATAAGCCAGTGGTTCTCAAACTTTAAGTTTCATCAGAATCACCTGGAGCGTTTGTAAAAATACAGATCTCTGGTCTCCACCCTCAGAATGTCCAGTGCAGTAGGTCTAGAGTAAGGCCTGAGACTATGCACTTCTAATAATTTCCCAGGTGATGCTAAAACTGCTGGTCCTGGGACCACACTGAGAACTATTATCTCAACAGTCAAATAACTAAAATACCTTCAGATAATGGTAAGTGCTATGCTTTTAGCAAATAAATTTAAAAGCGTAATAGCCTAGAAAGGGCAGCCAATTTAGACTGGGTGGCCAGGGAAAACTTCACTGAGGTGACTTTTGATGTGAGACGTGAATGGTGAAAAGGAGCCAGCCATCTACAAGTCTGGGGGAAGGGCATCCCAAGACAAGGACATAGCAAGTGCAAAGGCCCTGAGCAGGGAACAAGCATAGCATATCTGAGGGACAAAATAAAACATTAGAAGTGCCAGTGTAGCTTCAGAGTATTTTGAAGGGGGGAAGAGTGATACAAGATTGTAAAAAAGTACAGACAGGAGTCAGATTGTGTAGGACCTTATAGACGGTTGTAAAAAGCCTAGTTTTTAAAGGGTAACATAAAGCCATTGGAGAGTTTTAAGCAGGGGAGTCGTATAATTTTATTTTACATTTTAAATATAAACTCTTTGCTATGAAATATCTTTTTTGGCTATTGTGTGGAGAATGTACCATGGTGGGGGGGGGGGCAGGAGGGAAGGTGGAAGCAAAGATAGAAGCTGACAGACCAGTTAGGAGACTTGCAGCATCCTGAGCAGGATTTGATGGGGGAGGGGAAGCAGCAGTGGAAATGGGGAGACATGGTAGCTAGGCGGTGGTGAGGAATTATTGATGGGAGTGATGCTTAGCATAACGCCTTACTCCTTGTAGGTGTTCAGCAAGTAGTCACTGAATGAATGAATGAATCTCCCTTCCTTTCTGAAACGCCATGATTATAATCCTTCATTTCACTAATGAACTGAAGAATATTGTAAATTATCATTCCTAAACTGGATTCCATTTTCTAATTGGGAACAGGGGTTTGAACAAGTGTGTGTGGGTGTATGTGAGTGCGTATTAGTTTGAGTATTTTTGGATATCATATCCCCCTCCATTCTCTAGCTCTCTTTTAAAATATTTCACTGCTACCCTCCCTCCCCCCACTTTTCAGATGGAATGCAGGCTTTCTACAGCTCCCAAAGAATTATTTTCTCTTTGTAAAGCAAATTGACTGTGGGCGGCCTGGGATCTGCAGTTCCCCTGGAAGCTGTAAGGAGTTGGTCGGGGCTCTGCTTGCTGAGAAGGGGCTGGGAGTGACAAGTGCCTCTTCCCTGCTGAACTGAGGGCAAAAATCACTTTATTCCTTTGGGTCGTTTTCACTGAACTGATTTTTATTATTGTTTCCACTGCATCTCTTGCAACTAGAATGAAATGCAATCAGAACGTGGGTTGAGTTTGACAAGCAGAAAGGGCCACGAGCAACTACTGTGGCAAACAACAGCCCTGATCTCTGCAAAAACAGAGATGAGTCAAGCAGCTTCTGCAGATCAAAGGGAACTGTCGTACTGCTCCTCTGACAGCCTTGCTCGGTAGGGAAGAGGATCTCTGAAACACAAGTCATGCCTTCCAGTGCTAGCAAAACTTTTAGAATTCCCTGGGGAAATAAACCACTTTTCTCAGCATGAAGTTTCAAAAGTTAAATATGTAATAATAAAAGCAGAAAACCTGTTTTTCTTTGCAGAGATGGCATTGAAGTACTTGCATGAGTCAAAAGGATTCAAAGGTCAGCTTCCACTTGCTTTAGCTCCAAGGATCCTGGAGGGTTGTGTCTGGTGCCTGAGCACAAAGCTCTTTCTGCTGGTTCCTGCTCATCTCCCACCACTTCATCGCTCTTGTTCGTGGTCCTTTCCTGGTACGGTGTTTTCTAGATGGTGGCCTTGGATAACTCTCTCACATCTTTCTTTATCTCTTTCCTGCAAACCCATTTCTTCTCTCTCTCTAAGAGTATCTTAACCAGCCAAGTACAAAACCAGCCAAATTGCAGAACTTTTTAATATGTTTGCTATTAGTTTTACATAAAAAACTGTATGTTTCACATGTAAACTTATAAACTATTAGTTCTTCATTCTTCATTAAAAATGTAGACAGGTAAAATATGTTATCATTTGTTTCTCAAAAGATAAAAAAATTGTTTTCTTTGTTTTTTTGTTTTTGAGATTTTTTTCTCTTATTTTATTGAAGTATAGTTGGTTTACAATGTTGTGTTAGTTTCAGGTGTACAGCAAAGTGATTCAGTTATACATATATACAAATCTATTCTTTTTCATATTCTTTTCCATTATAGGTTATTACCAGATATTGAATATAGTTCCCTGTGCTATACAGTAGGTCATTGTTGTTTATCTATTTTGTATACAGTAGTGTGTATATGTTAATTCCAAACTCCTAATTTATCCCCCGTCCCGCCCTGTTTTCTTTTTAAAGTACTGATTTCCCCCCTGTGGGCCACTGGCTCCAGTGACGGAGAGACAGAGACAGAGAGAGAGAGACAGAGACAGAGAGAACTGTAGAGAGGAAGGAAGGAAGGAAGGAAGGCCAGCCCCATGCATTTAAATTCCCTCCTGTGAGAGCAGCCTAATTGTGTGATCAGACTTTATGCCTGTTTTAAATAAAGGTGTTTTTTTAATCAGCTATATTCCAGGGTTGGCACTGGCTTGAGAAAGGGAGGTCACACAGGCTTGGCATCAAAAATGAATGTCTGAACAGATGTATATGTATGACTGATTCACTTTGTTATAAAGCAGAAACTAATTAAAAAAATAAATAAATAAACTTTAAAAAAAAAAAAAAAATGAATGTCTGTGTGAATATGTGGGATCTAGAAACTCTTCATCCTCTTTGGAGAGAGACCAAACACAGGGCTGTGTGAGGAAGCATGTGTTCAAAAAGCATCTTTTTTTTTTTTTTTGGTAAGTTTATTTATTTATTTATCTTTGTCTGCGTTGGGTCTTCGTTGCTGCGCATGGGCTTTCTCTAGTTGCGGCGAGCGGGGGCAACTCTTCCTTGCGGTGCGTGGGCTTCTCATTGCAGTGGCTTCTCTTGTTGCGGAGCACAGGCTCTAGGCACACAGGCTTCAGTAGCTGTGGTGTGCGGGCTCAGTAGTTGTGGCTCATGGGCTCTAGAGTGCAGGCTCAGTAGTTGTGGTGCATGGCCTTAGCTGCTCCATGGCATGTGGAATGTCCCCGGACCAGGGCTTGAACCGGGGTCCCCTGCATTGGCAGGTGGATTCTTAACCACTGCGCCTCCAGGGAAGTCCCAAAAAGCATCTTTGAAAGGGAAGATTTCCAGCTAAAAGAGCACACATTCTACACAGTACCTGATGTGTAGCATGGGTGTGTATACCTCTGTGTGCCCATATAAGTGTACACACACACACATATATACACACACATACACACATATACCCCACAGGCTAAGCAGCAACGTTCTGGAGAAGCTCAGCCTTCCATGAATGCTGCCTTTGAACAGGAGCTGGGCACAGTCCCAAGGTGGGTTGGGTAGCTCTTAGCTGCCCATTCTTAATAGTGGCTCAATATATAGATCACAATATTAAAATTATTTACCTAAGTATTGTTTAATTTCATGTGCATGTGAACATATGTGTATATGTTCATTTATTTATTTCAGATTTATTGACTTGGCAGGTTTTAATTTTATAATTAAAAAAGGTTCACATTAAGGAATTTATCCGTGGTGATACTGTTGTTGCCAATTCTCTTTATCAGAAGGAGAGAAGTCTTCAGAATGCACGTTGGAGGGGAAGTGGTATGGAGGGCAGAGCAGGAAGAGCAGGGCTAGGGTACCAAGGGGAATGCAAAGTTGCTTCCTATCTTGAATCACTGCCATAAAATCTCTGCCTACACCTAAGGAGGCTGAGGTGGATTTACTATGAAGATACTGAAGCTTAAACCACAAGACACCCTGCTTGCAGGGTCCAGTGAGAGGCCCTGACAATGTAATCATATAGGCGTATGTTTCTTTAAAAATTCTAAAAGTAAATGGTAACTAGAGTTTTTGTGGTGATCATTTTGAAATGTAGAGAAACACTGAATCACTATGTTGTGTACCAGGAAGTAACATAGTGTGGTAGGTCAGTTATACTGCAAAACGAAGAAACAAACAAACTCATAGAAAGAGAGATCAGACTTGTGGTTACGGGTTGCAGGGAGGTGGGGAGGTGGCAGGGAACCTGGTTGGATAAATGTAGTCAAAGGTACAAACTTCCAGTTAGAAGATAACTAAGTACTAGGGATGTAATGTTACAACATGATAAATACAATTAACACTGCTGTATGTTATATATGAAAGTCGTGAAGAGAGTAAATCTTAAGAATTCTCATCACAAGGAAAAAAGTGTTTTTTCTATTTCTTCAATTTTGTATCTATATAAGATGGTGATGTTCACTAAACTTACTGTGGAAATGATTTCATGATGTATGTAAGTCAAGTCATTATGCTGTACACCTTAAACTTATACAGTGCTGTATGTCAATTATATCTCAATAAAATTGGGGGAGTCCCCTGGTAGTCCAGTGGTTAGGACTCTGAGCTTTCATTGCAGAGGGCGCAGCTTCAATCCCTGGTCAGGGAACTAAGATCCTGCGAGCCCTGTGGCCAATAAATAAATAAATAAATAAAATTGAAAAAAAAATTTCTAAAAGTAAGATATTTTTACTGTAGTCACTTAAAACCACTGTCTCCATTCATTCCTAGTTCCCTTATACCCTCAAGACATGGCTGCATGCATTATTAGATCTAGCTAAAAGGAAGGAAGTTGAGTTGGGGACATATTTAGTTTGGTTTAATGGGATATATTTAGGTGGTTCACAGTCTAGATGTATAGATAAATGTTGCTAGCTAACCTAGTGTAGGAAGGGCTGCCAGGAATACTCTGATCACTCACTCTGCCAACTCACCCACTATGGTGGTAAAACATGAAGGTTCAGGGCCAGAGACCATAAACTGATAACAAAGAGTCCCCCAGTGCCTGGCACCAGACATTGGTGGGTAGTGAAGGAGAGACAAGTTCTGAGATTTACAAAGCCAAAAGCTGGTCTGTAGAAAATTTTTCCAGTTGTCAGACATGCAAAACAGTGTAATTGGACTGTTTGTTTTTCATCAATCCCTGATCAACATGGAAGCTCCCTTCTGTCAGGAATGTACATGACATAGTGCATATAATCACAAACACACCATTCATTATTTCCCTCTTTTTGATGGAACTTGTGCAAAAGAGAATTTATAGGAATTCTTGTGTTTACGGGCACAATCTTGTAGCAGCACTAAAAGAGCTAGTATATCTGTGTGTATGTTGTATGTTTTCTGCGTCCCCCCAAATGCTGACTTATGAAGATATAAAAAATTAATAATAAGCCATTACAATTAGGACATTGTCAACAAACTGGTTAATGAGCATTATTATTTCAAACAGTATCTAAGATTAGTTATTGCACACACACACGAATAACTTGAAATGCCCTGAGATCCTCTAGTGCATATGTGAAAGAAATTTGATAGAGGTTTTCCCAAAGTTAATCATAATTCTAAAAATTTATATGACATTACCAATAATGAATTGAAGCAGAAAGAAACTTTCCTAAACTCTCAATAATATAAAAAATTTTAGTCAACCATTTTAAAAGAAAGACTGAATTATGTTTCTGGTTTTCTTGGCTAGAAAATAGCACAAAATTATTGTCGTATTCAGACACATCCAAAAAGTGCACAGTCGGAAAATGCAAGGAAAAAGTATTAGAGAGGTCTGTCAGGTATTTAAATAATAAACATATTATACTATTTTTCTGAATTTTGTGATGTTGTGGTATTTGTCAGCTTTTAAATTGTGTAATTTGTGATTTATTTTCTCATTCTACGTATTCACTCCCATACCTAATTTTGTTTCATTATTTTCTTTCTTTTTCTTGGTAAGAGTTATCCTTCCTCTCTCCAAAATTGCATAAGGTCCAAGTCCTGAAAATCTTGGCTCTGCTGTCTGTGGCAGAGACACATCTGGACATTGCAGAGGCCATCATATGAGGAGCCCAGAAAATACAGGGATTACCTTGTGACCAGAAACAGAGCCAATTCATACAGCTGTGCCCTAATAAAACCTCTGATTATTAGCCACTCAGAATAAAGACAAAGATTCGACCTTGAAGGTAGGCGTGACAAAGTTCTGGCCAATGGGATTATGCAATGGGATTATTCCAGGTTCCCGATAGGGAGCAGGGCATGCCCTCTACTCCTCCTTTTCTCCCTTCCTGGGTACCTGAGCGAAGATGTAGTGATGAGTATCTTGGCCCTGTGGACAAGGACAACACTCTAAAGATGTTGGATCAACAAGGTAGAAGGAGTGTAGGTCTCTAATCCCATGGAACAGCCCTATCAGTCAGCAAACCAGCCGTGGTCCACTTATAGCCATGTTACTATATGAGAGAGTAATGAAACTTCTGTTTTGTTTAAGCCCCAGTTATTTGGGATCTCCATTTAGGCAGCTGATCTGATATCCTGATACAACTATAATAATAACCCATTACATTTATAGGGCTCTTTATTCTTTGTAAATTCTGGAGCGTCTCTTATCATGAGTAAGTGCTGGTGAGGGGGTGGGGTGGGGAAAGGTCATCACTTAGATGAACCAGGGAGTTGGATGACTTGCCTAGGGGCACACGGGAGATGGGCACGCTACAGCCAATTCACAGGTGAGGACCAGCCCCAGGTGGAAGCCAGATGTGTGCACAGTGAGCCTGGGTGGTGAGCACACTGGGTGTGACCGCTTTTAGCATTCAGAAAGAATTTCTCCCTGACTATTCAATTTGCAAACCCCTAGAGCAGGGACAGTTCACATCCTTTCTTTTCTCATCATCTTGTCCTTTCTATATTTGCTGCAGCACACAGAGAGGGATATAAAATAACGGGAGTGTTTTTGCTTCAAATATAATGTCTCCCTCCCCACCCCTCACCTCCCAGTTCCCTCCTTTGCTTCCTCCCTCCTTAGTAATTCCATCATTAGGCATGGCTGCGCAGACCACGGCCTGGCGGAGACGTTGGTGCTTGTGTGAGGAAGACAACTGAGCAGGGTGGCAGCCCTGTGGGGGTCAAGAAATTGGCCACAAACAAGGGAACTGGGCAAATAAGTAAATATAGTATATTGAGGTTAGTGGGAGCCAGGTTTCTCAACTGTCAGAGAAAAGAGTTATAAAGATGAAAAACAGGAACTCTAGATGTTGGTTGGAATTGGGGGAATCAGTGTGAACTCAGACGCAAACTCAATTCAATCGTAAAGTGTGTGTGTATGTGTAACTTTGTATATACTATATATATAGATATGTACATATATATATATATATATATTTTTTTTTTTTTTTAATTCAAGCTCTGTCCATTGAGAACTCCTGGGAGTAGAGACTGCCATTAGAAATAAGTGTACCATTCTCCATTAAAAGGAATCAGGACTCTTGTGTTAAGTCTGGAACATCTTTCTGTGCCAGAAAGTAAGAAAGTATTCAAAAAATAATGGGAACATTTCAAAAGAACACAGAAGCCAGCTTGAAGGCACTACCACTGATCAAATCTGGGATAATTTGAGTGTCAAAACAAATCATAGTAATAATGGATTACAACCCACTGAATATAATAAGAATCCATGAGTCCATATTGATATAAATAAGGAAACAGATAAGGAGAAGAGAAAGCAGCTTCTAACAAGTTAATGCCAACTAATAAATGTAAGAAAAATAATGGAAGTCAAAAGCCACTGTTTGGCAACCATATAGTAATAATTAATTCAAGGAGGAAATTATCAATGGACATTAAAACCATGGGTGAAATTTAGAGGAGTGGAATATTACGTAATTTCACAATATCTCCTCACAAGATGCTTATTAATTACAAACGGATATACAGCAGAAACTAACACAACACTGTAAAGCAATTATACTCCAATAAAGATGTTAAAAAGAAAATTACAAATGGATAAAGAGTGACTACTTTACAGTAGAGAAGCCTGGCAGACACCACCTTAATAAACGATCAAACTGGGACTTCCCTGGTGGAGCAGTGGTTAAAAATCTGCCTGCCAATGCAGGGGACACAGGTTCGAGCCCTGGTCCAGGAAGATCCCACATGCTGCTGAGCAACTAAGCCCGAGCGCCGCCAACTACTGAGCCTGCGCTCTAGAGCCCGTGAGCCACAACTACTGAGCCCGTGAGCCACAACTACTGAGCCCACATGCCACAATTACTGAAGCCTGCGTGCCTAGAGGCCGTGCTCTGCAACAAGAGAAGCCACTGTAATGAGAAGCCCGCACACCGCACAAAGAGTAGCGCCGCTCGCCGTAGCTAGAGAAAGCCCATGCGCAGCAACAAAGACCCAACGCAGCCGAAAATAAATAAATGAATTTAAAAAAAAGAAGGCACTTCTAAAAATAAGTAAATAAATAAATGATCAAACTTAACATCACCAGTAATAGGACAAAGCCATGTCATCATGTTCCACCTAATGGGATACAGTAAAAGGACCACAGCATCACTTCTGTGCATCACCTGAACCTAATCATGGGAGACATCAGACAAACCTGAATCGAGGGACAGTCTACAAATTAACTGGCCTGTAATATTAAAGAATGTTAAAGGCGGCATAAAGGTCAAGAATGGACTGAGAAATTCTAGATAGGAGACTAAAGAGACATGATAACTAAATACAACACATGATCCTGATTGAATCCTTTTGCTATAAAGGTCATTCTAGGGACAGTTGGCAAAACTCAAATGAGGTCTATGGGCTAAGAGTACATGGTAATTCTTAGTGTGATACCCGCAACTTTTCTGTGAGTTTTAAATTATTTTTTAAAAACCAAATAAAGGGCTTCCCTGGTGGCGCAGTGGTTGAGAGTCCGCCTGCCGATGCAGGGGACACGGGTTCGTGCCCCGGTCTGGGAAGATCCCACATGCCGCAGAGCGGCTGGGCCCGTGAGCCATGGCCGCTGAGCCTGTGCGTCCGGAGCCTGTGCTCTGCAAGGGGAGAGGCCACAACAGTGAGAGGCCCGCCTACCACAAAAAAAAAAAAAAAAAAAAAAAAAAACCAAATAAAATAAACACACAACAAAAAACATAACCAGTGTGTCTAGCAAATAAGTCCTTATGCTCTCCAGGCCCAGCTTGCACACCATTTGTGTGACTTTCCGGAAATCACTTTTTCTGGGTCTACTTTTCCTTATTGCAAAATGGGAGCTTTGGATGTTAACAAATAATCACTTTGGTTTTCTAGACCAAACAAGGTAGCAGCCTCGCCCGGGCCAGTTGTAAAGAAAGGACATGTGGTTGAACACAGGGGCTCCGAGGTGCCCTCCAGTGGCTCTGTGCCCTCTGCCTCTACCACCCTCGAGGGCAGTCCTGGTGTTTACACAAGCAGGTGGTCCCAGTGCCGGTGCTTGAAGGGCAGGCCCAAAGGAGTATGACACAAAATCACAAATGGCTGCAACTAAGATTCTCATACTTGAGGAGCGTTCATTGGAATCACCTGCAGATTCCTGGCAAATCCCATTTCACATGCAGATTCCTGGCAAGTCCTCCCTAACACTGATTTAAACCTCTGGGAGTTTGTTTGGCACCATTAGAAGTTTAGAAGTGGGTAGACTCAAGCTGATGCAGCCGCACAAACCCTGCCAGGGACTTGGGACTCAGGCTCTCTCCACTCCATTAACCTTTACTTGTTATGCTTGTTGCCTCAGGGTTGCAATATGGCTGCTGCTCTTTGAACAAGCCTGACATACTCTCACCCATGAAGTTTGCATTTGCTTTCCCTCTCCTGGAGTCCACTTCCTTACCTCCTTCAGGACTTTGCTCCAATGTCATCTTCTTAGTAAGTGACTACTAAGGGGGTGACTACAACCCCCCAATCCCTTTCCATCACCACCACCATCAGTACCTAGAACTCCCCATCTCCCTTCTCTGCTTTATTTTTCTTGGCCATTCACATTGTCATCTGACCCTGCAATAGGTTTTTCTTGTTATGTTTTTCTCCCCACCCTAAAATTAAGCACTGTGAAGACAGGGGCTCCTGTCTGTTCTATTCACTGCTGTATTCCCAGCACTTAGAACAATACTTGGAATATACGGGTAACAGGTGCTCAGTAAATATTTGTTCAGTGAAAGAATGTACTTCAGGAGGTGCATTTGAGTTCTAGGCAGGAAGAGGATATGGGAAGAGGAGAAATGGGTGATACCTATAATAGGAAAAGCAAAAACATTTCCAGAAATCCCTAGCCAACTTCCACTTGCATCTCCTCAGCCAAAACCATGCCCCATGGCCACCCACTGGTGCAAGGGAGTCTGGGAATATGAGTCTTTTTAGTTGGGTGCACTGCCCTCCTTGAACGAAATTATTTTGTAAGTAAGGAAGAAGGGAAAAATGGATATTGGAAAGGCAACTTGCAGTGTCCACCTCATGGATCTATCCTGGATCTAATAAAGCAGAACCTCTGAGGGTGGTATTTTTGGTGCAGGTGATCTGTTATTAGAAAAATGGCCAGAAAAAAAGGATGAGCCCAGAGCAAATTTTTCTTAAGCCATCCTGGGTGATGAATACACTGGTTGTGAACATCTGTTTTGTTGACTTCCCAGAGCACACTCCACCCCAACTGCTACCCCCATTAACTTTTTTGAGGAATATCTTTATTTCCACCATCACCACCCCATGTACACATGGGTACTGCAGTAGGATTCTTGGAGGTCTTGTTCATATATCATGTTCCCACCCATCTGACCCAAACCACTGAATTGGAATCACATTCCCATGACGTTGGCACTGGGACTTCTAAGTCTCTCCGAATGACTGAGTCATGTAAACAGAGAGCTGCTGGCAGGTGTATTTTCTAAGTCACAGACTGGAGCAGCTGAGGAAACAGCATGAACCCCGCACAGAAAGTACAGTGAGATAGAGAGGGTCTTTGTGGAGTCTGAGTCCCTGGCACTAGGTCGTTCCTGAGAACCGGTTCTGTCCTTGCCCGTGGTGTCCACAGCATGCTTCCGTGTCCTTATTTCGTTCAGGCCAGCTTAAGCGAATCTTTACTAGTGGCCAAGAGTTCTCACTAACACACACCCAGACCTAGGCATCTGAAAACAGAAGGTGCCCAGGTGCCCAGCCTTGGAGGAAGAAGAGAAATATGGCAGTTGCCATATTGACAAGCAAGGGGACCCCAGCCAAGGGTGAGTTCCAGCCCCCTGGCTGGTCTGTGGAACTCTAGAACCGCCTATCTCAGCCACACAAGTGAGCCCACGGCTAACGGGAGGAATGAGTGGTATTAAAATAGGACCTCAAGGTTAAGGGTTTGGAGATTTGGTTTTATTCCCACCACTCTGCCCCTCTGTCCCTGGCTTGCACTACTTGTAGAACATGTAGGGTGCCTATCAGTCCTCAGGTGCAGATGCACTAGAGGCACAGAATCAAAAAATACAGGCTTTAGAGTCTGGAAGTCCAGCTTCATCACTAACCCTACGTCTTCAGCCAAGTTAGTTAATTTCCCTAAATTTCATCAGTAAACCAGTGACAATCATTCCCACCTGGGAGGATTAAACGACTATGGGTGTGTAAAGTACTTAACAACACCTGGCAAATCCCTCGAGCAGCAGAGCCCTGGAACCCCTTTGGATCTCAGGGCTGGAGCTGGCACAGAGGCAGGAGGCCCCTCCAGGAAAAGCATCAGTGCCACAATGGGCACGCGGCCATGCCCTGTGCACCAGGTTAACCTCAGTGCTCTCCCAGGAGTCAGGGCCTCGTGTTTGTTTGTTTGTTTGTTTGTTTTTGGCCGCAGCACGCAGCTTGTGGGATCTTAGTTCCCTGACCAGGGATCAAACCCGGACCCCTGGCAGTGGCAGCGCCGAGTCCTAACAACTGGACTGCCAGGGAATTCCTTGGGCTTCGTGTTTTTTAGCAGCAACTACTTCTCATTTCCTGTAAGACTTCCACGCTACAGGGAGCCGACAACTAGAACCCAGAGGGAGGGAAAGAGGCCCTGGGAAGACAGGATAAGGGGAACTATCAGCAATAGGGAATAATTCAGCACCTACCATGTGCCAGTCATATCGATGTCCTTTACACACATTATTGCCTGTTTTAATCTCTCTTGGCTGATAAACGGAGGAGCAGAAGGGGCAGCGCTGTTAAATGATATTGACAGCTCATCTGGACAGGCAGTTCTAAAATCTGCTAATAGCTCAGAATTAACTGGGAGGGGACCGCTAGCTTAGAACACGAACAGCTGCTGCCACAGCTCGGGCACAGACCTCAGACTAGAGCCTGAGCCCTGCCCCCTCCGCCTTGATGCTCAGATGGAGCCCCTTTTATTAAGCAGCCAGTTCTTTTCCCAGGTGCTGATCACTGCAGCTGGGCTCCAAATACTCTTGAACCCCTCTTGGAAAAAACAAGATAGAGAGAGAAGGGAGAACATAAAAAGAGAAGTAGAAAGAGTCAGAGGGAAGAGAAGGCAGGCAACCAACTCTGTAACGATACTCATTCCTTTATTATCGACTGCGTTAATTTGAACAGGGCTGGGGCCTGCAGGTTGCTGGCAGCACTGAGCTGCAGGTGCATTTCAGCTCAACAGAGAGATCTCATCCTAAGCCAAGAAGACAGAGGGTAATGTTTTATATATATATTTATATATTACATATGTCCTGTATCGTCATATGTATAGAGTGACAAGAATGGGCCACAGCATTGTTAACTGTTGTCCTAAATAAAGACCATAGCAACAGACATGGAAGTTTGGTCCTAATCAAGGCCCTTACTTTGTCAACCAAGTGTTTGATACATCAAAAGGAAAAGAAGAGAAAGAGAGAGAGACAGAGAGACTGAGATCCAGCCACCCCGGTGGCCCTGTTCCCAGCATATCTTACACTGAGTGTAGAGTGTCCCCCGTGGAGGTAAACACACACACAAACACGCGCACACATACACACGTACACAAAACTGCAGGCAGGAGCTCCTCCTCTGACCACATCTTGGGCCCAGCCCTCAGACTGGGGGTGAAGAAGTTGGGTATATTGTGCTGTAAGACTGTGAGGGTCAAGTGACCAGACAATGCAGAGTCGATGTGTCCAGGTGATGAACGGGGCTAACACGTGCGGCTTCATCCACAAATGAGAAAGAGGTCAGTGGGAGAGGCTGCTCAGCGCAGGACTGGAGGTCCCTCTGTGCCCAGGGCCCCTGGGAAATTTCTACACACTGGTCCTGTCCCAGCCACAGCCGAAGCTCTGATCTGAATCCTGAGTCTCAAATAATCTCCTGGGCTCTGATGAAAAATGTTATTTCCTTGAAGGACAGAAGCAAGTGGCAACTGAGTGGCCCAGCCAGCCACCTGGTCCCGTAGTTACAGCAGCAATGACAGCATAACTGAATTAAACCAAACCACAGCTTGGTCCTTAGAGCAGAACGTGAACTGTGCAAGAAGCGTTCATGTCCTGATGGAAAGAGAAAAACCAGGTAGTCGGCCCCTACCGCCACCTCCCACGCCCCCAATTTCAGGCAGACCTGTCAGTTTTGTGCCTTTCCCCCAGTGACAAAACTCCTCATGTTCTAGGAACTGGAGACTCCCATTATCAGGTCGTTTTGAAATCCTAAACCACGTGTTTTCATTCATGATTACCTCTTCACCCTTCCACTAAAATATACAATTAAAAGGTAAGTCAATGAAAGTTAATCTCTCTTTTTTTGGTAGAAATTTACTCGAGGTACCTGGAGACATACCGGGTTGTCACAAAGGAAAGTGAGGAGAACTTCCCTAGGGACCAATGTGCACAATGCTGAAGAAGGGGTCAGTCTCGTCAACAAAACAGTGCCCAAGAAACGTGATTCAGAAACAGGGGTAACGGGCAGAGTTGGCAGGTTGCGCCTGGGCCTCCATCTCCTGTGCTAAGTGAGGGGGAAAAGCAACAGATTCTGTGATACCTTTGTTTAGCCAGAGGGAGAAGGATACTGATCCCTTCCACTGCGAACGGGGATCCAGGCAGCTGCAAGGAAAATGATGAAAGCAGGAAGGAGCAGCATCTCAAAGACGGGCGGTGGCCTGATTGCTCGTCGGCCAAGGTTAGTTCTCCGAGGGGACAGAAACAAAGGGCCGTCCCTCGATGACTGTCCACATTGTCTCTATGACTGTTCCATTTCCTGAAGGTCCCAAGGACGCAGCAACTGGTGGGTTCACAATTCGCATCCACGGGTTGGGAAGGTGGGCAGGAAGCAGAGTTTGGGAAGCCACGAGTTCTTGCCAAAGCTGAAAAGCATGGGCCGTGTGGCTAAGGTCACTGGAGTCCTCGAAAAGGAGCCCAAGAAACCGAAAGCGGTTGTTTGCGACCCAGAAAGTGGAGAGTGGTCTCTCTCCCCCGGAAGCACAGGCTCAACACCATCAGGATGGACGTCTCTTGGCCTCGGTGGACACCTAGCATTTTTCTAGTCCCAGAAAGTGCTCAGGAGCTGCTCACCGACAGAGCAGGAGGAGATGGGAGATTACGGAGCGCGCTGGGTAGAAAAAGCACTCTCTTCTCAGGCTCCGCCGCCCTCCCTTCTGGGGGCAACTGACAGGGAGGAGCATGAGGTCTGATTGGGGCGGGGGGTCTAAAGTCAGAAGAAGAGGAGGCTGTGCGGCGACCATGGCAAGCTCAGGCGAGGGCACCTCTCCCACAAGAACTGCGCTCCACGAATAAATAACATTAATTAAATAAAGGCGGCTGAGAGCCAGCAGAGGCACAGTCTGCCAGATTCTCAACCCGCACACATATGCACATGCGCACACACACACACACACACACGCACGCACGCACGCACACCGAGCGTCAGGCGAGACGATCCAGGGTTGGCTGCCCCTTCCCTGGGGTCTGGGGGATGGGCAGCCCGACTGAATGTTGTCACTCGTGGTCTAGTGCTGTCGTGGGGAGCAGAGCAGCGGAGGCCAGCGAGGCGTGTGCAGTGGGAGGTGGAGGCTGCTGAGGACTCTGGCACCTGCAGGGGAAGGGGGTGAGGTGGGCGAGAGGGGAGGGTGGGGAAGTGCCGGAAACAGAAAAGTGAGGACTTGTCTTTCCCTCATCCTCTCGCTGTAGGAACTTGGCCCCCACAGCCACAGTTTTCACTCTCCCTTCATGCCCTTTGGGTGCAACCCAAACCCTCCTCAGCCTCAACCAGCCCATGGGGTTTCCATGCCTTCTAAGTCCACTGCCCACTCTGACCGTGATGGTACTGACCAGGATCTGGACTTTCGGACTTTAGATGTGGAAGGTCTTTCCAGAAAGCTGTCCAACCGCATGAGCCTCTCCATGTGTAATGCACGGGGGTCTTGTTCTTGATCATGAGAGAATTCCATCTCAAAGACCGCTGGAGGGGACACATCCAACTCCAGAAACATGATGTTCTCAGCCTGTGGTGGGAAAATCAGGCCATACGTGAGCACTGGCCCTGATGCCTGCATCTTCTGGGCACTTGGGAAATAATGGGAGTAGCAAGGGTGATGAGGCAGGTAGAGGAAGCAGAGGTTGTGAGCATCACCTCCCTTGGGCGCTCTCTCCCCTCCCCCCTTCTACTTCCCAGCTTCTTACCCTATACCTGGGGTGTGACCCCATTGCCATGGCAACCCGAGCATACTGGCTGATAGGCCTCTTGTAGCCCACTGCAGATGTTGGCCGCTTCTTCATTTGGCTGTTACTGCTGTAGGGAAGAGGCTATATTTAAATCTATTTCCTCCAAACACAAAGGGAAAATGATATCATGATGGGTTAAGCACCATTCAGGTAGTCAGTAGGCCCTGCAGACTGCAGGTTCTGGAATTTTCTTCTCTTTGCTCTAATACAACCTGACAACTCAAAATAGTATAACACAAGGAGACACATATTTCTTCACTCTTGTTGCTTCAATTATTTTCCACAGTGAAAAGGTTTGACTAAAGGCTGGAAAAAAGAAAGGAAATCCAATCTTATTTCTAGATGTCAGACTCATAGACTGACTTCACACACTATACAAAACCATCAATTAGTGGTTCTGCTTTTTATTTTCCTTCATAGGATTTAACACAATAAAATGATTAGAAACTCAGGCTTGAACTGCAAGTGTTCCAAACTAGCCAAAACAATCTTAAAAAAGAACAAAAGTAGAGGATTCACATTTCCCAGTTTCAAAACTTATTACAAAGCTATAGTAATCAAGGCTGTGTGATACCGGCAGAAGGACCGACGTATGGATCAATGGAATAGAATTGAGAATCTAGAAATAAACCCTCATATTGGGTGGGCCAGAAAGTTGGTTCAGGTTTTTCCATAAGATGTTACGGAAAAAGCCGAACGAACTCTTTGGCCAGCCCGATATTTTCAATCAATTGATTCTCTATAAGGGTACCAAGACCATTCAACGGGGAGTGAACAGTCTCTTCAGCAAATGCTACAGGGACAACTGGATATCCACACACAAGAAAATGAAGTTGGACCCTTCCCTTGTATCATATATAAAAAACTAACTCAAAATTAATCATAGACTTAAATGTAAGAGCTAAAACTATAAAACTCTTAGAATAAAACGAAGGAGTAAATCTTCATGACCTTAGATTAGGCAATGGTTTCTTAGATATGACATCAAAAGCCCAAGCAACCAAAGAAAAAATAAATAGCACTTCACTGAAAACTAAAAACTTCTGTGCTTCAAAGGACATCATAAAAAAAGTGAAATAACAATCTTCAAAATGGGAGAAATTACTTGCAAATCATAAATGTGATAAAGGACTTGTATCTAGAATATATAAGTAACACTTACAAATCAAGAATAAAAAGACAAATAACCCTGTTTAAAAATGGACAAAGGATCTGGGTAGCCATTTCTCCAAAAAAAATATACAAATGGCCAATAAGCACAAGAAAAGCTCAACATTATTAGTCATTATGGAAATGCAAATCAAAACCATAATGAGATACCACTTCACAGCCACTAGGATGACTATAATCAAAGAAGACGGACAATAGCACATGTTGGTGAAGATACAGAGAAATCAGAAACTTCATGCATTGTTGGTGGGAATATAAAATGATGCAGTCACTCTGGAAACAGTTTGGCAGTTTTTCAGAAAGTTAAACATAGAGTTGCCATATGACCTAGTACTTCCACTACTAGATACATATAATCGAGAGAATTGAAATCATGCCCACACAAAAACTTGTATATAAATGTTCATAGAAGCATTATTCATAATAGCCAAAAAGTAGAAATAACCCCAATGACCACTGACTTATGAATAAATAAACAAAATGTGGAATATCATAGAACGGAATATTATTTGGCAACCAAAAGGAATGAAGGACTGATGCGTGCTACAGGGTGGATGAAACTTGAAAACGTTTTGCCAAGTGAAAGAAGGCAGACACAAAAGACCACATGTGACATGATTCCAATTATATCAAGTATCTGGAATAGGTAAGTCTATAGTGACAGAAAGTAGATCGGTGGTTTCCTAGGGATGGGGACACTGGGGAGAATGAGGAGTGACAGCTAATGGGTTTGGAGTGATGAAAATGTTCTGGAATTAGATAGTGGTAATGTTATACAACTCTGAATATACTAAAATCCACTGAATTATGCCCTTTAAAATGGTGAATTTTATGATATGTGAATTACATCTCAATAAAGGTATCATTTATAAAACATACAAAACAAAACTCAGGCTTGGCTTTTTTTGTTTGTTCTTTTGGCCGTGTATCGTGGTCTGTGGGATCTCAGTTCCCCGACCAGGGACTGAGTGCTGAAGGCACTGAACCCTAACCACTAGACCACCAGGGATCTCCCAGGCTTGGCTTTTAAAAAGTGCATATTCTTTGACCCAAATTCCCACTCCTACGAATTTCCCTAAGGAAATAATCAGAGATAGGGACAATTTATAATCAGAGATAGGGACAATTTATAAGCAGAGATGTTTGCTGCAATATTATTTACAAATGCAAACAATTAGAAACAACCCAAATGTGCACCAATAGGGACCAGTTTATTATTCAGCCAAGTGAAGGAATATTATGTAGTCATTTAAATCGTCTTATGGCTCTATGTAGACATGAAAAGGTTTCCACAACATATTAAATAAAAAAGCAAATAAAAAGATGAAGTTGTTTTGTTTCGTTTTTAAAGGAGTGTATGTACGTGCGTGGATGCTTAGAAAAAAGTCTGGATATTCAACAAAATGTTAACAATGATTGTCTTTGGATGGAGTGATTATGGGTGATTTTTATTACCTTTATGCCTTTCTGCAATATCTAAATTTTTACAATGTATTGTTAATTTTATATCTCATAAATTATTTCAAATACCCAGAAAAGCATAGAAAGTAATATATATCTGTTCGCCTATCATCCAGCTTTGTCAAATCTTAACATTTTATTATACTTAACACCAAACCTTTAAGAAATAAAATGTAGACACAGTTTTTAAGTTCCATCACTTTCCTTCTCCAGAATTAATCACTCTCGAGTTTTGTGCTTATCAATGTCAGGCATATTTTTATACTTATTTATATATGTGGATATTCATAAACAATATATATGGTATCTCTATGCCTATTTCTAAATTTTGTACAGTATGATATACATACTATATTGTTTTGTGTCCAACAAACATGTCTTTTATATTTATCCATGCTGCTCTACATTAGATGATTAAAGTTTAACTATATTGACTACCTTAAGGTTTCAATATAGCATTTTATATGTTATATATATATATATATATGTATTTTAATATATTCTCTTGTTGATAGACATCTAGGTCAATTCCTTTTTCTCTCTCCCCTTCTATTTAACACAGTGCTGTCGTGAAGAGTTCTGTATAGGTATCTTGAAGTACATATTCAAGTTTCCCTGGGGTATATACCCAGGAACGGAATGGTTCCGATGTGCATTTTCAGCTCTACCAAATTGCCAAATTGCTTTTCAAAGTGGCTATATACCTACGAGAAAGTTCCCATTGCTCTATATCCTGGCCAACTCATGGTATGTTAAGACTTTTTACTCTTAGCAACTTAATGAGTGTGAGGTATTTTATTATTCAAAACAAAGATAGGAAAGAAAACACGTTATTTCCACTAAAAAACATAATACAGGGTTTGGAGTGAGGTAGATCTGAGTTTGAATGTTGGCGCTACCCCTTACAACTTTGTTACCTTGGGAAGCGGCTTAGTATCTCTGAGCCTCAGATATCCCATCGCTATCCTACAGAATTGCTGAGATTAAACAAGATAAGCACTTAGCACAGTACACCGCAAGGGCTCAACACGTGGCAGCTGTGATGATTATTAATTCTCAATTCCACTTGCTAATTTCAAACAGGGATACAGATGAGCAACGAAAAGAGCCAAAAGGCAGACAGAAGACAGAAGAGAAGAAACAGGCTGAGTAATCCAGAGATAGGACATTCTGTCCTTGAATAGGAGAACAAGCCGTGCAGGCGCCGACGGAACAATGCCCGCCTTCTGCGGCAGACAGTAACGAGAACCACATTCCCAGGGTTTTTTTTACCAAGTGTATATAAAAGAGTGCTGGATCCCACCTAGGATCCCCGCCGACCCCTCTTCATAGATGAAAACAAGGAAGATGAGGCTGTAGAAGCCCGAGCTGGTTCTGCTGCTATGGACCCTCTGGAAGGTGGGCGGGCTGTGCATGTGGAGAGTGGCAGCGCCAGGGGAGGGGAGTGGGAAAATCAGTAAAATAACTTATCATTTATAAGGTGCATCTGTGCATCCCATTTGCACTTTACAACCTCCTGAGGCGCAGGCAGGGCAGACAAGGAGACTGAGGCTCAGAAAAGCAAAAGCGCTTTTGTGTCCAAGATCATACAATTAGGAAGAGACTCGGTATTGATTCTTCCCAAATACTCTTTTTAGGATGCCAAGCTGTCTTTCAGGAGCGCACACAGAACAGCCTGGGCCTGAGTGTGCCTTGAAGGCTGCAGGCTCTGGGAACAGGACAGGGGGACAGGGCTGGGTGAGCAGAGCAGTGGATCAGGGTGAATTGGCAGCCTGACCCAATAAAGATGCCAGGGCTATTCTGGGTGGCAGGTGGGAAGAAGGGGGTGGGGGAGGGGAGTCTGTAATTGGGACACCAAGCTTCCCATCTACTCTCTCCTCTGCCTCAGGCCTACTTTCCATGATTGATCCCTCTGTAGTAAGCAGGTTGTGGCTGACAGCCTAGAGTGGAGGCCTGGCTCTGCGAGGATCCACCCCTCTTGAAAGAAACCCACAACAGCTATCCTGTGCGTCGTAGATCCTCAGAGTTCTCTTATGACCCTCCCTCCACATAGCTTCTATCACGAGATTATATATATTTTCCTCTTAATATTAAAAAGTTCTCTCTCAGTCCCATCTCAGAGGCTGACCCCAATTTCATTACCAGCTCTGTCTGCTCACCACCTTTCTCCCCTCCTGTTCTGAAAACCGGCAGCCAACATCATAGGGTGTGTTTTCCTTCTAGGTCCCTTACAAGTACCTGACACAGCACATCTGACTTTTCTCCATGATTGGATCCCTCCTTCCCTGCAGGTGAGCTGTCCACCCTGCAGCATCCCCCTGCATGTCTGAACGCCCACTCTTCTTCTCAGTTCCCCCTCACACGGCACATGGCCTGCCTGGGCAGGCAAAAACTTCTCCCTGTTTCAGATTCTTTTTCAGCTGTCACAGGCCTGTGAATGAATCTAGGGACTCAACTCAGAGCTGAGCATGTTCTGACTGAGGTAAACTTTGCCTCTGTAAGGAAACCAGTTTAACTTTCTATCCTGATTCTATTTAGAGCAAGGAATGCTCTGCTCTCTCTCTCTAAATTTGGAGGCAGCCTGATTTAAAGATCAAAATCTAGAGCAAAAGCAACAAACCAAACTGTCCTTCTATGGCACTTGTAAGGCATGATGGCAAATTGGTTTCTCTGGAGTGCCCACAGTTATCATACTGGCTTACTGTTACTACTGCAGCCATTTATGGATCATCTCCTCTGTGCCAGGTACTGGCCTGGAACACCCTCCACCCCACCTCCAACACGCACCACACACATTATCTCACTTCAATCTTGATAATCCTGCAGAGATTTTTTTTTTTTTTTACTTTATTATCCCGACTTTGCAGGTGACAAAACTTGGGTTCAGAGAGGTTAAAAAACCTTCTCAAGGCAGAGCAGGGACTAGAATTCAGAACGTTCTAAATCCAAATTCCAGTCTCTTTCTACTGCACCATGATACTTTGAAAAGAATCTAGGAGAGCAGGGATTGCAAAAGGCAAATGGCTAAATTACAAATAGAATTTTGTGAACTGTAAACCATGGGCTACAGACATTGCCAAATATACAACCCTTAGAAGACAGTTTTGTATAAACACAATTAAAAATAAGGTCCATGATGAGTAACCAAAAATAAAAGGTCATATTTGTAAAATAGTCATGGTTAGAGCTGGCTGCAGAAATGTGTTTTGCAAAGTAATTTTAACGCAAAATTGTTTGTGATTGTGGAAGGGACCTCACCTGAAGTTATTGTATACAACTAGCAGTGGCCTAGAGATAGTGGAGAAAAAAGAAAAAGGGATAGACGTCCAAAATAAGTTGATACAGAGTGTGTTTCAAGAGCTCCCCGACAATAACTCCTTGTTTTAAAGAGAGGCGTGGGGAAGAGTGTGTGGGGTAAATGCTTGCAGCTAGTGGAAGAGGGGTAACGTTTTTCCAACAAAAGCTCTCCAAAGGGACGGTATGACTTTCGGTAATTTCTTTCCAACAATGCTTTTTTCCTCTCCTTTTGAGCAGCCTTCAGTGTTCTAATCCCCAGAACACCACAGGCCAAACTGAAGCAAAATATTCCACACTTGAATTGAGCAAATGGGAAATGCCTTGATTAGTTAAATATGCTTTGGGAAGAAAGAGGTTTTTCAGCCCTGATTAAGTTATGTTGCAAACAGTGGGACCCAATCCTCCCAGAGAGGCAGCTTGTTCTACAGTCTCAGTCCACAGGGCTCCCCGAAATGCGGGAAGCTGCGTCCAAGGACCTGTCCACCCTCAGCCTTCCGCTGTGAAAGGAGGGGCTTGGGGCAAAACATCTCAGAGATCCAGGCCAGTGACTCTTACACCGTGATGCTACCCTGGGGCTCTCTGTTGCTGAGTCACTATCATGCTTGGGAATTCCAATTAGGAGGGAACTGTTTTTACTTTATTTTAACCACCAACTGCTGCTATACAAAAGTAATTTTAAAAAAAATGAATTTATTGAGATTGAATTTATTTAAAAATGAATTTATTGAGCTGTCAGAGCTTGAGGATTTTTGGCTGCACCGTGCGGCATGTGGGATCTTAGTTCCCACACCAGGTATCAAACCCGTGCCCCCTGCAGTGGAAGCCTGGAGTCTTAACCACTGGACCGCCAGGGAAGTCCCAGTAGAAAGTAATTTTAAAAATTTGTTTTGTATAGAAACTTCCTAGATCTATTATTACTTTTCCTTTTTTTATTGTAATTTATTTATTTATTATCTATTTTTGGCTGTGTTGGGTCTTTGTTGCTGCGTGTGGGCTTTCTCTAGTTGCGGTGAGTGGGGGCTACTCTTTTTTGTAGTACGTGGGCTTCTCATTGTGGTGGCTCCTCTTGTTGCGGAGCACGGGCTCTAGGCGAGTGGGCTTCAGTAGTTGTGGCATGCAGGCTCAGTACTTGTGGCTCACGGGCTCTAGAGCACAGGCTCAGTAGTTGTGGCACACGGGCTTAGTTGTTCCGTGGCACGTGGGATCTTCCCAGACCAGGGCTCAAACCCGTGTCCTCTGCATTGGTAGGCGGATTCTTAACCACTGCACTGCCAGGGAAGCCCTATTATTACTTTTCTTTTGTATTTTTGTGATTTTTTTTTTAAGTTCTGAGATAAATATTATTTATTGCAGTTATCAGACAATGGACAAGTGACATTAGAAAAAAGAAAATAATTTGTAGTAGTAATTCAGAATAGCATGTAGTTGACTACCTGGTACTTATTAATGTCTTTTTGAAGTAATTTATTTATTGGAATTTTTCTTAAAGAAATCTATATTACCTGTTTATATTAACCGTATTTAAGTACAGTGGAGAACACTGGGATGTCACAATTGCCTTAATACCTTTTACCCTTACCCAGATATATTTTGATATTTTCTACACAAAATATATACTCTCTGTATTCTGAGGAGGTACATATATATTCTGTATAAAACAGCATGTTTAAGTTGTGAATATACTTAACCATAATTTTGAAAAAGCTTGTAAAGGTATTTATATCTTTACAATTTTAATATAAAATTTTAAGGGAACACAGTCTATTTGGGATCCAGTTAGAAGCGCTGCTAATAGAGATGTACAAATGCAGGCTGGGGAGCAACTGTGTGCAGATTTAAGTCAAAGGGGTATGTATGTCGAGACCAGTTCTTCCCGAAGAGTTATGGGAAAGAAAACACTATAGTGTAAGCTAAAGCCCACTGCCTGCTTTGAGCCCGTTTTTGTTTGTTTGTTTGTTTATTTGTTTCTTTGTTGTTTTGGCCTCCTCGTGGCATGCAGGATCTTAATTCCCTGACAAGGAATGGAACCTGTGCTCCCTGCAGTGGAAGTGTGGAGTCCCAATCACTGGACCACCAGGGAGTTCCTCACAAGCAGCTTTTGAGGAAAGAACCGAATTCTTAGGCTTCCTAATGGCAAAGAAAACACTGAATCTTTCTCTCTTTGCATTATTTTCCGAGAGCAAGAAGGATGGTGGGGGGAATCAGAAGAGAAAGGAAAGGTGGGAAAAGAACATCACAGGCAACTCCCTCCGCCCAGAAAGGTTCTGGTTCGGAGGCCTAGAAAAGGGCATGTAAAGAGCACAAATTCACCTTTAAAGCAAAGAGAGGGATAAGAGGCTAGGAAGGGCAATAGTTCAACAGTAAGCAAAGATACCAATCTATATTTTGGAGGACTTCTTTCTTTTTAAAAGTTGTTACTGGTATCTACTCTAAAAATTATTTAACATGTGCTATTTTAAGATAGCTGTTTTTGGGCTTCCCTGGTGGAGCAGTGGTTGAGAGTCCGCCTGCCGATGCAGGGGACACGGGTTCGTGCCCCGGTCTGGGAAGATCCCACATGCCGTGGAGCGGCTGGGCCCGTGAGCCATGGCCACTGAGCCTCCGCATCCGGAGCCTGTGCCCCGCAACGGGAGAGGCCACAACAGTGAGAGGCCCGCATACCGCAAAAAAAAAAATAAATAAAAATTAAGATAGCTATTTTATTTTTTTTAATCTGTGAATGGTTTTTCAGTGTATGCAAACCATTTTATTTCTGCAAAAAAAGAGAGAAAGAAGTTATTTAAAAGGTTTTTTAATTTAAAAGTTATTCGAGTAAAAGGAAGAAAGTAAACTTAAAAAAAAACAGAACAAAGAATGGAAATTCATAAACATTAAGCAGAAAGCTTATTTTAGCTTCAGGCAAAGCACCCACCATGCTTTGAAGTCTGGATTGTGTGCTTAGGTGGTCAAGTAAAAATTGCAGGGACAATGTTTTGAGAAATGAATAAACTCCTCTGAAGCATGAAATTTTCAAAACTCAAATCAAGATCCATTCTCAGTTCCAGATTAAAGGAGATGGAACAGGCATGACAATTAAATGCAATGCACCATCGCAGGTGAGCCGGTGGGGGAATTGCTGTAAAGGACATTATTGAGGTAACAGAATTTCCTGAATTTGATCACTGTACTGTGGTTATGTAAGAGAATGTCCTCACTCTTAGGAAATATGGGTAAAGGATTGACTGTCTGCAACTTAATCTCACATGGTTGAGGGGAGGGGATTAATAAAGCAAGATGTGGCAAGATGCTAACAACCGGGGAGTTTGGGTGAAGGGTATACGGGAATTCTTTGTACTATTCTTGCTTTTCAAAATTAAAAATTTTTTAAAAACACACGCCTTCTCAGAGCGTCTCTCATCCCATCTCTATCCAATGTAAAGAAATTCCTCCACCTACAAACTTTAAACTCAAGAACTCTGTAAGCACAAAATAACTCTACAAAGCAGAAGCCTCACCAGCATCTTCCTCCAGCAGATGGTGCTGGAGTAGTAGTTTTTGAACCTAGCTTCCTGTAGAATCAGCTGGAAGCCTTGAAAAAAATTTTTTTAAGCCCTGAGATCCACGCAAGACCCTTTAAATCAGACTCTCTGGAGCCCAGCTCACAGGTGATTCTAGTTGCAGCCAGGGTGGAGAACTTCTGCATTAGATGAGGTACTACTGCAGGCCTCCATTTAGATTGGAAAGGTGGATTTAAAGCCAAACTGATGCCATTGAAAAGTCCTTTACTCATGAACTTGCCACTTACAAACTTGTGTAGGATCAGCCCTTCAGAAAGTAGACAAATTAAGTAGGCATCTGTTGCTCCAGTGAGAAGCTGTACACCTCTACAGCTAGCTTCCCACCCCAGCTTTGGGGA
Organism: Mesoplodon bidens; assembly: GCF_964165515.1. NCBI lineage: Eukaryota > Metazoa > Chordata > Mammalia > Artiodactyla > Ziphiidae > Mesoplodon > Mesoplodon bidens. The sequence continues at coordinate 68,903,034 of NC_138170.1, read as the reverse complement.
GACTCCTGCCCTATCTTGGCATTAATATTCCTAGGATAGATAGAGCAAGGAATCTCTAGGGAAGTGCATTGGTGTCGGGCCTCCTGAGCACCTCTGTACACAGATTTTCAATGAAGGGACGGTGGTCCAGCTGGGTAAGGTAGTCACTCTGTTGGGTTTGAATACCCAGTCTTGCTCTTCATAGCCACCAGCAGAGGGAAATGCACACCCAGAGCTAAATGCACTTAGCTCTGTTACCTAAGAGCCAGGATGTGGAAACAGGTGGAAATGCTGAATCACCCAGCTGAGTGAGGCTACAAAGACCTCACATCTCTATCATTTCTTGATCTGATGACTTTTCTGTATTCCCCACTGGACTGTGAGCTCTGACTGTGTCTGATTTACCTTCCATCTGCAGAGCCTCCTACAGTGTCCAACACATAGTTAGTGCTTGGCAATATTATCTGTTGTTGCTGTTTTTGGCATCTGACAAATGAATACTCACCAGACTGGCCAAATGTTAGCCAGCTAGTGTTTTCTGCATCCCAGACCAATGAGACACTGTACTTGACACTCCTTCCTTCATGGAGACCCCAACATTAGGTCCTGGGAAACCCATCCTCCATCTGCATCCTTCCCAGCCCTCCCCAATCCACTAAAACCTCCGTCTCCCCCAGGCCCCTGGCCACCCCGGGCCTGGGGCGAGCTGGCAAGTCCCTAGGCCCAGACAGCTGGTGAAAGACTCACGCTCCACCGGGCATGAGGGGCTGGAACTTCCATTGCTCCTCCTCGCAGTCCAGGAAAAGCCGGTTCATGATCTTGTTCTTCTCCTCAGGGGGGATGAAGTTCTCGATGATTAGGTACCTGGGAGCAGGAATGAGGTACAGAGGGGACCACATGAGACCACACAGTGTATATGAAGGTTGAAGGATGAGAAAAAAGAAGCAAAGAGGCAGAGGGAACAGAGAAGGTGGAAAAAACAAAAAGTCGAGGGGAGGGAATCCCTAGAGAAATAATAGAGCTTGAAAATCACAGTTTCTAAGGCAAAGATTATAGACTCAGGGCCTTAGGAGTTACTTCTGGGCAGCACCCCGCATGCACTTTGTGGGGTTCATCAAATGCAGGCCGAGGAGAGGACGGAGGAAACAGGAGGTAGAGGAAACTCCAATGGGCCCCTCCCCCATCCCTCAGACACATTCTGTTCTAAGGTACATGGACATGGATGAGGAGACAGTTGGAATGAAGCCTTCAGGAAAGAGAGGAGCCTGTCAGGGAGAGGCCCAGGGCCTGAGGGATGCCTGTGGGAGCCCCAGGTGGAAAGAGGAGGGGCCCTACTTGAGCTTGAGCTCCCGGGTCTGCTCATTCTGCGCCTCTTCCAGGTCCTGCCGCACGCGGATGTACTCATCGTGCTGGTCCTGGATCTCCGCCTTCACCGCCTGCAGCTTGGCGTAGAGCTGGGTGGGGACAGGTGCAGCTCAGAGGCTGTGCAGTGTGGCCAGCCATGTGGCTCCGCTCACCCAGCCTGGGTCCCGACAGCTGCAGGCTCGGGGTCCGCCAGCTCGGTCCAGGATGAGCCCAGGGCCCAGCTCTGAAGTTCCCTCCTGCCCCACCGTCCGTCGGAATGGGTTATTCTAAAGGCTACCCTGACCCTCCCACACTGTGGCCTGTTAACCTGCTCTCTCAGCTACTGTCCACATCGTGCAATGTTCACATCTGAAGGGACCCGAGGGACCTTCTGGTCCAGCACCCCCTTTTATAGGTGAGGAAACTCAGACTTGCTCAAGGTCATACAACGAGGTAACAGAAGAGCCGGAATCAGGACGCGAGTATCAGGACTGCCGTCCAGGGCTCAGGGAAGGAAGGGAGCCTCAGCCAGTTTGCAAGGTGACCCCTCCTACTCCTGCCTCTCCAGCGGCTCTCAAAAGTAGGGGTGTGGGGCTTCCCTGGTGGCGCAGTGGTTGAGAGTCCGCCTGCCGATGCAGGGGACATGGGTTCGTGCCCCGGTCCGGGAAGATCCCACATGCCACGGAGCGGCTGGGCCTGTGAGCCATGGCTGCTGAGCCTGCGCATCCGGAGCCTGTGCTCCGCAACGGGAGAGGCCACAACAGGGAGAGGCCCGCGTACCACAAAAGAAAAAAAAGTAGGGGTGTGGAGGGCAGCTCCAACCTCCCTGTCCCACTCCTAACCCACTGACAGGTATGTCCCTGGAAACTGCCACTGGAGCTGGGCCTCTGCCTGGCCTGCTCTGGGGCAGCCACCTCGGCAATCTAAGGGCTCTCCAGGGTCTTCCCAGAATCCAGACTGGAATTTGCCACTTCCTGCCCTAGGGCCTCAGCTCATGCACACGTCTTTCCCTGGCCATGGACTTCGCAGGGTCCTGGCGGCCAACACTCTCATCCCTGGAGAGTCCTGTGCTCCCTCTCTGAGCGCTCCCAGGCTCGAGTCTCCTCAGGTTTCCCCACCACTCCCCTGGCCTGCTCTGTGCCTGGTTATCCATACTGTGACTCACTGGTGACACCAGAGTAAAGGGGGAAGTTACCCAGGATCACGAGGATGGCGACCCTGGAGAGTGGAAGTAAAAGTGTTCCCAGCCTGTCCGGCCCCTCCTGGCCCAGGAGGAAAGGCTCTATCCCACCCCACCCAGACCCCCGCCTCCCCCTGCTCCTCACCCAGCACCCACACAGTGTAACTCAGGGGGTCAGCAGTCCAAGCAAAGTGGGGAGGGGTCGCTAAAGCACACTCCCCTGGGGCAGGTGACGTCTCGGGCAGAGGCTTGCCAGGCCCTTACACACCTTGACCCAGTTCTGTGTGGCATCTCACCTTCTTGAGTTTCTTGGTTTTGACCTCCACCTCCTGCTGCAGGGACGTGTAGGTGCCCCGGAGCTCCATGGTCTCCTCGTCTCGGAGCATCATCTCCTGCTGCATTTCCCGTTCGCGGCGTTTCTAGGCCAAGGCAGGGCGCAGGGCTCAGCGGAGCAGCACGTACTGGGGAGCTCTGCCTATCATGGAACCTGGCTTCGTCATGACCACAGGTGCCAGGGGGCAGCAGGGAGCGTCCCACGGCCCACATCCATTGCTCCCACCCCACCCTCGATGGGGCCTCTCTGAACCTTCTTCTCAGCTCATATGGCCACGCTTTTGCCAAGGCACTGCCCCCACATGGAAGGAGACCTCAGCCCTAACAGCTGGGGCATTCCAGGGGTGTCAACCACGTATACCGATGCCCGGATATACTGGCTTTCCAGCTGCCTCAGCCTCTCCCGTGTAGTATCACAATTGATTGGTAAGATCAACAAACTGTGGTTCTTGATGATTTAGGACACAGTCCTGCAGTTGGCAAAGAACTCACACCTTTGTGGAAGGCCCAGGAATTAGTACCAGGTGCCTTACGGAGGCTGTCGTCATGGAGAGCCACCACCTGGGCAGTGGACCCATGGGATGCCGGGCAGCATGCCTTAGGTTCTCAGCACTGTAACTCCAGGGATCCTGAGTCCATGATGGCTCACTGCCCTAAGCACCCCAGTGCGACCTCAAGGCCATGCGCCCCCTCCCACCCAACCCAGGGACCCGAAGCCCCCAGCCCTACCTGCTCGGCAATCTCCTGCCTCTTCAGTTCCAGCATCTTCTGCTGTTCATTGGTGTGATCCATGATGTTCCTGCCCCCGATGAGCAGCTTGCTCTCCATGGCCTGGGGACACAGAGGGGTGAAGAGATGGGCTTTGGGGCTTTTCAAAGGGCCACAGCAGCCCCAGCTTGAGAGGTTTGGTTTCTCTGTTTTGTGGTCCTTCCAGGAGGGGACAGAGGATGTGTCCCAGGAGGAGCCTCAATACCCTTATCAAGAATGAAGTTTTCCCCTCCAGCCTCCTGGGCCCCAGCACAAGGCTCCCATTCTCAGCAGGACCATTAGGTGAGACAAAGAGAGGGAATCCCTCAGAGAATACAGGGCACCTGATCTGTTTGCTTTGGCTATGGAAGCTTTGCTTTGGATATACGGAAGGCTGGTTCACCATGCTTGGGAAGGGAGTGCGGGTGGCAATCTAATCCTGGCAACAGGACCCAGCTGGTGTTAGGAGGCGGGGAGACACCCAATACAGTCACTGGGCAGCCCGGCCCTTTAGGTAACTGGCTCCTGACTCAGGCAGGGTGTTCTCACACAGGCAGCAGGAAAGGCTCTAACCTTCAGCTGGAAAACAGAAGAAAAGCCAAAGGGAGAAGACTCTGCAGCACTAAGGGGCACATGGGGCCCCAGAAGCAGCACGAGCTTTGGAGATGGCCAGAAAGACTTGGGCTTTACCCACCAATTGCAAGGTCTGGGCCGACTCATCCGTCACCTCTCACGTCCATAACCCTGGAGCCGCCTCTGCTCCCGGGAGGAAAGCCACAGCAAACATCTGCTGAGTGCTACCACTACCTGCCAGGTGTCTCCATCCTCACCCCCAGAGAGACCCAGGCAACAAGTAAAGAAACTGAGAGGAACTAGCCTCAGGCCATGCAGCTAGTTAACAGGGGTGAGATCTGAGCTCCACGCCAGTCTCCTCACTGAGCCCCTGTGCTCTGTGCAGCACCCCCAGCCCGACCCAGCGCTTGGCACAGACATTCCATAGATGCTGGTTGAATCTGAAGCTTAAATAATAAAGGACTAGGGGAAACTGTGTAAGTTGTGAGTACATTAAATGCATTTTCAGGGACTTCCCTGGTGGCACAGTGGTTAAGAATCGACCTCCCAACACAGGGGACACGGGTTTGAGCCCTGGTCCGGGAGGATCCCGCATGCCGCGGAGCAACTAAGCCCGTGCACCACAGCTACTGAGCCTGTGCTCTAGAGCCCACGAGCCACAACTGCTGAGCCCACGTGCTGCAACCACTGAAACCCACGTGCCTAGAGCCCGTGCTCTGCAACAAGAGAAGCCACCGCAATGAGAAGCCCGCGCACCGCAACGAAGAGTAGCCCCCACTCGCGGCAACTAGAGAAAGCCCGCGCGCAGCAATGAAGACCCAAAGCAGCCAAAAATAAATAAATAAATAAATAAATTTTTAAAAATGCATTTTCATTATTGCTAGTCAGAGGGTGCTGCCCGGGGCGCGCCAGCTGTCCTCTGATTTCATCCCAGGCCTCCTGGAAGGTTGAAATCACCTTGAGCCACTGACCTGCCTGAGGGCTCTCCAAGCAGGGTGTGCTGGCAGAATAGGGGAGCAGGGGGTCCCTGTACCATCCGTCATGGAGGACAGAGCAGGACAGGGGTCGAAGGTTGCTTTTGTGGGGTCAGAGGTTGGGCTGTGTGAGGGTGACAGAGGACACTGAGTGAAGCAGGGCCAGTCAGAGCCGCCCCACGCAGCCTGAGGGAGCTGTTGCCAAGCAAGGCACCCTCCCCGTGGCAGCGTAGCCAGGGCTGCACTAGTACCTCCCCCAGACCCTGCTCCTGGCTACCATCTCACCATCCACCCACCTCCACAGCACAGATTCCTTCTCTCTCACGGTCACACTTGTCCACCCTTTGCATGAGTGACTCCTTAAATTGTGTGCCCCAGACACCTTACCCGCCTCACCTGAGTCCCCGCCCTGCAGCTCACTCACCCCCTTCATCTGGCCAGTCATTAAATCCCATCAAGTCTGTCTTCTTGGTACAGCTCACCTCCTTCCCTCCTTTTCATCCGCATCACAATGGCTCACTTCACTGCGGTCCCCATGACTCACCTGGATCATTGCCAGGATCTCCCCCCACCTCAGTTTCCCCTTCCAGCCCTCTCCACATGACACCCAGGGGGATCCGCCAACCACACAAGTCTGAACGTGCCTCTCCTCTGCTGCAAACTATTGAAAGGGCCTCCATTCCTTGCAGGATGAACCACAAAGTCTGTAGCAGTTACTGGCCCCGTGGGCTGGTCTCACCTACTCCCCACATGTGCTCTGTGCTCCAGCTTTGCCGAAAGAATCCCAGCCCCCTGAGTGGGCTGTGCCTTTTCACAAGACCAGGCTTCTCTCCCTGCTTCACATCCACCTGGAAAATGGCTACTTCTCCTGCAAGACACAGCTTGAGCATCCTGGGAAGTTTTCTCTGATTCCCTCAACTCTGCACATTTCCTCCCTTAGGCCTCCTCAATAGCTAGGACACTTTCCTACTATTTTCCCATATTGTCCCATCATTTGTTTACATCCTGTCTCCTCTGTGTGCTCCTTCAGGTCAGGAATCATGTCTTACTCAGATCTGAGTTTTGGGACTTAGCACAGTGCCTGGCACATAGTAAATGCTCAATATGTTTGATGAACAGAAAGGACTCCTTGGGGTAGCCTCAGAGGAGGGCTTCCAGGTCCTTTCTCTGGGCTCACTCATCCAGAGCAGAACTGGATCTTCACCTCAGCTTCTCCTTCAATTGGTCAACCCACATGCACTGGCTAAGGGGCAGAGAAGCAGGGTCTGGGCATCTGGGAAGCCTGGCAGGAGGAGTGGGCTGGGTGTGAAGAGGGAGGAAGGAGGAAGGCAGCAGCTCTGCTTGTCCACAGAGGAAGCCCCCGACTGCTGCAGGCCATGGATAATTGATCCCTCTAACTGTAATGGCATTTGGGGGGACCTGGTATCTGGCCTGGTCCCCCATTCTAGGACACACCTGCCCGCTCCAGCCCTGAGTCCTCACACTTCCCTTGGCATGTTATACGGCCCTAGTGTTCTTCACTCTTTGCCACTGAATAGAAAGACACCAGTTCTCAAAATAGATTGCATGTTAGAATTGCCTGGGGAGCTTTTAAAACTCCCAGTGCCAGGCCACATGGCAGGGTTATCTTGGTCCCTTCCCCTTACAACTGGCAGTGAGAACTCCCAAGCCAGATGCTCTAGAGGAGACTCTAGTAAGGAAGACACAGGGTGACAGCTGATGCCCTGCTTTTTCCTACCTGATGTAAAGACTGGGAATAAGGATGGAGAGAGAAGCACAGGGCAAGGCACCAAGAGAAAGAAAACCATTCTTTGCTTTGCACCTGCTATGTGCCAAGTGTCTCACACTTACTTCTGCTAATAACCCTTTAGGCACTGAGTCTCAAACTTTGATGTACAGTAGAATCACCTGGGGAGCTTTTAAAAGACTCAGTGCCCAGGCTACATGCCACTGCCAGTTAAACTGGAAATGGAGGGGGCAGGTGGTGAGGTGCAGGCATCGGTGGTTTTTAAAGGTTCCCAGGGGATTTCAGTGTGCAAATTTGGGAATCACTGCTTTCAGCAGTCCCCAGAATCAGCATTATCTGAGGACTTGTTAGAAATGCAGAATCTCAGGCCCTATGCAGACCTAGTGAATCAGCTTCTGAGACCCCCAGGTGACTTGTGCAACATGTTTTAAGTGGCATACTATTAACACCATCATTTTTCTGCTGAAAGCTCAAAGAGCTTAAGTAATCCATCCAAGGTCACATCACAGCTGTTCAATTGAAATGGAGAATCCAGACCCAGGTCTGCCTGGCTCCAAAGCCCATGCTCTTCCTACTGCAGACAATGTGTGGTGTGCTTTAGGAAGCAGAACCTGCTAAAAGAAAAGCAACATGTTTCCAGCAAGATGAAATCATGTCTGACTAATCTCCAAGAGTTCTTTCAGGGACAAAATAGATTATTTCAGTCCATGGGGAAGCCAGTGGCCAGAACTTTAGAGGTTAAAATGCTCCTGGCAAGGTCCTACATCAGAGGTTACTCAAAGTTACATGGGGGAGGGGGTGAGGAGACAGAGAAAGGGGACGGGGATGAGGGAAAGGAAACAGAAATAAACAGGCACTTCTCTAGGTGGAAAAATGTCCAAATGTTAAATGTGGGTACTGATTTCCATCAGAAATCATGCAAGAAAGGGTGTACAGGTAAAATACCAACTTCACAGATGCCCCCAGATTCTTGCAGGTGGTAAAAAGCAGGAGAATTTCTAGGCCGTGTGAGCTGACCAAAAAATGGCAGATGAGCTTCAGTTAGAGTTTCACATTTGGGGAAAAAGTAATCTTCACTCTACTCATTAAATGATAGCTGTGAGCGATCAGTTATAAACCAAAACAGAGGGAAAAGAGGGGGAGTAATTCTCTATTGTTCCCAGAAGACGTTGGCTTAATATGCTGCCACAGCTAAAAAAGCTAATAGCATCTGACCAGGCACCATCACCAAGGCTTTTTGGAAACAAAACAAAAATCATTCTACCCTAATATAAAACTATGATGCAGCTGAATCTGGAGTACTGTGTGTAATCCCTTGCTGCATCTCCGGGGACTTGAAGGAGAGAGAAGATCCAGAGAAGGGCGGCTAAAACCATGCAGGGCTATTATAAGAGACAAAAAAAAATAGGACTCTTTAGTTGGCAAAGACAAAGAAAGGTTAAGAGAATGGACCTGGAAATTATACCATCAAAACAGGTGTGAAAAGGAAAGCTCCAGGTTTTTCCAATCAGTCCCTGGTACAGAGAGTAAGAGCTTGTACCTTGAGTTTTAGAACAAAGAGAAGTCCTGTTTACAGAAGGTAATAAATTTATGCAATGTATTATCTCAGGGGTACTGGATTAAATACCTCACAGTTCATTAAAGGATTCTGGGGACACATTTTTAACCTTTTATTGTCTTTCTCCGCTTTCAGAAAAAAAAATTGCACTAACATCAAATAACCACAGAAATAAAACAAAATGGGAAAAAAATTCATGTATTCCTCCTCATAGCTAATTAATTAGCTTTTCCCCCCAGATTTTTCCATATGCACACATCATTTTTTCACATCTATAGACATGGTATAAATATAAGTTTATGTCCTGCTATTTCCATTTCATCAAATATCTCAAGAATTTCCTGTTACTTCCATAAGGTTTATGATTATATGTTTAAGGACAGCATAACGTTTAGAGTGGATGATTTATAATATATTTAATTAACCCCCATTATAAGATATTTGGTTGTTTGGTTAATGTTTACAATAAACACTCTTGTGCATATAATTTTTTTGGTCGAGCAGCGTAGCTTGTGGGATCTTAGTTCCCCGACCAAGGATTGAACCCAGGCCCTCGGCAGTGAGAGCGCCAAGTCCTAACCACTGGGCTGACAGGGAATTCCCAATTTTGTGCTTTTTTAGGTGACTTTCTTAGAAGGAAATTTCAGGAGTGGACAAAGGGTTATAAACATTTCGTATATCTTAGAACATACTGTCAAGTTACCTTTCTAAACCACTGCCAGCAATAAATAATGAAACCATTTTTATTACAATATCATATGAAGTATTATCATGATTTTCTTTTTTTTTTTTTTTTTTTGCGGTACGCGGGCCTCTCACTGTTGTGGCCTTCTCCCGTTGCAGAGCACAGGCTCCGGATGCGCAGGCTCAGCGGCCATGGCTCACAGGCCCAGCCGCTCCGCGGCATATGGGATCCTCCTGGACCGGGGCACGAACCCGTATCCCCTGCATCGGCAGGCGGACTCTCAACCACTGCGCCACCAGGGAGGCCCATGATTTTCAATTTTACTTAATAAGAGATATAAAATTGAGCCTCTCATTTATTTTATATTCTCTATACCTTTGTGGTAGGCTTGCAAAGGTCTGATCTCTCCTTTTACAAAATGCTCCTTTATGCTTTTTTTTGTGTGTGGTGATTTTAAAGTGTGGAGATGGACCTGATTCAAAACAATTCTTTGTTTGTTCGGCCCACACCTTCTCCAGCTGCCCACACCTAGCTCAAGAAACCCATTTGGACATTGTCAGGCAGAATTTCAGCTGCCAATCAGGCCTGGAATCTGATGCATCAGCCAAGACTACCAGGGCCTCCAAGTTCCAGCCCTCCTCCAACTGCCACCCCCATGACATGATTCCCAGGACTGGTTTCTGTGCTGATTCTTGCTCATCAGGCTTCGTGTTAAACCTCCTCCTTGGACCTGGAAATCTCGCTTCAGGATGTCTCCTTCTGGCCGGGCCCTGGGCTCCATGAAGAGAGTTCCCTGGACGATGCGTGACTGCCCATATCACCCATTCCATTTGTCCACTGCCCCTATGCTTCTCTGCCTAACCCTGCCCCGACACATGTGATTTAAATGACAACCGAAGGTGCCTTATCAGTTTCTCGCCAAGCCTTGCCCACTGGCCTAGCCCACACTGTCAGCCAAGCCTGCCTGACAGAACCTGCCTTGTGCTAGAAGACGGGGCTGGTCCTGGCACGAAATCTGGGGGTGGGCCCCAATCCAGGTGCAGGGCCTCAGTGCCCCCTTCTCCCCAGTCTCAGTTCATTGCTACCTGTTTCACCCCCCCCGCCACTCTGAAATATGTCATGCATGGCTGCAGTTCTTTGCTTAGAAACAGCTTTTTTGCTTTTGCTTTTGCTTTTCCCCATTTCTCGGAGGATACCAGTGGCCGTCTCCTCCTTTTCCTCAGAGATCTCTGTCTTTAACTTTAATCACCTAAGGAGGGCAGGGAGGGACAGGGATGCCTCAAAGCCCTGGGCCCACTTCAGGCTGGGAGGGTACTAAGCAGAATATGGGGTTTCTAGTCCCCAGGAAAAGTTCCCTAGAGCTCTTAGCTGCCCCAGTTAATGCTGCCCCTGTGATGTCTCAGGGCAAAAGAGTCCAGGTGGGTGGGGCCTGTGGACAGGACTGGGTTTGGTTCTACTGGTTCTAAATATGTCCATTGTAACTAAAAGGCCAGCAGAGGCTGTGGGGTGGAAAAGACATGGCTGGGAGCTCCAAGGACACGGTCTGACTCTTGCAAGAGGGAAATGAATCATCGGATAACTAAGGTGACCTCAGGGAATCACCCCAACCCCCTTTGCTTTACAGATGACAAAACTGAGGCCCGGAGATGGAGAATTCTAAGCATGGAGTCTCATAATTATGGAATTGGTATGTGTGTCTGCTCCTATATTGACTATGCACTCTCCAAATAATTTCCCAATTCGATTAGGGTCCTTGATTCCAGGTATGAGAGGCAGGTCAGCTGTTGTGACAATTAACAGCCAAGATCACCACAGGGACCAGGTCAGCTTGCAGATACAGCTTGGGATATTCAGAGGCTCACCTTTTCCCATTCCAGGAGCAATTGAAGTGCAAAATCAGGAGGAGAAAGGAGACCCCAGCACTCATTAAGTGCTGATCGGGAAAGCCAGAATGGAGACAGCCAGGCCCAGACAGCCACCCTTCTGAGGAGATATCATCAAGGATGATTTTACAGAGAAGCCAAACACGCTCTGCGCTGCCACTGCCAGCTAATCTATGACATTCTGCAGGAGACAGGAGTCTCAGATGCAACTTGCCATGTGCCTGTGGCTGGGCTAGGTCCTTTTTGCATTAATCATCCTATTTCATCATCACAAGAACCTTATGAGATAACGAGTATGATCCCCATTTGACATAAAAGGAAACTAAGGCTCAGACAGGTGAAGTGACTTGCTAGAGGTTATGGAGCCAGTAAGCGGCAGAAGTAGTATTTAAACACCAGCCTCCTAATTCCAAGTCCAGTGCCCTTTCTCTTGTTCCACAGCTTTCTCCTGGGTTCAGGCAGAAAGGTGCCTTGGAGAAAAGCAACATTTGGTCTTAGCACCTTTGCCAACTCAGGAACCATGAGGAAAGCTCAGGGCACCATTTCTTTCTCTTCCAGATGAAACAGGCAGGGTTCTGCTGAAGATGCTTCTGCCTGAATGAAGTTCTTATAGGGGCCTCTGAGATAAACGGGTTAGAGCTCTTAACTGCATGTGTGTGGGGAGGTCGTCAGTAATACTAGGGTTCCCCAGAGTGGTTGAAACCCGAATGCTCACAGGAAGGGCCACCTCACAAGTTCCATGGTGGAAAGATGTAAAGGGCACTGGGCATGTCAGTCAGAGAACTTGAATCCTGGTACACACTCTACCATCTTATTTGCTAAGAAATCTGGGGCATCAGCTCCTGGACCTCAGTTTTCTCATCTGTAAAATGGGGCAAATATCCACTAACCTTGCAGGCTTTGGGTAAGAATGGTGAGTTGCATAATAGATGTGGAACTACCTGGTAAATGATAATGTACAATCAAATGTCAGTGGTTACTTGCTGTTTCAGTACCTGATTGACATTTACCCACCACTCATCACAAAGAGCAAAACAAAATAACTACTGCAACAATCCTGGCTCCCACCTCTTAGGAAATATTTCGCCCATGCCTACAGACCTGTTTCTCCTTTTGTAGCCACTGGTTACAGATCTCAAGGAACCAGCAGTAAGGGAAGAAGAAATGAAAGAGACAATGGTGAGGGGAAGAATAGTGCTATTTTCAGTGGTTCTCTGCCTTGGGGAACATAAATCAGGAAACCAAGTCCAAGTTTCCTGCCTTGAGTCTCCTTGGATGGCTCAAAAAACTACATAAATGGTCTTTCAAATGCTAGTAATTCTCTCATCAAGAAGAAGGAACAATTAGAGATCAGGAAACATATTGGCTGCGGAGTGAGGTAAGCTGGACTCTACTTCCAGCCTTGCCCTGGACAGGGTATGGATGCCCAGAAATGCTTCAGTCCACCTTGGAGACAAGCAGGAAGAAAAAAATCAGCCCATCTACTTGAGTAAGAAAACCATGAGCACTTCAGATCCGATCCTTACCTTGTCTTTCTCCCCTACTTCCCTCACTTATTTGTGTTGTGCTAAAGGGTTTCTCTCCAGCACCAGGGATGCAAACCCAGCCAGACAACAGAACACAACAAAGCCAGCAATGGATGAGACCTAAGGATCCATAAAGTGCAGACTCAGTATTTTACAGCTCCTGGGTCATTCAGCCTCCAGCTTCCAGGTAGTGCTTGGTCATTCCTCTCCAGCCCTCACTGCCCCTCATCCAGGCTGCTCTCTCACCCTGGGCTCCTGACCCGCTGCTTCCAAGATGAATAGGCAAATGGTGCAGAAAGCAAGGAATCATCTACTGATCATTTCTTACAGTCCCTGGGAGGGGAAGTGACTTGTCCAAAGTCACAGGATTACCAATAATTGGGTATCATTAAAAATTATTATCAACTCTGGATTCCCCTCAATTATTCATTTAAGCCAATCTTCCAACCATGTATTAACACATTTCTTTTATATATTTTTCTCCTTTAAAAATTTTAGATTTGTTTTCGTTTAATTAACAAAGTAATATATGCTTCTTGTAAAAAAACTATAAAGTGAAAAATAAAAGCCCCCTTCCTATTAAAGTCCCTACAGATAACCATTATTAGTGAGTTCCTGTGATTCATTCCAGAAACTTAAACAATTTAAAGACAAAGTTAACCCTATCTACTGATTTGTATTCTTGGTCATAGTGTTAAAAAAGACTTGTCGATTATATGAACGAATGGCTCTAGGCTGAGGTCAGGGGCTGGGGGTTGGCATCATGTGGAAGGACAGAGCTGAGTTAAGCATCTCAGCAGACAAGCGCTCCCACTGGGGCCTATCAGCCAGGGATCTGGCATGAAGCCTTCCTTTCTGAGTTGGTGATACAGTGTGGAGGGGAAGATCGTGGGCTTTGGAGTCAAGCAGACATAGGCTCATGTGCTGGTGCAAACACTTCACAGGCATGTGACCTTGGATTGTTCCCTCGTTGCTACTGTGCCTTAGTATCCTCATTTGTCACATGGAGATTAAAACACTACTACTTCATGGTGCTATTGTGAAGACTGAATAAAACAACGCGAGAATACAGCGCATACTTGGCATTAAACATGCACTAAAGAAATGGTAGCTACCGTTATTATTCCAATTGTTGTTGTTATTATTATTCTGCTCGCTCACTTGAAGAAAGGAGAAAGCCTGCAGGTCCATTACCTACCACCACAGGAACAGTGCAACCCAGGGCCCGGCACCCCTCGGTTAAGTACATCTGAGCGGAAAAGGAGACAACTAGAAAGTAAGTCTTTAGTCTGACCAGGATTTAATGCCCAGGAATTCCTCGGGGTATTAAAAATTCTAGATATACTCTGAAGCACCAGTACAGGTGCCTCATAAGCTCTGAACACAGGAGTCTGCCTTGTGCAGCTACCATGTCTGAAGGGCTGGATTGGTGGGAAGCGAGACCATTTTCTTATCTACTCAGGCTACCTGATTCAGCAGCTCTCAGGCCCAGCTGGCCCCAGAAGTGCCCCAGACTGGCTAGGGACAGCAGGCTGGCAGGGCACAGATGGGAGGGGGTACCCTTCTCCCGCTGAATTCCAGGCCCTTCCTCCTAGTCCTCAGAGCACAATGAGAACATTATCACAGCCACTTCATCCAATCTTGCGCTATCCGGGGGCTGGAGATGACTAAGGGCAATATAATACACTCCGCCAGCCAACACACAGCAAGAGACACCCAACACTGGACCAGAAGGCCTGCTGAGCCCCAACATAACTTGAATCCCAGAACCTCTGATGTAAATGTATTAGTCTTAAACGCTTCCTGCAGGTCCAATCTTTTTTTTGTTTTTTCTTTTTTTTGGTACGCGGGCCTCTCACTGTTGTGGCCTCTCCCTTTGTGGAGCACAGGCTCCAGATGCGCAGGCCCAGCGGCCATGGCTCACAGGCCCAGCCGCTCCACGGCATGTGGGATCTTCCCGGACCGGGGCACAAACCCACGTCCCCTGCATCAGCAGGCGGACTCCCAACCACTGCGCCACCAGGGAAGCCCAGGTCCGATCTTTATATTACCAAATGCCCCCAGCGCATGGAAATTCTGTTAACTGACCACACTCACCAGGGAGACGAAGGAATGAAAGTTACTGCTCCTAACAGTGCCAAGAGGCCATGGACTCTGACCTAGATATCAGACCCAGCCTGGAGCTCTGGTCACTTGCTATGGTGAGGCTTCTTCTCTTAAGGATCATGGAGGACTCAGCTGGGATGGAGGTGCGGGTGCACACAGTTCTCTGATGACCCGGCCCTGTAGGTCTCAGAGTGTCTGGCATGGGGCTGGTGTCCTTGGGGACATGTGGAAGGAACCGGGCCAGTTTTGGGATCGTAGACGCTCCCCAGATTATTGGGGAGTCTCTAGAGACTGGACACAGCCCTATGTGGAGACTAACCTCAAGCTCAGGAGAGTGGAATGGTACTATTTCACTCTCTCCTCCAGAGCATTTTCTCTCCCAGTTGGGGTTTCTTCTCCCCAGAAACACTGCTGTCCACCCCTTACGCACTCTCTCTCCTTCTTTCTTCCTGACTCTGTGACTCCATTTCTCTTTCCCCTCTTCACTGTCTCCCTCTATTTCTTTCCTGTCTTTCCTCTCATTTTCTTCTAGTTTCTTCTTCTCATTGTCTTTCTCTCATTGGCCATGATAGAGAGCTGGAAATATCTCTATTATTGGTTGAATTCCTACATTAACATTTAAATCCTGTCACCTTAATTTTCAAAAAGATGAACCAAACATTTTATATTTTGCTTTAAAAAATACTACTTTTAACAATTAAGGACTTTGAAGAGGAGGGGACTTTAAAGATCACCTAGTTCAATGGCTTTTCTGGTACTTGAATCCCTTTAGAGCAACGGGGACATTCAGTTTCTCCTCAGACACTTCCAGGGATTGGAGCCCATTATCTCTAGAAGTAGATCAATTCTAACTATTAAGAACTTCTTTACATTGAGCTTAACCTGCTCCCATAACTCCCACTCCCTGGTTACCAGGATAATCGAGGATACAAAAACAGTGCAATCAGCAGAAGGGCAGTGAGGTGCATCCTGAGTTCAAAGTATGGGGTAGACGAGTTGGCTGTTAGGTTCTCCTATCCCTTGCTTAGGCAGGCGAGATTGATGACATATATTACAGCCAGACTCTGGTAGGCCTTGAACGCCAGACTAAAATGTGATGTGTTTAACATATCAGGAAGGTAGTCAAGTGAAAACATCCATCAAGCAGTCGAAGATAACAGTAATAAAGTTATTATTTACGAACACTTACATGCCAGGAACTGTGCAAAGTGCTTTAATGTCGATTATCATCCTCTCAATAGAACTATGACATAGGTACTGTTACTATCCCATTTTATAGATGAGGAAACTGAGGTCTCAGAACTAGTAAATCACTAAACCCAGGCCTGCCTGACTCTGATATCCATGCTCTGAAAACAGCACTCTACAAAAAAAGGTCAGCAAAGACCTGGACAGGAGACCTTGATTTGGGAGCCACTTACATAAAGGGAGAGAGGGTCCAGAACAGAGGGCCAGGGGTCTCATTTGAGCCCTCTTCTACAGAGGAGCCCCCATACTCCACTTCCAGTCCTGTGCTTGCTTCTAAACTCCCCTGCTCCACCTCCTGCTGCCTACAGGACTCTTGTCACCTTAAATTCAACACATTTGGGGCTTCCCTGGTGGCGCGGTGGTTGAGAGTCCGCCTGCCGATGCAGGGGACGCGGGTTGGTGCCCCGGTCCGGGAAGATCCCACATGCCGCGGAGCGACTGGGCCCGTGAGGCATGGCCGCTGAGCCTGCGCGTCCTGAGCCTGTGCTCCACAACGGGAGAGGCCACAACAGTGAGAGGCCCGTGTACCACACACAGAAAAAAAAAAAAATTCAACACGTTTACACCAGCTCCTGTCATTTTTCATGACCTCCCCAGCAATCAGTTCCCAGCCCAATATTCCTGATTCTTTAAGCATAAAAGAGGATCCAAGTTTGTGTCAAATCAACCTGGGCTCAACTAGATTTGCCATATACAAACCATAAGGCCTTGGGCAAGTCATAAAACCTCAGTTTTCTCATGTATAAAATGGGAACAGTAATAACACCTTTCATGGAAGGTGCTTGTAGGGATTACATGAGATAATTTGTACACAATATATGGTATAGGGCTTGGCTCGTGGCAAGTGTTAAGTAAATGGCATTATTCTTGCTGTTATTGTTGTTTCTTGGGCTTGAAACTCCTCTTGCATAACTACTTATGGTTAATGCCAATGCTGAGAAATGGGAGGAAGAAGAGGGACCCACAAATGGACAGTAAAAATTCAATGCGGTCTGTACTCTCTGTAGTGACCTCATCCCTCTGGCTTTGGGGGCAGCTTCTGCAGGGTCTCTTTCCCATACCCACCACAGAGAGAGTTGGGCTCTAGCCAAGCAGCACCCCACCCCCTCCCTCCAGACCTACTTACTTGGGGATCAACAAGCAGTGCTGTTGTTTCTACCTCTTCCAGTCCCCCTGTCACTTCCAGCCTGCATATTGTCTCATCTGCAGCCCTTGCCTCCCCTACATACTCTTCTCTCCCTCTAAAGATCTAGAATCAAAGCTTTAGAAATCATCTAGCCCGAGCCCTCAAAAACCTAAGCTCAAAATTAAAACAGTCATTAAAAAATGTTCCTTGCACAATTAAAGTGGGCCTTCTCCTGATCAAGCTACGGGCATCCCAGTCCTCACTGCAGTACGTGCATTGTGCACAAACACTGGAGTTGCCATTGTGCAGAGGCATAACCTCGGCTGTGGGTCGGCCTGTGACTTTACCAACTCTCCCTACCTCTCAGGTCTAGTATATTATCAAGCCCCCCCTCCCGGAGACACGAGGTAAGTATGGATGGCTAATGACTACTGATAAACAGGGCACTGATGACAATCACAAACCCCCAGACATTTGCACACCCTCCCATCCCCTGAGGCCCGAGGTAAATATGAAAGGAGACTCCAAGGAGACAGGCATGGTGTTTGTACACAGTGAGGGGAGAACAAAGGGAACGGAGAGCCTAGAGGTGGCCGGCAGGGAAAACAGGCGAGACAGACTGTAAGATGAGTCAGAGAGAGTGAATGAGGGCACTGGGTCGTGTCAGCTACCGCTCAGCTGCCCCCAGGAGTGGTGTGAACTGGAAGAAGGGAATGAGGGAGGTGACAAGGGGAGTTGTCGAAACTCAGAAAGTGGGAGCCGGAGTGTGTTGCAGATGGGGAGTGGAAGCTCAGCTAATTTCCAGGAGGGACCGGAGCTCCCGCCTTCAGAGGGCTCCTGGATCTTTCTCGCCTGGCTCTGTTGCCGGGGCTGCAGGGTTATGGCAAGGCAGCCGGGATGGCAGGGGAAGGAAAGCGTTAAGCCAACGACAAAGATGTCAGTCCTAGAGATCACTGGACCCCTGCTTGGCAGACAGAAGCCACCCAGTGGCTGCTAATGCCCTCCACTGATGTAGTGCTTTCAGTATATTTCAGATGCCCTCACACTAATGATCTCATTTAATTCTCAGCGCAACCTTGTGAAATGGGCAGGCCTGGGATTCTCTCTCACATGCTCCTCCTCTCATTACCCAGTGGATCCCTCAAGAGCCCTCAAATTGCTTCCTCTATCCTAGAAACATCCAACACTGAACCAGAAGTGCCTTAAGGACTATAGGGAGGTCACGGTCCTCTATACAGGCTCCATTCAGGGCTTGCTGGCTGCTGTTCGTCCAGGGCTGGGTGTGACAAGAAGTCACAGAATGTGGAATCATTCCCCGCCTGGAATTTCCCAGGCGACCCTCCCCCTTCACTTATATCTGAAAGCCTGGCACATAATGAGCATTTCACCCAGTCCCTAGGGAGCTGTGTCAGACTTCCCCTCATCAGGCCAATGGAAACCTGAGGCCTAGAGAGGCAAAGGCCTCTGCCCTGAGTCACACAGAGATCAAATGTGGAGGAATCCGTGAAGACTTGGAAAGAGCACAGGTCTGGGGCCATCAGAAGACCTGGGTTCCAGTCCTGGCTCCACCTGTCTATTAGCCCAGGTCACGGAGACAGTCGCCAGCCTTGGTTTTCATCACTGTCAAATGGAGACAGTAACGCTCATCTCTTGAGGTTGCTGGGAGGATTCCATGAGATTAAAACATAAAAGAGTTACATAAAGATGAATTACTCTGATTATCAAGGAGCACAGGTAACAACATCAGGACTCTGGTGTAACGGAAAGAAGCCGGACCAAGTATAAAGAGTCTGGTTCTCCTTAACTCACCTGTGTGGCCCTGGGCAAGTCTGGGCCTCAGTTTTCCAAGGCCCCTGGCAGCTGTAAGATGAGGGGTTCTGTGGGCTATGCCTCTGGTACAAGAATTCTGGCTCTGGCCGCCCTGATCTCTTGACAGCCCCATTATCCATGCTCCACATTGCCTTAGATCCAAGAACCTTACTGAGGGAGCCAGGGAGTGGCCAACAATGGGAGATCCCATTGGATCCTTCGCTTCATCCCTTCTACCCATTTGCTCAGGGCTGAAGTGCACTCTCTTAGCCTCCGTTGCTCCCCAGCTTTAAGGGGGGGTGGGGAAAAGGAGTAAGGGGCTCTTGGTGATGAAACTGATGACAGATTGCCCATGTAAGATTTCATGGTGGGAAGCACTAGACTGCCTGGATTCCCTTCCTCCTGGGAGAGCTGAGTCTAACTGTCCTGCCTTTAACATCCTGCTTCTCCCAGGAGGACCCCAAATGTACCAATCCCTTTGAGGAAGCGGCTCAGCATAACCCTTGCTGAGCTCCTGGAGGTAAATTAAATACTAAATAAGCAAGGCCAGAGCCCCTGGTGTAGCAGCACATTCCCATAACACAGACAATGGCCTGTAGCTCATCCGTCCCTCTTCCAGCCATTGCCATTCTCCCTCCCAGGCAGGGCTTCCCTGCACCCCAGCCCACACTCCTGGGAAGGACTAAGAACTGGTATTGTTTTGCTCCCCCCAGCAAGTCATCAGCTCACGGTTCCTTGCGTTCTTCCTCCAACCCTCAGTGTTAAGGACTCCAGGGACCTGGAAATGCCTGGAACATTGAGTCATGGCATCTGCAGCATTGAAACTTAACAGGTCTGTGGTTGGCCAGGCAGGGGGCCTCTGCAGCTTAGTTCCAACGGGGCCTGGAGGCTTCCCCAGGGAAGGGAGCAGCTCAGGAAGGACACCGAGGCCCTGATCTCTCTCAGGGCAATGGGGAACTGGATCTCACTAGGATGAGGCCTGGGTGTGAGGGCCAGTTGGTCTGTTTCTCAGATCAGAAGAACCTCAGAGATCACCCAGGCCAACGCTCTATTTTACAAAAAGGGAAACTGAGGCTTGAGGAAGGGAAGAAGCAACGTACGCAAGGTCACTCAATGAGCTGTAGCAGAGCAAGGCCAAGACGCCAGGTCTCCAGTGTAGAACCCAGTGCTCTTTCCAACCTTCTGCGTGATCTCCTTCCTAAGATTCTAAGCAATGGGTCCAGGGGACCACTGGACCCCTTTCATAGGGAGCAGGACCCATGTATAACCCTGCCTCGCCATCCAAGAACTGAAAGAGCCCAAGGGCCACTGGTTCCAGCTCAGCTCTGCCACTTTGTAGGATGGAACCTCAGTCATGTCACTTTTCTGAGCCTTGGTCCCTCACCTGTAAAATGGGGGTTTAAGAAGCAGGACCCCGGAGAGCTACCGTAAGTATCAAATGAGATCGTGTATGTGGGGCATTTTGTAAACTGTGAAGTGTCCAAACGTCAGATATTAAAATGGTGTGAGGTTTGTTGGTCCTGCAAAGGGAGGACATCACAAGGGAGGCAGCCAGGTAAGAGTGAGAACCCACACCCAGACGAGGCTGAGTGCCTGCCCGGCTGTCCATGGACCTGACCGGTACTGGGGGCCACCAGCAGAGACTGACAGGCAGCAGGTCAGACCAGCCCAAGCTCACTGGCTTGAGAGACTGCCTGCTGCTTTGCTGTGTGTGTATGTGCATGTGTGTGTGTGTGTGTGTCCTCCTAGGTGCTCCAGGGAGGCTCTGCCTGGCAGTCCGGAGTCGCAGAAATTCGCCTGCCTTCTCCAGGGGAGCTCTTGGCAGAAGGGCAGGACGCTTTGCTTCCAGCCAGGTCACACACCCTCAAAGAAAAGCCTGCCAGCCCAGATCCCTCTGGGGACCTCTGGAGAGCCCCTGCTCCCTCGGGGGCTCTTACCTTGTACTTGGCTGCAAGCAGCTCTGTGGCCTGCTGCTCCCGCCGCAGGTCTTCCAGCATCTTCTCCTTCTCCTCCAGCAGCTTCTGCTTCTCCTCGCTCACCAGGCTGCGGTCATCCTGGATGGCCGCCTTCTCCTCCTCCAGCTGCTCCCTCTGCTCCTGCAGGTAATTCTCCATGTTCTTGTCCAAGGCCGACTCCAGGGTGGGCTGGGGCGGGCGGTAGTTGTTGTTGTCATCCTCCTCTTCGGCCACCCAGGCCTCCATCAGCGGCCCCTCAGGGTACCCAGGCGGGGCTGACACGGCCTTCTTCCTGCGGCTGCTCTTCCTCCGGAGCCGCTTTCCCAGCATCCCCTTCTTCTCCAGCTGGGCCTTCAGGCGGGCGATCTCCTCCTGGAATTCCCGTAGCAGCGTGTCCTTGGGGTCCTCATTCACCCGGGGCTTGTTCTTGATGTTCTTGGCCCGGTTGGCAAAGCGCAGGGTGGAGAGGCTCTCATCGTAGCTGTGAGAGGCTGGCCCCAGGGTGGCCACCATGATGGTCTTGGCATTCCCCCCCAGAGAGTCCTGGAGCAGCCGTGTCAGCTTGGAGTCCCGGTAGGGGATATGGGTGCTCCTGTTGCCTGCCAGAGCAGCGATCACGTTGCCCAGGGCAGACAGCGAGAGGTTGATTTTGGAGGCTTCCTTAGGCCTCTCTCCACTACCACCACCACCTCCACCGCCGCCACCACCCGTGGGCTGCGTGGCCGTCCCTCCAGCTGCGTTGGGGCCTGCCTTGTTCTGCCTCTCACTTCCAGCCAGGTCCACGAGGTTGAGCTTGCCTACACGGATGTGGTCCTGGCCGTCCAAGCCACGCTCACTGCACTCCACGGTGATGACAAAGATGGCATGGGAGCGGGAGCTGACCTCATTCATGTGTGTACTACCCACCGCCCGGGTCTGGTTCCCCAGGTTCATCACGTGCTCAATCTCCTTGACATTCTTGGTGACGAAGGAGGACAGGTCCTTGATGTAGACGCCTGTCTCAGGGTTCTCCTTCAGCTCTAGCCTCTTGCCAGGCTCCTTGGAGAGCAGGTCCCGAATCTCCTCCTGGTAGATCTCCAGGTAGGAGGCCCGGACCAAGTACTGCTGGTTCTGGGAGCGCGAGATGTGGGTGAAGATATGCTCAAAGGCATTGGGGATGACCCCGCGCTGCTCGGGCTCCACCCAGGTCCCCTGCATGGTGTAGGTCTTGCCCGTGCCGGTCTGTCCATAGGCAAACACGGTGCCATTGAAACCTTGAAGCACCGAGTCTACCAGGGGCCTCACGGTTTCATCATACAAGTCTGCCTGCTTGGAGCTGGCATCATACACGGCATCAAAGGTGAAGGTCTTGGGCAGCTCCCCTAGGGCAGCGCGGGGGTTTCGCAGTGTCACCTGGCCCAGTTTCACGTCCATGGTCAGGATCTGCTCGTGACCAGAAGCCTCCTCCTTCCGGCTGAGGGGGCGGCACCGGGCCACCACCTTCAGGGCCTCACTGGCCTTGGTTTTACTGGCCATCTTGCTGCTCTGTCCTTCCTGACCCACCCCCACCCCTCTCCGCAGCCTAGGCGGTCCTGCTGTCCTCCCTAGGTCCGGATCGGCGGGGCCGGCCCGGCCCCCAGGCGCCGTTCTTCAATCCGCCTGTAGCCTCCTAGGGTGGGGATGCTGGGAGGTGGCCCCGTCGCTGCTGCAGTCCGGGCCTCCACCGCTCTCCGGTCCTCGCTGCACCGGCTGCGGAGGGAGAATTAGGCAGAATCGCCGGGCAGCCGCGGGAGCAGCGCCGGCCGAATGGCAGTACCCGGAGCCCGCCCCATGCTGGGGCAGCGGGAGCCCTGCCGTAAACAGCTACGGCAACAATGAGATAAAGGAAGAGGAAAATGGGATGGGGGTGGGCGGCAGAGCTGTCTTCTCCTTGTCCTCCTCCTCCTCTAGGGATCCATGGCGGGGGCGCTGCAGGTCCTGGGCGACCGGGGGTCCCGGCCCTCCCGAGGGCAGAGGCTCACCTGGAGTCCTCTCCCCCAGCTGGGGGATCATTCATTGCAGCCAGCGCGGCTGCTGCTGCCCCTGCCTCCTCCTTCCCCGCCGTCGCCACCGGAGAATGAGAGAGAAAAACAGAAGGCGATGGGGCGGAGCAGCGGCAGCGAGAGTGATGTTGCCGCCGCGCTGCGGCCCCAGCTAAGCCGCCCGGCTGGGGTGGGGCAAGGGGCGGGGCCGTGGGGCGGGAATCGCGAGCCCTGCGCCGCCAGTGCGCTGGGGACCCGGGTGCATGCCCGCTCGCACCCCCATAGACCCCTCCGGAATGACAGGCTCCGGTGCCGACCCAGGTCCTGTGCGCACCAGATGGGTGCAGCGCAGCCACCGCCCGCCGTCACCCCACTGGGCCGGAGCATGCTGGGAGTTGTAGTCCTGCCTTTGTTAACCCGGTTCTGGCAGGTTGCTGATGACTTCTCCAGTCCGGGAGGCCCCTCCCTCTCTGGCGTTCTGCCCCAGGAGTGACTGTTGAGGTTGCAGCCTAGCTGGGGGTGGGGGGGTTGCGGGGTACCCGCTACCCACACCTGTTTCCTCCACAACCAGCATCCCCTGTTTCTCTTCTGCTCCTGCCTTTCTGCCGGCAGATTCGTACATGTCACCCCTCCCCTTAAGGGTGTTGCCAGGCGTTCTAACTCCTAAATGTTTCTTGACTGTGTCCTTTCCTCTCCCCACCCTGGTTTGCTTCTGGCCTTCCTTTTCTCTCTACTGGAACCAGCTTCCAGCTGATTCTCTCCTCACATGCTCTCCGCACAGGAACCCTCGTCCCCTCCCCTCCTCCAACACCAGCCTTCCATATTGTATAAAAGCCTCTCCGTCTTCCGACTCCTGCCACTTCCCAGCCTCACTTCCAGCTACTCTCCTAGAGAGACCCTGTGTTCCACACATTCATTCCTTCAAACAGTCATCCAGCACCTGCTAAACCTCAGGCCTCATTCTAGGAGCTGGACCTTCCTGTCCTCAAGGAGCTCACAATTCTAGGAACCATTTTGCGTTTCCTTCTGGCTGTGCTGTGTTGCATCTTTGTGACTTTGCCAGGAGGACCCTGTTACTCTTCTGTACTTGGTGCCCTGCTGCGTGGGCAGTTCAAGCACCTCCTCCTCTGTGAAGCCTTCCCTGACCAATCTCTTTTCCTTAACAGAGAGAGAGACACAGAATTTGCATAAAACAAAACTTGGACTCAAGTTGCAGTTCTAATCTCCATCCAACTGTGTGACTTTGGGCAGTCACTTACCTTGCCCTAGCCTTAGTTTCCTCATCTATTTAAAACAATTAGTTTTAAAGTGGTTTTGAGGCTCAGATGAAACCATTGATCCTCCTGAAGTTCTGTACCAATGAGAAGACTCATTTATAAGCAAGCCCTTAATACATGCATGTGTCCTGGCTTGGCTTGCCTGACAGCTCCTGCTTCCTTGAGAATCCTGGACAGACCAGGCCTGTGTTTGGTATTCCACTTTGGGGTCTTCATATTTTTTCCTCTGGGATACAAATCAAGTATAATTCCTCAAGCCCAGGGACCAAGCCAGTGTCCTACCCATGTTCCACTCTGCAGAGGGGAGTTGAGTCTATGCATTGCATCCGAGTTGTCCATATTCTCCCACCTTGAGGCCCTTCTTCACAGAGGCACCAGAAGAATCTTTCCACAAAACATTTCCAGTCATGTTATTCTCTCGAGGGCCTATTTGTTTAGTTCTTCAACTCTACAAAATCTGTCTCCTCACCTCTTCCCCATCTTCGAATACCCAGGACCCAAATGCCAGCTCAACTGGAAGCTTGAGGCTTAGCTGATGGCTTCCCCAGTTCTGAAGTTTCCTGGTCTTCCTTAGCCTTCTCTTTGATCAAGTTCTACTGCTCGTGATTAACTTGATTTTTGGACCAATTACTGGGTGAGGTTTTGGCTCTGTAGACTAACCTTTCTTGGCTCTGGCAACCTGACTTCTGAATGGACCATTTGGCTCTTGAACTGTTTTCCTGTTGCACTTGGCTTTGCTTTTTGGACTACTCTTTCTCTGCTTTGGCTTACCTGCTTGGCACTATAGTGCTGGGTAAAAGCGATTCTGGCCCTGTTCTCCCCACCCAATGTCACTACCTGGCAAGGCACTTGCCCAGATCCTCCAGCTCGGGAGGGAATCCTATTGGAATCCCATTGCTTACAAGATGTGTGACAGTAAGTAAATTATTCAACTTCTCTGACCAGCTATTTCCTCAGTGGAAAAAGTGAGGATAGGAATGCTTACCTGGCTCACAGTGTTTACATGAGGATTAAGTAAGATAATGCATGTGAAAATTCCCAGAACATAAGACATTCAAGAAATAGTAGTTTTCCTTCCTTTTGTCCTTTGCATTTAAGGTTGTTCACATCCTGTGTCTCCCTTTTCAGCAATCCTTAACCAACTGACCTCTTTCAACTCTAACCATTGAATGGTCCTAAGTCTTCCTTTTCTTCCAGTGCCCCCCTCTAGTGATCCCTACAGCTTCTGGCTTCACTTAGTGTCTAAATGATTCCTAAATTTGTATTTCCAGTCCAGACTTCCCTGTGCTCCAGTTCTATATATTCAATTCTCTAATTGATATAGCCACTTGGATAGCTCCCAAGTACCTGAAATTCGACTTGTTAACACCAAACTCATCGGCCTCCCCTCCAAACTTGCTGCTCCAAGAATGGTCCCTAGCTCTGTAAACAGCTCTTCTCCCACCCTCAACATATCTATTCAAACGCCAAACCCTATCAATTCAACTTCATAAATATTTCTCAGATCTATCAACTTCTCCATTTCCACAGCCAATATCATAATCCAAGCCATCATCTTCTCTAGCCTGGCCTCCCACTATAGCCTCCAATCTGGTCTCCCTAGGTCTACTCTTACTTCCACCCATCCATTCTCTGCAACGTATTCTTTTAAAAACACGTCTGATCATGTCACCCTTTGCTTTAAAACTTTCAGTGTTTCTCGTTGTTCTTAAAGTCCAAACCATTAATGCAGCCCCCAAAGCCCTACATGACCTGGTACCTACCCAGTATCTCCTGTCTCATCTCAGGCCACTTTCCTCCTTGCTCCCTGTATTCTAGTTCCAATGGCCTTCTTCACCTCCTTTCCAACTCCTACCACGGGGCCTTTACACATTCTGTTTCTGCTGCATAGAACATTTACCCTCACCATCTTTGCCTAGATACCTGATCTTCATCCTTCAGCTCCCAGCTTGAATGTCACTTCCTTAGGGTAACTTTCTTGACTTCCCCACCTAGGTTATGTCCCTTTGTATTACATAACAGCTGTTTACAGAGCTGTTATGTCCCTTTGAGAACAATGTTCTCATTGTTCCCTGTATTTCTTTTATAGAACTCAGCATAATTGTAATTAAATAATTATTCATCTACCTCCTCTGTTGTTCTGTGAAGACAATACATATCTGTTTCATTCATTTTTGTATCCACAATGACTACAGATCTTCCTTGACTTAGGATGGGGTTACATCCCGATAAACCCACCGTAAATTGAAAATATCTTAAGTCAAAAATGCAGTTAATACACCTAACCTACCGGACACCATGGCTTAGCCTACCTTAAACATGCTTGGCACACTTACATTAGCCTACAGTTGGGCAAAATCATCTAACACAAAGCCTATTTTATAATAAGGTGTTGCATATCTCATGGAATTTATTGAATACTGTACTGAAAGTGCAAAACAGAAAGGTTGTGTGGGTACAGAATGGTCGTAAGTGTATCAGTTGTTTACCATCATGATTGCGTGGCTGACTGGCTCACTGCCACTGCCCAGCCAGGAGAGAATATCATACTGCATGTCACTAGCCCAGGAAAAGATCAAACTTCAAAAACTGAAGCATTGTTTCTATCGAATACATATCATTTTCTCACCATTGTAAAGTCAGAAAGTCATTATTTGAGCCATCATAAGTTGGGGACCATCTGTAGTCTAATTCCTGGCACATAGATATGCTCAATAAATATTTTTATAAATAAACAAAATAAATATGAATGAATGAATACGAATTCGTGCTTCATATGAATATCACCTCTTCTGGGAAACCTTCTTTGACTCCCCTGATTCTACTTTCTAATTAATCTTTCCTTTCCTCATGATTCTATAGCTCGTTGTTTAACTAGTCTTATAGTACTCATAGTCTGACTAGTAACATGGTTAACTGAATCTGTCTCCCTCACCGTATGTGTGCCCCCCTGAAGACAGAAGCTGTGATTTTTGTCTTTGTATCTCCTTTCCCCATATCTAGCACAGAACTCTGTATACTTTAGGTAATCAGTATCAGCTGCTAAGCACATGAACGAATGCTCCACGACCTTCACGGCAAGAGAAAGGAGAGACAAGACAAAGGAGTGACAGTAATAAACTCTTATATTTGTAGTGATTTACAGTTAATAGAGTATGATCATCTCTATTACTTTACCCTCACACCAACCCCAGAAAAGGGGAAAATATTAATATCCCCATATTGTGAGGACTCTAAGCGTTAGGCTAATTAAGTGACCAAGGAAGGAAACGCAGTCACCAAGTGGCGTACTCAGTCTTCAGACCCCAAAACTGAAACCCTGGCGGTCTTTCCCCTATGCCATGGGGACAGCTTACCGTGAAGATGGCAGAGCAGTTGCTTCTCAGTCCTGGTTTGAATGACAGTTTCCTAACAGTCCAGACCCATCGTTGGCTTGGTAGGAGGGAGAAGCTCCCTTTGCTTCATTTCCTTTGACAATGAAAGTTCTTTTTTCCAGGGGGATTCCCATACCAGCATCTTCTTCCAGTATGGTCGCAGTAACAGTCTGGGTGAGACCATACCAAGAACGCAGAGTTAGCACTTCAATATTCCCAGGGGCCTGCAAACTTCCAGATGCAAGTAATTCAAGATTTGGGTTTACCTTGCAACACCAAATTCTACCAGCAGAGGGAGACATGACTATGTGACACCATCCCTACATGAACAGGAAGTTTCTGGGCTCTCAATCAGTGTGAGATGATCTCACTCAAGGGTTCCCAGCTATTGTCCAAGTCTAGATTACTAATAGCTCCTCTTTTCCCAGTAGCTTACTTTCTCCTGTCTCTGCTGTAATTTCTGGTGAATGGGGAGTTAACTCCCCACTCCCAACCCCCAAAATAAAAAATAGAAAAATCTGAAAAATTTTAAAATCTAAATATTAAAAGAGAGCTTTCCTTAGAAGCTACCCTGTACTGAGCACCTAATAGGTGAGTTACAGTTGTTTTATCTAACCTTTACACTAACCCAAGTGGTAAGTGGCAATACTTGAACTTGAAACTCCAAAGCCCCTGCTCTTTCTACCACCCTGTACTGGGTCCCCAGGCGCAGCTCTCAATCTGCTTCTCACCTGGACTAGCTCCACCTTCTTCTTTCAACTCCAGCCTCCTCAGTAAAGACTTTCCTGCCTCCTCCAGGCCTCTGGGGTCTCTTCCTTTCCTTATCTCCTGTGGCAATTAGCTTCTGCTTTTTTTATGGTGTTATCCGTCCATCTATGAAAATATCCTGTCTCCCCAACTGCATTTCTTAGGCTCTGCTGTATTTAAGTTTCTCATCACAGAAGTAATTTAAGAACACGTTTTGAAGAGTTTTGATCAAATATAGAATTGCGCAACCTATTTTTAAGAAAAATATTATACTTATTATTGACTCCTTTTCCTCTTCCCCTCTATGCCATCCATCAGAAAAATCCTATCTGGGTTCTATCTGCAAAATCTATTGATTCTGTCTCCAAAATGGCCATTCTAGTCCATGCCACCTCACCTCTTGCCTGGACACTGTGGTAGCATTTTAACAGGAATCTGTAATTCCACCCCGCCTAGACTCCCTCCTCCACAGGACAGCCAGAGTCTTCCTTCTAAACTAGATACCAAATCCTACCACTTCTGGCTCTCAACCTTCCAATGGCCTCTCATTACTCTCAGAGTAAAATCTGAAGTCCCTTGCAAAGCTGCATTGGCCTTCTGTGATGGGTCCCTCGTTACTTCTCCCGTTTCGTGTCTTCATCTTCTCCCCCTCCCTCACTCTGAACTAGTAACACTGGTCTCCTTGTTCCTTAATCCTGCCGTGCTTTCCTCTGCCACAGGCTTTTTCTCCCATGGCTACACATGGTTTCTCTCTCTCACTTCATTCAGCTGCGTTTTCAAATGTCATCTCCTCAGAGAAGCCTTTTTTTTTTTGCAGCACGCAGGCCTCTCACTGCTGTGGCATCTCTCGCCGCGGAGCACAGGCTCCGGACGCGCAGGCTCAGCGGCCATGGCTCATGGGCCCAGCCGCTCCGCGGCATGTGGGATCTTCCCGGACCGGGGCACGAACCCGTGTCCCCTGCATCGGCAGGCGGACTCTCAACCACTGCGCCACCAGGGAAGCCCTCAACGTGGTTTTGATTTGGACTTCCCTGACAACAAATAAAGTTGAACACCTTTTCACATGCTTATGACATGGCACTTCTGTGTCTTATTTTGTGAATTGCCCCTTCAAGTCTCTTGGTCATTTCTCTACTGGGTCACTTTTTTCTTACTGCTTTATAAGAGTTCTTTTATATTTTGGCTTTGAGCCTTTTATTGCTTCCATGCATTGCAAGCATTTTCTCTGTGGCTTGCCATTTCATTCATTTTTTTAAAAAATTTATTTTTGGCTGTGTTGGGTCTTCATTGCTGCGAGCAGGGGGCTACTCTTCGTTGTGGCGCGTGGGTTTCTCATGTGGTGGCTTCTCTTGTTGCGGAGCACCGGCTCTAGGCTCGTGGGCTTCGGTAATTGCCGCACACGGGCTCAGTAGTCATGGCACGTGGGCTCTAGCGTGCACAGGCTTCAGTAGTTGTGACTCGCAAGCTTAGTTGTTCCGCGGCATGTGGGATCTTCCCAGACCAGGGATCAAACCCGTGTCCCCTTCACAGCAGGCGGATTCTTAACCACTGTGGCACGAGGGAAGTCCCCATTTCATTCTTTTTATTTTATTTAATTAATTTATTTATTTTTAAATTTTTAAAATTTTTTTGCAGTACGTGGGCCTGTCACTGCTGTGGCCTCTCCCGTTGCGGAGCACAGGCTCTGGAGGCGCAGGCTCAGCGACCATGGCTCACGGGCCCAGCCGCTCCGTGGCACGTGGGATCCTCCCGGACTGGGGCACGAACCTGTGTCCCCCGCATCGGCAGGTGGACTCCCAACCACTGCGCCACCAGGGAAGCCCATTTCATTCTTTTGGTGGTAACTTGTTATAACCAGGATTCCTTAATTTTCACATAGACACATTTATCAAATTTTTTCTTTGATTAGCACTTTTTGCATTTTACTTAAAAACTCTTCCTCTACCCCAAGATCACAAAGACATTCTATATTATTTTCTAAAAGCTTTATTGTTTTGAATGGCTACTTGAGTTTATGATTTATTTCAGGTCACTCTCTGTACTGAACAGTTAGGATGTCTCTGATTTTTTTTTTTTTTTAACTATTATAAATGTCGTGGGAACAACTCCCATCACTCTCCTCCGTCTCATTCAGCCCCTCGGGGACTCAGGGAAAGGAAGTGGAGGTTGTGGTGGGGTGGGAGGTATTGCCCACCTGGTGGGCTATCCTTCTAGCTTTGCTCTCCTTCTTAAATTTCAGATCGCATCTCCCACTGCCTGCCGCCTTCCCTCTGGAATGCTCGCCATCATCACCGACTTGAGGGGAGGCGCCTACAACAGAAGCTCGGGACACCTGAGTTGAGGCCAAACTGGGACCACCCGGGCATTTGACCTTGACAGGAAAAACAACCGAATCTCTTTGCCTCCTCGGGCTCTGGTGTAGATCAAGGCGCAGAGTCCCGCATCTCGAGACTGCCCGTCTGGTGCCCTTTCCCCTGACTCACACACCACCAATCAGCAGTCAGACCGAGGGCCTGGCTTTCACATCCTGGAATGCTGCAGAGGCGCTTTCCTGGTGTGATTCACGAACAGCAAGAATGCTTCAGTCTGACTGGAGACCGACTTAGGGGAGGGGGACCGGGTGTCCTCAGTCAGGAAGCTGCCTCGGAGCCTCCCAGTCCCCAGAGGTCTCTGTCTTTCTGTGCTCATACTGTCTTTTACCCAGGAGGGTCATCGTGTCGCCCCCTTGAGAGGGTATTCACGCCGTCCTCTTTGCTGTTATTTCCCGAGCGCTGCTGTTTCTCCAGCTGTGAGCAACTCCCGGTCAGGGAGCAGGCCTGTGTTTCTGTGCTCGCCCTACCCCAGAGGCTGGACGGGGCTGACACTCCCTGGCTGTGAGAATGAGCCATCAGATGATGTTTGTGTGGCACTAGGTCATCAGCACACTTTGTGGTTAGAATCACACCTGGAGGAAGGGTTCCAAAATGAGCCAAAAGACCCACCTCTGTCCTGGTGGTTGGCTGACCACTGACACAGAGGAGTGACAAAGGAGCCTGGGCAAACTCCCAAGGGCCCAGGGCGAGTAGATCTTCAAAGACCAAGCCTGTCTCACTGGCAAAAGCTCAAGTGTCCCCTGATATAGCCCCACCCAAAGGCCACGATGCCCGCCATGGGGAAGTTCATCCCCTAAGAAGACCCTGCCTGGACCCTCTGTAGGTTTAGAATCTAAAGGAACAACATCAGTATGTGCTGGAAGTGGAGCAGGCCCCACGCTGAGGTCAGGAAACCTGAGCTCAGGCCTGGCTCGGCCACATCATGCCTGCCTGGTGACACCGGACCTTCTGGTGACTTCACCCCTCTGAGCCTCTGCCCTTATATGCCCAGCGAGGGGCAGCCCTGCCCGGCCCCTGCACAGGGATGGTGTCAGAACAAATGACACAATATATATTAAAGTACTTTGAAAAGCGTAAGGTGTTATAATGACATAAAGGATTATTAGAAAGAAAAGCGCCGAGAGATGAAAGGAGGGGCCCTCTGACACTTCTCAAGGTAGTTTCCTCAATAGGAGGAACAATCCCTTATTTGTTCAGTGCTTGATCATTCACAAAGGTTTCTAGGCTCTTTATCTCACCTGAGCCTCCCAGGAACCCAGTGAGGCAGGGCAGGTTTTCTCCTCCCTGACCACTGAGCAGGTGAAGGAAAGGAGGCTTAGACCATGATTTTCCCATGGTCCTATAGTCACAGACCTAGGACTAAACCCCGCCCCCCCTTTTTAAAAATTAATTATTTATTTGGCCACTCAGTTTGGAGGATCTTAGCTCCCCGACCAGGGATTGAACCCATACCCTCGGCAGTGAAAGGGCAGAGTCCTAACCACTGGACAGCCAGGAATTCCCCTTAAACCCCCTCCTTGTAGCTCTCAGTGCTCCTTATGATGGGCCCGTTGTGGTGCTCCCTCTGTTTCGCTTGCTGCAACCCCATGGGGCAATTTCCCACAAGAGCTGTGTGAACACATCCTCTCAGGCCTCCTATGACTGGAAGGGGTGAGGAGGGAGGGGGAGAAGAGGGAGGGGGGATGTGGTTATCCAATGAGCAATGCGAAGTTATTAAAACGTTTTAAGCAGAGAAATACTATGATCAGGGCTGTGCTTTTTTTTTTTTTTTTTTGCTGTACACGGGCCTCTCACTGTTGTGGCCTCTCCCGTTGTGGAGCACAGGCTCTGGACGCGCAGGCCCAGCGGCCATGGCTCACGGGCCCAGCTGCTCCGCGGCACGTGGGATCCTCCCGGACCGGGGCACGAACCCGTGTCCCCTGCATCGGCAGGTGGGCTCTCAACCACTGCGCCACCAGGGAAGTCCAGAGCTGTGCTTTAAAAAAAAAATGCTTTCCTTCTCCACCTCCTCCTTCTTTTCCTACTCCTTTTCTCCCTCCCCCATCTTCTTTCTCCTTCTCCTCTTTATTCTTCATTTACTTTATATAATTCCCTAGGAAGAGAAAGAAAGGAACATTCTGAGACCTTCCATCACCAGA
This sequence comes from Mesoplodon bidens, assembly GCF_964165515.1. Lineage (NCBI taxonomy): Eukaryota > Metazoa > Chordata > Mammalia > Artiodactyla > Ziphiidae > Mesoplodon > Mesoplodon bidens. Next base: position 68,870,353 of record NC_138170.1, on the reverse strand, counting down.
ACCCTTGGGGTTCCCTGACGGGTTGGCTCTTCGACTTTATAGGGTGCCAGTGTTCAGCCCAGAACTCAGGGTCCCACCCAGAGACTCCCTTCCTCATGGGGACAGTTCTAGGAGTTTCATACTCCAGGAGCAAGGCCAGGATTCAGTGAAGGAGTATGATGTAGCGGGCACGTGCCCAGACTGCTTGTCTCCCCAAAGGCTGCAACCAGTCCCTTGGGTGCCTCCCTGGCCCTCTGGGAAGGGTCTTGCTTCGAGAACTGCCTGGCGTGGCCAGAACCTGAGATCCTGGCCATGTGCCCTTCTCTACTGGGTGCCTGCCATTCAGAGTTACACACTCCCCAGGCCACTAGCAAATGGCCAGGTGATGATGTGTACATCCTGGGGTGCCCCTCCAGGCCGTCTGGCCCCTCTTACTCCGCAGCTTCCTTAGGCTACTGGCCTAACTTCCTTCCCATTTGTCTGTGTCCCTCAAAGATCACATGCCTGGCAGCTGAGTCCCTAGTGGGAAGCTCTGGGGAGGATGTAAGCAGAAAAATCAAGTGCGTTTGCCTGCGTGCGTGTGCGTGTGCATGTGTGCATATATGAGCATGTGGCGTTTGGGAGGAAGAAGTGGACACTGTCTCTGTAGAGAACTTCTGCCTAATAGATCTTGCTCAGGATCGTACCTCCAGCACAGGTAAAGTAGTTGGCTCTTAACAAATATTCTTTGAATCAATGACTGAACAACAAATGAATGAAACAAGATTAGAGCTGGGGAGTATCTGCTGCCTGGATACGGCGACCAGAAAGTCCTTGGAGACCTTGCTAGCACACTTCTAAGGAGAGCCAACAGGGCAGGCATGGTGCTGAGGGTGGAGGAGTGTGGAGGAGGTGAGCCAGGAAGCATGGGCAGCTTTTAAGGAGTTTGAACGGAAGGAAGGGAGGTGGAGGGGAGCTGGAGGTGGGCTGGGGATGGGAGAGTCCGCTTGAGCTGAAAGGAAGAGTCCGGTAGAGAATGTTACTGGCCGCAAGGCCTTCTAGCACCCTTGGACACATCAGATCTTAACCTTGCTACTTCCCTTTCCCAGGCTAAAACCAAGCTCTCTTTTCTGTGGCTTTCCTTGAACACAGACCTTACACCTTGTCCACATCAGGAACTGTTCGTCACCCGGTTGGTCACTTCTAGACGTATTTGACAGAATTTCCATTGGTGCCTTTACTCAGCTTCTTTGACAGTGGCCTTGCCTCCCTGTGGGGTTCGCAGGGCACTCCAGCTTCTGCCAGGTGTGCCCTCCCTCCGAGGAAGCAGAAGGACCTTGTCGGCAGATGCAGAGAAGAGCAGAGGAAAGACCACATGTGCCCCAGAGGTACAGAGGGAGGAGCCTCCATTTTTGACTTCCCAGTTCCCCACTCGAGCTAACTCAACGAAGCTTCTGTTCCTTCCAACCAAATGATATTACCAACCCACAGTTTGTTTCCTTTTCTTTGGCCTCACCTCATGGCATGCTGGATCTTAGTTCCCCAACCAGGAATCGAACCCGTGCCCCCTGTAGTGGAAGTGCAGAGTCTTAACCACTGGACTGCCAGGGAAGTCCCCAGACCCACAGTTTGGATGTTCCCACCTGAACAAGTTCAAAATGTAACCACATACACGCCCCCTTAATATTCCCAACCAGGTCCTTCCCTCTCAACCACCCTGTCTCTGTCATCAGTACCAGTATTTGGAGCTATATTTTTCTCGTGCCCTCATTCACGCAGGAAGCATCTCTCACCTCTCCACCCGCCTCCATCCGTATCCCTACTGCTCTATGCCGTCCTTCCTTACCCTAAGCCTCCATCTCACTACCAGCTTCCTTCCTGCATCTCTGATGTCAAGGTCTCTCTTCTCCATTCCATTCTGTAATCATCACCTCCACATTATTTATTTTCTTTTTCATTTTTCAAAGGTACACATTATATCATGTTTTTATACAGAAGAGAGTAAAAAACATATATGCATAATTTAGAGTGAACGTATGTGGGCTATAACCATTTCCCATGTTAAGAAACAGAACATTGACTGTACCAGTATTTTCTGTAAATGTCTCTTTTCAATTGTTCAAGAATCTTTTTTTTTGTAGCATTAAAAAAATTTATTGGAGAAAGGTTGATTTACAACGTTGTGTTAGTTTCACAGCAAAGTGAATCACTTTGTATATATGTATACATATACATATATTCACTCTTTTTTAGATTCTTTTCCCATATAGGCCATCACAGAGTATTGAGTAGAGTTCCCCGCGCTACACAGTAGGTCTTTATTAGTTATCTATTTTATATATAGTAGTGTGTGTATGTCAATCCCAGTCTCCCAATTTATCCCTCCGCAACCCCTTTCCCTGCTGGTAACCATAAGTTTGTTTTCTACATCTGTGACTCTATTTCTGTTTCATAATTAAGTTCATTTGTTTCATTTTTTAAGATTCCACATATAAGCGATATCATATGATATTTCTCTCAAGAATCTTCTGAGGCTCCCTATTCCTTGTCTAACTTCCTAGCATGTCTTTCAGTCAGGCCCTACCAGGCTGACCACACCATGCGTAATAATCCTTTTCCACACTACCATCACTCCAGTTATTATACTTAGTTTAAGAGCACAGGATCAGAATTTAAATATATGGTCTAAGCTTTCTGAATCAGCCAGGACTCTGTTAGTAGCAAGTAACAGAAATCAGATTCAAACTGGCTTAGAACAAGAAGGGAATGTAATGGCTTACCTCTCAGAAAAATCCTAGGATAATGCTGGCTTCAGGCACAGCTGGATCTAAACACCCAAACACCCAAACAATGTCAACAGAAAATGGTCTCTTGGCTCTGCTTTCCTCTGCATTGGCTTTATTCTCTTCCCCAGTTTTCCAGCAAAGGTTCTCGATGTGAGTCTCATTGGCCTACTTGGGTCACATGCCCTGAACTACTGTGGTGGTAGTTCAGTAGTAGACCAGGTCTGGTTAGGTCCACCCCGGATTCAGGGGTGGAGTCAGAACACTGGTTGGTCTGAGTGGAGAGAGATGTTTTTCCGAGGAAAACCAGGATGCTAGATGCAGAAAATGGGAGAGAGGGAGGCTGAGCAAGCAAAATCAACAGACTCTCTCCAGTTTTCACTTTTTTGTGAGTGGGAATCTCTGTTCTGTCAAATGCTTGAGGCTGCTGAGAAGATCAAAAAAAGAGCAGGGCTATTAAGTTTCTTTGAAAACTTTAAAATTCAGTGGAAATGGGAGTGATTTTGAGGGTGAATATTTCTTTGCCTTTTCCTCACACTGTTCATCTGTCCGGAATGCCCTTTGTTTGTTTATCCCAAGCCTACCCTTCCTTCAGGCTCTGTCCAGCAAGAATTGTACATTTCCTAGCAGCTGGAGCCTCTTGGGTACATGTGGATCCCCTCAGCCCACATAGATTAGCATTTAATTAGATATGGTCTTTCATTATCTTGTTTATTCATTTTTTTAGGGATATTACAGTTTATTTGATAGTTCACACATGGATCATCAACACTTATGGATGAACTGGAAACAGTTCTGAGTCTCAGGATCAGGACAGCTCCTCCCTGCCTCCTGGGATGCTTCACACGCTCACTGTTGCCCAGCTGGTGTCTGCTCAGGGAGTTCATGCTAATTTTCATTTTGGCTTAAAATAGAAACACAAAATCATATCAGTTGTACTATTCCTTAGGCGTTTCACATGCCTTATTCTCCTCTCTCTGATTACTTAGTAGCCTCTTTGAGGGGAGACCCTGTGTCTCTTGTTCTCTGTTCCTCATAAGCCTCAAGACACAGGGAACACATTTTAAGTGTGTACCCCTGTTGAGTGATTTAAAAGTTGACCTTGGGCTTCCCTGGTGGCGCAGTGGTTGACAGTCCGCCTGCCGATGCAGGGGACATGGGTTCGTGCCCCGGTCCGGGAAGATCCCACATGCCGCGGAGCGGCTGGGCCCGTGAGCCATGGCCGCTGGGCCTGCGCGTCCGGAGCCTGTGCTCCGCAACGGGAGAGGCCACAACAGTGAGAGGCCCACGTACCGCAAAAAAAAAAAAAAAAAAAAAATTTCACCTTGTGGGAATTCCCTAGCTGTCCAGTGGTTAGGACTCCACGCTTCCACTGCAGGAGGCATGGGTTCAATCCCTGGTCGGGGAACTAAGATCCCGCATGCCACACAGTGTGGCCAAAAAAAAATAAGTTGACCTTGTGAAGAAGCAGAAAAATAAGCCAAAAAGCTAGGTTGGAAAGGTATCTATTCATATCATAGTTAACTTAGTCCCAGGGCCAAATCTCCAGTTGACGTCTGATCTCACCATGTACACTCTAGTCCCAGAGTTCTGGTGCAACCATGGAACCTTTCCCAGGTTCCTTGCTTTGGTTTTTGTCTCCTTCTGAGGAGGTGCCATCTTACCACATCTTTCTTTCTTTCTTTTTTTTTTTTTTTTTGTGGTACGCGGGCCTCTCACTGTTGTGGCCTCTCCCGTTGCGGAGCACAGGCTCCGGATGCGCAGGCTCCGGACGCGCAGGCTCAGCGGCCATGGCTCACGGGCCCAGCTGCTCCACGGCATGTGGGATCTTCCCGGACCGGGGCACGAACCCGTGTCCCCTAGCATCAGTGGGTGGACTCTCAACCACTGCGCCACCAGGGAAGGCCCTCTTCTTTTTTTTTTTTTTTTATACTGCTTTACTGGGGATGTTCCATCTTTTTTGCCTGATTAATTTCTAATAACATTATCATTAGTTTTTGCTATTCTTCTAATTCAATTTATTTTTATTTTATTTTTTAAACTTTTTATTTTATATTGGAGTAGAGTTGATTAACAATGTTGTGATAATTTCAGGTGTACAGTAAAGTGATTCAGTTATACATATAAATGTATCTATTCTTTTTCAAATTCTTTTCCCATTTAGGTTACTACATAATACTGAGCAGAGTTCCCTGTGCTATACAGTAGGTCCTTGTTGGTTATCCATTTTAAATATAGCAGTGTGTACATGTCAATCCCAAACTCCCTAACCTTACCACTTACTTCTCTAGAGCTACTCCCTTTTTTGCCGGAGCCAAGAGAGAGTCTCGCTCTGTCATTCCCTGGAACCCTTCCATCAGTCCCAGTTTCTACTTTAAGGGATATATTGTCCAAGTACTTTTTGTCCGAGTAACTGGAAGAAAGGCAGAGCTTGAACATGAACCTCTCCTTCCAGAAGAGACCCTGCCCTCTCTGACAGACGGTGGATAGTTCCTTCTAAACCAACAGGTAGCCCTACTTTAACCATTTAATGCCCTTAACAAGCATACCACACACACACACACACACACACACACACACACACACACACACAAAGTGTAATGAGGGCTTATAGACAGAGTGTCGACCCAGAAAGTATCATTCTTTCAGAGGGATACCCTTCACTCTGGCAGGTCATGGGGAGGTATGTGGGGGACCTGGGATGTTCCTTTCACTTTCTTGTGCCTTCAGAAACCACTTCCAGTGCCTCAATGACACAAACCAAGGTGTTAGGTAGGTGAGCACAGCGTCCCATCCAGAGTTACCAATTTTCCCAGGCACAGGAGTGTGCTGAGGCTGCAGGTGAGAGGAAGCCCAACATAGAGGAAGGACAGGGCGTTGGTTCCTCAACTTGCTGAGACCAGAGTCGTGTAGCAAGACAAGCTGGAGCACACTCAGCATTTCTCCTTCCTGGCTTGGGTTTCACCCCGGCCCCACTTCAGTGGGAGCCCTGTTGGCTCAGAGGCTGAGGGATCCAAGAGGAGGAAGCTTGTACAATCCCTCATCTAGTAGGGGTGGGGGCAGGGTGGAGTTTTAAAGTAAGCCTCTGTCAAAATCTGAGTCAGTTATATTGTCCCAGTTCTGGATCTGCTTCTCCTGATTCTCTACCCCACCCACCCTGCCCTCCAATCACAGCAAATTTTGTATCATCCCTGACCATTATAGGCATGGCTGCTGTGTACAGATTGATGAGTTGTGCACTGCATAATTCCTGGAGATGCCATTCCCACAGACAAAGAGTGAAAAGCAATTCTAAGAATCATGTACAATTGTACCAGGTAGCCCTGAGCCAGGTCCTTTCATGACTTCCTTTCCATGTATTGCTTTCTTTGCCAAGAATGCCCCTGTTTGCCTTCCCTCCCACCATATTTTCACCTGGTGAATCATCAAACACTTAGCTTTCAAATTCCACTCAAATAATGTTGATGAACACAAATGTAACAACCGAATGCTTTTAGGAATGCTCAAAGCCATTGAGAAGAAAACCTTATATACAGGAGTCTCAAACTGGTGCACTGTTAGCTCATTCCACCTGGTAGTTTTATTATGTCTGTAGCGTGTTCTGAAAGGCAGTGTAAGTAAAATCCATCAGAATGGCTAAAAAGAAAAAGACATAATAGCAAGTATTGGTGACGATATGGAGCAACTGGAATTCTCATATAAACCTAGAAGGAATGTAAATTGGGATAACTACTTTGGAAAATTATTTGGTGGTATCCACTAAAGTAGAAAAGATGCCTAGCTTATGACGCAGCAGTTCTACTCCTGAAAATACATACATATGTACACAAAAATATGTGCAAACATGATCATAGCAGCACTATTCATAATAGCCCCCAAACTCAAAATAACTCAAATGCCCATCAACAGTAGAATAAATAATGTGGTATATTCATAAAATGGAATGTTACACAGCAACGGAAATGAATTAATTATTGCTTCACATAACAACATGGATGAATCTGACAAACATGTTGAGTGAAAGAAGCCAGACATAAAGTACATACTACAGGATTCCGTTTATATAAAATTCAAAAACATGCACTGTGGTGCTACAAATTAGAACAGCGGTTATTCTGGGAAGAGAGGTAATGACTGGAAAGGAACATGAAGTTTCTGGGGTGCTAGTGATGTCCTATTTATTAATATGGGAGGTGGTTACACAGGTGTGTTTATTTTGTGGAAGTTTATGGAGCCACTCACTTAGGATTTGTACATTTTTATGTATGTTTGCTATGTTTCAATAAAAAGGATCACTTAAAAGAATAAAAGCAATGTCTACTTTTGGCTATGATGAAGTAGCAGGACCTAGATTTATCCTCTGCCTTAGTCAATTATAAAATTGAACAAAAGATATAAAACAATGGTTTTAAGACTTTGGATAACAGGCGGGACAGTGATCCCAGAGAGAATGAAAACAAATGAGGTGAGTCCTACCAATGTCCCCACTCACTGTCTGGAGAGAGCTTCCAGGCTACCACAGAGAGAGAGAGAACTCTTGAAGAGCTGGTGTTCCCACCAGCCGGAATAGAAAGACCTCCCAACACACTGGGCATAGATACCAAGCCAAATTAGCTCCCATCTAAGAGGTGTTTTGGACCCACCTAACAAAGCTTAAAAGTGCACAGTAAAAGGATTAAATTGTTTCCAAGTAACAACTGCATCCCATATTAACTACCCAAATATCTAAAAGAAAAAATCCTAAAACAAAAAAAATATACTAGTACCCAACAACATAAGATTCAAAATATCTGGCATCCAATTAAAAAATTACCTATCATTCAAACAAGCAGAAGAAAAATCAAGCAATAGAAACAGATCCAGAAATTATACTGCTAATTGTAGATAAGGACATTAAAACAGCTACTATTAATACATTTCAGATGTTCAAGAAGGTAGCGGAGAGCATGAGCATTATGAGAGTGAAGTAGAAGATATAAAAGAGGCCGAAATCAAAATTCTAGAGATGAAGAATACACCGAATGGGATTGATAGCAGATTAAACATTAAATAAGAAAAGATTATTGACTGTGAAAACATAGCAATAGAAACAATCCAAAATAAAACACAGATAGAAAAAAAAAAAAGACTGGTTAAAAAAATGAACAGAACATCAGTGAGCTGATATAGCTTTAAGCAGCCTTACATACATATAACTGGAGTCTCAGGAAGAGAGGGTGGGGTGGAGGAGAGGACAGAAAAGATATTTGAAGAAATAATGACTGAAAATTTTCCAAATTTGATGAAAACTAAAAACTCACAAATCAAAGAAGCTCAACAAACTCCAAGCAGAGAAAACATGAAGAAAACCACGTCAAGGCACATCATAATCAAATTGCTAAAAAACCAATGATAAAGACAAAAATGTTGAAAGCAACCAGAGGGGAAAAACAGATGATGTGCAGAGGAACAAAATAAGGATGGTAGCAGACATCTTGCTGGCCTTGATGCAGACCAGGAGGTAGTGGAGAGACATCTTTAAAGCACTGAGAGAGGACTTCCCTGGTGACTCAGTGGTTAAGAATCTGCCTGCCAATGCAGGGGACACGGGTTCGAGCCCTGGTCCGGGAAGATCCCACATGCCTCGGAGCAACTAAGCCCGTGTGCCACAACTACTGAGTCTGCGCTCTAGAGCCCGCGAGCCACAACTACTGAAGCCCACATGCCTAGAGCCTATGCTCTGCAACAAGAGAAGCTACTGCAATGAGAAGCCTGTGCACCACAATGAAGAGTAGCCCCCGCTCACCACAACTAGAGAAAGCCCACATGCAGCAACGCAGACCCAGTGCAGCCAAAATAAAATAAATAAATAAATAAATTTATTTTTTTTAAAAATGAAGCACTGAGAGAAAAACTGCCAACCAAGAACAAAAATATCTTCCAGAAATGAAGGTGAAATAGAAATACAAAAGCTGTGACTCTGCTTCCAGGTGTGACAGATTAAGATTCTACCACATGAATCTTCCCTACAGAAAACAGTGGTAAAATCTGGGCTCAATACCAAAAGGAACTACCTGAAGATACTGGAGACTCTCTACCTACCTCTCAGACCCACCTCGCTGACTCATGAATGGAGCACACAAAGTAGCCCAGCTAAAGGCAAACTGAACTGAGGCTGGAGCTGGTACTCTGCCGTTAGTGGAGAGTAAACAGAAGCAGATAGACTGAGCCCAAGGCCAAGTGTGTCCCAGGTTGCACACAAAGGGCAGATGGGTTCACAAGGAAAAACACACAGTCCTTATGGCCTGGGAAACCAGAAAAAAGAAGCCAGGAAAACAGTGAAGTTCTACTGAAGACAGTAGAACTTCAGAAAGAAGAAAGAGAACCAGAGAGGAGATCTCCAAACTCTCTCTACTCATATCTCTTACTGATTCTTGAACCACATATGCATGGAACAGACTCAAAGTAGCTCAGCTAAAGACAAATGACATGAACAAAGGATGAAGATGCTGCACAAGAAACAGGATTTGCCATTCCAGCCCAGTCAAGAAAATTCCCTGCTAAAACAAAGGAAATATACTCATTGGAGAAAAATAACTGTACCAGTCAGGGCTCTCCAGAGAAACAGAACCAACTGTGTGTGCGTGCATGTGTGTGCAGTATCTATTGAACAGACACTTCATAAAAGAAGATATGCAATGGCCAATAAGTACATGGAAAGATACTTAACCTCATTAGTCATTAGGGAAATGTAAGTTAAAACCATAAGGACATACTGCGTCATTATGACTCACTAGAAATGTTAAAAATAAAAAGGCTGACAATACCGAGTGTTGGCAGGACTGTGGAACAACTCTCAGTTTTTGCTGGTGGAAATGCAAAAATCATACAGCCACTTTGGAAAAGAGTTTTGCAGTTTCTTATAAAATTAAACACACATTTACCCTAGAGAAATGGAAAAGTGTGTCTTACAGAAACACGTACATGAAGGTTTGTAGAAACTTTAGTTAAAATAGCCAAAACCCAGAAACAACACAAAAAGTCCATTATTAATGGAGGGATAAGCAATTGGTGGTATGCCCATTCAATGGTATGCAATTCAAGAAATACAACTGATACATGCCCAATAGAATGAATCTTACAAGCATTATGCCAAGAGAAAGAAGCCAGACACAAAAGACTACAGAACGTATGGATCCATTTATATGAAATTCTGGAAAAGGCAAAACAACAGTGAGGGAAGTAGATAAGTAGTTGCCAGGGGCCAGAATTTAGGGGGAAAGGATTGACTGCTAAGGGCCACAAGGGAACTTTTGGTGTAATAGAGATATTCTATATCATGATTATGGTGGTGGTTACATATCTGTATGCACTTGTCAAAAGTCATTGAATTGGTAAATTTTATTGTATGTAAATTACACCTCCATGAAGCTTACCCCCCAGAATTAAATACATAAAGGCCCACGTTATACACGTAGATTAACTCCTTGCCTCCTGTCTCCAGCATGCATACGAGTTTGCAATCCCTGAATAGTACTTTATGTTTTCAAAGCTCTTTCACGTGCTTTAGAAACACCAGAATTTGCCTTTCAGAACTTGTCTCCTTGGAACCCAAGAGGAAGCAGAAGTTATACAACTTGTTAAGATGTAAAAAGAGGGGAGGAAATACATAGGGCAAGGCCAGGGCTGCCCCTAGGTTCTGCAAGTTAGGAAAAGTGTCCCCTTCCTCAAGTTAAAAACATTTTAAGCTAGCACATTGTTTGCACAAGCCATGCAGTAGCGTGTGCTGGCGCAAATCCTGGGCTTGGCCCAGGCAGCCGGTCAGGGTCCTAGCATGAAGCATCCGTGGCTGCATTCAGGCCTACTCACACCCTTGCTCTTTCACTCATAATCTAATGCTACTTCTTTCCCTTTGTCAACTTGTGAGCCCACCACAACTTCATCCTTCCCCCCTGCTTCCTAGGTGAACTATGTCAAGTTTAGAGTTGGGGGAGGAGTGAGTGTTAGAAGTTGGGCCTCTGAGAGCAGCGAGTGGTGAGAAAAGAGACCTCAGGTCCACCCACCATGCACTTGAGACAGACATGGCTGGGCACTGGCTGTATGTGCAAGCGTTTGCTGTCAAGTCTGTGCATGGCTGTGTATGCAAGTCGGGGTTTACACAGCAACCCTTCTGGGTTGCTCCAGCCAGGAGGCCTAGAATGTCTGCAACTGCTTGCCTATTCTCATTCAGGTTGGTATATGCCTGTCTGGCCATGAAAGTTGCCTCCTTCAATGCGGTGCCTTTGTGGAGTGCACTATCTGAACCACTGTACCTGGTGGCCCTGGGTAAAGATTCCTAAAACCTCTCCTTTGGGCTTCCCCGGTGGCGCAGTGGTTGAGAGTCCGCCTGCCGATGCAGGGGATGCGGGTTCGTGCCCCGGTCCGGGAAGATCCCACATGCCGCGGAGTGGCTGGGCCCGTGAGCCATGGCCGCTGGGCCTGCGCGTCCGGAGCCTGTGCTCCGCAACGGGAGAGGCCACAAGAGTGAGAGGCCTGCGTACCGCAAAAACAAACAAACAAAAAACCTCTCCTTCTTCCTGAGGAAAAACCCCTCCCAGTCACCTGAGAAACAATAGGTAGAGGTATCAAATCTATTTTCTTTCCACACCTTCCTGAATGCTAGTTATATGATACGTGTCTCAGAGTCTCCCTGCCAACTTTTCCACACAGCACCAGGAGGAGCTCTGTGGGCGCAGATGAGCAACCCCTACTGGCTGCCTACATCCCTGCGGCCAGGCCACCTCCTACAGCAGTTGGAGCCTCCTCCGTCCCTCATACCTGACCACCCAGAAGCCTCCTTCTTCCTTCTGACACCTTCTCTCCCAGGATAGCACAATCGTCAGTCTTTGTATAGTTCACACTGTTGCTAACAAGTGACAGGAGACCTCAGCCTAGCGCAGCCCCTGCCTAGGACCCTCTCTTTTCCATTGTGCAGATGTTGGGCCTCAAAGAAGGAACTGCCTTTTATGCTTTAATATTCAAAGGCTCATCTTTCCATTACATCTTGTTCCTTTATTTTTTTAACTAACAAATCTATGTTGAGCAACTACTGTCTGTCATGTGCTGGCTAGATGTCAGCAACATTTCAATGAACAAAAGACACATATAAATATATACTGGACTTCCCCGGTCGCACAGTGGTTAAGAATACGCCTACCAATGCAGGGGATACGGGCTTGAGCCCTGGTTCGGGAAGATCCCACATGCTGCAGAGCAACTAAACCTGTGCACCACAACTACTGAGCCTGCACTCTAGAGCCCGTAAGCCAAAACTACTGAGCCCACACACCACAACTACTGAAGCCCGCATGTTCTAGGGCCCACACGCCACAACTACGGAGCCTGTGAGCCACAATTACTGAGCCCACGTGCTGCAACTACTGAAGCCCGCGGGCCTACAGTCCCGTGCTCCGCAACAAGAGAAGCCACTGCGATGAGAAGCCTGCACACCACAATGAAGAGTAGCCCCCGCTCGCCGCAACTAGAGAAAGCCCGTGGGCAGCAACGAAGACCCAATGCAGAAAAAAAAAAAAATATATATATATATATATATTTTTTTTCATGTCTTTATCTATTACATCAGGTTTTTTCGTTTTTGTTTTTGTTTTTTGCGGTACGCGGGCCTCTCACTGTTGTGGCCTCTCCCGTTGCGGAGCACAGGCTCCGGACGCGCAGGCTCAGCGGCCATGGCTCACGGGCCCAGCCGCTCCGCGGCATGTGGGATCCTCCCGGACCGGGGCACGAACCTGTGTCCCCTGCATCGGCAGGCGGACTCGCAACCAATGCGCCACCAGGGAAGCCCTACATCAGGTTTTTAAAACAACCTAAGGACAATTGCCTTTACCAAATATTTTCTCCTCCCTGTGTTCACTGTCAAGGTAAATCTTTGCCCTCCAAAACTAAGTTCAAATAGCAAAGAGATTGGAAGGTACACACCAACAAATTGTTATCAATGGTGTCTTTATGGGTGGCTTTAAACGCCCTTTGTTTCTGTATTTTCTCAAATTTCAACAATTGTTATTTTTGTAAAGAAAAAAATAATAGAAGTTACTTTAAAACAAACAAAACCTCAGTTTAAATATCCCCTCCTCAGAGACACTTTCCTGATCACCCATCTCTCCACTATGACTTAGGAACCCTCTTCTGGACACACAGCACCCTGCTCTTCCCTCTCTCCTCACCCACAGGAGAAGCACAGGGATCATTAGTGTGTGCCTCCTCCCTTGGACTGTGAACTGAAGGGCAGGGACCACGTCTTATTCATTTCTGAGTCCCCAGCCCCAAATTATTGGTGCCCAGGAGGAGTGCAGAAAATATCTATTCAGTGAACAAATGGATGAGGTTATCAAGTCATGGCCTAGGAAACACCACTGAGGTCCAGGGGCTAGGCCTCCAGCAGTGAAGGAGGCAATGGATCTCACTGAAACACACCCTCTCAGGGTCCAGGTCAGACTAGAAAGGAAATTTGATGTTGAACCCTCTGAGATGGGGCTAAAGCCTCTTAAGTCTTCCAAGTGAGTATGGGAGGAGGAGGTTTATAGAACTTGAGGTATAGTTGAGCCTGTGGGAAGGAATTCAGTAATCCTAGGTGGGGAGTGTCACAGTTTGAAATGATCTATTGATTTGTTTGCTTTTCAGTTACATGGTAGCCCTCATTAGTGTGTGCACTCCATGAGGATAGGGATCTTATCCGACTTGTATCACAAGGGCTTGGACCAACGCCTGCTGCATGGATGGCACTCAATAAATATTTGTTGAATTAATATTGAATGAATAAACTCACTCTAAACCAGACTCATGAGGGAGAGACCAGATACAGCATTATTCATTCATCCTGTAAAATATAATTGACAATAGGCCTGAAGAAACCCCAGTCAGCACGTTCTTTACTCTGTGGGAAGGCGTAGTTTAGAAGCCAAAAGTAGATCTGAGAGTTGCTTGGTAAATACAGAGTCGGACAAAGTGACTTGGAAGATCTTAAGAGATTGTGTCACTGTGCTGTGGCACCCCGATGAGTCATGCTTTCCCACACGGGGACAGACCTCCCTTGCCAAACAGGATCCTGCCTTGCCCAATGCTGCCATCCCTTTCCTGTCACTGTAGGGGAAACACTGACAGTCTGTCCTCCCCCATTCTTCCTTCTCCGTGTTCCTTATCAGTAATAATGCCTCAGTCCTTTAGGCTTGACCTCATGTTACAGTGTTGAGGATTACACAGTGTCCCTTATTGGTTACATTTTCCATTGTGGCTTCCCAGGGAGATTTCAGCCACAATTTCACATATCCTGCTCAAGATAAACAATCCTAGACCCCAGATCAAAACTTTCCACTAACTGAGCTGCATAGTCACTGGACCTCAGTTTCCCTATCTTTAAAAGATGAAATAATAGAAATTTTTCATGTATCTCACAGAGCTGTGAAGCCAAAGAAATTGAAGACTATGAATATGAGACGCTTAGAAGTTGTGCTTTGACCCTTGCGATTAAAGTTCTATACCAGATTTGCCGTTAATGAGCTACATGACATTAAGTCACTTTTATGAGGTACTTAGCCCAGTGTCATGTTCTTAATAAGCCTTCATGAGATATGATATGATAAATCATATTACATGGCTCTATGACCATGGGATGAACTGAGACACCTCCCACTTTCCCAAGGAGAATGCTTGAGGAAAAGCAGTCGGTTGCTTTTCAGGTAGCTATTGTACTATTGCTTTGTTGAGTGTGTATAAACTTGAAACCAGGGACTTCCCTCGTGATCCGGTGGTTAAGACTCCTTGCTCCCAATGCAGGGGGCCCAGATTTGATCCCTGGTCAGGGAACTAGTTCCTGCATGCCACAACTAAGGATCCCACAGGCCGCAGCGAAGATCCCACACACGGCAACGAAGATCGCACCTGCGGCAACTAAGATCTGGCACAGCCAAATAAATAAATAAATAATTTAAAAACCAAAACCCAAAACAAAAAACCTTGAGACCATAGTTGAATGGTTTGGGAAAAAAGGAGGAATTTCAAATTAAGTTGTATAGTGGGAGAGATGCAGAGAAGAGACCTGACAATAGGGTAGCAAGGGAGGAAACTTTGGGCAGAAGAACAGGTCTAGTTAGTCAAATGGAGGGATATAATTAAGTTTTTCATTGTGGTGTGTGAAGTAATCCTCTTCTACATCTTCCCATGAAGCCTTCAGTAAAATCTTATTAATCATAAGTATTGTTGAATTTGAATGTATTGGGGAGGATACAAACAAAGTGCTCAGGCTGGCCTTGATGTTTAGAGGGAGTGAGAGCAAAGCCAGTCATCAATTTAAAAATGAGGAGGTGAATTTATGACCCTATGGGCTCTTCCATGTCTACTGTTCTATGATTCTATACGTGTAAGAGACAGAATGTTCCCAGGAAATTCTGATGCAGTAGGTTGGGGTGGGGCTTGGGCATTCCCATTAAAAAAAATTTCCTCAGGTGATTATGATGCACACCAGCATTGGGCATCATTGTACACATGCTCATCATCTTCTAGTCAAATGTTTAATCACCCACAGAAAAATCACCCTCATCCCCAATCTCCAGCATGTCACATTGCTGACAAAAGCAATTGGGGTATGATCAGAGAATATAAATTTACATTAATATTGCTCTAAGTAAAACATGTTTACAAAAACAATGTTGTATCCATGGAGGAAAGCATATAACAAATGGCGCTGGGACAATTGGATAGACACACACAAAAGAATGCTGTTGGACCCCCATCTCACACCATATTAAAAAATTAACTTAAAATGGATCATATAACAGACATTGTAAAGCAATTATACTCCAATAAAGATGTTAAAAAATAAATAAATAAAATGGACCATAGACTTAAATGCAGGAGCCAAAACTATAAAGCACTTCAAAGACAAAATAGGAGTAAATCTTCTTGACCTTGTATTAGGCAATCCTTTTTTTTTTTTTTTTTTTTGCGGTATGCGGGCCTCTCACTGTCGTGGCCTCTCCCATTGCGGAGCACAGGCTCCGGATGCGCAGGCTCAGCGGCCATGGCTCACGGACCCAGCCGCTCCGCGGCATATGGGATCCTCCCGGACCGGGGCACGAACCCGTATCCCCTGCATCGGCAGGCGGACTCTCAACCACTGCGCCACCAGGGAGGCCCTAGGCAATCCTTTTTTTAGACATGATACTAAAAGCATAAGTGAGAGGGGGGAAAAAAAGGTAAATTTGACTCTATCAAAATTTAAAATGTTTGTGCTTCAGTGGATACCATCAAGAAAGTGAAAAGAGTGCTTCCCTGGTGGCGCAGTGGTTGAGAGTCCGCCTGCTGATGCGGGGGACATGGGTTCATGCCCCGGTCCAGGAAGATCCCACATGGCGTGGACTGGCTGGGCCCGTGAGCCATGGCCGCTGAGCCTGCTCGTCTGGAGCCTGTGCTCCGCAATGGGAGAGGCCACAACAGTGAGAGGCCCGTGTACCGCAAAAAAAAAAAAAAAAAAAAAAAAAAAGCGAAAAGAAAACAGAAAATAGGAGAAAATATTTGCAAATCATATATCTGATAAGAGACTGCATAAATAACTCTTACAATTTAAAAGGACAACACAAGTCAAAACTAGGCAAAGGTTTTGAATATACATTTCTCCAAAGAAGATACATAAATGGCAATAAGTACATGAAAAGATGCTCAACATCATTAATAACTAGGGAAACACCAATGAAAACCACTGTAAGATATTACTTAACCCATTAGCATAGCTAAAATAAGAAAGACAAAATAACGTGTTGCTGAGGATGTGGAGAAACTAGAATGCTTATATGCTGCTAGTAGGAATTTAAATGGTGTGGCTACTTTGGAAAATAGTTTGGCAGTTCCTCAAAAAGTTAAACAGGAAGTTACCATATGGCTCAGCCGTTCCATTCCCAGGTATGTACCCAAGATAACTGAAACACATGTCCCACAAAAACTTGTACGTAAATGTTCACAGCAGCATAACTCATAATAACCAAAAGTAGAAACAACACAAAGGTACATCAATGATGAATATATAAATAAAATGTGGTTATTTCCATAGAATGAAATATTATTCATCTGCTACAACATGCAAAAACCTTAAAAATACTATGTTAAGTGAAAGAAGCCAGTCACAAAATTCCACATATTGTATGATTCTATTTATATGAAATGTCCAGAATAGGCAAATTCATAGAGACAGAAAGTAGATTAGTGGATGGTAGGGGTTAAGGGAAGGTTGTGGGGGGAATTGGGGCTGGGAAGTGATGCTTAATGGATACAGTTTCTTTGGGGGTGATGAAGATGGTTTAAAATAAGATGGTGGCAATAGTTGCACAACTCTGTGACTATACTAAAAACCACTGAATTGTATATGTTAATAGATGAATTTTGTGGTGTATGAATGATATCTCAATAAAGGTGTTTTTAAAAAATGTTGCCTATAACATATGACCATACAAAAAGTTCTTATACAAAATGGAACATTTTAGATTATGCATTCCATTGCTCAACCAACAACACACACTCTATTAGTCAGGACTTCTTTCGCAAGTGACAGAAATCCAGTTTAAACTGGTTTAAGAAAAGAATAGAATGTATTGGCTCATGTAGCTGAAAATTACAGGGGTTGCTGGCTTTAGGCATAGCCAAATCTAGAGACTCAAATGATATAATCCATCTTTCCATCCCTCAGCTCTGCTTTCCTCTGTGTTGGCTTCATTCTCAGGCAGACTCTCCCCAAGTGATGGCAGGATGGCCACCAGTGAATATGGGATTACAGCCTAACTTAGCAGGGAAAGAAAATGTGTTTCCCAACAAAAATCCAGAATTAGACTTTGACTGTTGTGGCCTGGGTCATGTGTGTGGAAAGGGGGACATATTGGCCCAGCGTTATGGTAGGGGACAAACTATAGTGAGTTACTGTTGATGCTTTCAATTTCAGAATTGGATTATTTAGAACAAGTCACCTTTGGGTGTTTTGGAAAAGAAAGATGGATACTTGGAACTAACATTAATTCACTTAAACAAATGGATCAAAACTCTTAATTTAAAAAAATAGATTGCTAAAGTGGCAGATAAGGGTAATGCTTGGCATTTTGCATTTTGATTATTGCAAGGCACTAGACAAGTTTTGTTTGTTTGTTTGTTTTGCGATACGCGGGCCTCTCACTGTTGTGGCCTCTCCCGTTGCAGAGCGCAGGCTCCGGATGCACAGGCTCAGCGGCCATGGCTCATGGGCCCAGCTGCTCCGCCGCATGCGGGATCTTCCCGAACCGGGGCATGAACCCGCGTCCCCTGCATCGGCAGGCGGACTCCCAACCACTGCGCCACCAGGGAAGTCCAAGACAAGTTTTTCATGATATCTTTGTAAACAAAGACTGGATAATTGAGTTAGTTGGAGTCATGTTTCATTGATCAGCCATTTCCAAAAAGGACTGACGAATGAGTCAACCTAGTAGATCTTGGTGGGTCACAGAGATCTGCCCTTAGTGCTGACCTGGTTGACCTGTTTATTAACTACTTAGATACAGATACAGAAATCATGCCTATTAGATGGAGAGAGGTTACAGGACTAAGAGCAGTTAATACGTTCGATGACAGAGGCAAGATTCTAAATAATTTTCTTTTAATTTTTCTTTAGGATAATTTCAAACCTTCACAGATTTAGACATTATAGTATAATAAACCCCATTTACCAATCATCCAGCTTCAACAATTTTCAACTCATGGTCCATCTTGTTTCTCCTATTCTCCCACTCCAACTTCTCTTCCCTCATTTTATTTTGAAGCAAATCCCAGACATCTTATTTGTTAAAAACAAAACTCTAACACTATTATGACACCTAAAAAGAAAACTCAATAATTCCTTAACATAATAAAATATCCATTTTTCAAATTTCCAATTGTCTCACAAATATTTAAAAAAAGTATTTTTTGCAGTTTATTTGTTCAAATCAGGATCTAAACAAAGTCTATACACTGTAATTGGTTGATATGTTAGGTCTCTTTTATTCTACCAGTTGCCCTCTCTACCACTTTTTACCTTGCAATTTATTTGTTAATGAACCAAGATAATCTTGATAACAAAATGACAGTTAGTAGAGATAAATAGATGTAATACTAAAATTAAATCTTATAAAGTCAGCTGTAACAGTACAAAATGCTGGAGACACCTGCAGTTCGTGAATAAAAGTCTAGGATTTTCAGTTGGCCACAAACCTAAAATAGTCAACACTATGATATAGTTGTCAAAGTCCCAATATATACTTAGGTTACATTAACCCCAATATATATGCACACCACAAGATGTGGTGGGTCTTTTCTACCATACCAGGTCAAATCCTGCCTGGAATATTGTCCTGATTGTTGCTCCCAACCCAGTTTTTCAGAGGGACTGAAAACTGGCGCACTTAGACAGAGCCCTGATCCTGGTGAGAGAGCTGAAACACACCTCCTTTGGCCAGAGAGCAGCAAGGGGAGAAGGGAGTGGGAGAGCTAGCTGTTTATTTGGGTGTGTGACTCAAGGAAGAGAGGGTCATTAGAAACTGGGTATCCACAAGGAGATGGTGCTGGGAGAAGGAACATTCTTCTGGAACATTCACATTCAGGAGTTTTGAAGCTAAAGAAAGGGAAGAAGAAGCTCATTAGTTAGTGGGCGACACAGAAATAATCAGGTGTGACTGCATGGTGGTAGCCAAGGGAACAAATTGAGTGTGTAGAATCATGGCGTCAGGACAGTGGTGTAGTGTGGTCTGGGCTGGCAGATGATCAGAAAACGACTGGCCCATGTGGGAATTATGGGAAAGTAGGTCTGAGTACCCAGAATTGAGACACAAGAGCTGGGGCAGCACTTGGTTTCAGGCCTGAAAACTTTGATGTCAGTCCAATTTGAGCAGAAGCCAATCCCCAGGCAGAGTGAAGGAAACTGATGGGTGTTGTGCACCTACTAAGTGCTATACATACAGAACATTGTCTGACCCTCACAATAAACCTGCAAGGTAGGAATTTATTCCTACTTTACAGACATAAAAACTGAGGCTTGGGACTTCCTTGGTGGTCCAGTGGTTAAGAATCCACCTTCCAGGATTTCCCTGGTGGCGCAGTGGTTCAGAATCTGCCTGCCAATGCAGGGGGACATGGGTTTGATCCCTGGTCTGGGAAGATCCACATGCCGTGGAGCAACTAAGCCAGTAAGCCACAACTACTGAAGCCCACGCACCTAGAGCCCGTGCTCTGCAACAAGAGAAACCACTACAGTGAGACGCCCGTGCACCGCAACGAAGAGTAGCCCCCGCTCATCGCAACTATTGAAAGCGCGCAGGCAGCAACGAAAACCCATCGCAGCCACAAGTAAACGAATAAAATAAATAAATTTAAAAAAGAATCCACCTTCCAATTCAGGGGACGCAGGTTCAATCCCTGGTCGGGGAACTAAGATCCCACATGCCGCGGGGCAACTAAGCCTGTGCCGTAACTACAGAGCCCATGCACCACAACTAGAGAGCCTGCATGTCGCAACTACTGAGCCCGTAGACCGTAACTACTGAGCCCACAGGCCCTGGAGCCTGGGTGTCACACCTAGAGAGAAGCCCACGCACAGCAACTAAGAGCCCATGAGCTGCAACTAAGACCCGACGCAGCCAAAAAGAAACAAATAAATAAATATTTTTAAAAAACAAAAAACTGAGGTTCATAGAGGTCAGTTACTAGCCCAAGGTCATGAATGACTAAGTGGCAGGGCCAGGATTCAGAACAGGTGGCCTGGAGGCCAGAAGGATAGAGCTGACATGGGGGAAAAGGTACCCTTAGTGACTTAGCCATGGGGTCAATGTCTGGATCCTCCAGTCGCGGTGCCAGGGCACCAACACCTGGGGAATGTATCGTGTCAGCACTTGCTGTAGCTTCACATCTAGACCAAGAAATGGGTATAGTAAGAGGACAATGGGGAGGGATGGGCTGGGATTTTGGGGTTAATAGATGCAAACTGCCATATATAGAATGGATAAACAACAAGGTCCTACTGTATAGCACAGGGAACTATATTCAATATCCTGGGACAAACCATAAGGGAAAAGAATATAAAAAAATGTATATATATGTATAATTGAGACACTTTACTGTACAGCAGAAATTAACACAACACTGTAAATCAAATATACATGAATTTAAAAAATTAATTAAAAAAAAAAAGAGGACAATGAGCATTCTCCACAAAAACACAGACCAAGAATTTGGTCTCCATATTGCCCCAGCCCTGGTCTCTTCTGGGTTTGAGCCTAGGCGTGGAATCCTCCTCTATAGGAGAGGGGAGGTGTCTTTGTATTTTCCTCCGCTTTCCTCCTAAAGCAAATCCCAGTCACCAAGCAAAGGAAGACTATCTTTGGTAGATGGTGGGAGATGCTGAGGCCCAGCTCATCCTTTCTACCCAGGCATAGATTCCTGAGCCCTGTCCGTATCTCCAACATCTCGGGGGGTGGTCTTCAGCTCCCTTCAGAGCTGACAGGGGCAGTGCAAGGGTGGGAACCCCAGATGAGAGTAAGGGAGCAAGAAGCCACCCACTGAAGAGGATGCTGGGACGGGGCAGGGCTGGGCTGGCCCAACCAGTTCAGCCCAGCCAGGAAAGGGCAAGTCAGATCTGGCTCAGCAAGGGGGACTGGGTGGGGGCGTGGTGCTGACTCAGGGCCTGGCAAGTCAGGTGACAGCCAAGGACAGCTGTTGCCTGGGTGTTTTTAGAAAACTGGCTGCCAAAGGCTCTCTCATGGGCTGCTTCTGCACCTACTCAGAAGCAGGCATAGAAAACGGGGGCATCTTCTTTATAATAAGCTGTAGGCATGGGGAATTAATAACCCGACCATACCCTGTTGATTCTTGCTTTAATGTACCTAGAGAACAGGAGCAGAAATTAGTCGAGTCTTCTGAATTCCCTCTGAATCCTTTGAAAATCACTAATCTGTTCCCCTTAGATCTTTTTAGGTACCTTACCAGGAATCCAGTGCAGAGGTTAAGAGAGCAGGTGCAGAAGTCAGAAGGGCCTGGGATCAAAATCCAACTTTATCACTTATTATTTGTATGACTTTGATCAAGTTTCTTAACTTAAAACAAAACATACTTTTAATTACAGAAAAATTCAAATATATACAAGTTAGACATAACAGTATGAATTTCCATATACCTGTTATCCAGCTTGAACAATTATCGACCCATGGGCAACTTGTCTCATCCACATCCTACTCATCTACCTCCCTCCAATTATTTTAAAGGAGATCCCAGGCATCATCTCATTCCATCCCTCTTTATTCCTTTAAACTCTTGTTTCCTCATTTGAAAATGGGAATTATAATAATCCCCACCTCAGAGTATTAATGTGAGTTTATGCATGTAAAGGGCCAGCACAATGTAGGAACTCAGTAAATGACAACTTATAGTATTCGATTAAAATATAAAAATAAGAAACGTCTCTGCTACCCTCTCATCTCTCTGCCTGTGCCCTTCTTCCCTCTTGGTGACCCTTCCTTCTATCTGAGGACTCTCTCCCCTGGTCAGTACTAGGTCCAGTGCTGACATCACAGAAGGGTTAGGATGACTGCCCAGCTGTCCAGGCCTCAGGATGGGCTGGGAGCACAGGGTGCTTGAGCCCTAGGGAGGGAGCTGGAGGAAGGTAGTGGAGACACAGGAAAGAGGGATCAAAAGTTCAGCAGGCTGGGAATTCTCTGGAGGCCCAGTGGTTAGGACTCTGTGCTCTCACTGCTGAGGGTCAGGGCTCAATCCCTGGTCGGGGAACTAAGATCCCACAAGCTGTGCTGTGCAGCCAGAAAAAAAAAAAAAAAAAAAAGTACAGCAGCCTTGGGAGAGAGACCGGCAGACAGGGGCAAAGTTTGAGCAGGTCCAAGTGGCAAGGGCAGCAGAAGATAGGAAAGAGAAAGTGGACATGGTGAGAATGTCAGGCAAAGTTGGAGTCACCCTAGGAGTTCTACCAGAAACAAGTGTGTCCGTCAGGAATCTTGGTTGCAGCACAGACTGACTTTGGCAAATAGAAGCAGAAAATAAATTTACTGAAGGGCTATTGGGAAGCTCTCAGAATTACTGGGGAGGCTGGAGAACCAGGCTAAGGAATTGGGGCGCAGAAACAGGCCACACATGCAGTCTGTTGAGGCCAGACAATGAGGTCATCACTGCCCTCTCTAGACACTAAAGAGATTCTGCAGCCGGCAGCAGGGCCAGCATTGGACGGAGGATACACCTAGCTCTGGGGCCCACAGGTGCTCTGGAAACCAGGTGCTCCTGCTGTACCCCACTGCCTTCTCAGTACACACCCCACTGTGCCTGCTTCTTTGTGTCCTAAGCCCCTGTGTCAAGGTTTTGGGCTGGCGCTTGAGACTGGTAGAGCCCCACTCATGTCCCCACAGCCTAGGTGTGTGTTTGGGGGTGCAGTGGGGGTGGGTGCTGGGGAGGAGAAGATAGCGGGAGGAGGGCTCTGCATACTGAACACTCACGTGGAGAGTTTCTTAGGCAAAGAAGGGGGTTCAACGCTGGGCAGCCAAAGACCTGTCCAATGTCCATTACACAAGGAAGGGAGTGTGAATATGGGTGAGGGGTGGCGGACTGGCACTGGTAAGAACAAGGCAAAGAAACAGGATCTCCATGTGGCTGTCAGGGACACCAGAGCCCTGAGGGAGGGCAAAGGGTAGCGGAATGCTGGATGCACAAGCTACATGGGAGAGAGCCTCGCTTTTCCTCCTGGGGGTATTTTGGACAAAAGAGATGGCTGAGCTCAGATATTATCTTGGCAGTGTCTAATTCAATTGGTATGTAGCATGAGGGCTTTTGATACCCTGCGCTTCTACCCTCTCTCTGGCTCTGGGAAAGAGGTGGGGCAGCCTGCAAATAACTGGGTGCTTAGTCTGAAAAGCTGGGACCAGACAGGGCTGGGCAAGGGCTGACAGGGACAGCTGAGAGCAGAGTACAAGCTTTGTGAACAGGCAATTCCATGAAGTCTGAGCTTCCGTGATCAAATCAATCTGCCACAAATTTTAAAATCTGCATGACTATTGTTATGCTATGTGTCAGGCATAAAAGCAAACAGCCAGAATCTGTGTTCTTTTTATCAAACCAAACCAAATATTTAGGGTTTTTTCCCCTCACTTTACTATTATTCTGATATCTATAAGGAGTATCAACATCAGTTTCCTCTATCTCCATGTACAATGTTAATCCCTTCCTCACTTTTTTTTAAAGTCCTTGTTTATTTAATATTAGTATTATTATTATTTTTGCCGTGCAAACATCACCACCATTTATTTCCAGAACATTTTTATCACCGCAAAAAGAAATCCATGCCCACTAATTAGCTGCTCCCATTTCCCCCAGCAATCATTAATCTGCTTTGTGTTTCTGTGAGATTGCATATTCTGGATATTTCATGTAAATGGAATCACACTTTATTCCTTTTCATACATGTGAAAATAAAATATCTTCATACTTATGAATCATATAATATGGCCTTTTGTGACTGGCTTCTTTCATGTAGTGTAATGTTACGGTTCATCTGTGTTGTAGCATGTATCAGTACTGTATTCAAATCATATTTTGTTTATCCATTTGTCAGTTAATGGACATCTGTGTTGTTTCCATCTTTTAGCTATTGTGAATAGTCCTGCTAAGAACATTTATGTACAAGTTTTTGTTGAACACCTGCTTTCACTTCTTTTGGATGTATACCCAGGAATGAAATTATGAGGTCATATGGTAATTTTATGTTAATTTACTAAGGAACTGTTAAACTGTTTTCCACAGTGTCTGTACTATTTAACATTTCCACCAGCAATGAATAAGAGTTCCGGTTTCTCCACATCCTTGTCAACACTTGTTGTTTTCCCTTTATTACTAGAGCTATCCAGGTGGATGTGAAGCAGTGTCTCACTGTGGTTTAAATTTTCATTTCTTAATGACTAATGATGTTGAGCATCTTTTCACATACTTGTTGGTCATTTGTACCTCTTCTTTGAAAAAATGTCTGAAAAGACATTTTCTGACATGAAATGATCTGAAGAGACATTTTTAATTTTTTAACTTAGATTTATTTTTTGGCCGTTCTGTGCGGCTTGTGGGCTCTTAGTTCCCCAACCAGGGATTGAACTTGGGCCATGGCAGTGAAAGCGCTAAATCCTAACCACTGGACCGCCAGGGAATTCCCCCTCTTGTTTTATCTCATTTTATATTTTTCCCTTCTTCCCTTCTCAATGTCCTCTCCCTCCACAGGCTCCCTCTCTAATGTTGGATGGGTGTTATTAAATACCTATGAAACTTCATAAAATATAGTTTTGCATGTTTTTAATTTACATGAATGGCATTGTACTATAAATCAGTTTGTTTCCTTTGTTTCACTTTTCTATGTTGCTGAATGTGTAGCTAGTTAGTAGTTTAATATTGCTATAAGGTATTCAATAGCATGTGGGGTAAGCCATGGGCAGGCCTGCTATAGGCCCAATAGTACGACAGGAATTTTCTTTTCCTTTAAAGTATTATTAAAAAAAATATTTGTGTATATATGTATTTATTTATTTGGCTGTGCCAGGTCTTAGTTGCGGCATGCGGGCTCTTAGTTGTGGCATGCAGGGCCTTAGTTGTGGCATGCGGGATCCAGCTCCCCGACCAGGGATCGAACCCAGGCCCCCTGCATTGGGAGCGCGGAGTCTTAACCACTGGACCACCCGGGAAGTCCCCAACAGGAGTGTTCTTACATGGTAGATGGTAGACCCTTGAATGCTGACCCAGCCCCGCCCCAAGCCTACTCTTACAAAAACTTAGTCCTGACTGAACTCATTAGACAAGTTTTTTCCCTCTGAAAAGCCTGCTCTGATCACCAGAATTGGGGCATGTTTCTGTGGGGAACTAGGAAGGCATTGTTCTTTGCAAGTTTGCTAATTGATTAGTAAACTGAAGTGATAACAAACTTGACTTGGGTCTGAGTTGTCATATTAGCCAATTTTCAAACCCAAGCCAACTCTTTATCATCTGGACTAACTCAATTTGCATCCACAATGTTTTATTTACTCATCCCCCTAGCAAAAGACACTTAGATTGATTCCAACATCTAGCTGCCACAGAGAAAGCCGGTGATGAATCTATGTGAGAATTTCTCTTGGACACACCCAAGAGTGGTAGTGTTGAATCACAGGCATATGTATCACTGAGTAAATATTGCTGATTGCTTTTTCCAGAGTGGCTGGACCAAGCTGCACGCACATCAGCTGTACGTGAGAGTTCTTGTCTCTCTACACCCTCACCAACACTTGGTATTATCCATCTTTCTAATTTTTGCCATGCTGATGGGCAGAAAATTTTACCTTATTGTTGTTTTAATTTGAATTTCTCTGATTACAAGCAAATTTGAACTTTTTAAAAAATATATTCTTTTCTTACATCTGTGAATTGCCTGTTCCTCTCCTTTGTCTATTTTAGATTTGTATATGTAAAATGTAATTTATATGATAATTTATTGAATGGCTTTAGTAACTTAATGGTCACAATGCAAGGTTGATCTGGAAGGCAGTTTCTCTTTTCTTTTTTTTTTTGGCCGCATCTTGCAGCTTGTGGGACCTTAGTTCCCCCACCAGAGATTGAACGCAGGCAGTGAAAGTGAGGAGTCCTAACCACTGGACCACCAGGGAATTCCCCGGGGAAGGCAGTTTCCTCTCAGTCAGGTACCAAACCACCTCAGCCTTACAGAGTATCCCAACTGGCCCTTACTACTATAATAAGGTAATAGCCTGATCTGGGCATTTTCACAGGGTTACATTATCAACTCAAGCACAGTGTTCAATTATGGATGCCACGTTCGAAAAGGGACATGTGCATATCAGAATGGTGGCACTAACAGTTATCTGAGGGTCATCTAATTTGAAGAGGGTTAGCTTGGAGCAGTTTAGAGGAAAATACCAATGCTATCTTTAAATAGTTGAAGAGTTGTCAAGTGAATATAGGGGAAGGTTTATTCTGTGTTGCTCCAGAGGACAGAATTAAAACAAACTGATGATATAACATGGAAACACACTTAGACTCAGTACACTCTTCTGTCAGAAATATCCAGCCCTGCAATCAGCAATCAGCCCTGCAATCAGCCTTCTTGGCATCAGCAAGCTCACTGGCAGTGTTCACACAGAGGCCGGACAGGCCATAGGTTGGTTTCGGCATTTCTTCACAGAGCAGAAATCAGTGTAGATGACTTCCAAGCTTTTTTCTAATGCAGACACAATTCAACCTAATTAATATTTATTGAGCCCCTATTACATGCAAGATACTGGGCTGGGTATTATAGGAGATACAACAGTGCTTCCTTAGATGGTTTACATCTTATGGGGGAAGAGAATCAGTATTTAATGAACCACTTGTTCTCCTGCCAGGTTCTTTGCATAGATTAGTTTAATCTTTACAATAGCTTGAATTTGGTAGCTCTGATAACCTCAGTTTCCAGATGAGGAAACTGATGTTTGGAATGCTAAGAAATGGTCTAAGATGACCCAGCTAAAATGAGACGGAACAACGATTCAAGATCAGATCACTGTGGGGACTTCCATGGTGGTGAAAGTGGTTAAGTGGTTAAGAGTCCACTTGCCAATGCAGGGGACATGGGTTCAAGCCCTGGTCCGGGAAGATCCCACATGCCGTGGAGCAACTAAGCCTGTGTGCCACGACTACTGAGCCTGCGTGCCACAACTACTGAGGCCCACGTGCCTAGAGCTCGTGCTCCACAACAAGAGAAGCCACCTCAATGAGAAGCCCGCGCACTGCAACGAAGAGTAGCCCCTGCTCGCCGTAACTAGAGAAAGCCCGTGTGCAGCAACGAAGACCCAACACAGCCAAAAAAAAAAAAAAAAAAATTAGATCATTGTGCCTCCATTATACCATGCCATGAATCTACGAATTTATGTTAAGTGTAGCTTCATACTTCTTGTCTTGGCAAAGGGTTAAAGCATTCCCCTCTTGTCATTGTCTTTTTAAGTCTGATGAATCCTCAAGGTCTTGATGCTTGAGATACAGTTTTCTGGAGAGATATCTAAGTTTCTGTTCCATTGGGGTTCCAAGTCTTTCCTTGAGCAGACCTCTTTCCTCACTTTGCCAATGCTCCCCTGGGTTCTGCCTTTAGGAAGTGCCTTTTTTCTCCAACTCTATTCTGTCCTAACTTTTAGTGGCTTCTAGGGTTTTTTCCAATCGTCTCATGCAGGTCAAGTTGCCATAACCTGTGCTCTCTGCCCTTTTCTCTCTCTCAGTTTACCTAAAGCCTTTTTTGCTCCTCAGAGCTCTGACCGCTGCTACAATAAATATCCCAGTTTGCCTTTGACAGTGGAAGTGTGCCTTATAGCCCTCTTTTGTATTGATCCATCTGGGGGTTTACTATGCACCTCTTCATGTTAAAAGAGAACCACTATGTTTGTTCATTTCTTGGTGCTCTCCATTTTCTAAGTAAAAAATGAATGTGCAGTTATTACTTTAATATATAGTTGAATAGCCAATTATTAGCAAATAATTATCCTTTGCCTTAGATGATTCTTTTGTTTTCCTTTAGACATTAAAAAAAGAGATTAACTTACATATTTATATTTTAATATGTAAATGTAAATATACAGTTCCTAGTGTGGTTAGGGTTCCTGCTTGACCTATAATCACTTTTAGAAGAGACATAGAGTTGCAAAGATGGATTTAGGGGAAGTTTTTCCCTTCTAGGAGATCCCTATAGATTAACAGAATGCATTACTTGTCTCAAAAATATGTGATTTTGGGCTTCCCTGGTGGCGCAGAGGTTGAGAGTCTGCCTGCCGATGCAGGGGACACGGGTTCATGCCCCAGTCCGGGAAGATCCCACATGCCGTGGAGCGGCTAGGCCCGTGAGCCATGGCTGCTGAGCCTGCGCGTCCGGAGCCTGTGCTCCACAACGGGAGAGGCCACAACAGTGAGAGGCCCGTGTACCGCAAAAAAAAAAAAAAAAAAAAAAAAATATGTGATTTTTTTTTAACTTATGTCCCTCTAGATTTGCTTTTTTCAACAAGCCAATGATCCCCAAATGGAAAAAGTTTTCTCAGTTCTTGTGGTGGTAATAACATTTCTGGACATTAACTAAAGGCCAAACATTATGTCTCATTTCATCCTCACTCAACCCTATAGTAGTTTTTATCTTGTTCCTACTTTACAGATGAGGAAACAGGTTTAGAGAGATTAAGTAACTTACCCAAGGTCTCTAAAAAAGTGACAGATAGAGAATCTTAGGTCCCGCCACCTCAAGGCCCATGTTTATAACCACTGTGCTGGACCAATTGCTCCAACAGAAGTGAGTAGAGATTCATCTGCTGGAATTGATGGTGGGAAGATTTTTTTTTATCGGGGGAAGGTGTCTGCTGCCTTCAGCCATTGTATTTCTTTCTTTTGGTCTCCTTTTGATGATTCCATTAAATCTTCACAGCTTGTCAGTTCCAATTCTTGTTTCTCCCTGTTTTAATCTTTCATTCTCCTTCTGACCTATTCCTGTTCTTAGTTCAACTTCCTTTGGCACCATTTTTTGTCCAGGATGGCTTGTTGCTTTGATCATTTATAAGTATTCTAAGTTTACTTGTAATTTTCTGCTTTCTTTTTCCTTATGGTGTAATTCATTGCTCTTATCTCTTAGTAATAATAGTAATCATTTATATTTGCATAGTGTTTTACACTATATAAAGTACATTTACTTGCATTATCTTATTTAATTTTTAAAACAGTTTCATGAGGTACTATATTCTTTTGATGTATAAGGCTTAGTGAGGTTAAATGATCACAGAGCTAGTCAGTAGCACAGTTGGGTTTTTAAAAAATTTTTTATTTATTTTTGGCTGTGTTGGGTCTTCCTTGTTGCGCTCTGGCTTTCTCTAGTTGCGGCGAGCGGGGGATACTCTTTGTTGTGGTGCACGGGCTTCCCATTGCAGTGGCTTCTCTTGCTGGGAGCATGGACTCTAGACACGTGGGCTTCAGTAGTTGTGGTTCACAGACTCAGTACTTGTGGCTTGCAGGCTCTAGAACGCAGGATCAGTATTTGTGGCGCACAGGCCCAGTTGCTCTGTGGCATGTGGGATCTCTGGCTTTCTCTAGTTGCGGCGAGCGGGGGCTACTCTTTGTTGTGGTGCGTGGGCTTCCCATTGCGGTGGCTTCTCTTGCTGGGAGCACGGACTCTAGACGTGTGGGCTTCAATAGGTGTGGTTTGCAGACTCAGTACTTGTGGCTTGCATGCTCTAGAGCGCAGGCTCAGTAATTGTGGCGCACAGGCCCAGTTGCTCTGCGGCATGTGGGATCCTCCTGGACCAGGGCTCGAACCCGTGTCCCCTGCATTGGCAGGTGGATTCTTAACCACTGTGCCACTAGGGGAGCCCACACAATTGGTTCTTGAGTCTACGTTATCTGATTCCAAGTTAAGCGTTCATTCCACTATATCACAGTTGCTCCATTAGTCCTTACAGTATTTCTTGTTCATAGAAATGAAACTCTGAAATGGAGTTAGGTGAGTTCTTCATGTATTTTCTAAAATTAATAAAATATTGCTCCAAAGGTATTATCTTCCCATTCACTTATTTTGAATTTTCAATTCCCCCCCCAACCCCCAGCATTTTGAAAGTTTCTCCAAATTAGTACTGTTTTCCAGGAAAAAAAAACAAAAAGTGAATCTATCTCTGAATTTCATTTGCTTTTTCCTTCACTAAACATGTTTTGATGTTCTGATATATTCAAGGCACTGTGCAAAGTGATGTATGCAATAGTCACAGCCCTCAAGGATATTCCAGTTTGAGAAAATAAGATATGTACATAAATGTCTTTCAGAAAATGTAGAAAATGGGTCATAAGAAATGTCTAAATAAAGAGTGTGGGGGGCTTCCCTGGTGGTGCAGTGGTTGAGAGTCCGCCTGCCGATGCAGGGAACACGGGTTCGTGCCCCGGTCCAGGAAGATCCCACATGCCGCGGAGCGGCTGGGCCCACGAGCCATGGCCGCTGAGCCTGCACATCTGGAACCTGTGCTCCGCAACGGGAGAGGCCACAACAGTGAGAGGCCCGCGTACCGCAAAAAAAAAAAAAAAAAAAAAAAGAGTGTGGGAAGAAGAATATCCACATAGCTATTCACCAAAATGTTAATAGTGGTTATCTCTGGGGTAGAATTTTTAAGAATTAAAATTTTTGTTTTGCTTATCTGCAGGTTTTAAGTTTCTAAAAGTAAATACGTATTATTTGTGGAAATAAAAAGGAGGAAACATACTTGATTTTTTAGTGCTAGGGAGTTCAAAGGAGGAACAAGTTCCTTCTTAGAAAGTGTGCTGGGGAAGACAGGCTATGGTGAGGACATTTAAGTTGAAGGGATGTGGGTGGGGTGGGGAGCAGCATGCATTTTGCATGGAGAGAACCACAGTAAACTAAGCATGAAATCAAGAAGATACAGAGTAACTGTGAGAAAGATGAGTAGTTCAGCCTGTCTAGAGACTAGTATGTGGAAGATAGATAGGGTAGGAAATAAAGTTCATTGGCTAGGGCCTGGAGCTCCTTAAGTGCCAGGTGAGGAGGCCAGCATTTCAGAACTGAGATATTCCTGGAGACTAGAACAAACACATCCAATGTGCTGGGGAAGGCTCATGGGGCAGTAGTTCTCTAACAGGAGGTAGGACTAAATCAAGATATGAAGGCAGAGCAGAATATTGGCAGGCTATGGTGATAAGAACACTGGTAGCCTCTGGGCAATCAGTACTTAGCATCAGGAAGGTCAAACAAAGACCTTCCTGTAAGAAGGCCCTGGGGAAGAATGAGAGTGTGAACACAGGAACTAGGCAGTAGTAAATAGGCAAAGTCCCAGGAACTGGAGGGGTAGGTTTTACAGCAAGGTGATGACTTAGCAGTGGGGCTGCCATTCAAGGGAAGACTTCATTCTTTATTTTTTTAAAATTAATTAATTAATTAATTTATTTTTGGTTACGTTGGGTCTTCATTGCTGCACGCAGGCTTTCTCTAGTTGCGGCGAGCAGGGGCTACTCTTCGTTGCGGTGCGCGGGCTTCTCATTGCAGTGGCTTCTCTTGTTGCGTAGCACAGGCTGTAGGTGCGCGGGCTTCAGTAGTCATGGCACGCGGGCTCAGTAGTTATGGCTCAGGGGCTCTAGAGCACAGACTCAGTAGTTGTGGCACACAGGCTTAGTTGTTCCACAGTATGTGGGATCTTCCCAGATCAGGGATCAAACCCGTGTCCCCTGCATTGGCAGGCAGATTCTTAACAACTGTGCCACCAGGGAAGTCCCTGGGAAGGCTTCATTCTTAACAAGAACAGAGAGAACAAGGGGCAGAGAGATTAAAGAGGAAGAAATCAGGGAGAGAGACTGGGAAATATATGTGGGAAGAATGATAAAGACAATCCTGAGTCAGTATCTTTTCATGCAGGGATTTCTTACATGTTGTAGAGGCGGGTCCTGAAAGTTGAAGCTGAAGACTGGAACCATGAACTGGCCAGCTGTGCACTGTCTAGAAAAATATAGAGACAATACCTTAATTACTGGTATGAACATATATATATACCTATTTTCTTTCTTGGCTTTGCAAATATTTGGACTAGATTCTGTACAGAGCAATTTTTAAAAACAGGTATAAGCTCCAAGCTACTACTACTAAATTGGCATTTTCTTTCACTGCTTCAATTATTATCAAATATTACTTCGCAACTCTAGGTATACCTTTAGGCTTACATAGACTCCCATTTTATTCTTATTTTCTAGAGTCAGAGATCATGCCTGATCACTCTAGTGGCCTTCAGTGGTAGACAGGGCTTGAGGTTTAGGCCTCACTGCAGCAAAACCTTTAATTAATTTTAGGGAATCCAAACATTAAGTACTGGCTGAGCCTTCCAATTCTCACCTTCTTGCAGTATGATGTCCTGTGGAGGTGTTCTTCCCTTTTCCCTTGCGCATATAGTGGCCGGCTCTGCCACTGCCAGTGTGACCTCTGGCAAGACCCTAACCTCCCTGAGCCTTAGACTCATCTGTAAATTACGTGCAGGAGTTGAATTATGACTTAAAAGATATTACAGCTCTAAACTTCTAGGATCCTGATCCAATACTAAATAAACTTCATTAATAGTATAATTAATTACTAAAGTTCCAGAATATATATATATATATATTTTTTTTTGCGGTACGCGGGCCTCTCACTGTTGTGGCCTCTCCCGTTGCGGAGCACAGGCTCCGGACACGCAGGCTCAGTGGCCATGGCTCACGGGCCCAGCCGCTCCGCGGCATGTGGGATCTTCCCGGACCGGGGCACAAACCCGTGTTCCCTGCACTGGCAGGCGGACTCTCAACCACTGCGCCACCAGGGAAGCCCCAGAATATTGAGTGCATGGAGAAAAGGCTCTAACTGATAAAACTGTTGGAAACAACTGGGATAAACAAAGAAGTTAAAAATAAATTATTTTTCATTTTTAGTTGCCCACTGTCCCCAACATTTATGTAGTAGAACTAATTAGGCTTTCTATGTTTAAAAATCATAACTTTCTAAAATGCTTCACAGCATTGGGGCTTGAGTTAATCATAGTTCTTCTGAAAGGAAGAATCACATTAATACTGATGATTTTCCTGAATGTTATGACTCTGAATTGATGACAAACCTGTGAAGCACTGATCATAGCTCATTTTGTGATTTGCATGGCTAGGCTATTTTAGAATTGTGGCATTATTCCTAATAAGGCATTCCCAATTGGAGAAAGAATGATTCTTAGAGGATAAGGTTTAAATGACGAGAGCAATCCCAGAAACAAACTGGAGAGTGAGATTAGAGAAGACAGGCATCTTCAGAAACGAAGCTTTAGGGGTAGTTGGAAAAGAAGAATGTAAGACAAGTCTCCAAAGAATGGGAGACTGAAATACGATTACCCTACTGCCTAAAGAGTAATTTTAATTACATATTAAATACACAAACATTTTGGTGGTGGTGGGGCGTAAAAATGTAGTTTTTACTTCTCTCGCAATCCCTGTTTCTTGGCCTCTCACTGTTGTGGCCTCTCCCGTTGCGGAGCACAGGCTCCAGACGCGCAGGCTCAGCGGCCATGGCTCACGGGCCCAGCCGCTCTGCGGTATGTGGGATCTTCCCAGACCGGGGCACAGGACCCGCGTCCCCTGCATCGGCAGGCGGACTCTCAACCACTGCGCCACCAGGGAAGCCCCGATCCCTGTTTCTTGCTTTCCAGATGTCTCAGGGTTTTCTCCTGTATCGGGTTGAACCAGCCCACCAGGTTCAACTACTCTGCCATCACACCGTAGGTGGGCTTCGGAGCCATGACGCACACTAAGAAAGGTAGGGCAGGAGTATGAACATTTAAACTACAAAAAGGAAGAAGAAAGGAAAGAGAGGGAAGGAAGAGTGCTAAGCATATGAAAAGAAAGTGCAAGGAAAAGGCAGCGGGGCTGGGGCTGGCTTCACTATCTCTCAATTTGGTACATTGGTGGTTCGATTCTGGCAGCAGGGAGGGGCCCCGCTTCCTCAGCATGGTGCTCTTGGGCTCTCCCTATTGCGAAAGGGCGGCCAAGGGCTTCTCCGGTGGCACAGTAGTTAAGACTCTGCCTGCCAATGCAGGGGACACGGGTTCGAGCCCTGGTCTGGGAAGATCCCACATGCCGCGGGGCAACTAAAGCCTGTGTGCCACAACGACAGAGCCTGCGCTCTAGAGCCCGCGAGCCACAACTACTGAGCCTGCGTGCTACAACAACTGAGCCCGAGTGCTACAACTACTGAAGCCCATGCGCCTAAAGCCTGTGCTCTGCAACAAGAGAAGCCACCGCAAAGAGCAGCCTGCGCACCGCAACGAAGAGTAGCCCCAGCTCGCCGCAACTAGAGAAAGCCCGCGTGCAGCAACGAAGACCCAACGCAGCCAAAAATAAAAAATTAATAATAAAAAAATTAATTAATTAAAAAAAAAGTGTTCAAGTTCTGGAGCCGGTTCTCCACGTAGAGCACAGCATCGGCGCTTCCACTTGGCGGGGAGGTTGGCCCTGCACCCAAGTGTTCCTCGGCCCTCTACTCCTCGCCCTGCAGGGCAGATTACATCATCCAACTTGAGCAGCGTGGCCAGTTTTTCCCATTTCAAACTCCTGCTCTCTTGAACGCCAACTCTGGTTCCTTAAGTAAACCGGGACGGAGCTTAATGTTTCCCCCGCCCCGACTAGCCACGAGAGAGGGCACTCAGGATGCGCCTCATTTTAGCAAAGAGGCTATTAAATGACCCAGGGCGCTACTTTTTCTCGCATTTACGAGCTACAGCTACACAGGAACACACGGCGACCCAAGCTCTTGGCTGCGCCAAGACTCTCAGCGAAACACACGCACCAAACGCGGCCCGAAGCATCCTCAGCTGAGCCCGGAGAGCAACCCGAGGAGGAAAACGGTGAGTGTCAAAGGGCTACTCCAGCATGCCGCGCCTGCGCAGTCACTAGGCAGCGCCCCCCCGCGGGGCGTGCTCGAAACTCCGCGCACCCTATCAGACGGCCGCAGGGAGCGCGCCCGCGGCCTCGCCCTCTCTCGCCCCTCCCCTCTCTAGTCTCCGTCGGGGCTTAGACTGAGGCTCGGAGACCTAGAGCTCCACTCTGCGCCCCCGCGGGCCCCCACGCCCTCTGGCGCGCGTGCGCAGAGGCGGCCCGCAGGGCGAGGGCGCGAGGGGAGGGCGGGCGTACGTCCTTGCGTGCGTCTCAGGCAGCGCGCACGCCGGCGTGAGAGGGCACGGGGAAAAGGTGGCTCTGGCCGGGGCGGCTCGGCTTCCTGTGGCTATGTAGCTGAGCTCGTCGGCTCCGAGTCCTCCTTCGCTGCCATCGCCGCGTCCTAGCTCGGAGCGGCTGCTCGCGAGGGATACTGTCTTCACGCCCGCCGCTCTCCCTCGACGGCCGAGCTTGCTTGCTCGCCCGTGGGAGCGTCCCGGCCGAGCAGCCCTGAGGGGGGAGGGGAGGCCATTTTGTCCCGACCGACTCCCCGGAACCGGGCGGAGCGGCTGGGAGAGGCTGCGGAGCCGCGGTCGCCGCCCTCGGAGGCACCGGACGCAGCCACCGTCGGGGCTTCCTCGACGAGGCCGTTCCTAGGTCGCCCGCGCCTTCTCGAGCCCTCCTTTTTCCCACGCTTTCCTGGTCCTCCGGCCTGAGAACGCCCGAGAGAGGAGGAGTTGGCCGTAGTGAGAGGGACCGATCCCTTGGGGCCGCCGGCGGCGAGAGCCTGTGCCGCTCCTCCCAATGGCGAAGAAGACGTACGACCTGCTTTTCAAGCTGCTCCTGATCGGGGACTCGGGAGTGGGGAAGACCTGCGTCCTTTTTCGTTTTTCGGATGATGCCTTCAATACCACCTTTATTTCCACCATAGGTAAGACCTGTGGGAGGGTGGTGTGCGGTCTCTGCATTTGCAAACCGTTTCTTTTATTCCAGACATCTTGCTTCCAGTAATATACGCCTTTGTTTCAGTGATTCTGATTCCAGGCGACAGACCCAAGTTACTGTTTGAATCGGCATCGAGCTTTCTGGGGCGGGGTCTTCCCAAGCTTTGCATCCGGTCTTTTGCTTTCAAGTCTCTCACTCTGCTCTGTGCCTGCTGTTACAAAATATGCAGCATTAACAGCGTTCCAGAATCCTATTTCTTTAAGCGTCTGGATTGGGTTTTTCCATGTTTGTGTGGCGTTACTAGCTGTACGATATTTGTAAGGGATTTATTTTGGTGGTTGGGACTGAAGCACTAGGAGTCATTTGGTAAAGGCCTGGATTCATACTTCAGGGCAAAGAGAAGATTCCATATGGTCTTAAAGTAAACTTGAGGATTTGTGTGAGGAATAATTAAGGCAAATTAGAAGGGAAAAATGAGTTGCTCGGCGTTGACTAATCCATTGATGTGTCAAACAATCGGAGGCTCTTCGTGCTTGGGGTGGGACTCTCTGGCATGTTTGCTCACAGAGCTGTTCGAGACATCAACAGAAGCAGTAATCTAATGGAGACGATCAGCTTCTGTCCTCGAACCCGAAA
The DNA here is from genome assembly GCF_964165515.1 of Mesoplodon bidens. Taxonomy (NCBI): domain Eukaryota; kingdom Metazoa; phylum Chordata; class Mammalia; order Artiodactyla; family Ziphiidae; genus Mesoplodon; species Mesoplodon bidens. The sequence continues at coordinate 68,833,562 of NC_138170.1, read as the reverse complement.
GAATGAAGTTCTCCCTTCTGTTTTATGCTAGAATTTACAGGGAAGTGTCTTGCCAGTCATAGCCTTGGGACTTCTAATGTACTTTTCACCTCATGTTTCAGAATTATTTAGTGTGAAAGTAAGAGCTAAAGATTGACCTTTTAAATCGGTTTCCCGTTTAGGAAAAGAAAAGGGAACGCTCTAGGAAAGTCCCATTTGACTCTGCTGAGACAATTTAGTGCATTAACACGAATTGTGTTAAATGGGTTGTATGCGAAATCCGTTTTTGCCCCCCCACACAATAAATATCTTAAAGGACACACAGTTGTCTCTGTCACTTGGGGCCCAGAACACAGCGTTGGGGCAGTGCAACGAAACCCATTTTTAAGTGTAACTAGTTTTATATTAAGATGATTTTTTAAAAAAGCAACTGTAGTCTTTGAACTCTGGCAATTGTCACAATTAAGCTGATTTCAAACAGTTTATAGCATTTGGAATCGTTGATTTGGATTTCTTGTGATAAATATTTGTCAGCTACTTAATTCATTCTCATAAAACAAATTTTACTGAATTTAAATTGGGCAAGTGATCATTTTAACTACGTTTTGATTTTACTCCCTTTTTTGGGGGGAGGGGGGCATTGTAATCATCATTTCCTGAGTGTCATACTGCTCTCTAGACCTGTCATAAATTTCACGAAACTTAGAACTTGTTCTCTGCCTGTGTGTTAGCACTTCCTACCACTATGTTTACTTTTAATATTCTACTTTTAGCTGTATCTGGGTGGGTCAGGTAGTTAAGTTAGATCAGTAAATATTTATTGAGCACCTAATGCTAGGCACTGTTTTAGGCACTGGGGATAGATAAGTGAACACAATAGACCTCTTAAGGAGCAGTCTAGTGAGGACAATCACAATAGAGTGTGGAAAGTGCTACAATGGGCGTAAGCATGGGAAGGAGGGGTGACTAGCCTAAATTAGGCGGTTGCATGGAGATGATGTCTAAAATGAAGTCTGAAGGACAAATAGGAATTGGACCACAGGGGTGGGGTAGGGCCTTTCTGGAAAAGGGAGCATAAAATAAACCTGTAGTAAGATCAGGGATTTAATTCACGTGGTCAACTTTAACCTGTCGTTGAGAAGGGTAGGGGGTGGAGGGTAGGAAGCAAAACATTAACTCCATCTACTCTTGTCTTTTTTAATGAGTGCATACCCTCAACTAAAGCCCAATCCTGTATGATAATGACATAATCTTCTTGTGTAGTCTTTCTTTTTTACTTTTTTTTTTTGGCTGCCCCACAAGACTTGCGGGGACCTTAGTTCCCTGACCAGGGATTGAACCTGTGCCCTCTGCAGTGAAAGCTGGGAGTCCTAACCACTGAACCGCCAGGGAATTCCCTTGCGTAGTCCTTTTACTAGGGAAAATATATAGTAATTTGGGATCAAACCTGCTGGGTTGGAATCCTAGTTCCACAGGTTACTAGTCATGGAACTTTGGCAAGTTAATTAATCTCTGTCTGTTTGTTTCTTCTTTAAATAGTGTTAATAACAGTACCTATCACATAAGGTAGTTGTGATGATTTTATGGGTCATTGAGAGCAAAGCACCTAGGATGGTGCCAGGCACACTGTAGGAGCACAGTGCATGCATATTAGCTGTATATGGAACTTGTGACCCTTCTGCTGCTGAAGTGAGGCAGAACAAGTTCCTTTATGGATTGAATGCCCTGCGTGCAGTGTTCACACAAATATTTGTTAGTGCTCTGCTAAACAATGTCACTTTGGATTCTGAAACTTTCATATTTTGATATAAAAGTGTTGGATATGTGTGATATTTTGATATATAAGATATATTGAACAGTGTAACCTGAGAAATGGATAAATACATGGGTGTAAAATTCTGAGTACAGCTCCAACACATTGCATGTATTAGCTCTGTGTGCAGGTTTAGAAGTCTGCTGGCATCCAAAAGAAATATAATGTGAGTCACATAGATAATATTTTTTCGTAGCCACATTTAAAAAGTAAAAGAAGTATTTAATACTATATTTTAACTCATGTTATCCAGTCTTATAATTTTATTATGTAATCAAGATTAAAATATAGTTGAGACATTTTACCTTCTTTTTCTCCAGAGTGTATGTTACATTTACAGCTCATCTCAATTTAGATTAGGCACATTTCAGGTGCTGAGTGTGGCTAGTGCTACCATATTGGACAATGCATGTTTAAACCGTATAAACTCGCCAGTTGGCTAATGTGCAGATGATTAGAGATACTTGGAATGTGTACTACTTCTAGGACATTTTAAATTTCATCAGTTGACTAGGATTTTTTTTGTTCTGCTTTGCTTTTTAAAAAGTCTACAGCACTCTCTAATTATGAATGAGACTGAAATTTGAGTTGTCACTTGATTGTTAAAACCTCTTGAGGTTTGGACAGAAGTAGTTACCTTGCAGGTGTTCAGGAGGGCCAAACTGCCAGTATAACGCTGGCCCTCATTATTTTAGGCACAGTCATTTCAGTTACTTACTGGTTCTTGATTCTTGGAAGAAATAATTTTTATAGGCTTATGGTGCTTACTTACAGTGCTTACACAGACTACCGTATTTAAATTTTTCTGTATATTTTCACTTCCCACACATCTGTGTCAGAAATTGTGTATGGTGTTTATGGTCAGATTTATTGCAGACAGAGTTGTAAAAACAAATGACTGGTATGTTCCACACTCACCAATCGCAAAGTGAATCCAAGGGCACTAGAATATAAGCTGCACAAGGGCAGAGGGCTTTGTCTTTTGTTTTTAGCTGATAGATGCTAAGCACCTAGAAGAGTGCCTGCATTTAATGGGTGCATGGTAAATAGTGAATGAAGGCAGGCAGACAGACAGGTAGTAAGTGTAATCAGCATCCTCTAGAATTGGCTAGTTTTATTTTAACATTTCTTGTCTACCTACTTTCTGAGCATTAAATATGTGAAGTAGATTGAGGTCAGATTTTACTTAAGAAAATCAGCTGTTTGGTTAATAGAGTAATTTTAGGGTAAAACTGGTCTTGGAAATTGAGATTGTTGAAGTATTTGCTAAAGAGAGTTACTGGTTTTGGATGAGCAGATTTCATTGGTTTATTTGGCTATAACCCTGTTGGCAGTATGAGCTCAGGAAAGCATTACCCTTTTCGTGATATGGTAGTTACTTGGACTCGTCCCAAAGCAGAAAGTTTTAGTGGGCTGTTTTACTGAAAGTGCTATCTTTTGGTGTTGTTAATCCTCCCTCCACCCCTCGACTTCATATTACTTTTTCTGTTAGGACTGTCTTTCACTGGGAAATGGAGTCTCTGGGTTCCATGTAAAAAATTAAATTGGTGGGCTTCCCTGGTGGCGCAGTGGTTGAGAGTCCGCCTGCCGATGCAGGAGACATGGGTTCGTGCCCCGGTCCGGGAGGATCCCACATGCCGCGGAGCGGCTGGGCCCATGAGCCATGCCCACTGAGCCTGCGCGTCTGGAGCCTGTGCTCCGCAACGAGAGAGGCCACAAGAGTGAGAGGCCTGCATACCACCAAAAAAAAAAAAAAAAAAAAATTAAATTGGTAAAGGCTCTTGCCTCTGGGAGAGGTATAATGAACACACCCTTTTTGTTGTCCTTCTGAGTGTTTTTACTAAGCGTTGGAAGAGTAAGATGGTTCCACTAACATGCAGTTAAGAATTGATTTATTTAATTGAAGTGAGCCCATTTTATATGGAGAGGCTGCTTTTTAGAGAATTGAGCAAAACCTTTTTCATATTAAATGTGACAGGACTTTGCTGTGACACCCAGGCAGTGGCTCATGCTGCAGGAATGCCAGCGTGCCTAAGGAATTTCTTTCTTTTTTTTAAAAAAAATTATTTATTTATTTATTTATTTTTGACTGTGTTGGGTCTTCGCTGCAGTGCGCGGGCTTCTCATTGAGGTGGCTTATCTTGTTGCAGAGCTCCGGCTCTAGGCGCGCGAGCTCAGTAGTTGTGGCTCACGGGCTCTAGAGCGCAGGCTCAGTAGTTGTGGCGTACGGGCTTACTTGCTCTGCGGCACGTGGGATCTTCCCGGACCGGGGCTCGAACCTGTGTCCCCCGCATTCCCAACTACTGCACCACCAGGGAAGCCCGCCTAAGCAATTTCTTTCATTTGAACCTGTATTTTTAGATTGATTAAGAACTATCCCGAGATTTTCCCAAAGAAGATACACAAAGGGCCAGTAAACACATGGAAAGATGTTCAACATCACTAATCATCAGGGAAATGCAAATCAAAACCACTGTGTGACGTTACTTCACATTCATTAGGATGACTGACATCAAAAATTAACTTTGGGGCTTCCCTGGTGGCGCAGTGGTTGAGAGTCCGCCTGCCGATGCAGGGGACACGGGTTCGTGCCCCGGTCTGGGAAGATCCCACATGCCGCGGAGCGGCTGGGCCCGTGAGCCATGGCCACTGAGCCTGCGTGTCCGGATCCTGTGCTCCGCAGCGGGAGAGGCCACAACAGTGAGAGGCCCGCGTACCGCAAAAAAAAAAAAATTAACTTTGGGGAAAAAAAAGAACTTTGTCATAGACTTATCTGTTCGAGTCCCTGCTTTCAGTTCTTTTGGGTATATACCTGGAAGTGGCATTGCTAGATCATACCATAGTCCTATTTTTAAGTTTTTGGGAAACCACCATATTGTTTTCCACAGTGGCTGCACAGTTTTATGTTCCCATAACACTGCACCAGGGTTTTATTTCTCCACATCCTCATCAGCACTTGTTATTGTCTGTTCAGCAGCATTATTCACAGTAGCCGAAAGGTGGAAACAACCCAAATGTCCATAGACCAATGAATGGATACACAAGATGTAGCATATACATACAATGGAATTTTATTCAACCTTAAAAAGGAGTGAAGTTCTGATAGATTTTACAACATGGATAAACACTGAAAACACTATGCTAAGTGAAACAAGCCAGACACAAATAGACAAATACTGCATAAAATCATTTATGTGAGGTACCTAGAATAGGTCAATTCACAGAGAAAGTAGAATAGTGGTTACCAGGGCCTGGGGACTGGGTAATGGGAAGTTATTGGCTAATGTGTACAGAATTTCAGTTAGTGGGGAACTATTGCTTAAAGGGTACTGAGTTTCAGTTTGGGAAGATGAAAAAGTTTTGGAGTTGGATAGTGGTCATGCTTGCACAGCAGTGTGAATATATTTAATAGCACTGAATTGTATACTTAGAAATGGTTAACATGCACAGAAGGACAAATACTGCATGATTCCATTTATATGAGGTATTTAAAGTTGTCAAATCCATAGAAACAGAAAGTAGAATGGTAGAAAGTAGAATGATAGTCTCCCAGGGACTGGGGGGAAGGGGAAATGGGGAGTTGTTTAATGGATATAGTATAGTTTTAGTTTTATGAGATGAAGAAGTTTTGGAGATCTGTTGTGTATCAATGCAAATACACTTAACACTACTGCACTATACACTTAAAACTGGTTAAGTTGGTATATTTTTATGTTATGTTTTTTTTTTACTGCAATTAAAAAAATGGTTTAAATGGTCAATTTTATGTTATGTGTATTTTACTACCAAAAAGCCCAAAAAAAACTCTGCCACTTGACACAGCTCTCTAAAAGAGCATTTAATCACAGACAGCCCCTCACTGTTTCATGTGATAGCTACTGTTAACCAGTGGTCATTGAGTCAAGAGGATCCTTTAAGGTACTTTCCCATGCTTTATTATTACCTGTCTGTACTTTCAGATACTGAAGGCAGGTTTTTCTTTTTGTTGTGTGTATCTGCATGGATCTCCTTGGAATATTAATACAGGAAAGTACCCTAATATGAATTTTTTTTCCTTTGTTTTTTTTAGTGCGTTGGGTCTTAGTTGCTGCGCACAGGCTTTCTCTAGTTGCAGTGAGCGGAGCGGGGGGCTTCTCTTCGTTGCGGTGCGCGGGCTTCTCATTGCAGTGGCTTCTCTTGTTGCAGAGCACAGGCTCTAGGCGGGCAGGCCTCAGTAGTTGTGGCACGTGGGCTCAGTAGTTGTGGCTCGTGGGCTGTAGAGCTCAGGCTCAGTAGTTGTGGTGCACGGGCTTTGTTGCTGCGCGGCATGTAGGATCTTCCTGGACCAAGGATCAAACCCGTGTCCCCTGCATTGGCAGGCGGATTCTTATCCACTGCACCACCAGGGAAACTGAGTCAGGAAACTGAGACTGATGAGGGGAAGTAATTTGCAGAAAATTATATGGCTAATTAGTGAAAGAGTTTTGACTAAAATCCACATCCAATCCTGTTCATGGCTGTGTTTCTCATCCTGAGAACTTCATTGTTTTGTTTGAAAAAATTAATGATAGGATCATTCTCCTACTCATCAATTTTAATTTGAAAAGTGGAGTTACAGTGGTTTATTGTTGTTTTGTCTTTGTTTTGACAGAAGTGGGAAAGTAACAAGTCTCAGCACCAAATATCAAGGGGTTTGTTCAGGTTACTTGTCTTGCAAACAGAGCGTAACACAGCAGAGCTGAGCTGATGATGTTAGAAATAATTATTTTATTTTCAAGAATTATGGTGTATAATGGTATACGAGATGTGGCAAAGGAAATACTGATATTCCTGTTTGGTTTGTAAAGGGAAAGAATGATAGGAGAAATACTGTCAATCTGTTTCAACTTTTAACAGTACAGAGTTGCCCAGCCAGTGCTGGGATAGCAATTGTGATTAACAGAGAAATAGGGGCTTGTTGAGTTGATTTACAAATAAGAGACCGTTGTTTAGCACAAAATATAAATCTGTGAATAGCTAAGAGATCTGCATGGGAAGACTGCTTATGGAGATGGTTCAGTCATAAAGGTAGAGTGTAAAAGAGCTACAGAGAGTGTTGAGACCATTGTCTGAACCCAAAGACTGATAAAAGTCTTGAAAAGGTCATGGATTTGCTTCCTTCAAAGAGGTGAATATTGGGGGTTAATGGATTAAGTCCTTTAAATTTGGGTTATAAGAAAAGGAATTTGAAAATATGACTAGAGTAAAATTTTGGTGAAGAAAACTCATCTGAAGGTAAATCTCAAATGAGAAAAAACATTATATTTGAAGATAGTAGTACCATATATTTTGAGTTACAAGCAAAAGTGATTGCTTGATGTTTATCCTTCTTTCCAGAGATGAAAAATCATATTTTTGGGGAAAGCAGCAACTGGTGATGGAACACTAAGTTTCCAGCATGACCCAGAAACAGAGCATCCAAGGTTGTAAAACATTAGAAAATGGAAAAAAACATTATTCTGGAGACCCAAAAAGTACAGTGTAGCAAAATCAGAACAGAGGACAGTATTGATTTGTTTCTTTCATACCAGTAGCAATGCTTATGCAGTGTTTTTTTAATTGACATTTTTATTAAGGCAGTTGTAGATTCACATGCAGTTGTAAAAAACAATACAGAAGGACCCCTTGTACACTTTGCCCAGTTTCTCCTAATGGTAACATTTTGTGAAACTGTAGTATAATATCACAACCAGGATATTGTCATCTGTTACAGCACACCAGTCTTACTCAAATTTCTCTAGTTTTACTTGTACTCATTTGTGTGTGTGTGTATGAAATTCACTACAGTTTTGTCATTTCTGTAGGTTCATGTAGCCACCACCACAGTCAAGATACTGAACAGTTCTAAGGGACAAGGATCCCTTGTGTTCTTTTTTAACTATACCCCTTTCCTCCCTCCACCCCGCCTTCTCTCCTCCAAAACTTTGTCCTCCATTTATAAAATTTTGTCGTTCACAAATGTAATATAAATGGAACCATATATGATGTAACCTTTTGGGATTTGCTTTTATTCAGTCGGTTTAATTCCCTGGAGATTCATCCAAGTTGTATGCATCAGTAGTTCCTTTTTTATTATTGACTAGTATTTCATGGTATGCATTCCTCACAGTTTGGTTAACGACTCACCCATTGGGGAACACCTGGGCTGATTCCAGTTTTTGGCTGTTATAAATAAAGCTGCTATGAATTTTTGTGTAGAAGGTTTTGTATGATCATAAATTTTTGTTTCTCTGGGATAAATGCCTAATAGTGCAATTACTGGGTCACATGGTAATTGCATGTTTAGTTTTATAAGAAACTACCGAACTGTTTCTCGAGTGGCTGTACTATTTTATATTCCTTCAATAGCGTGTGAGTGATCTTGTTTCTCTGCATCTTCACCAGCATTTGGTGGTTTTACTATTTTGTGTTTTAGCTGTTCTGATAAGTGTGTAGTAATAATCTCATTGTTGTTTTAAATCGCATTTCCTTGATAGCCAGAGGTGTTGAAAAATCTTTTTATGTTCTTATTTGCCATCTGCGTGTTCTCTGGTGAAATATCTGTTCACGTCAGTTGTCCATTTTCTAATTGCATTCTTTTTTCTTTTTTTTTTTTACTATTGAGTTTTATAAGCTCTTTATACATTTTATTTTATTTATTTGTCTGCGTTGGGTCTTCGTTGCTGCATGCGAGTTGCGGTGAGCGGAGGCTACTCTTCGTTGCAGTGCATGGGCTTCTCATTGCGGTGGCTTCTCTTCTTGCGGAGCATGGGCTCTAGGCACGTGGGCTTCAGTAGCTGGGCTTCAGTAGTTGTGGCGTGCAGGCTTAGTTGCTCTGCGGCATGTGGGATCTTCCCGGACCAGGGCTTGAACCTGTGTCCCCTGCACTGGCAGGCGAATTCTGAACCACTGCACCACCAGGGAAGTCCCTTGAAAGCTTTTTAAAGTTAATTTTTATCAGTGATATGTACACATATTTGAAGTTAACTAAACTGCTAAAAGATTTATAGTAACAAAAAAAGCAGTTTCCTGACTCATTTCCTCTCCATCTTCAGTCCTTTTTTTTAGAAGCATCTTCTACCTCTTCTGTTACATATTCCTATATTTTCAAAAGATAAGGTATACAGCCATCTCTTGAGTATTAATTCAATATTAGATGAAAATTTTAACCTGTTATAATCTCATCCCACTTTTATCCCAGGTTTTTTTGTTAAATTGATATCCAGTGGTTACATTAATATGCCCATGTGAATATTCCCTATCAAGCCAAATAGTCTGTTATGACTCTGTCTCCTATTCTCTGAAGTTGAAAGTTCTCTTTATTTGATTAATTTCCTTTACCCGTTATCAAGTCTTCCTACATCCTCCAATAACCTCTCAGAATGAATTTCTATGCAGTCAAGCCATTACAGATATATATATATATTTCTTCCTGGATACCTCTCTTCTAGGTCTTTCTCCTTCTTGCTTCCGTTCCATTAGCCTCTCTCATGTGAGATACTGTTGTTAATTTATTGCCTTGGATCATATCATTCTCTGGTAGCTTCTTGCAAAAAGGGTACATGGCAAAGGAAATTTTTTGAGACTTTCCATATTTGACAATGTCTAAATTCTTTCCTTTCACTCTATTGAAAGTTTGACTGGGCCTAGGGTTCTGTTTTGAAAATAATTTTCCCTTAGGATTTTGAAAGTATTACTTTTGTCTTTTAGCTTCTGATGTTGTTGGCAGGTACAATACCATTCTGATTCTTTTTTTTTTTTGCGCGGTACGCGGGCCTCTCACTGTTGTGGCCTCTCCCGTTGCAGAGCACAGGCTCCGGACGCGCAGGCTCAGCGGCCATGGCTCACGGGCCCAGCCGCTCCGCGGCATGTGGGATCTTCCTGGACCGGGGCACGAACCTGTGTCCCCTGCATCGGCAGGCGGACTCTCAACCACTGCGCCACCAGGGAAGCCCCCGTTCTGATTCTTTATCCATCGTTTATGACCTAGTTTGTCTCTGGAAGTTTTTAGATTTTTAATTTTTTTGAATTCCTGGTAACAGATCATGTACCTCAGTGGGTGGGTCTTTTTTAAAATAAATCCCATTCTCGATACTTGGTGGGCCTTTCCAGGTCCTTAACTTCTTCATGTTTTCTTACATTTTTCCCTCCTGTGATTTTCTTCCCTTTATTTTCTGTTTTTAGTTGGATGTTCGACTTCCTGGATTGATTGTATAATTTTCTATTTTCTAGCTTTGCTAATTCGTTCTTTCTGGGAGATTTCTTTGACTTTATCTTTTAACTTTTCTATTGAAGTTTTTATTTCAGCTGTAGTATGTTTAAATTTCTAGTGCTTTTTCTGGTTTATTCCTTAAAATTTGTTTTTTAAGCATTCTTTTCTTGTTTTTTAAATACAGTCTTTCTTGGAAGATAACTTTTTTGACATTTTCTTGATCTCTTTTTCCTTCAAGTTTTCCATACCCATGTTTGTTTTATTCTATATTTTATTTTAGAGGCCTTTCTCAAATGATTGGTGATTTCAGGACATACGTTCATAATTAAGAATGGGTCGTTGAATCAGCTGGACTTCAATAAGATTTTTTTAAAGTGCCAAAAAAAAAAAAAGAAAAGAAAAGAATGGGTCTTTGAAAAGATGTTCGTGAGCTTTGTAAACATGGGTGGGGCTTTTTAATCTCCCTGGTTTTAGTTTCATCTCCACACTCCACTGAACCTTTTGTTCCTAAATTCAGAGTGTGTCAGTTTTAGATTTTCTAGAGAATAAATCTTTAGACTCCTGCTAGGTCTTGAGGAGTGGTAATATCCGGGTATGTGAAATGGAGGCTAGGTCTTGGGGTGTCCTTATATAAACCTTCAATCAAGCCTTTACTTTCTGCCTGGTACCTAATACCTCCTGTTGCTAAACCTCCTATTTAGATGTGAATTGACTTGCTCCTCATTGGTATCTTCTTCAGTGGGTTCTGAGGTCATCAACTTCTTCACCTATTGTGGTTAGTTACAATGTCTATCCATTGCAATGAAGGTAAACTCTTTATATTTCTTGTTTTCCTTAAAGTTTTGGTGTGATTTTGGAGAGAAGGGATCAGAAAGATTTTTCTCTTCTAGTTTAACTGGAATTTGAAGTAATTTTTGACTCCAAATGATTTTTTTTAAATTAATTTATTTATTTATGGCTGTGTTGGGTCTTCATTTCTGTGCGAGGGCTTTCTCTAGTTGTGGCAAGTGGGGGCCACTCTTCATCGTGGTGCGCGGGCCTCTCACTGTCGTGGCCTCTTTCGTTGTGGAGCACAGGCTCCAGACGCGCAGGCTCAGTAGTTGTGGCTCACGGACCTAGTTGCTCCGTGGCATGTGGCATCTTCCCAGACCAGGGCTCGAACCCGTGTCCCCTGCATTAGCAGGCAGATTCTCAACCACTGCGCCACCAGGGAAGCCCCTCCAAATGATTTTTGACTCTACTTTTTATCTCATAAATAACATCCAGTAGGATTAGGGATGGATGATACTCTGCTACTGTTCTTGTAGATATCTAGTCCATCTTCAAAATACTGATACTTTTGTTATTTAGGATAGTCAAATGAATGTAGTAGGGAATCAGAGTATTCACAACAGCACCATTTAAAGGAAAGAGCTTTAATTTAGATGGATAATTCTTGGCTGATTTACTTGGGGGGAAGGGAGAGTATTTTTTGCTTTTTGAACAAAGTATGACTGTAGTCTTAAATTTCAGTCTTTTGCTCTCGATGTATACTATTTTATAGAATACTGACCACAAATGATTCAGCAAACTCATAATCTGTCAGAGGATTGCAGTGGGTCCTATATATTATAGCACTTGGCATTGAATGATAAGGTATCGCCTGCTTGATTTTTAGCTGGTTTGAAACCTACTAGTAAACATTTTTCCTTACAAAGTGTGAGTAGAGTTATTCTACCTCTTTGTATATTCTCAGTCTTACTAACTTTGCCTTCCTTAAATTAGACATTAATGGATACGTGTGAATTTTTAAAAATCCAGTAGTGTCTTTTTGCATATTTTTGTGTGTGGGAATATATACTCAGCATAATAAATGGACAAGAGTGCTGTGCAAGGTAAATATAATATCAAAATAACTGTTCAAGTGTTAGCTCTTTGCTTAAGTGAGTAAGAATTCTGAAAACTTTTTTCTTCTTTTGGAAAGTTTCAGACCTACAGAAAAGATACTTATTATAATGAATCCTCTTATATCCTTCCTCTAGATTCACCAATTGCCAATATTTTGCTACATTTGCTTTTATGTCTCTTTAGATAGTTAATTTTGTGTATGAAGTGGTGTCTGATTCAAAATAGATTAAAGATTTGTATGCCATAGTCATTTTTCAAAAATAAAGTAGGAAATTAAGCTATAAGACTTTGCACTTGCCGTTGAGGTTTTACAATGTGTCAGGCACTCTCTGTGAGCACCAGAGATGCAGTGGTGAGTAGTACAACTTGGTGCCTGTCCTTGTGGAGTTTAAGTTCTAGTGGAGAATTTTGAAAAGTGCACCAAAATACCACTACTTTCTTAGCACCTAAGTTAGAATCTGATTCTCAATATCTTTGCTGCTCTTCTAAGACATTTCATATTTGTGGGAAATACAAGCTTTTATGCCCTTTAAGACACCTTATTTTTCTGTTCTGTTTTCTTGTCCTACAAAATTATGTTTGCTATACCTCATGAAAGAAAGTTTTGTTTTGTTTTTTTAAAGATACAGAATTTTAGACAGTCAGGTGGTAACACTTACATGTATCTAGAGATTAGTCTTCCATTAACCTCTGAACATAATCCAGATGAAAACAAATAGTATATTCACAAATCACCTAAATTAAAGCCACACATAGTACTTAGTGTTTTCTTAGTGCCTTACTGACTTTGTTGTTTAATTCCATTTTATTAGACCCTGAAGAAGCAGCAGACTTTTGTTTTTATGCAGGTGACATGTCCAGCCAGCAGAAATGAGACGAGATAGACATTTAGGTAGGAGACCTGAAAACTAAGACAAAGATTAAAGATTGTATTACCATATGATACAGTTACAGGTTTGTGAATTGATGATTATGGCCAGTGAGAAGTTCCTTTTTTTTTTTTTGGCCGTGCCGCACGGCTTGCGAGGTCTTAGTTCCCTGACCAGGGGTTGAATCCCGGCTGTGGCAGTGAAAGCATTGAGTCCTAACCACTGGACCGCCAGGGAATTCCCTAGAAGAAGTTCTTTTATCTTCAGTAGTCTCTGTTGAGGTAGAAAGTTTGATATATTTTGGAGACATAATAAAAAATGAGTTTTGGTGCCTTATGTATGTATAATCAGTTTAACTTTTGTGGAATAATTTTTCCACAAGATGCTGGATAAATGCTTTATTATAATAAAATGAAATTATTTCTTGTATTCAGAAAGAATTTTAGAAATTGGGATGCATTGATGGAAAAGTGAAGCCTGAGGGTGAATATAATCCAAACAAAATTATGAGCTTGGATGAGGTAAATTTAAGATTTACTCACTAGTTCTCAAGTATTAGGATTGTTGGAGGATTATCCTTTAAAATGTGAGTGAACCAGTTTTGGGGGATAAACATAAGGATTTTTTTTTTCATATTGAATGAAACATTTACAGAAGTAATTTCTCTATTTTAAATGGATTCAAAAAGGGTCTGCACAGATTTGTGAATGTCAGGACCATAAATAGCATCTTAATGAGACTGGCTTAAACCTAAACTCTAAGATGGACTTCCAGGAAGTCAGCCATGCTCTTAACTTAATATGACTCCCTCAAGAATAGTGGGCTTTTTGGATAAGTCAGACAGGGTTTAGCAGTTTGTATTTCTCTGTACAATAAAATATTCTAATAAAAGTATTTAATAGTAATATCTTATATAACACAGGTAACTATAAATTAAACAACAGGTGGACAGTTTGCTTTGTGGGGTATTTGTGACTGATGATCAATGGGTACTTAAAGGAATAAAAATAATTTCATTGTTAACCTGATATACTCAAATGACTAATTTTTACACTACAGTATCACGACTTCCCCCATAACTTTTTTTTTTCTTTTTCTTTTTTTAAAAATACGCACACAGTCCTCTTGGGTGTGTATTTAGGGTTGGGATTGCTGGGTCATGGTGTACGCATATATTTTAGCTTTGGTAGGTACTAGCTTTCACAGATAGTACTGAACAATTTTACAAGGTGGTCCTATCAATTTTGGTTCATCTTTTTTTTTTTTTAATTTATTTTTATGTATTTATTTTTGGCTGCCTTGGGCCTGCATTGCTGCGCGTGGGCTTTCTCTAGTTGCAGTGAGGGGGCTACTCTTCATTGCAGTGCTTGGACATCTCATTGCGGTGGTTTCTCTTATTGTGGAGCACGGGCTCTAGGCACGCGGGCTTCAGTAGTTGCGGTGGGTGGGCTCAGTAGCTGTGGCTCACGGGCTCTAGAGCGCAGGCTCAGTAGTTGTGGCGCACAGGCTTTAGTTGCTCCGCGGCATGTGGGATCTTCCTGGACCAGGGCTTGAACGCCTGTCCCCTGCATTGGCAGGCGGATTCTTAACCACTGTGCCACCAGGGAAGCCCCTTCCCCCTCTAATTTTTCTTCCATTTCTCTTCTGAAAAACTTTCTTTAATAAGATGTCTACATGTGGGTGCCACAGATTACAGGACTTTTTTTAAACTTTCTTCTTTAGCCCCCAACACATTTTCTTGAGCTGATGTTTACTTTTTTTCTACGTTATGCTTTTTAGCAGGCACTGTTTAAGTCATTGGTGATGAAGATACATATATATATGAATGCTCTTACTCTTTGCCCTAGGTTGTGGTCTTTCTATTAAATGATGATTTCCAACTCCAGCAGTGATTTAGTTAAGCACAGTTTGCCTTTTAAAACTTGCCTCAGTCTCAGATAACATCCTTATCCTTGACATTCTGTCTCCCTTGGAATGCGTGAGCCCCCTGGAATACTTTAGCCCCTGCTGAATGGATTTGTTTCTTCAGACATTTGCCTTTTATCCTGATCGTCTATTGAATTTTAGCAAATCTACTGAGTTTAAAATTGCTTCAGTTTAGTGAGAGTTTTTTAGGGAACTGTATTTTCAAATACAGTTTGTTTTATCATCTGTTGTTAGGTGCATTTGTTGGTTGATGGAAATGAGTGGCTAGAAGGGAAGAAATGGAGGTCTTAAAACATTAATTTTAAGGAAAGCATTATAGGTAACTTAATTTCAAGAGTAAGTAATTAAAAATTTTTGTTAGTTTGTTCTTGACTCTTCTACTCTAAAAGACATCTTCCTGAAAGCTATGGTGTCAGTGTGCCTGCTTGGTATCGTATGATATATGCAATGCAATTGTGCATATGTTGTTCTGTAGATTTTGAAATGTGCCATGGAGTACTATTACAGCTTGGCTCATCCTCCTTGCTGTTTGTCAGTTAAATTTTCTCACATACCTGCCATGATCTGCTTCAGTGGATGATTTTCTTTTAAGACCACATTTCGCTTTCCTGAACCATTGAATTTGAACAATCTGTGGTGGGTTGATTTTCTTTAAAGATGATAAAGAATTATCCTTTTTAAAAAAATACCTTTATTGGAGTATAATTGCTTTACAATGTTGTGTTAGTTTCTGCTGTACAACAAAGTGAGTCAGCTATACATATACATATATCCCCATATCCCATCTCTCTTGAGCCTCCCTCCCACCCTCCCTATCCCACCCCTCTAGGTCATCAACAAAGCACCGAGCTGATCTCCCTGTGCTATGCAACAGCTTCCCACTAGCCATCCATTTTACATTTGGTAGTGTATATATGTCAGTGTTACTCTCTCACCTTGTCCCCTTCCCCACCATGTCCTCAAGTCCATTCACTATGTCTGCATCTTTATTCCTGTCCTGCCACTAGGTTCATCAGTACCGTTTTTTTTAGATTCCATATATGTGCGTTAGCATCTGGTATTTGTTTTTCTCTTTCTGACTTTCTTCACTCTGTATGACAGACTCTAGGTCCATCCACCTCATTACAAATAACTCAATTTCGTTCCTTTTTATGGCTGAGTAATATTCCATTGAATATATGTGCCACATCTTTATCCATTCATCTGTTAATGGACATTTAGGTTTCTTCCATGTCCTGGCTATTGTAAATAGTGCTGCAATGAACAAAGAGTGATCCATTTTTTGAAATACGCAGTGACTGTGAAGACACTGGTTCCAAAGTGTGGACCTCTTCACGGCAGCACCAGCATCACTGGGAAACTTGCTGGAAATGCAAACTCTCACGTTCTACCTGTCAGCTGTTGAATCAGAAATTCCTTGGATAGGACTCAGCCATGTGTGTTTTGACAGAGCCGTCCAGATGATTTGCCTACAAGCTGAAGTTTGAGAACCAAGGTTGTACTATTAAATACATCACAGAAATAGTTGTATTTTACTTTTTTTCCTCCCTCCACAGTGTATCTCGGAGATCATTCCTCATGATTAGTTTCTTCATCTTTTAAAGACTGCTGCATAGTGTTCCATTAGATGTATCACGATTTAGTTAACCAGTTCCCTGTTTATCGGCCTTTTGGGTCTGGAGCATAAAGTGTTTAGAAATTATGTGGGGCCGACTGTGAAGGGCCTTGTATGATCTGACAGTGAGCTTGTACTTCGTCCTGTAGAGGGGTAGAGGGGGGCAGGAGTAGATCCATGTCACGTAATCCTGATGCTACCACTGGCTGGGCGAATCGGTGCCACTAGCTTATGGAATATGCTAGTTAGGAGCATGTCTCACAGGCATGATGATAAGTTTTTTTAACCAAAATGCGAAATTTGAGAAGTACATGGTAAATATTCCAGAGGTTTATTGGGGCAAAAACCGTGAGTACTTTAGGATTACCATTATCATAACTAGTCAGATAATTTAAAAAATAGAACTACTGTATGGTTCAGCAGTCCCACCTTTGGATATAGATCCTGAGGAATAGAAAGCAGAGTCTTGAAGAGGTTTTGCACACCCGTCTTCATAGCAGCACTTGTTACGGTAGCCGTGAGGTGGAAGGAACCCAGAGTCCATCTGTGCTTATCAGGAGCTGGGGGAAAAGGGGCAAAGGAGCGTTGTTTAATGCACGTAGTTCTGCAAGATGAAAAAGTTCTGGAGATCTGTGGCACTACCGTGTGAATATACTTAACACTACTGAACAGTACACTTAAAAATGGTTAAGGTGGTGATTTTTTTTTTTTTTTTTTTTTTTGCTGTACGCGGGCCTCTCACTGTTGTGGCCTCTCCCGTTGCGGACAACGGGCTCTGGACGCGCAGGCTCAGCGGCCATGGCTCACGGGCCCAGCCGCTCCGCGGCATGTGGGATCTTCCCGGACCGGGGCACGAACCCGTGTCCCCTGCATTGGCAGGCGGACTCTCAACCACTGCGCCACCAGGGAAGCCCAAGATGGTAGATTTTATGGTACTTAAAAAAATGAATTAATTAATTAATTTTATTATTTATTTATTATTTATTTATTTATTTCGGCTTCGTTGGGTCTTTTGTTGCTGTGGCTTTCTCTAGTTGCGGTGCGCTGGGGGCTGCTCTTCGTTGCAGTGCGCTGGCTTCTCATTGTGATGGCTTCTCTTGTTGTGGAGCATGGGCTCTAGGCATGCGGGCTTCAGTAGTTGTGGCACACAGGCTCAGTAGTTGTGGCTCATGGGCTCTAGAGCACAGGCTCAGTAGTTGTGGTGTGTGGGCTTAGTTGATCCACGGATCCGCGGCATGTGGGACCTTCCCAGAGCAGGGCTCGAACCCCTGTCCCCTGCATTGGCAGGTGGATTCTTAACCACTGCACCACCAGGGAAGCCCTGGTACTTGTTTTTACCACAATAAAAAAAAAAAAACACATCACAGCTAGGTTGGGATTGTATAGCATACATAGTTCAGGCCATAACAGCATGGTCATGTCCAAAGTGCACTTAGTACAGGCGTACCTCATTTTACTGTGCTTTGCTTTATTGTCCTTCACAGATTCTTAACTTTTTACGAACTGAAGGTTTGTGGCAACCCTGCATTGAGCAAGTCTGCTTTTCCAACAGCATTTGCTCACTTCGTGTCTCTGTCATATTTTGGTAATTCTCATAATATTTCAAAACCTTTTTCATTATTACTGTGTTTGTTATAGTGATCTGTGATCAGCGATCTTTGATGTTACTATGACTTACTGAAGGCTCACATGATGGTTAGTATTTCTTAGCAATAAAATATCTTTAAGGTATGTACATTTTTTTAGACCGAATGCTATTACTGAATAGACTACAGCGTTGTATAAACATAACTTTTACATGCACTGGGAAACCAGAAGATTCATGTGACTTGCTTTATTGTGGCATTTGCCTTATTGTGGTGGTCTGGAACAAACCTCCAGTACTTTGAAATATTTCGAGAATTATCAAAATGTGACACAGAGACAGGAGGAAGTGAGCAGTGCTGTTGGAAAAATGATGCCAACAGACATCCTCGACACAGGGTTGCCACAAACCCTTCAATCTGTAAAAATGCACAACGTCTTTGAAGCACAGTGAAGTGAAATGCAATAAAATGAGGTATGCCTGTACATTATTTCAGTTCATTCTCACACTAATCCTCTGAGGAAATTTGTATTATCCCCATTTTGTTAATGAGAAAATTGAGGATTAGGAACATTAAGTAATTGAGCCACGAAGGTCACCCAGCTAGTAAGTGGTGAAACTAGAATTGTTAATCCTGGTCTCTCAGACTCTAAAGCCCATATTCTTTCCAGTACATTATACCAGAGAAGCTGGAAATACAGACTTTTACAAAAGTGAAATCATTTAAAAAAACCTAGAACGAAACAATACTGGCCAGACCTGAAATATTGGTACAAGGGCTACCATTTTGTGACTCATAAAAATTTACTGAAAAGTATCTTTTTGGACTTCCCTGGTGGCGCCGTGGTTAAGAATCCACCTACCAGTGCAGGGGACACAGGTTTGATCCCTGGTCTGGGAAGATCCCACATGCCACGGAGCAGCTAAGCCCACGTGCCACAACTGCTGAGCTTGTGCTCCAGAGCCTGCAAGCCAAAACTGCTGAGCCTGTGCACCACAACTACTGAAGCCCATGTGCCTAGAACCTGTGCTCTGCAACAAGAGAAGCCACTGCAATGAGAAACCCACGCACCGCAATGAAGAGTAGCCCCTGCTCGCCGCAACTAGAGAAAGCCCGCACGCAGCAACGAAGACCCAACGCGGGCAAAAAATAAATAAATAAAAAATAGAAGTAGTTATCAAAACACACACACAAATGAGAAGAAAAATATATTTTACAAGAGTAATTTCTTTGGGTACATAATTTTGGGGATGGTTATAAACAGATTAGATGTAGTTTCTTTATAGACAAAGAATTTGACTTGCTTTTCATATTTTTAGGTTGAAAGAGCTGATACGTAGTTGAGATTTGTTTTCCCATTTATCTCTGTTGATAATTTTAAGCAGCCATTGCTCTTCCCAGCATCAAACATCATACCCCTTAAATGGGACTCACTGGAATGTCAAAATCTAACTACCACCAGCCTAAGGTTCTAGGAGCTTTCAGAAAAGGGATGGAGTTGGTTTCTACATATGACATTTTCTTTGGTTTAGAATGTTTTTATCGTGTGGTAAATCACTGTAGTAAGTGTCTTTACTCCTGGGTCAGGAAAGTGATTTCCAATGACAGGTGCATCTGTTTTTATTTGAATAATATATATATTTTAATATTATATTTAAAGTAATGCCTATTAGCTTAAAAACATAGCATTAGAATGTGTAGCATAGAAAGGGTAAGTATTGTGATGTCCCTCTTTGCTGCTAATTCTTTGTCCCTCATCCTTAATGTAATACTGATGGCAGTACTTTTTTTCAGCACATGTGTGTGTATTAGGAGGTGACAGCTGGTTGCTTTTCCCTGCCCCCCCGCCCCCCAACCCAGCCGGCTTAAACAACAGCCAAATGTTTGAAGATGTGTCACTTTTAGGGTTAGTTTGTTAAATGCTCAGCATCCTCACCAAGAACCCAAGTTATCTTTACATCCTGCCACTCAGTCAGTTAGTTTGTCCTCAGGCTAGTTCTCTTCATTGGTATAGAGATACATGCAGCAATTTTAGGCTCCACACATACTGAGTCATAACATCATCCAGAGGAAAAGGGACAATTTCTTCCTCGTGTTTCTTTGTCTCCCTTCCAGCTTTTTATTTTAAAAACTTGCAAATGCACTGAAAATTTGAAATAGTGTAACTATTCACATATATGTCCTTCATGTAGATTTTCTATATTATTAACATTTTTTTTGCGGCGAGCGGGGGCCACTCTTCTTCATTCATTCATTCATTCATTCATTCATTTATTTATTTATTTATTTATGGCTGTGCTGGGTCTTCGTTTCTGTGCGAGGGCTTTATCTAGTTGCGGCGAGCGGGGGCCACTCTTCATCGCGGTGCGCGGGCCTCTCACTGTCGCGGCCTCTCTTGTTGCGGAGCACAGGCTCCAGACACGCAGGCTCAGTAGTTGTGGCTCACGGGCCTAGTTGCTCTGTGGCATGTGGGATCTTCCCAGACCAGGGCTCGAACCCGTGTCCCCTGCATTGGCAGGCAGACTGTCAACCACTGCGCCACCAGGGAAGCCTTATATTATTAACATTTTGCTGCATTTGTGCACTCATACCATTTGTATTTGTATTTCTTTTATTTGCTAAGCCATTTGAAAATTTGTAAGTAAGCTACAGATATCACGACACTTCATCCCCTAAATACTCTAGTACATATCTCCTCAGAACAAGAATGTTCTCTTATATAACTACAATGTCATAGTTACACCCAAGAAATTTAATATTAGTCAGTAATATATGCTTTATAGTTCTTACTCAAACTGCCTCAACATTTTTGCCTTTTTTGGGGAGTGGTTGGTGGTGTAGGTGTCCAGAGTCCAATTCAAGATTATGCATTGAATTTAGTTGTCTTGTCTCTTTACTTTTGTTAATCTAGAATAAATAAGATAGTGACATTGACTTTTTTTTTGACCTTGACTTTTTTGAATGACTCTAAATATTTTATTAAGAATGGCCCACATTTTGGATTTGTTTCCTCATGAATAGATTCAAATTAAACATTTTGGCAAAAATACTACCTAGGTGATGTGTCTTTCTCAGTGCATCACATCTCAGTGCATAATGTCATTTTTTCCTATTATTGGAGATACTAAGTTTGAGCCCTTGGGTAAGATAGAGCCTGCCGGATTTCTCCATTAAAGGTACTTTCCCCCTTTGTAATTAATAAATGATAGGTAGGGTGATGCTTTGAGATGGTGCAACTATCTTATTCTCTAGTAACATTTTACCTGTTGGTTTGATCTATGAATGAATCAGTTATTACATTTTTGGTTGCAGAAACTGTTTGTCTTTCTCTCATTTCTTTTTCTCTTTTTTTTTTGGGCGGGGGGCACACCTTGCAGCTTGTGGGATATACCTTGCAGCTTGCAGGAAATTAGTTCCCTGAGCAGGGATTGAACCTGGGTCCCCGGCAGTGAAATTGCCGAGTCCTAACCACTGGACCACCAGGGAATTCCCCCACTTTATCTTCTTTTAGGAGCATAAAATCTCTGACCAGAAGCCCTTTGGCCGGCTTACTTTCACATTTCATTAGTTAGAATTGTGTTAACATGGCCATGATTAAGCAAGCATTTTCCTGACTTTTTTTAAAAAAGTCATATTTCTAAATCATATGATTATACTTCTGTTTATTTATTAATTTTAGACATTATTTGTTGATTTCCTATTGTGGAATATGAGAGTTGGAGTCCAGACATTCTGGAGCCAGAATATATAGGAATATAGGAATGGAGGAGTCATTGGTACATGGTGTGTTTGGGGACTGCAGGTAGTACGTAGAGGCTAGAATTCGAGGCATGACAGAACATAAATT
Source organism: Mesoplodon bidens (assembly GCF_964165515.1). Taxonomy (NCBI): domain Eukaryota; kingdom Metazoa; phylum Chordata; class Mammalia; order Artiodactyla; family Ziphiidae; genus Mesoplodon; species Mesoplodon bidens. Next base: position 68,811,831 of record NC_138170.1, on the reverse strand, counting down.
GGGGCTAGATTGTAGAAGACCTCAAAAGTCTTGTTAAGGAGTTTGGATTTTCTAAGATATCATCAAGTAGGGGAATGACTTCAGATTTAAAATATGACATTTTTCTCTCTTTAAAAAGTGTGCTGTAGTTGGCCCTCTGTATCCAAGTTACAGAGGGCCAGCCATAAGGGACTTGAGCGTCCACTGATACCGAGGGATGACTGTATATATACTTTGATGTGTGTGTTAAAAAGAACACAAAGAGGGGCTTCCCTGGTGGCGCAGTGGTTGAGAGTCCGCCTGCCGATGCAGGGGACACGGGTTCGTGCCCCAGTCTGGGAAGATCCCACATGCCGCAGAGCGGCTGGGCCTGTGAGCCATGGCCGCTGAGCCTGCGCGTCCGAGGAGCCTGTGCTCCACAACGGGAGAGGCCACAGCAGTGAGAGGCCTGCGTTGCGTACCACAAAAAAAAAAAAAAAAAAAGAATACAAAGAGATATATACCAAAATATTAACATGGGAATTAATGGAGGCAGAGAGACAGATTTGCAAAATGCTAGGTAGAATCCAAGAGAGAGAGATGATGAGAGTCCGAGCTGGGAAGGTGAGAATTAAGATATTAAAGATTTGGTGTGATTCGTGTTGGGGACAAGGTTGGTGAGATCAAGGGACCTAACTTAGGTAACTAGTAACTGATATCTTGAACTGAAGTAGTTAATGGTAGGGCGGGGATGGGGATTTCCTCCCCTTATTTGTGAATTCATTTATGTGAGGTCTCTACTAATCCATATAAACTCTATTGGAAAGATCAAAGGGATGAGCTCTTCAATAAGTTGGCAAACATGTATTTAGTACTCACTACGGGCACTGTGCTAGGTTGGTGGAGAGTGAACAAAATAGAGTATGCCTAGTGGCTGGAGTGACCATGTAATTTATCATCCAGACTGAAGTCTTGAGAGTAAAAGGGGTGCTGAAAATAGTTACATAATTTGTTGAAATATTTGACACTGTTTTTATTTATTCCAAAACGTATTTTTAAAAATAAGAATTTTTAATTCTTAAAAATGAATGTATTCATGAAAGTAAACTCTTTTTTTTAGTATCAAATATTTGATTGTTAAAAACATGATCAAGGCAGAATAGTCTTTGTGTCATAGTCATATACCTTTATTAACTATTAACTGTGTCTCTAATGCCATGTCCCTTGTATTTCTGTGAAGAATGTGTTTTTTCCAGCATGGTTGTGTTTTTAAATAGAGTTTTCTGCAGTTCTCTGAGTTGTATTTTAGGGTTTATATATTGCAAATACATAATTGGAAATTTCATTTGGCACTTCCCTGTTTGCAACCTCTTATTTTCAAGAACTGCAATTTGCCAAAGGCTTCAAAGCCTTAAGATGAGGCTTCCCTGGTGGCGCAGTGGTTGAGAGTCCGCCTGCTGATGCAGGGAACATGGGTTCGTGCCCCGGTCCGGGAGGATCCCACATGCCGCGGAGCGGCTGGGCCCATGGGCCATGGCCGCTGAGCCTGCGCGTCCGGAGCCTGTGCTCCGCGGCGGGAGAAGCCACGGCAGTGAGAGGCCCGCATACCGGAAAAAAAAAAAGCCTTAAGATGTTTTTGGCATTTCACTTCATTAAATACTTTGATTAAATACCTCCAGCTGATTTTTAAAAATGCAACCTAAATTTAGAAGACTCATTTATTTAAAAAAAGTTCAGTACCACTGTAGGATACTTAGATTCATGAAGTAGTTCTTTAAAGGCTCAGACACTTCTAAAATATGATTGAGGACATGTAACAAATCACATGCTGCCCGTTCATTCATATGTATTATTAACAGCTTGATCACAGGTTTTAGTCGAGTCACTGTGTGTATTTCTAAGGTTTAACATCTAAAGCTTGTCTTTCAGTTGGTAGAATATTGTAGCCTTTTTGTATGCAGTTATTTATTTATTTTATTTTTAAAAAAATTAATTTATTTTTGGCTGTGTTGGGTCTTTGTTGCTGCGCACAGGCTTTCTCTAGTTGCTTTGAGCAGGGGCTATTCGTTGTTGCGGTGCGCGTGCTTCTCATTGTGGTGGCTTCTGTTGTTGTGGAGCACAGGCTCTAGGCGCGAGGGCTTCAGTAGTTGTAGCACATGGGCTCAGTAGTTGTGGCTCGCCAGCTCTAGAGCGCAGGCTCAGTAGTTGTGGCGCACAGGCTTAGTTGCTCCGCGGCATGTAGGATCTTCCTGGAGCAGGGCTCAAACCCATGTCGCCTGCATTGGCAGGCGGATTCTTAACCACTGCGCCACCAGGGAAGTCCCTGCAGTTATGAATAATGTGTTCCACAATCATTCCAAGTATATTTTTTGTTGTATAGGTGTTTTAAGCTTAGTGGAAATACTGTCTTACTATGACATCTGTACTCCACTGGAATTTGTATCCTCATTATTACTAAGAGAAAAAAAATTGTCTTCAATGTTGCATATATATATATATATATATTTTTTTTTTTTGCACGGGCCTCTCACTGTTGTGGCCTCTCCCGTTGCGGAGCACAGGCTCTGGACGCGCAGGCTTGGCGGCCATGGCTCACGGGCCCAGCCACTCCGGAGCATGTGGGATCCTCCCGGACCGGGACACGAACCCGTGTCCCCTGCATCGGCAGGCGGACTCTCAACGACTGCGCCACCAGGGAAGCCCTAATGTTGCATATATTTTTAACTCAATTCACAGTAGCATTCACAGTAATATCAGATGTTTCACCTTCAACAGAACGAACCTACAGAAGCTTTACTCTTACTATTATTTATTTACCCACAACACTTTATAGGGGAGAGGTGTGCCTAGTAAATGGGAGTATGGCAAAACCAATAGTTGTTCAAGTTCTAATTCTCTAGTGTTTTCATGATGAGTCCACTTGTGAAACAAAACCTCTTTAGAATAAAGTCTCCAGTTTTTTACCATGTGCCTTAAAGTGATTTCTATTCTTGTTTGTTGCTCACGTAAAGGCTTATTTGGTGTTTTTAGAAAGCACTTGTAATGACCCTGGGACTGACTTTGAAAATACAGTATTTTCAAATTTTAAAAAAGTACAAATAACCATTTTGCCATAGTGTTTGTATATAACTAACTTCTTAACGTAGTTTTCAAATTGCATTATTTTGTTTTCAGTGCCAAAAGCTTAATTTTCATTCCATAAATTGGACGAAGTAAAACATGCCATTAATAGGATGATGGTTTTTCTATTTGAAACATGACTATCTCTTTGTCAAGTTATTCTGCTAATGAAGCCAACAGATTAATAATTATTGATTCATTAAAATTTTTTTTGAGTGACAAGAAACTTGGAATTGAAAAAATGAAAAATTAATTTAGAGGAACAGTCATTTGACCTAAATTAAGTCGTGCTTCACAGAATGTTTGTAATGGCATCTTTTGTAGCTGCATGTGTTATTGTCATCTTCAGACACAGTGTTACAGTAACTATTACCTTATGAATTAAATGCTGATGCTGCGTCAGATTTGTTTCTTCTTGTCAGTATTATCACTTTAAACATAAACTTTTTCTGAGTAAATTGCTGCCTAGAGGGCTTACTGCAAAATATATATATTGATTGTATATATACATTGTATAATATAAAATTATCGTAGCAAAAACATTTTTACTCTCTGTATACTTTATAAAAGAACATTTCACATATACATATAACTTTCCATGTTTCCTATTTATCCCACTGACTGGTGACCTGATGACTTCTTGCATCTTGTTGAGGCAGCAGCTTCAAACATTCTCTTCCCAGCATCTGTTAAAACCAGAGGGAATTGAGGACTTCCTAGGTGGTCCAGTGGTTAGGACTTGGCACTTTCACTTCCATGGCCCTGGGTTCAGCCCCTGATCTGGGAACTAAGATACTGCAAGCAGAGCGGTGTGCCACCCCCCCCCCAAAAAAAAAAAACCCAAAACAAAACAGGGAACTGGCTGCCTTTTATTACTTTTATTACTTTGTCAGCTTGCTATGCTGGAAAGGGAAATGTCAGTTATTTTGCATTTGTAAAGGGTTGGGAAAGAGCAACAGGTTATCACTGGTTATCTTTTTAGATGCAACCATGTGTTAAAAAGTGATAACTGGGGCTTCCCTGGTGGCGCAGTGGTTGAGAGTCTGCCTGCCGATGCAGGGGACAGGCGTTCGTGCCCCGGTCCGGGAAGATCCCACATGCTGCGGAGCGGCTGGGCCCGTGAGCCATGGCCGCTGAGACTGCGTGTCCGGAGGCTGTGCTCCGCAACGGGAGAGGCCACAACAGTGAGAGGCCCGTGTACCGCAAAAAAAAAAAAAAAAAGTGATAACTGGTTACACTGGACATTAGTCTCACATAACTACTTGGTAAGACCTTGGCAGAAGTTAGTACCAATTCAAGGTCTGCCAAACCCTCTCCACATACTTTAACGCAGTTTTGTTAAAAATATGAAATCTGAGACATAGTAAATTTGGACAGGACATTGGGAAACATGACAAATGAAGACTGTTTTGGTCAAACAGACTTAATGATCACCATACTTGCAGCAATTTGGTGGGGGTGATGTGATGCATATTCATCAAACATAAACACCAAACCAGAGTAATCTCTAATTAGATAATTACTATGAATACAAAATATATTGTGAAATCAGAATAAACAGGTTCTTAATCTGTTTCAGGGAATGGGGAGGCAGCTCATGGAATTCGGTCCTGAGGAATTGGAATTTATGCTGTTATCTGAGATATTATTAGAAGTTAGGTAGGAGAAAAGAGTGAGGAGAGAAGGAAGAACATTCCAGACAGAGGAAATAGGAAAAGGTCCTTGGTGAGTAAAGAAGCTTATCTAGTTCAAAGAACGAAAAGGTCTGTGTTGCAGGTATGAGTCAGGTAAGGTGAGCAGAGCAGTAGATGTTGAAGAGGTAGGCATTGGCCAGATCATCCGGAGCCTGGTAGTCCATGCTAACGATTTGAATTCCAGTGAAGGTCTAAGCAGGTATGTGATGTGGTCAGATTGAGCCTTAAAAGGATGATTGGCCCAAACAATGTGCAAAATGTATTGGAGTTGGAATTTTCTAGTGAAAGACTTAACATAGGTGTGTTTAAACTCGTTTGTATATTAAGTGATTTAATCTTTAAGGATCATGAGAGAGTATATGTGAACGTGCCTATTGGTGGCTGACAATGAGCCTTTAATTTTTTGGAAATAATCTTTTAGTGCCCAAGTATATGTGACAGAATATTGAGCCGGCGGACAGAATTCTAATCATGGTTAATTTGCTTTGTGAGCTTGAGCAAGTAATTTAACCTCTGAGCCTCTTTCTTTATCTGTAAATTGGGCATGTTAGAGAAATGTGCGTTTAACCTAATTGTGTTAATCGCCTAACTCATATGGGCTGAGTCTTGCTGAGTCATTTTCTCAGACTGACTATGTGGGCAAGGCTTAATAAAGGCCAGTTAAACTAAATGATATCTCATATCTCATCTGTAGAAGTCAGGGGAAAGAAAGAGTCGTTGTGTGTATGCTTTATTTACTGTTTTTTAATAAAAGGGTTTTTTGCAGAGCAGTTAGCATATCAATTCATGCAGATTCATTGTTGAGAGAGAATACAGTACACTATAGCTAGGGAACAGGACTACTGAGGCAGCTCCTTGTATTTTAAATTTAAGAATTTCTGATTTGCCTTATGCCTATTATGTCTATAATCTCATATTTTTTTAAAAAATTGAGCTGCTAATACATTCATAGTGTCTAATACAGCCTCTTTCCCCCTCTAAACAGCATTGAGATGCTTTGGAATTTGTTTGCCCCCAAAATTGGCTTTAATAGAAGTGGTTTAAATTTTCTGCAGCAGGACCGTGGTTGAAGCTAGTGGTCCTGTCACCAGGAGCAAGAACCTACCTAGCAGCATCAGTAAAACTGCATCTTTGCCTCTGTAAATAAGAAACATAATCCTAACTGTCCCTGGAACTGTTGGATTGCAGTGTTCCAGCATTTACAGATTTATGTTTTTCCATAATTTAAACTTTCTGAGGTATATCTTGAAGATATTAATGTATTAGATAGCAAACAACTTTGAGTGCTCAGATAGCTTTGTTGGTAACAGTCTTGGTGTGGAGCATTGTACTTCATTGCGTGTTAGTCTTAGATTTCTCTTTACTTTTCATTGCCTGTTATATTGAGCCATAGTGGATGTGTAAGCTACAAGTATTCTATGAGAGCTCCTTGATTTTTAATGCTTGGGCCCTTGAACTTGAAGCTACGCATCCTTGGCTTTATCATGGAAGTTGGTCTTCTTGGCTTTAAGTTTCTCTTTTTCTGTGTTTGACTTCCTGGCTTTTTCACAGAGTGTAGAGGACTTGTTTTTGGCTCTTCTGAGAAGTTCAGAAATTCGAGCTTGCTTCAGAAGGATAGGCTAAAGAGCTCAATAAGATATGGTGGGGAAGACTAGATCAAATCATGAAGTTGTGATTTGAGCAAAACAGTATTAAATCTGGTTTTATCTGTTTGTGTTTTACCATTTTAAAAAACGTTAAGTTTTCACAGTCACTTAATAGAGTGACTGTGCATCTTTTTGAACCTCAAGGATTTATTTTTTCCTTTTTGGAATTAATTTTTTTATATATAAATTTATTTATTTTATTTATTTATTTTTGGCTGCATTGGGTCTTCATTGCTGCACGCGGGCTTTCTTTAGTTGCGGTGAGCGGGGGCTACTCTTGCAGTGCACAGGCTTCTCATTGCAGTGGCTTCTCTTGTTGCGGAGCATGGGCTCTAGGCTTGCGGGCTTCAGTAGTTGTGGCACACGGGCTTCAGTAGTTGTGGCTTACGGGCTCTAGAGCGCAGGCTCAGTAGTTGTGGCGCACGGGCTTAGTTGCTCTGCAGCATGTGGGATCTTCCCAGACCAAGGCTCGAGCCCATGTCCCTTGCATTGGCAGGCGGATTCTTAATCACTGTGCACCAGGGAAGTCCTCCTCATCTGTTTTTTTTAAAAAAGGAACCAGTGAAATACATAATGAAAGCGTCTAACATCGTATGGCATGTAAATTATCAACAAATGTTAGTGTACCTCCATGGTTCTCAAAATTTGGATCTCCACTGACCCCACCTGGGGATCTTTTTTGACAGATAGTCAAAACTATTTTCATATTAATTCTAAGATGTTATTTGCCATTTTCATCATGGTACAGAAACAATGGTATGTAAAATTGCTGGTCTTAGTGTGAACTAAGACAGTGGCACCAAGCTGGCCTAGTTAGTTATTGTATTCTTCACCACCATGGACTCAAACAGGAGAAAACAAAGCTTAATTTCACTTAAAAATGTCCTTGATGAAGCGGAAAGAATTTTCAGTTTTATTAAATCTTGATGCATGAGCACACATCTTTTTTCTGTGACAAAATGGGAAGTAAATGTAAAATACTTCTGCCTCATTCTGTGACAGTGATGGTTGTCTCAAGGAAAAGCACTTGTAAAATTGTTTAAATTGGCGACCTTTTTCAGGAACTCGATTCATACTTGAAAGAAAACTGGCATCGTATGGTTATTCAAACGAGGATTTGGCAGATACTTTCTCAAATGAATGAAATGATAGTATTTGTTGCCAATGATAAATTCATGCTTTTAAATGAAAATCAGAATTTTGGAAAACTTGGGTCTGCCTCCATGAGCTTGACAGCTTTCCAGTTCTTAGAGATTCTCCTGATGAAGTCCGTGGTGATATTAATGAATATGATTTTTTTATATTGTGTAATGAGATGTGTCAACATTTGGAACTTATGTTCTTAAGCTTAGTGAACTGATGTTTTCCAAAAAATTAATGTTTTATATGTTATAAAATCATGCATGGATAAAAAGATCCACTCAAAGTGTAAAGCAACTGATGGATTTAATGTAATAGAATATGAAAAATTCATTGACATGGTTTTAGGTACCACATTGCAACTAATCTTTAAGAAAGTACCACTTGTTGAGGTTGGTAATGTCAAAGAAGAATATTTAGGGTGATCTGAGAAGGCTCTTAAAATATTCTTCCTTTTTCCAGCTACATATCTGCATGCAACTAGACTTTCTTCATATACTTCATATTCTTCATGCATTTCAATCAGAAGAACATATTGCAGCAGACTGAATGCTGAAGTAGTTGTGAAAATTGTGGTCTGTTAAGCTGGACATTAAAGTTACAAATCTATAAAATCATGCCACTCTTCCCACAGTTTATTTTTGTTTTGGAGAATATAGTTATTTTTCATAAATATGTTATTTATGGGTTTGTTGTTATTTTAAAATATATTACTAAATATTTTTAAATGTTTCTTAGTTTTAATATCTAATGTGGTAAATATAAATTGATGTAATCCACATAAACAAAAGCTTGTTGGGCTCTTTAGTAATTTTAGAAGTATAAAGCGTTCCTCAGCACAAAAAGTTTGAGTCCTGGTGGTCTACCTCTTTCATTGCTTCTATGTATCGGCTACCCTAACTCAGTTTATAATCTAGTAGGATAGACTGACACAAAATGAAAAGTCAGATGGTAGGATAATGTATGAAATAATGGTACTGAGGAAAGTCACTTAAAGGGAATCCATTCAAAACAGTAAAAGAAAGTTCCTAACAAGTAATGGAAAACAGACAAAAATGTTGGGAAATTGCTGAGAAATAAAATTAAAACTTATGAAACCTAGTTTGTTTTGTCTTGTATTTGACAAAATTTAGATTATAATTTTGAATCCTTGTTACTATTTAGCACTGAGAAAAAGAATCTAACGTTGGAAGTGTTGGCATACTTTTTCTGACAAAATTATATAAATCCTTGAATCTTTTGACTTTTATAGTATGAACATAAAAAGCCATTAAAAACACATTTAAACAATATGGAATAACAGGAGATTAAAATAGGGCAGAAGGCTCCAACAAAGAAGCTATTCTAACTATGAAAAATACATTAAGTCCATGGCAGTATCTCAAACTGTTTTATTTTGAAGTGATGTTACCTCAGTTCGCCCAAAAAAGTAACACAATAACATACTGTTATGATTACAATTTGTTTAAAAAATAAACATACATAACACCTTCAAAAACAAAAAAGTTTGAGTCTTACTCATTTCTTCAAGGGACTCTCTTAATCCTTTGTTCATATAACTTTTTTTTTTTTTTTTTTTTTTTTTTTTTTCGGTATGTGGGCCTCTCACTGTTGTGGCCTCTCCTGTTGCGGAGCACAGGCTCCGGACGCGCAGGCTCGGCAGCCATGGCTCACAGGCCCAGCCGCTCCGCAGCATGTGGGATCCTCCCAGACCGGGGCATGAACCCGTGTCCCCTGCATCGGCAGGCGGACTCCCAACCACTGCGCCACCAGGGGAGCCCCATATAACTTTTTAAATATAAATTTATTTAATTTATTTATTTTTGGCTGCGTTGGGTCTTCGTTGCTGCCCACGGGCTTTCTCTAGTTGCGGTGAGCAGGGGCTACTCTTCATTGCGGTGTGTGGGCTTCTCATCGCGGTGGCTTCTCTTGTTGCAGAGCATGGGCTCTAGGCACGCGGGCTTCAGTAGTTGTGGCACGTGGGCTCAGTAGTTGTGGTGCACGGGCTTAGTTGCTCCACGGCATGTGGGATCTTCCCAGACCAGGGCTCGAACCCGTGTCCCCTGCATTGGCAGGTGGATTCGTTACCACTGCGCCACCAGGGAAGTCCCTGTTCATATAATTTTAATTTTAGGCCCACTTGTGCTGCCATCCTTATCTATTTCTGTTTATGTGTTAACTATCCACTCCTTTGTTTGTCAGTGACTTACTTCTTCCCTATCATTTTTCAGTGCATCTTTTACTGGATTTCCAGTCTCTCTTTATAATTAAGTTTACACTATATTATTAGAACATCTTGTAAGAGACATACCAACGATGTCTATGTGATGGCTGAGGGATAGATGCTAGTAAGTTGTGTATTTATTAGTATTTTCATGGTGTTATAACTTTAGTTTCTTTTTACAGCCTTGTGACTTGGAATCTATCAGTAGATAAGGAAGACTTCCGTAGGCATGCATGGAATCACACATGTTTCAGGAAATGTAAAGAGCAAATGAGGGTACTCCTTTCAGGAAGTTTGGAATTAATGCTTTCTATATTGTTATTACAATTGTTAATTTCTGTTTGATTTAGAAATAGTTAATTTTAACAGTGTATTAGTAGAATGTTTTTAGCAGTCTAGGAACCCTCAAATAGAAAAACAATTCCTTATTCTGTGTTTGCAGTGAAAGAGAACCAAGGTAACCAATTAATGGGAGGTAATCTTTTGGTAGTATAGTAGTAGACAGAACTTTGTACTAGAGACAGAAAACTAGCTTTGGTAACAAATTTTTTTAATAGGCAAATGACTTCATATCTTGGCCTTCGTTTCCTGTCTGTAATAAAAGTGATATGATCTAACACTTAGACTAACTAATGTGCTGGGAACTGTACTAAGGGGTTTATATGGATTGTCTTTGTGGTTCCTGTATTAGCATGGTCCGAGAGATGGTTTGTGCAGTCCTACATATAGAGAAATAGCAGTGTACCAGCAGTAGTGCTTCTGTGAGAGAATAAAGCAACATTTCTTTAAGAGATTTGGAGGAAAGTGACTTAACTGATACGCAAAATAACTTATATACTCCTTTGGGGCTTCAAAAGGGAGCAGTAAAGTGAAAGGCTGTGATAGCAATGGTAATGTCACATGGATTATCCAATCAGTGAGGACTCTTAAATCTTTCCACCTTTTCTTTGTCATCTATCACCTCTGGAAACAACATAAGATTGGTCCTATAAAGGAGGGACAACCATTGGTCTGATTTCTTGCACAGGCATTCTGTAAGTTACAGGTAAAAAACGGAAGCGGTGGCATTCATAGTTAAGAGCGTGGACTTTGGAGTCAAACTGACGGAGTTAAAAAGCCAGTCTTAGTAGCCATGTGTAAACTAGCCTTGGGTAAATTACTTATCCTCCTTGTGCCTTAGTTTTTCTCAACCACAAAACCCTAAGAGCTACTATGAGGATTAAATGAGTCAATGGGTGTAAAGTGCTTGTGTCTGGCACATAGTAAGCAGTATATAAATGTTAGATAAAACAAAAGTAGTAACAAAAGCCAGGGACCTCTGGGAGGAATAAGAAGTTGGGGCCAAAGGCAGAGGTTCTTCTCCCATATTTGTTGTGAGTGGAAACTGAGATTAATTTGGAGGTCTTGAAGAGGCATGCCTGGTTCTCAATTTTGAAGCAGATACATGCAGCATCGTGAGAGTACAGGCTTCCTAGACAGTAGAAGAAAAAAGATGCCAAGATGAGATAATTGGAAGTGGAATATTGCTAAGGAATTAGAGAACATTATGCTTAAATTTTATTAGTACATCCCCTTTCCCCACATCAAACATTCTTAACAAACCATGTCTCCTAAATTCTTAAGTGCCAAAAGTAGAACTATCCTTTATTTTCCAGTAGGGAAAACAGTCCTCATCCCCTCCATTAAGTCATTTATTGCCTGATGCCATTTGAAGATCCTTCCCATTCACCTCCTCCCGGTTCTCTGTTGGAATTGAAATGGTTTTGTGCTTTGGCTGGCCGTGTCCTGAGTGGATCAGCATAGATTTAACTTGTTTAAGCAGATGTTTTTGTCTCTCTGATAAATAAGCTAGAGAAGAGGGTTGCTTGAAAGTTTTTTTTGTTTTTGTTTCTTAAGACTAAAAAAAGGAGGACTTCCCTGGTGACGCAGTGCTTAAGAATCCGCCTGCCAATGCAGGGGACATGGGTTCGAGCCCTGCTCTGGGAAGATTCCACATGCTGCGGAGCAGCTAAGCCCGTGCGCCACAACTACTAAGCCTGTGCGCCTAGAGCCCATGCTCCGCAACAAGAGAAGCTACCGCAACAAGAGAAGCTATTGCAACAAGAGAAGCTACCGCAGTAAGAAGCCTGTACACCGCAAGGAAGAGTAGCCCCTGCTTGCCGCAACTAGAGAAAGCCCGCGCGCAACAGCAAAGACCCAATGCGGCCAAAAATAAATCCATTAAAAAAAAAAAGACTAAAAAATGAAAAACATTAAATAAAACCTCATCTGAAATCTAAAAGGGAGGAGGACTTAAAGATTTGGGGAAGACAAGTGAATTAGCAGGAATTTAAAGTAGCTATGTTTTATCTAATACAGAATAATAAACAAATGCCATTGCAAAGTATTATTCTGATGTAAAAATTTCGTGACTAAATAACAAGTTGTCATATTACTTAGAGAGTAAGTATTATGCATTAATAAGCATTATGCATTAATAAGTTTGAAACAGTTGATCAACAAGCCTAGATTCTGAAGATTTGGTAGCCTTTAAAGATAGTATATGAGCTCATTTTAATGATTTAGAAAACCTTTTAATACTTGAAAAGTTGCAAATATCCATAAAAGGGGAAGGAAGATAGAAAGCAACAAAGGGTTAGAAGATGAGTGAGCAAGTTCTGGAAAAATTGAGAACAATGTTGCTGACTTGAGATGCTGCTTGGAATACAGTTTGGTCTGGATCAAGGAGGTATCAGGAGAATAAGATAAGGGCAGGCCAAAAAGAAGATAGACAGTTTGACTCACTAATGGCAAAGCGTTAATCCCAAAGACTGGGAGAAGGCTGAAATTGGTTAGCTAGAGTAATGTTCAGAACCAATGTAATAGCTTAATTGAGGGCTTTTTATGTGCCATCCTAGACTTTTTTTTTTTTTTTTTTTTTTTTTTTTTTTTTTTCTTTTTTTTTTTCTTTTTGCGGTATGCGGGCCTCTCACTGTTGTGGCCTCTCCCGTTGCGGAGCACAGGCTCCGGATGCGCAGGCCCAGCGGCCATGGCTCACGGGCCCAGCCGCTCCGCGGCACATGGGATCCTCCCAGACCGGGGCACGAACCCGTATCCCCTGCATCGGCAGGCGGACTCTCAACCACTGCGCCACCAGGGAGGCCCCCCATCCTAGACTTTTTACACATTAATCCTCATGTAATCCTCACAGCATACTGGTGATAGAAATTTTAATTCCTGTTGTGGATGAGGGAAACAGGTCTAGAGAGGTTAAAGTTTCACCCAGTGCACCACAGCTAGTACATGGCAGAGTCAGAGAGCATGTTTGTCTATATCCTCTTAATCACTGTGGTCCATACTGCCTTTCTTAATTCCTAAAGTTAATTCACTGTCAGCCCTAACCTTATATTTGCTTATTGATGTGTAGTGTACAACCTAACAGATCATCAGTATGATTGGAGTAGTTTTGGAGGGATCATTGATGGTTATTTGAGGCAGAGTTACTCTTGATGCTGTGGTACCAAATAAGAACATATGAAGATACCGCCATGTTCTAGAGAACACTACCTTCTGGAAGGTGCCTCCAAAATTTTGAGTAGTGGAAGTAGCAACAAAAGCAGCTAATGGTGTTTTATCACAGAATCTACTTGCTCAGTTCTTTGACATGAAAAAAGTTTCTCTTTCCTTTTTAGAAAAGTGTCAAAGGAGCATTATAAAAGAAGCTCAGGAATAAAGGAATGGAGGAAGTTCATTAGGGACTCAAGGAGTTAACTACACAGGCCAAATTTAAAACTACCTCTGGAAATGTATGACTCCAATGAAACAAATCTTATGACTTCTGTGAAACAGAGCAAAGCTTATTAATTTCTACTACACTAATCTTGAATTCAAAATAATTAAGACATAGTAAGTGGGTTGTGTTCTACTTTTTCAGAGCGTTTGAGTTTTCAGAAATTGTGTGAGATGTACGTGTAATTATTGGTTATATTTTTTTCATTTTTACCAAATTTGGTAGGTGGTAAAATGCAAATTCTAAGTAAATATTTAAAACGCCACATGGGTATTACAAATATAGGTATTAAAGGAAACTTTAAATTTTCAAATAGGAAAACTTATTCTGGCAGGTCGAGAAAAGGCATCACATCTTTTGTTCATAGAGAAACATGTTAATTTTCTGTTTTTGTGGTATTGCTTCTCTTGCTTCTATATTACTGTCTGTTAACTGATGTGGAATTTGTCAGATTTCCCAGCTGACTTTTCCAACTATATTACTTGTGAGAATCCTAATGGCTTTATGAATTAGAGGAGTGTCTCTAAAATTAGTGCATAACAAATAAGACTTTCTTCATCCTGACTTACAGATACAGCAGTTCTTGGGCTTTATTATATATTACCGTGTGATGTCAGCTTCTTTGGTTTACTTGGATGAAATTATTTTTTGTTAGAATGACTTTTGTTGGCATTTGTAATGTAATTTTAAGGTAATATAATGTACAGATACTTTAGCTACTTTGGTTTTTAAAAGTCTGTGAATGAGATATAAGAGCAATATGCAGAAATGAAATGTATTTATATACACTGGCAATGAAACATCCAAAAATGAATTTAAGACAATAATTCCATTTACAGTGGCATCAAAAGAAACCAGTATTTAGGAATAAATTTGACAAAAGAGCTGCAAGGCTTGCACACTGAAAACACTGTTGAAAGAGCTTAAAGAAGATCTAAGTAAATGGAAAGATTACCCCACTGTTCATGGACTGGAAGACAATGTCAAGATGGCAGTACTACCCAAATTGACCTACACATTCAGTGCAATTCCTATCAAAATCCTAGCTAGCTTGTTTGCAGAAGTTGACAGGTGGCCCCTAAGAGTCGTGTGGAAATAGAAAGGACCCAGAGTAGCCAAAATTACCTTGAAAAGAAGTACAAAGTTGGAAGACACACTACCTGATTTCAAAACTTAAAGCAAAGCTACAGTAATCAAGACAGTGTGGTACTAGTGTAAAGACAGACATACAGATCAATGGACTAGAGTGGAGAGTTCAGAAATAAGCCCTTACATTCTGGTCAATTGATTTTTGTTAATTAGATGTTAAGTACCCAAAATACTGTCCTTTCCAATTCACCCTTCTGTCTCTACCCCCTCAACTTTCTTCCATTACTTAAATCAACAGGTGTTTATTGTGAGTGCATAGGACTAGGGTGACTTCTGAGGTGATTTATTCACATACATCTGGCCTGACAGAGCTGGCTTGTACTCTAAGGACTTGTATGCTAGAAGAATGCCAGCTTTTAACAGCAGTTAGAGAAGAATGGTGAATAAGTATGTATATGAAATATATATATTTATAATTCAGTATCAGTGTTGCCTTTGCTGGTGGCTAGATTTGGAGTAGTAAAAGAAAATAATTTGCTTTTTAATAATTATATAATGAAAGAAAGCTAATTAGGAAATCGGGTACAAAATCCAGATTACTCTGGCTTTGTTTCTTCACTCTGTAGTGTCAGACTGCCAGTATATCATCATGAAGATACATGAGAAATATTATCTGTCACAGGTGGAGAAAGAATAATAGCTGGATTGTTTCTGAACTTTGTAATAAACTTAAAAAAAAAAAAAGCGTCTCATTTGATTTAAAAAAAATTCCTTGGCTCAAATACTTTAATTTCAGACTTAGTAAGTTTTCAGTAAATAAAAATTGGCCCTAAAACCTGGAAAGAATGATCGTGTAGTGTACCAGTACTATAAGTTACAACCCTCTGGAACAATAGAAGGTGGAGGGACTGGGGCAGAGGCTGTGAACTCCCTGAAATTCTCCTTTTACAGATCTTGTATGTACGCACATTGGTGTGAGGGCATGTGCAAAGGATCCGTGATTTTCATTAGGTTCTCAAATGATTTGGAACGTATCCCAGAAAAGATTAAGGATTGCTTAAACCTTTAAAAGACAATAAAGCTGTTGAGAACTTTTACTTCTGGACATTACAGAGTAATTTACTGGTACCAGATTAGCCCTCTGGCCGTAAATAAGGAGGAACCTGGACAAAACACATACAACAGGCAGGGCAGGACTGCATTCCCTGAGAGAAGGAAAATAAAATTCAGCCCTGCGAATCTCACAGGCTTTCTTTCTGAAACTAGATTCCAGTTAGAATCTAAGTTAATCAGAATCTAAGCAGGGTGAGGCAGTCTTGTTGGGCCAAGGAGGTAGAAGTCAGAGAATAGACTTGGGAGGCTGGAATTTGCAGGGGTGATCACCATAGAAGATGGGGTTACACAGACAGTGAAACCCAGAAATCTGCAGAGGAGTTCCTTTGACTCTTTGGCTGGATATTAAGCTGGGTGGCGCTCCATAGGCTGGGCAAAGAACAACTAACTGTTAGAGGAAGAACAACTACCAGAGACTTGGGAGAATTATTGGGACTTAACGTTGGGTTGTGAGACATTTCTAGTTTTGACCAGCCAGAATGGAGAGACCTTGTGGAATATCAGAACCATTTGGGAGAGTCCCCAGATATGGTACTCCTTAGGAGTAGGGCCAAAGTAACTTTAGAAAAGAGGCTACTCAAGTCCTACCTTAAAACTGTGCTGAAAAATAGGCCTCAAAAGGATTAAGCTGATTCTCAACTAATTTAGCTGCCCACCTGAACAAAACTCAACATGTAAGAAACCCATTGAAGCATTTAAAGGAAGCATGAACGTGAGAGAAATGTAAGATGTAAAAAAGACCTATTAGAACTCCTAGAACAGAAAAACACAATATCTGAAATGAAAAATTCAGCTGATGGGCTTAACAGCAGATTAAAAGAAGAAAAGACACTGCAGAAGAAAAGATCAGTGTAAGGTAATAGAAACTGTGCAAAATGAAACACAGGGGGAAAAGTCTGGGGAAAAAAGGGAGAGAGCCTCAGTGATGTGTGGACATTATCAAGTAGTCTCATGCATGTGCATTTGGACTCCAGGACGGTAGGTGGGGGTCCTGTGGTTGCAGAAGAAGTATTTGAAGAAATAATGGCTGAAAATTTTCCAAGTAATGATGAGAACTATAATCCCAGAGACTTTATGAACCTAGGTAGGATGAACATAGAGAAAATCACACTGAGACACGTGCTAATCCAGTGGCTAAAAACCAGTTACAAAGAGAAATCTTAAGAGAAGCCAGAGGGAAAAAAGACCACATTACATGTACAGAGGGACAAAGGTAAGAACAGCTGTTGACTTTTCATGAAACAATATAAGCCAACAAATGAGCAAATAACCACACTGAGGAGGAAGAAAAGAATAATCAAAATGCCTTTAGAAAACAGTATTTGATTAGCTATTGTAAGACTAAAGATAAAAGGGACTGTAAACATGCATTTTGGTGAATCTGATTTCTCACAAGGGTATGGGTTAGCAAGTTGGAAACTATGTATATACTAGGAATGAACATGTAAGTAAATATATTTTAGATAATGAGAACCAGATTTCTATTGTTCGAGAGGTTAAGGAAAGGAAGAAGACTAGAAGGAACTCTGTGATGTTGAATTGGAATCAGAATTATCAGTATGAACTCATGGTTTTATATATTATACGTGCAGATGGTTGTGGAAATACAGGTGTGTGTATATGCATGGATTAGTGTACATAAATATATTTTCTCACTCTGTCCTCTGGGAATGCCTAGAAGAACCAGTGAGCATGCCTAGTGCCCAGATCTTGGACTCTACATTCAGTTTTTCAACAAAAGGAACCAGGACTCTTAAAAAGAACTGACTGATTCCAGAACTGGGATATATGGGAGCATCTTTGGTGCCAGAAAATGAAGAAGTGCTCAGAAAGGGATGGGATGTGTCAAAAGTATGTAAGAACCGGGCTTCCCTGGTGGTTCAGTGGTTAGGAATCCGCCTGCCAATGCAGGGGACACAGGTTCGAGCCTTGGTCAGGGAAGATCCCACATGCAGCGGAGCAGCTAAGCCTGTGCGCCACAACTACTGAGCCTGTGCTCTAGAGCCTGTGAGCCACAACTACTGAGCCTGCGCTCTAGAGCCCTCGAGCCAGAACTATTGAGCCCGCGGGCCACAACTACTGAAGTCCACGTGCCTAGAGCCGTGCTCCGCAACCAGAGAAGCCACCACAATGAGAAGCCCGCACACCGCGATGAAGAGTAGCCCCCACTTGCTCCAACTAGAGAAAGCCTGTGTACAGCAACGAAGAGCCAACACAGCCAAAAATAAATTAATTAATTTAAAAAAAGTTTGTAAGAACCAACCTGAAAGAGCTTCTAATGTCCAAAGCTGTAATGAAATAATTATAATATTGCATTGCTACCAATAGAGTAAAATAGCCATTAGTCCATATTGGTATGTATAAAACAAACAGGTAGGTTGGTAGGTAGAAGGGACAAATCATAAATGAAGAATTCCAATTAATAAGTGTAAAACCGTGACTGAAACAAAATCACCATTAGGCAAATACTGCAGTAATAGTTGTCACAGGCAGTCCAGTGGTGGAAGGTAAAATCAGTGGGTGAAGGTACGATGAGAAACGTTTGCATAGTCTCAAAGTATTTTCTCCTAGAAATTATTGATTACAAAGGGAAAAACAGCAAATTTACAGTGGAGAGAAGCTCTGTAGATACCACCTTAACTAAGTTATTAAGGTTAATATCATAGAAAGAAGACATCCACAATATATACTTGATATAATGAACCAAGAAAGGCAAAACATGACATCTGTGGTGTTTTGTGGTATTCTTACCAAAAAATGCAAAACCTTACTCTAATTACGAGAAGACAGCAGACAAACCCAAATTGAGGGAGAATTCTACAAAATACCTGACAAGTATTCTTCGAAAGTATCAAGGTCAGGAAAGACAAGAAAAAACTGAGTAACTGTCACAGATTTGAGGAGACTAGGATGGATGACAGCTAAATACAAAGTGGGAATCTGGATTGGATTCTGGAATACAGTGACATTAGTAAAAAAAACAAAAACAAAAACAAAAACAAAAAACTGGTGGATTAGCTCTGTAGTTGGCATTGTACCAGTGTTACTTTCTTGTTTCTGATAAATGTACTATGGTTATGTAAGTGTTAACATTAAGAGAAGCTTAGATGAAAGGTATATGTGAACTCTGAGCTATTTTTGCAACTTTTTTGTAAAATAATTTCAACATAAAAAATTTCTTAAATCTACAGTTTTCCTCAAATTGGGGAGTTGGAGAAAGAAACAATGCAAGCCAGAAGACAGTGAAATTACATATTTAAAGTTCTGAAAGGAAAAAACTATCAAGTTAGAATTTAATCCTAACAAAAATATCTTTCAAAAATGAAGTCAAAATAAAGACATTTTCCATACAAAAGCTGAGACAGTTTCTTGCCAGCAGTCTTGCACTATTACAAATGTTAAAGGAAATTTTTCAGGTTGAAGAAAATCATTCCAGATGGAAACTCAGATCTGCACAAAGGAAGGAAGAGATTAAGAAATGGTAAATATGTGGGGAAATATAAAACACTTTTTTCTCATTTTAGTTTATTTTGAAGACAATTGACTATTTAAAGCAAAGATTTTTATGTTTTATAGGATTCATAATATTTAGAAAATGTAGAAGTGTAACATGTAGAAGAAAAAAGGTTTTTTAAATAGCCCAGTAATAGGCGAAAATGGAAGTATACTGCTATAAGTGTCTTACATTAATACCAGAAGTGGTATAATACTGTTTGAAGGTAGACTGTCCTAAGTTAAAAATGTATATTATAAATGCTAGTGCAACCACTTAAAAAAAATTAGGTATATCTAATAAGCTATTAATCATAAAAAAGCTCAAATGACTATTAATATTTGACGAAATAGATATCAGAGTGAGGGATAAATACAGACTTTACAGTAATACAGACTTTTCAGAACAATAAAGTTGTCAATTTATCATATTTATATACCTAATAACAGTTTCAAAATACCTGAAGCAAAACCTGACAGAATTGGAAGGAGAAATAGACAATGTACAATTACATAGCTGGATGTTTCAACATTCCTCTTTAGTAATTGATTAGGTAGACATATATTAAAGAAATTGAGGAACTTAACCTGGCGGTCCAGTGGTTAAGACTCCACGCTTTCACTGCAGGGGACACGGGTTTGATCTCTGGTCCAGGAACTAAGATCCCGCATGCTGTGTGGTGTGGCCAAAATTTTTTTAAAAATTAAAATAGAAAAAAAATAAAAAGAAACTGATTGTTAGTTTAAAATTCCCTGAAAGAAGCCTCAAGGCCCAGATGGCTTCACTGGTGCATTTTATCTAATGTTTAAGGGAGAAAATACCAATCTTAAACTACTTCAATAAATATAGGAGGAGGGCACACTTCCAAATCATTTATGGGACCAGCTTTATCTTGGATACTAAAACCATATAAAGATGAGACCTATTCCTAATGATCATTGACATGTCTTTCATGAACATGTATATAAGAACTCTTATCTAACTTGCAAATCAATTCCAGGAACTTATAAAACGAATAATATGTCACAACCAAGTGGGATTTATTTCAGGAATCCAATGTTGACTTCACATTCAAAATCAATTTTAATTATCCATCTTAATGGAATAAAGAAGAAAAATCATGAACATCTTTAATACGTATAGAAAACCCTTTGACAAAATGCAACCTCATTTTGCATCATGATACCTCAGCAAACTAGGAATAGGACATTTCCTCAACCAACTAAATGATGTACAGTTAACACGATACTTTAATGGTGAAACTTTCAGTCTAAGCTTTCTCTTTTGAGGATCCAGTACAAAACAACAATATATTAGAGGTCCTAGCTAGTACAATAAGGAAAAGGAAAGAAGCAAGTCATAGAGCTTGAAAAGGAAGATGATATGGAAGTGCCTTTATACAGACTACCTGATTATATACATTGAAATTCTAAGCCACCATCACCCCCCCCCGCAAAAAAAGAGCAACTGTAATTAATAAGTGAATGTAGCAAGTTTGCAGGCTACAAGGTCAATACAAAAATAAATTGTATTCTATATTTAGCAAAAAAAAAACAATTGGAAAAAAACTTAAAATTATCATTTACGGTATTATCCACAAAATGAAGTAGGGATAAATTTAACAAAATATGTGCAAGACCTAGGCACTGAAAACTACAAAATACTGTTGAGAGAACTTAAAGAAGACCCAAATAAACAGAGAGCTCGGGCTTCCCTGATGGCGCAGTGGTTGAGAGTCCGCCTGCCAGTGCAGGGGATGTGGGTTCGTGCCCCGGTCCGGGAAGATCCCACATGCCGCAGAGCGGCTGGGCCCGTGAGCCATGGCCGCTGAGCCTGCATGTCTGGAGCCTGTGCTCCGCAACAGAAGAGACCACAGCAGTGAGAGGCCCACGTACCGCAAAAAAAAAAAAGAGAGAGCTCTACCATGTTCATGGATCAGAAGACTCGTTATCACTGTACCCAAACTCCTACTTATCTTTCCTGAACATGCCAAGCATATTTCTACCTCAGACCCTGTGCACTGTTGCCTCTGCCTGAAACACTCTCCTCACGTATTTTATTTTTTTTTGTCTCCTCTCCCTGGAATGTAAATCCCCTCAACAGAGGATTTTGTCTGCTTCATTCAGTGTCAAGTATATAGTAAGTGTGGTTTATTCTTCTGTAACACACATTACTATAATGTGAAATAGCTTGTAGATAATACATATATATTACATTGCACTAGAAATGCTTGTGTTATCCCTTTATTACATCTTAGGATGTAGTTGGAAGAGTTGAAGTTAGCTTTGGTTTTGTCAGTAATTTCTCAGTTCCCAGGAACTTATCCTGTCTCATTCATTTCAAAAATTAAAATCAGTAGTTAATGCCATGCAGCAAAAGAAAAAGATAGATCATTTAATTGGACTTCATCAAAATTAAAAACTTTGGGGCTTCCCTGGTGGCGCAGTGGTTGAGAGTCCACCTGCCGATGCAGGGGACACGGGCTCGTGCCCCGGTCCGGGAAGATCCCACATGCCACGGAGCGGCTGGGCCCATGAGCCATGGCCGTTGAGCCTGAGGGTCTGGAGCCTGTGCTCCGCAACGGGAGAGGCCACAACAGTGAGAGGCCCGCGTACCACCCAAAAAAAAAAAAAAAATTAAAAACTTTGATGCATCAAAGGTAATTAAGAAAGTGAAGACGGCCTATAGAATGGAGGAAATGTTTGCAAACCATATTTCTGATATGACTCTGTTTTCCAGAAGATACAAAGAACTCTTACAACTCAACAACAAAAAGATAACTTGATTTAAAAATGGGCAAAGGACTGGAAAAGACATTTCTCCAGAGAAGGTATACAAATGGCCAACAAGCATGTGAACTGATGTTTAGTATCAGTAGTCATTAGGGAAATGCAAATCAAAACTACAGTGAGGCACCACTTCATATGCACCCCCTAGAATGACTTACAAAAAGGAAAGTAATAAGCATTGGTTAGGATGTAGAAAAATTGAACCCTCATACATTGCTAGTGGAAATGTAAATGGTGCAGCTGCTGTGGAAAACAGTGGTTCCTCAAAAAGTTAAACAAAATTACCATATGACCCAGCAATTCCACTTCTTGTATATACCCCAAAGAATTAAAAACAGGTACTCATATAAACACATATGCATGCATATTCATAGCAACACTTTACCAAGGCCAAAAGGCGAAAACAGCCGAAATGTCCGTCAACAGATGAGTGGATAAGCAGATAATGGTGTATATACATATGATGGAATATTACTCAGTCATAAAATGGAATGAGGTACTGACTGATACATGCTACAATGTGGATGGACCTTGAAAACATTATGCTAAGTGAAAGAAGCCAGACACAAAAGGTCACATGTTACTTGCTTTCATTTATATGAAATATCCAAAATAGGTAAATCTATAGAGACAGAATGCAGACTGGTGGTTTCCAGGGGAGTGGTGGGAGGGGAGATGGAAAGCCACTGATTAATGGGTATGGAGTTTCCTTTTGAGATGATGAAAATGTTTTGGAGCTGGATAGAGGTGCTGGTTGTACAATATTGTGAATATACTGAATTGTTCACTTTAAAATGGTAAATTTTATGTTATGTGAATTTTACCTCAGTAGAAAATAGGTTAAGAGCATGTATGGTTTGCAATCAAACAGACATGGAATTGAGTCCTGGTTTTTGCCGCCTATTAATTCTGTGACCTTAAGTAAATTACTGTATATTTTGTCTTCTATAAAATAGGCATATTAGGGGAATTCCCTGGCGATCCAGTGGTTAGGCCTTGGCACTCTCATTGCCGGGGCCTGGGTGCGATCCTTGATCTGACTAAGATCCTGCAAGCTGTGTGGCACGGCCAAAGTAAAATAAAATAAAATAGGCATATTAGTACTTTCTCAGAGGATTTTTGTTAATATTAAATGAGATAGTATATGTGAAATGCTTACAATATTTAATTATCCAGTGAATATTAGTGTTAATTGATTTTTCTTTTGCTGCTGCTATCGGTTTTTATTTCACTCTTCATTTGTAGAATGGAAATAATAGTATGGACTAGGATTGTTCAGATGACTTAATGAGTTATCTATGCGGAGGGCTTAAAACAGTGCCTGGGGGCTTCCCTGGTGGCGCAGTGGTTGAGAGTCCGCCTGCCGATGCAGGGGACACGGGTTCGTGCCCCGGTCCGGGAAGATCCCACATGCCGCGGAGCGGCTGGGCCCGTGAGCCATGGCCGCTGAGCCTGCGCGTCTGGAGCCTGTGCTCCGCAAAGGGAGAGGCCACAGCAGTGGGAGGCCTGCGTACCGCAAAAAAAACCCCAAAAAACAAACAGTTCCTGGCACATTGTAAATTCTCAAAGTGTTTACTAAGCTATTACTATTAAATGAAAGGATCTTCAGAGGGAACTTTCTTGCATTCTCCATTTTCACATCCATATGGAGATGTCCATTATGGAAAATGGCCTTTTCAAAATTTGTGCTGTTAATGACAGAGCTAGGACTAGACCTGGTCTTTTAAATTTCAGACTAAGCTACATGCAAAGGATTGTAGGTATGCCATTCCTATTTCCTCTCCTGGTGTGGTGAAAACACTTGATTTTCACCTGTTAAAAACCACAGATATTGATCATTTAGCTATAAGTTGTTGAACTTTGGTTGTCTGGAGTTTATTATATAGGTTGTTTCTGCCTGCATTAATTACTATTGGTGTGTCATCAGAAGCCAGGCTTTGGCGAACTGATATTTATAGTGACTAGAAGTTGCAGTTACTTTTCTTGCCACTGGATGGTGCAACATCATTAAGGCAAATGTTTTGCCTGATATTGTTTCTCACTTTCCTGAGCAACTGAAAATTGATAAATGAGTTAGACTGTGGTAAATTGAAATACTCGTTTGAACTGGGTCCCAGGAATCTGTAAAAAGTGGGGATTTCCTCTAGTATATATATATATATATATATATATATTTTTTTTTTTTTTTTTTTCTTTTTGCGGTATGCGGGCCTCTCACTGTTGTGGCCTCTCCCGTTGCAGAGCACAGGCTCCGGATGCGCAGGCCCAGCGGCCATGGCTCACGGGCCCAGCCGCTCCGCGGCATATGGGATCCTCCCAGACCGGGGCACGAACCCGTATCCCCTGCATCGGCAGGCGGACTCTCAACCACTGCGCCACCAGGGAGGCCCCTCTAGTATATTTTTACGTAAGCAAAAGCTGGAAAAGAATCGCTGGTTGGATCAAACCCTATGATTTTGCTCTAGTCTGTGGTAATTTAACAAATGATAGTGTTGCAGGAGAATCTGATTCTTCCTGGCAGAATCTTAAAGGGTGATAGGTTCTCCTAGCTTCTCTTGGCAGCTGAGTTATTGATTTTGCCCTAATCTTTAAATTGTATCAAAAACTTTTCTACTCTATCTTAGATATAGGTTTTTCCAACCTATGTTTGAGGGTGTGGAAAGTACATGCTGGAGTGACTAAGGTATTTACTTGGGAAAGTGCACAGTTGTAAAAGTTGTTTTTGAGAGTGATTGTAGAAAGAAGGCTGGAAGGAATGAGACTGTAGGGGTGGCTTGGGGCCATGCTAGAAGTCCGGTGATCAAGTCGGAGTGTTTGTGTCGTGGAGAGAACATTTGTAAACATACCTCCTCCTCTCTTAACCTAATTTTTGTTTCTATTAATGTAATAGCTACAGAGTTTTAGAAGTTAGTACTTTAAGGCCTATGACCACAGCAGCAGCAACAATAAATCCTTGCCCCATGCTCACTTGTTTGTTACCTTTCCCAAACACTTTTTGGCCTTTACTTCTGATATTCAACCCCATATTCCCTAGTCATATGTTTTTAACTTTTAAAAAGGCTAATTTGAGAAATTTTCTCTTGTTGTTATGGAAGATGAGAATTGGAATACTCTAATACCATGAGGCATTCTTGGTGCCTCTCCCTTCATCTTCTCAAATAGTTATAACACGTTTTGTTAACTGCTAAACCAAGTAGCATACTATAATTGCATTTCCTTTCTTGGACAGCTCTCTGTTTTTACTGAGTTTACAGTCCCTTCATTGTTACATATGCTTAGATTTCAAGGCACTATTCATACTTTATCCCAAACTCTACAACAGAATTGCCAGACCCTCTGAACTCTTCTTTTCATTTAAATTCCATTAACACCATTTCATCCCCTCCCTCTCTTAGGAGGCATACCTCTTGGCACTTTCTCTGCATTTAAGCATTTTATTCTGTCCTGTTGTTTTCTGTCCTCAATTCTCTCCTGAACTGGTTGCTTCTCTAGGCCAGTTTGAACTGCCCTTTACATCACTCTTTTTTGGGGGGTGGAGGGGTGTGCTGCATGGCTTGAGGGATCTTCATTTTTTTTCTTTTTTTGCAGTACGCGGGCCTCTCACTGCCGTGGCCTCTCCCATTGCGGAGCGCAGGCTCAGCGGCCATGGCTCATGGGCCCAGCCGCTCCGCGGCATGTGGGATCCTCCCGGACCGGGGCACGAACCCGTGTCCCCTGCATCGGCAGGCGGACTCCCAACCACTGTGCCACCAGGGAAACCCGCTTGTGGGATCTTAGTTTCCCGACCAGGGATTGAACCCAGGCTACGGCAGTGAAAGCACTGAGTCCTAACCACTGGACCACCAGGGAATTCCCTGTATCACTCTCTTTGCTGGACTTTTTTTCTTCCTATTCTTTTTTTTTTTTTTTTTTTTTCTTTTTTTTTTTTTTCTTTTTGCGGTATGCGGGCCTCTCACTGTTGTGGCCTCTCCCGTTGCGGAGCACAGGCTCCGGATGCGCAGGCCCAGCGGCCATGGCTCACGGGCCCAGCCGCTCCGCGGCATATGGGATCCTCCCAGACCGGGGCACGAACCCGTATCCCCTGCATCGGCAGGCGGACTCTCAACCACTGCGCCACCAGGGAGGCCCCTTTCTTCCTATTCTTGGTAAAGCAATCTCTCCTAGTAGCTGTCTTAGAAAAGATGCACGAGAGCTAAATATTTTGAGATCTTTCATCTTTAGAAATGCCTTTTTTTTTTACTCTTATTTGATTTTGGCTGGATATAGGTTGAGAATTTTTTTTTTTAATTAATTTATTTTTCGCTGCGTTGGGTCTTCGTTGCTGCGCGTGGGCTTTCTCTAGCTGCAGTGAGCAGGGCTACTCTTTGTGGCAGTTCACGGGCTTCTCATTGCAGTGGCTTCTCTCGTTGCAGAGCACCGGCTCTAGGTGTGCGGGCTCAGTGGTTGTGGCGCACGGGCTTAGTTGCTTCACGGCATGTGGGGTCTTCCCGGACCAGGGCTCGAACCCATGTCCCCTGCGTTGGCAGGCGGATTCTTAACCACTGTGCCACCAGGGAAGCCCAAGAATACTTTTTTTTTTTTTTTTTTTTTTTTCCCGGTACGCAGGCCTCTCACTGTTGTGGCCTCTCCCATTGCGGAGCACAGGCTCCAGACGCGCAGGCTCAGCGGCCATGGCTCACGGGCCCAGCCACTCCGTGGCATGTGGGATCTTCCCAGACGGGGGCACGAACCCGTGTCCCCTGCATCGGCAGGCGGACTCTCAACTACTGCGCCACCAGGGAAGCCCCCCAAGAATACTTTTTATTTACCTTTTTGTATTCTGGATTCTAGTGTTGCCGTTGAGTAGTTCAGAGTTGTTATTCTTGATTGTTTAATATGGCCTGGTTTGTTTCTCTGCAAGCTTTTATAATATTATCTTTATTCCTGGAATTTATCTTTAGCCCTGAAATTTCATGATGATATAATTTGGTATAGATCTTATTTTATTCATTATGCTAGGCACTAGGTGAGTCTTTCGGTCTAAAATAGACTCCTTTGATTCTGTTAAGTTTTCTTGCATAATTTTTAGATTACTGTTTTCTGTGTGTCATTTTCTCTGTTCTTCCTTGAACTTCTATGAGTTAGATGTCAGATCTCCTGGTATTATCATATCTCACATATATTCCATTCTTTGTCATTTTGTTGTATTTTTTGAGGGATCTTAATTTTCCCTTACAGCCTTTCTGTTGAGTATATTATTTCTGCCTTTTTAATTTCCAGGAGTTTTCTAGTTCAGATTACTGTTTCTTCCCCCTACCCCCCCATCTCGTTCTGAGAAAATAAAAAGAACTATATCTTTTCCTTTGTATTGCCCCTGTTTCCTCCAGGTTCCCTTTTTTGTTTGTTTTTGCTTTTTTATTTTGATATCTTATTGGAACTTTGTCCTTCATGCTTTTGCCTGAAGCTCTAAAAAGCTGACTGGAAGCTAAGTAGGCAAGTGTGGAGCTTGTCAAGTGGTGAGTTTCACCCTAAAGGTGAAGTATCTGTGTCTTTTCTCAGGGACCCTTTTATTTTCTCTAGAAAATGTCATTTATCTGTTTATTCAACAGTGATTTCTTGAATGCCTGCTTATATGTCAGGCATAGCTCTAGGTGCTGGGAATTTAATAGAATTGAACAGCTAAAACTCCCTACCCTTGTTGGATCTTATATTTGGCAAAGGGAGGCAGAAAAAGAAAAGGAATAAGTAAATATATACAGTATATTTAAGGAATGTTAAAGATTAAAAAGTAAGGAATAGGGTTAAGGGAGTATTAACAGATAATGGACATGGGGTAAGGGGCATGAGGAAAAGTTGCAGCTTAAGATATGTTAACTAGGGGAAGGAGCTCTGATGGAGAAGAAAGTATTCCAGGATGGGAGGACAGTATATACAGAGGCCTTGAGGTGGGAATCTGCCTGACCTGTGTGTGGAACAACTTGTGGAAACCAGTACCGTTAGCTAGATCAGAGTAAGATGATATAGAAAAGGCTGGGACTCCCCTGGTTGTCCAGTGGGTAAGACTCCACACTCCCAATGCAGGGAGCCCAGGTTTGATCCCTGGTTGGATAACTAGATCTTGCATGCATGCCGCCTGCCACAACTGAGGAGCCCACATGCTGCAACTAAAGATCTCGCATGCCACAGTGAAGGCCCAGTGTAGCCAAAATTTTAAAAATAAATAAGTAGGGCTTCCCTGGTGGCGCAGTGGTTGGGAGTCTGCCTGCTGATGCAGGGGACACGGGTTCATGCCCCGGTTCGGGAAGATCCCACATGCCGCGGAGCAGCTGGGCCCGTGAGCCATGGCCGCTGAGCCTGCACGTCCGGAGCGTGTGCTCCGTAACGGGAGAGGCCACAACAGTGAGAGGCCCACATACCGCAAAACAAACAAACAAACACAAAAATAAATAAGTAAATATATTTTTTAAAAAGATGATATAGAAAATGCTGAGGTCAGAGTGAACAGGGGGAGGTGGGTAGAATGTGTAAGACCTTATGGACTATTTTAGGGACTTTTGCTTTTAGTCTTTGTGAAAGATGAGATTTGGAGATAGCCAATAAGCAGTTCGGTATCTTAAGTTTGGAGTTAAGGGGAGCAGTCTGGGCTATGATATAAAATTTGAGAGTTGCCAGTGTGTACATGGAATTTAAAACCATAAAATCAGGGAAAAGAAGTTCACTCTAATTTTTAGAAAAGTTAGATGAGGAGAAACCAATAATGAAGATTGACGAGTGGCTGGAGAGGTAGAAACACTAGCAGAGTTTTTGTGCAGAAAAGAATGAAGAACTGCTTCAACTGCTGCTAATTCTTTTGAGGATAGACAACATGAGATGGAGAGGGAAACTCATGGAGTCTAGGATGAGGTTTCTGTCTTGAACAGTTAGGTGGATGGCTTAAAACAGTCTAAATTCTTGGAAGTTTTCCAGCGTTACCTGGTTTCCATCACAAAGGGTTTAGAGCTTTCAGACTGTCCTAATTTCACTTCTATTCAGGAAAGTTTTCTGAAATAGTATTGGTTGTCAAGTTTGTCATTAAGATTAATTAACAAATTCTATGCCTAACTGGGATTGTTCAGTCCTGTTCAGAGTTGTTCTTGACAACCAGGTCATTTTAGGACGATTTTCTCAGTAATTCCTAGAGAAACAAAAATATGGGCTGTAGACATAGTCTGAGGTTTGTAAGTGTCAGACAAATGGCCCTCTTTTTTTCTTTTAATCGGGTACGGGAAACAAACTGAAAGGGCCAAGTTGAAGATTTTAGTTAGTTAAAGAGTAGACAGATCCTGGGGAACCTATAATACTTCTGCTTCATGTACTGTGACACACTGTGTTACTAGATGCATAAACATCTAGTACTTTTACACTTTCTAATTCATTGACCTGTTCATCATTATGAAATGACCCTCTTTATCCCTGGTAGTATTCTTTTCCGCAAGCTAGTGAAGCCTATGTTTTTTTGCTAATAGGAAACATCTTTTTATTCTTTTGCATTAAAATATTAGATATTAAATTTTTTTTTCATTTCCTAATTGTAAAATCTCTCTGTATATAACTGTTTCTTCTACTGTCTTGGATCTTATATCACACAGGTTTACAGTCGGACACTTCTGCTCAGAATTGCATACATAGTAGATTTCCAGAACCAAACAAACAAATTTTGAAAGTGTGTTTTTACACCAATTAATTTTAGTATAGCCATGTTCAGAGCCATAGATACAACTTACCTTTTTTTTTTCTATGTTGTAGGAATAGACTTTAAGATCAAAACAGTTGAATTACAAGGAAAGAAGATCAAGCTACAGATATGGTAAGTAATGCTAATTTATTCACTTTATGTAGTAGAATGTTAAGTTTCTGAAGGTTAGGCAGTGAAATCCTTCCTTGTCAACTGTTTAAATTCTAGGAAACTTCCCATTCTAAGCCAGTAGTCAGGTGACCTTCTTTCAGTGATGTAAAAAAAAATTGTTGCCATGGACTTCGGAGTCCGTGAGATCTGGCTTGAGTGTTTTACCTTTTCTACTTACAGTATGAACTTGGGTAAGTTACATACCACCGTGAGGCCCTTATATCTTCATATGTAAAATGGAGATAATATCACCTATCTCAAAAGATTGTTATAAGGATTACATGAAATAATCTAGGTAATGCTTTTAGCACAATATTTTGCTCAGAAACACTATATAAAAATTAATATAATCTTTTTGTTGTTTGGAGAGTCTTAAGCTAAAAATGTATTTAATGTGTTTATAACTTTTTATAGGCATTATTAGTTTCATTAGTTTGTATAGGATTTGCCCCATAGAAGCACAATAAAATTCTTTAAATTTGTATTCAGGTATGAATCATAGACTTTAAAATTATAGTAGCAGCGTTTTTCAGTGAATATTAGGTGATCACAATGACCGTGAGAGATATATTATTCCTTTTGTTTTCTTTTCCTAAACAGCCTTATTGAGGTATAACTGGCATACAATAAACTACACATATTTAAAGTATACAGATTGGTAAGCTTTGACATATATATAAATCTGTGAAACCATCACCACAGTCAAGATAATGAACATATTCATCACCTCAGAAGTTTCTTTAAGCCTCTTTGTAATTTGCCTTCCTATCCCCAGTCCCCAGGGGACCACTTTTCTGCCTTCTGTCACTATAGACCTGTTTCCATTTTCTA
This sequence comes from Mesoplodon bidens, assembly GCF_964165515.1. Taxonomy (NCBI): domain Eukaryota; kingdom Metazoa; phylum Chordata; class Mammalia; order Artiodactyla; family Ziphiidae; genus Mesoplodon; species Mesoplodon bidens. The sequence goes on along the minus strand of NC_138170.1, from coordinate 68,781,101 downwards.
GTACTATATACAAATGCAGTCATATAATGTGTTATTTTTCTTTGTCTTTTTTGAGGGGAGGGGTCTGGCTTCTTTACCTAGCGTAGTTATTTTGAAAACTGTCAGTGATTTTATGTATATCAATAAGTTCATTACTTTTTATTGCTAAGTAGTTTTCCATTGTTAAGATAAATCACAACTTGTTTATTCACCATAAAGCTGCTACAGATCTTTGTATAGGCAAATGCTTTCTTTTCTCTTGGGTTATTCCTATTTTATAGATAATGAAATGGAGGCATTTTGAAATAATTTAACCAAGGTCATACAGCATGTAAATAGCAGAGCTGGGATGCATTACATGCTCAGAATGTAGGGTTGAGAGTGACATTCTTAATTGCTATACTGCCTCCTATAAATAGTAGTTTGTCAATTGATTTTGCTGCTCTTTCCAGTAACTATCATTTTTCTTTCTTCATTGCCAGTCAACAGTTGTGGTAAATATGAATTCATGTTAATCTTTGGTTTTACTGTAATAGGACATATCATAGAGTGGTTATGAGGATTAGTGATACAGGTAAAGCACTTAGAGCAGTCTCCAGTGCATAATTAATGTTCAAGAAATCGTAGGTATTATTATTTGGGGATCTCCCATGTTGAGGCTAGAGCCCTAAGAATGGTAACATATTTGAGCAGAGGAACAAGTTAGCAAAGGAAATTGCAAACCCATAGTTGGAGAGTTAGAAAGGAGAATTAGGAGAGAACAATGTCCCAGAATCCAAAAGACAGTTTCAAAAAGTTAGGTATAATTAGAAGTCGGGTATGTCTAACCAGAATGTCTTCATTACCTGACCATGTAATTAGAAGTACAATCTTTTATAACATCTTTAAAATTTAATACAAATTTAAATAAAATCTAGACATTTTAAAGCATTTCCTAAATTTAGTGATTCTCTTTGAAGCACAACCCACTTCATGATCATTGATTTTTTCTTTTCTTTAACTGGGAAATAACCCAGCAAATGAAAAATGCCTCATATTCTATTTCATTATAATTAAAGTGATCTCAAGGGAAAGGATGTCAATTACTTATTCTGAATTTCAGCCAGCCCCTCACGTCTTATTCCGACCTTGTCCCTATGTAACATTTGTGTTTCAAGCCCCCTCCTAGGCCTTGCCAGACTGATTGGCTCTCCTCTTAACTGTATCCCCTCTGTATAGGGGATACAATTATTACTTAAGCCAATAATTCTCAAACTTTTTTGACAGTAGGTAAGATACATTTTACATTGTGACTCTGTGACTCAATACACATGTACATGTATATGTGTGTGTATGTAACAGAAACAGGAACATACAAAACAATATATTTTTTTAAGATATATTTTTCTTTATACAATATATAAAACCTTTGCCCTACTGAATATGTCCTGTTCCTCCTCCTACACTCTGTCCTCCACAGACTCTCCCTTCTGTTTCTTGACCTGTGGCTTTAAACATTTTTCCCTCCTCTTACCATTTTAGTTTCTGTAGCTTTTAGAAGTAAAGAGTAACACGTAACTAACGCTTGTTTTTAAAAAGAGAGCCTTCCTCAGAAAGTGCTCTTTTGAAATAATAAGTCCTCCAGTGTAGCCTTCAAGATTAATCTAGAAAAGATTTCTAGTGTACCTATAAAATCAAGGATAGCACAGAAATGGCAACATTTATAATTTAGAGTTTATAACACTTTAGAAGGAAAATTTGATGTAGTTTAGGTTTTCATGTATACAATTGACTGCTTTTATTTATTTTTTAAATTATGATTTATTTATTTATTTATTTTTGGCTACATTGAGTCTTTGTCACTGCATGTGGGCTTTCTCTAGTTGTGGCGAGCGGGGGCTGCTCTTCGTTCTGGTGTGCGGGCTTCTCACTGCGGTGGCTTCTCTTGTTGCAGGGCACGGGCTCTTAGGCACGCAGGTTCAGTAGCTGTGGCTCGCGGGCTCTAGAGCGCAGGTTCAGTAGTTGTGGCGCATGGGCGTAGTTGCGCCACGGTATGTGGGATCTTCCCGGACCAGGGCTCGAACCCGCGTTCCCCACACTGGCAGGCAGATTCTTAACCACTGTGCCACCAGGGAGGCCCTGCTTTTAATTTTGAATATCCATTTTCTTATAAAGATAGGAATGAGTGCCTGGTTAAAATTTGTGATTAATAGTTTTCAAGAGGTTAACATTATGCCAGCTGATTTTGTTTTCTTTGCTTGAGTTGATATGCATGTTAATATTCCAGGGAGAAAAAAAGTCATGTAGCTCCAGGTTAAGAGATCTGCTGGGATATGCTGCAGTGATTCAAGAAAGCTTTTAGGATGAAAAACCCCATTACTCTTAACTTATGATGATACCAAAATTCAAAATGCTATTCTCAACTTCAGTGCTTTGCTTCCAGTTGCTACTAAAAAGCACAGTGAGTTTTATCTCTCTTTAGTTTGAATGAATATATTCAGGTTCTTGTTTCAGCATGAAAAATTGTTCTGTGATTGAATATTAGTTTTGGAAACTTTCTTTTGTCTGTGCTAAAGCTTTGTCTTATTTTTCTTACTTGAATGGTCTTCACTCATTTCTTTCTAGGAATCTTTTAGTTTAACTGTTGCATAAGGGTCTCACCTGTCCAAGGCACAGGTGTGTGGGCCTGAAATTAGCTTGTTTGGCTGATAGAGAAGCAGCTAGCTATGGTTTTTAAAATCCCAGATCTCTAGAAAGTTTCTACCAAAGTATCTTTTGCTATCTACATTTTCCGTAGAGTAGTGGGTCCTGCCAGGAAAACAGTCATAGTGAGTTACTTTAAGTCTGCCTTTTCCGTTTTGGGGGGGTGGTCAGAAATGTTTGCCACTGCCAACATCTGTATCTTGTACCAGCAGCAGATTTTAATATCTGCACAGTTACCAGCAACCAGTTAGTATCATATTGTAGAGAAATTAATCATTTACCTACATAAAGTGCCAGATACACGGGAGCCATCTTTGAGTTTTCCCATTCCCTTAACCCCAACATCCAATTTAGCAAGTCTTATTTTTTCTCTCTCTAAAATATGTCTAGAATCCAAATACAATCTGATGTCTCCGTTGTTACCCCCTAGTTCAAGCCACCATTACCTCTTCTTTGGACCATTACAGTAGGCTTTTAATATTCTAACAGGTCCTTACTTCCCCTTTTGCCTTCTTCCAGTACTTTTCCCAGGTAATAGCCTTAGTAACCTTTTTCAGATATAAATATGATCATGGTTGTCATTCCTTCCCCTATTTATAACCATTTTGACTTTCCATTGCATTTCGAATGAAAGCCGAAATTCCAAATCCAAACTCCTTTCCACAGTTTACAGAGTGGTCCCCTGCCCGCTGTTCTGACCTCCTTTTGTGCTCCCTGTATATATAGTCTCTACCCACAGCTGATCTCCTTTCAATTCCATGAACATGGCAAGCTCTTTTCCAGTTTAGGACCTTTGTACGTACCCTGTAGGTACGTACCCCTTAACCCACCCAAGTGTAGATAGACTAAGCATTCTGAAGTACCACTCCATTCCAGAGGCTTCCCATTTCAACAGAAATAACTTTGAAAACTCCAGGTTCTGGCTACTGCCCCTTCTGACCTCATCTCTTACCAGCTTTGCTCCAGCCACTGTGGTCATTTTTTCCTCTCCTGAACATGCCAAGCATATTCCCATCTGTGGGCCCTTGCTATTCACCTGTTCCTTCTGCTTGGAATGCTTTTTATCAGATCTTTGTGTTGCTGCCTTCTCTCATTCAATCTCAGTTCATTGTTAGCCTCTGAGAGAGGACCTGCATGATGACAGACTAAAGCCACCCCAGTCCTTTAGGCACTATCATGTTTATCTTAGTTTATGTTTGTCATAGTATTTTTTTTAGTATCTAAATTTACCATATTTAAAAAATGTGTTCATTGTTGTTCCCCTCACTAGAACGTCAGCTTTTTGAGGGTGGGGATGCCATCTGTCTGATTTGTGGTTATGTAACCACCCCCTACAGCAGACCCTGGCAGATACAGATGCTGAATAAATATTTGTTGACTGAATGACTTTGTTTGATTGGTTTCTGTTCATACTTCACTTCTCACTTACCTTAAACATCACCTCTATAGAGAAGACCTCCTTGATCATACTATCAGGATTACTGCCTCCCTCCCCTTTACGTCATTCTTCATCACTCCACCCTGTTTACCTTGTTAACATTTATCACAATTTGGAATTACATATTTATTTACTTGTTTGTTCCTGTCCCCACTGTAATGTAAGCTCTGCAAGGGTAGGTATCAGGCTTTTGACTTTTGACCCGTTTGGGGCGATGAAGATGAGCATAATTTAAACTCACGGTATTTTGGGTGTAGAGAAGTTGCATATCTGTGAGGAAATCCAGTCCTTGTTAAAATAAAACTCAATGTGAGAAATTTAACATCCTAATTTATAAAGTAAATAACTTCATTATGTTACCAAAAGCACAAAGTTATGAAATTTGGGGTCTCTGCCTTGCCGAGCAGCTTGATGTTGTCTCTGGCCTGTTCTGGTACTGTCAGTGTCCAGACTAAAAATAACTGTCATAATAGCAGCTAGAGCACGCGGCTTCTTTGACCCTGTGTGTGGGACTAACAATTAAGGAAATAAGCTCTTTTAGTTCCTAGGAATATATCACTCCTTTCATTATATGTCAGTGGGAAAAAATAGGATTTTACAACATTCTCTTAGCTGTGCATCTGTCATTTTATGTAAGGAAAATTCTATTGCCATTGATTCATAATTTCAGAAATCTGATTATACTACATAGGCTGAGAAGAAAAAAATTTTAATAGGAGAGGAAAACCAAGTGGTTTTGAAAACAGGCTCTAAAACCTGTAATATGGGACATAAAAAGATAATGTGAATATGTACAGTGTTTAATTGCTCTTCAGATAATAAACACCTGCTTTTGCTGATTTAGACCTGGGTGTATGTGTTTTAGGTTTTATGCAAACCTAAAAAAAATTTGACCATGAATTAGCAACTGTGGCTATTTTTAGCCCTGGGCAGAGGGTCACCAATTAGCCTAGAGGTAGTGAGGCAGGGACTCCCTCTCTGGTTTGAAATAAATTGTTGATTGCATTAACAATTGGTAGGGATTGGTATTAGGAGGAACCAGGAAGAGGATAATTTTAAAAGACTTAGCAAGGAGAGCATATAAAAAGAAGGAAGAGGGGGTGTAAGAAGTTTTGGGAGATGGAGGAGACAAAAATCAAAGAACAGATGGAGTAGTATGCCATCAATCAAAACAAAAACTCTGATTTTGTTTTGAAATCATGATTACTTTTTCAGAAGGGCCATTAATATTTCAATATCTTTTATATCAGTATTTCATAACTAAGCAGCATAGTAATATAAAAATAAAATTTCCTCTCCAGCTGCCATTGATTTAGATTTAGCTAAGTAGTTTCTTTGCAGTGTGTTTTTTCTTGGTGGAGAATTTAGTCATAGATTTAACACTGAAGTGTGTATATAATTTGCTAATTGTGTAGTGTGAATGAATGGGGACGTGAGCCATATAAATACCTGGGTATAACAGTGTTCCAAGAATGTTAGACAGTGCTGGGGGTGGTATTCATAGCAGAATGCTGTGGAAGATTTTTTCCCTAAATTGTTATTACTTATGATAAAAATTGAAATGCAAGTTTTCTATCCCTCCTGCATTATAGCTGTTAGACACTACTGGAAGCCCGGTATGTTCTTTGTCTTGGATAAGTACATTTTTAGCCTGGATTTTAGGTAGGAAACTTTAACCCCTCTCTAATGGGATAGAATTATTAGTTAATTTATACTTCTTTTTGCAATTTACAAAAGAACTAAACTATTTCTACTGTGATAGGACAAATTTTTATTGTTTTTTCATGAAAACATTTATAATTACATCTGTTTTAAGGCAATTTGTAACTAAATAGATTAATAGAAGATAAAACAAGAATTTGGAATTGAGAAAAATGGAAAATGTAAATATACTGTCTCTAAAGGACAACTCATTTGCTACGCTTAATTTGTAAAATTTACCTATAAACTTCTTGGCGTCCAACACAAAAAGGGCAGGGAGGGAGGGCTACCAACAAAAAAAGTAAGTTATTCTTTTCAGAAATAATGTAAAGAAAGCAGGAAAGAACAGGTCATAACTAATACACAATAAGTTTTCATAAAGCTATTTGTAATGATTCTAATTTGTTGACATAATATTGAGATAATGGAGATAAAATTGTGGTCTAAGAAGGTGTATAAATACATAAATACAAATGCATAAATGTGCGTGTCTGTGTGTGTGGCCTCTTAGTAGTCTAACCTAATTTAAGGATGCAACATAGAAGAATTGATAGCAAGTCTATTAGATGGTTATTCTTAAACGTCATTTTTTGGGATAGGTATTACATTACCTCCTAACTCTGCTTTTGCACACACACCCATTTTTAACACAGTAGACAGAACAATTTTTTTTTAAACCCAGATTAAGTTATTTCTTTTCGTAAAACCCTCCAATAGACTTCCCATCTCACTCAGAGGAAAAGCTGCGACGCTAGCCGAGGCCTGTAAGATCCTACACGGTCTGCACTCCCGCCCTACCACCTCTCTGATCTCCTACTAGTCTGGCTTCACTCCTTCCATTCCAGTCACATTGATCTCCTTTCTATTCCTCAACCATGCCTCAGGACCTTTGCACTTGTTCTTTCCCCTTCTTGGAATACCATTGCTCCCACGTATTTGTATGGCTCACTTCCTTATTCCCTTCACTTCCTCTACTCTGTTTAAAATTTCACTTGTTTGCACCATCCCCAGCATCAGCCCCTAGTCTCTTTACTTCTTGTCTTGGCACTTTTCACCCTCTGAAGAAATGTAATTCCAGAAATTAGTGTGACAGGGCTGAGATTCTCTTAAGAAAATTGAAAAATCCAGCCAAATCTTTAACTTGGCTAAATAAAAAAACATATTATATTACTTTCATACAGAAATAGGCTTCAGGCAAAGCCAGGGTTTTGCTTGTGAAGCAATTTTGATTATAGCTTAAACACACACAACTGTTAACTTGAGAGAGCTCTGAATACCGTAGACATAGAGCATCTCTATAGAGATGGTTTTGACTTAGGACATTTTAAAAGCACAATTTGGGCTTCCCTGGTGGCGCAGTGGTTGGGAGTCCGCCTGCCGATGCAGAGGACGTGGGTTCGTGCCCCGGTGCGGGAGGATCCCACGTGCTGTGGAGCAGCTGGGCCCGTGAGCTGTGGCCACCGGGCCTGTGCGTCCGGAACCTGTGCTCCGCGGCGGGAGAGACCACAGCAGTGAGAGGCCCGCGTACCGCAAAAAAAAAAAAAAACAGCACAATTAAATTTTGGGTCACATATAATGATATTATTACATGTTTGCATATTTTTATACTGTAGATTCTTTGGGTTATCTGTAATAAATACAAATTAATTATAAAAATTTACTTTAGTTATCCCTACTACTTTGTTAAAAAAAACCCCAAAGATCCAGGGAGGTTAAATACCTTCAAGATCACTCAGCTGGAAGGATTGGAACCTGACAATAAAGTTGGATCTGACTCCAGACCCATGTTCTATGTGTGTTCTTGCATAATGCCTAGCATATGGTAGACCCTCAGAATTGATGGATAAATGGATAGGTGTCAGATATATGAACATATAATGCACACTGTGATTAAATGTAAGGAATATTAATGTATTGGTAGTTCTTTTACATTCCTTGCTACTCATATTTTTAGACATATAAGCACTATTTTTAAAAATGTAAGTTTTTAAGGGTCACGTAACTAAATTGGAATGCCTTGATTCTAAAATACAATAAAGGACTGCTAGGTAAGATTCTGAAATACTGACTCATTAACAAACATTTGAGTGTTTATTCACCATGTAGATACTGTGGATTCTGCAGTGAACAAGACAAATATCTGATGGAACCTACATTTTAGAGGACATGGGAGACAGTAAATAAATCTGTAATAAGTGCTTTGCAGAGAAGTAAAGCAAGGAGATGGAATAGAGAGAGACTGGATGACTATTTAAATTGGATGGGCAGAGAAGGCTTCTGATAAGGTGATGGTTAAAATGCAAAGATGAGGTGCCAACCATGTACAGGACTGTGGGCACAGCTAGTACAGAAGCTCTCTGGTGAGACCAAGCTTGTGAATTTGGAGACATGAAAAAAATGTGGTTCTAGCTGTCAGGGAAAAGAGTGCCTCAAAATATGGGATGGGGGGCTGGTGAAAAGTACAAATCCTGTAATACTTTGTAAATTTCAGGGTAAGGATTTTGGGATTGGTTCTGGTTATAATGAATTGCCATTGGAATTTTTAGTTTGTTTTTTTAAGCCTAGTCATGTTTTCCATTTGTTTACTTGTTTTGTAATGGCTTTATTGAGACATAATTCACATACCTTATAATTCACCCATTTAAAGTATACAGTTAAATAGTTTTTTAGTATATTTGCAAGGTATATTCACCATGATCACAATTTTAGAACATTTTTATACTTCTGGAAAGAAACCCGTACCCTTTAGCAGCCTCTTTCCATCCTGCCCAAACCCTTCATCCAGGGTAACCACTAACCTACTTTCTGTCTCTGTAGATTTTCCTATTCTGGATATTTCATATAAGTGGAATTATATTACAATATGTGATCTTTTGTGTCTGATTTCTTTCACTGAACATAATGTTATGAGGGTTCACCCATGTTGTAGCATATATCAGTACTTCGTTCCTTTTTATGGCTGAATAATATTCCATTGTATGGATATACTACATTTTATTTACCCATTCATTAGTTGATGAACATTTAGGTTGTTTCTACTTTTTGGCTGTTATGAATAATGTTGTTATGAACATTCTTTTATAAGTTTTTGGGTGGGCATATGTTTTCATTTCTCTTGGTAATATACCTAGGAATGAAATTGCTGGATCATTTAGTAGCTGTATGTTTAACATTTTGAGGAACTGCCAGACTGTTTTCCAAAGTGGTTGCATCATTTTACATTCCCACCAACGTTAGAGGGTTCCAATTTATGTACATGCTCACCAACATGTGTTATTGTTTGGTTTTTTGATTATACCCATCCTAGTGCCTGTGAAGGGGTTTTAATTTGCAACTTCCTAATGATGTTGAATATCCTTTCATGTGCTTATTGGGCATTTGTGTGTCTTCTTTGGATAAAAATCATTTATCCTTCACTGTTAAGTTGTAAGAGTTCTTTATATATTCTGCATGTCCAAGTTCCTTATCAATATATGATCTACAAATATTTTCTTCCATTTTGTAGGTTTTTTTCCCACTTTCTTGACAGTGTCCATTGAAGCACAAAACTTTTTAATTTTGATGAAGTCCAGTTTATTTCTTTTTTCCATTGCTTGTGATTTTGGTACAGCATGTTTAAGAAACAGTTGCCAAATCTAAAATCATGAAGATGTTCTCCTATGTTTTCTTGTAATAGTATTATAGTTTTAGCTCTTAACATTTAGGTCTTAGATCTGTTTTGCATTCATTTTTATATAGGGTATGAGGTGGGGTCCAACCTCATTTTTTTGCATAAAGATAGCCAGTTGTTTCAGCTCCTTTTTTTCCCCACTGAAGCTTTTGGAAATTTTAAGCAGAAAAATGATATGATCAAACATATATTTAAAGATCACTCTGCTATTGTGTAGAGAATGTCAGCTCCTACTTCTCTAAATGTTAGAATGCCAACAAAAGATACTGCGAATTGAGCAGAAACATGGTTTCTGAAAAGTCACGAGAATAAAATGTTTCAAGAGAAGGTGGTCAACTATGTAGAATCCTACTGAATGATTACTGTATATGTAAGGGAACTAAATACTGGATTTGGCCATCAGACTTTTTGAAGAAGAACAGTCTTGGTAGAGTAGTAGTAATAGCAGTTGGATTAGAATTGGTTGAGGAATGAATTTGGAGAGACAGAAACTAGAGATAACTCTTTAAAGAAGATTGCCAGGAAGATTTTTTTTGTCAGTGTAGACAAGCTTGTCCTAAAATGTGTATGAAAAGGCTAGAATAGCTAAAACAACTCTGACAGAAAAAGAAGTGAGAGGAATCAGTCTACCTGATTTAAAGAATTTATTTAGTTAAAGTAATTAAGACAGTACAGTATTGGGGGAGGCACAGATACACAGATGATTGTAACAGAATAAAAAACCCAAAAATAGATTGAACCGTGGCCTACTGGTTTTTGCCAAAGGTGAAAAGCAATTCAATGAAGAAAGGATATTTCCTTAACGTTTTCAACAAATGGTGCTAGAGCAGTTGGGCATCCATGAGTAAAAAGGTGAACCTCTACTCAAAATTCACACATTGTACCAAAATTAATTCAAACTCTATCATCAGTTTAAATGTAAAATGTAAAACCATGAGACTTTGAGAAGAAAACATAGGAGAAAATCTTTGGGACCTAAGATTAGGTGAAGAGTAGATATAACACTAAACCACAATCCATAGAAGATTTTAAAAATTAATAAATTGGATTTCAACAAAATTAAAAATATTTGCTCTACAAAAGACCCTGTCAAAAGAATGAAAAAACTAGTTACAGACTTGGAGAAAATATTCCCAAACCACATAACCTGACAAAGGACTTACATGTAAAAAGAACTCTCAACACTCAATAGTTTAAAAAAAAAGGGGTGGGGGGGAACCATCCAATTAGAAAATAGGCAAAAGAGGGAATTCCCTGGCGGTCCACTGGTTAGGACTCTGTGCTTCTACTGCAGGGGACATGGGTTTGATCCCTGGTTGGGGAACTAAGATCCTGCATGCTGCACTGCGCAGCTAAAAAAAAAAAAAGAAAGAAAATAGGCAAAAGACACGAATAGACATTTCACCAGAGAGGATATATGGATTACAGATAACTACATGAAAAAGTGCATAACATCATTAGCCGTAGAGAAATACAAATTAAAATGATGATGAGATATCACTGCATGCCCTATTAGAACAACTAAAATAAAATACAGTGAGAACACCAAATGCTGATGAGGATGCAAAGAAACTGGGTCTCTCATACATTGCTAGTGGGAATGTATTAAAGTAGTATAGCCACTCTAGAGAAGTCTGCAGTTTCTTATAAAGTTAAACATATACTTACCATCTGACCCAGCAGTAACATTCCTGGGTGTTCATCCCAGAGAAATGAAAACTTATGTACACACAGAAACTTGTACATGAATGTTCATAGCAACTTTATTTGTAATAGCCAAAAACTAAAAACAACCCAAATATCCTTAGATGGGTGAGTGATTAAACAAATTGTGATGAGTCCATTCAGTGGAATATTACCCAGCAATAAAATGAAACAGACTAGTATTACATGCAACAACTTGGGTAGATCTCAAGGGCATTATGCTGGGAAAAGTGAAAACAACCGTTTCAAAAGGTTGCATTATGCATGATTCCATTTATATAACATTCTGGAAATGGCAAAAGTAGAGAAATGGAAAACAGATTATTAGCCAGGGTGTAGGGATTATATAGGAGGTAGAGGAGTGAGTGATACAACAGTTTTCTGCCTTCTTTGTGGCACTGACTACACAAATCTATATATGTGATAAAATTGCAGAGAACAGTACTCTCATAATGTCTGTAGATTGTACCAGTGTCAGTTTCTTTTTGTACTATGATGTAAGATGTTATCATTGGGAAAAACTGGGTAAAGGGTACACAGAACTTCTTTGTACTGTTTTTGAAATTTCCTGTGAGGCTATAATTATTTTAAAACAAAAGTTTTAAAAAGAAGTTTGCTGGTAAGGGGAACAGAGAAATGCAGTGTTAGTTGGAGGGATGTGGGGTTGAGAGTGGGGTTTTTTGTTTGTTTGAATTTTGCTTTTTTTAGAAAAGATAGGGGAGGGACTTCCCTGGTGGCGCAGTGGTTAAGAATCTGCCTGCCAATGCAGGGGACTCGGGTTCAAGCTCTGGTCCAGGAAGATCCCGCATGCTGCGGAGCAACTGGGCCCGTGTGCCACAATTCCTGAGCCTGTGTTCTAGAGCCCGCGAGCCACAACTACTGAGCCCGCATGCCACAACTACTGAAGCCCATACACCTAGAGCCTGTGCTCTACAACAAGGGAAGCCACCGCAATGAGAAGCCCGCGCACCACAACAGAGTAGCCCCCGCTCGCCACAACTAGAGAAAGCCCGTGCACAGCAACAAAGACCCAACGCAGCCAAAAATAAATAAATTTATAAAAAGGGGGGGGGAAGAGACTTAAACATGTACATATGCTAATTATAATGACCCATAAAAAGAAATTGGTGATGCAAATGAGGGAAAAATTACAGGAGCAAAATATCTTAAATCTTTGGCTTGAAAAATACTACTATTTACGTATTTCTGTCCTGTTATTTATAAATGAGGTTATCTTTACAACTTTTTGTAAACGATTCCACAGATAAATGTGGCTGTACTATGGTGTAGTCCTTTAATGTTCTAAAAATTCCACAAGCTTTTGTATTACATTATGGAACTAGATCACTAAATAAATGGAATTCCAAGAGTTTTTATCACACTTGCTGGTATTTGTCTTTAAATAACTTTAAAAAGAATTTTATGTCACTTTGTACTGTTTTCCCTTTCAGATTTTCATCCAGTATTGGTAGGTTGTTAATTTCCTTAGACTAAAAAGTATTTGCACATATATATGTTTATGAATAACCTTAATTGTTTACTATTTAAGAATTAAATGAGTGGTGGTTTTATTTTGTTCTGTGTCATATAGTGGATTTTAATCTCTATTTTACCAAACTATTCTCCTGTTTTGCCCTTTATCTAGAACTTAGTAATATCAAATGCTCAGTGCAAATTATTGGCTGTTTATTTCAGGGATACGGCAGGCCAGGAGCGATTTCACACCATCACAACCTCCTACTACAGAGGAGCAATGGGTATCATGCTAGTATATGACATCACCAATGGTAAAAGTTTTGAAAACATCAGCAAATGGCTTAGAAACATAGATGAGGTAAGACCTAGAAATTGCGTAAACCCTACATAAACACACATTTGTGTGCTTGGTTAAGAAGAATAAATATTCCAGTTGATCTTATAGTGTTTGCTATCATTAGTGTTGAATATTTCTACTTATTTACAGGGTAATGTTATTTTTTGCCTACCTTTTTCTTAAAATTTTGGGCAGATCTGTTTTGAACCCCATCCAAGGCAATTACCAGATTACCCAGAAACTCTATACAGCCATCTTGTAAGATGGCCCCAAATAGAAGCTACCAGTGGTTTTACACACCTGTCTGAATGAATTCTTTCTTGGGGAATTTTTATTGAATGAATGAATTACATTTTCAATAGTAATTTTAAAAATGTAGTTTTGGGAATTCCCTGGCAGTCCATGGATTAGGACTTGGCACTTTCACTGCTGTGGCCAGGGTTCAATCCCTGGTCAGGGAACTAAGATCCCGCAAGCCAGGTGGCATGCCAAAAATAAATAATAAATAAATAAAAACGTATTTTTAAGTTATGTAAATACTGTATCACTTCTAGGCATTTTGAAAGATACAGAGTACTAATACAGTAAAATGCTAACCAAGAAAATAGTGCCATATCATTGCACGTGAAGATGTCAGTTTTTATAAGGTAGTGTGTCAAAGCACGTCTGTTTCTGTGCTGCAGCATAGGTAGCTTCTTGTTGGAATTATTTTTCATGTCTTATTTCTACTTTCTATGCTTTGAATTTCATTAAGACTAACTCTTGGGAATTCCCTGGCGGTCCAGTGGTTAGGACTCTGCACTTCTACTGCAAGGGGCCCGGGTTTGATCCCTGGTCCGGGAACTAAGATCCCGCAAGCTGTGTGGCACGGCCAAAAATAAAAAACCTCTTTAAAGCAACTTTAGGCTGGAAACACAAAGACCAAGTCTTAAGCCAGTATTAGACCAAAGATAATAATATCTTCAATGGTAACAATCCTAAGGGCTTATTACTGACTTTTCCGTTGCTACAGGAAGTCTGTTAGTATTTAATAATCTGTTAATGAGACAGATTTTGAAACCAAAGACAAAGCCTCCATTTAAAATTTCCTTAGCCTTTATTTTATTGTTTGGCCAAGTAGCATGTGTAATAAGAGCAATTTATGTAGAGAGACTATGCAGTGTTCCAGCAGCAACCGATTTTCCAATTCTGTGACATCAACTGGATGTCCTACAATTCAATCCTGTTCTGACACTAATTAGCCTTAGTGTCAGACTCCACAGGTTTAAGGACTCAGTCCCACAAGACTGCTCTTCCTTCGAATGCAAATCCTGGGTCCCCCCAGGCTACCTGCACTTCTGTGTGACTTGGCTACAAATTTGGAGGTTCCCATGACCCATTTTGGGGTTCAGTAATTTGCTAAAATGACTCACAGAACTCAGGAAAGAGCTATACTTACAATTGTATTATAAAGGACACAACTCTGGAACTGCTAAATGGAAGAAATGCATAGACAGTGTATGGGGGTTGGAGAATGCAGAGCTTCTAGGCTGTCTCTGGACATGTAACCCTCTTGGCACCTTGATGTGTTCACCAACACAGAAGATACCCTAACTTCATTGTTTCCAGGTTTTAATGCAGGCCTCGTTACATAGTCATGATAATTAAATCATTGACCTCTGGTGATTGACCCTAATCTCTAGGCCCCTTCACCTTGTGGCGGGTGGGGGTTAAAAGTCTCAACCCTCGGTGTTTGGTTCCTCTGGTGACCAGCCTCCATTGTGAAACTCTGTAAAGGCCCTGCCGAGAGTCCTCTATTAGCATAAATTTAGGTAAACAGAAAGAGGCTTGTTATGAATAACAAAATACGCTCCTATCACTCAGGAAATTAGGAGCACTGTGCCAGGAATAGGAACAAAGACCAAAAATATGTTTTTTATTATACCACAGGCTCATACATTTAACTTGGTAGGCTGGATGGCTTAAGTTTCCCAGCATGAGAACTAACATACGTAAAAACCAGCCATTAAAAAAAAATCTGTTTTTCTGATATATAAGAGATTGACTTTGTCTAATTTTTAATGTGTTGTAGAAATTTAAACTTTAACAGCTGAATTGATCCAGCAACGTTTAAGAAAAGATTATATATATCATGGTCAAGAGAAATTTACCTAGGAATGCAACATATGAAATAATGTAATACACCGTATTAATAAAAGACAAAAACCATATGATCTTGTCAACAGACACACGCAAAAAAACCCATTTGGCAAAATCTAAAAGACATCTGTGAAAATCCCACAGACAACATCATCCTTTCCCCTACAATCAACATGATTAGGATGCCTGCTCTGGCCACTACTGTTTAACATTGTACTAGAGGTTCTAGCCAGGGCATTTAGGCAAAGAAAAAAAAGAGCACCCAGATTGGAAAGTAAAATTATATTTGTAAATGGTGTGATCTTGTATATAGAAAATCCTAAGGAATCCACACACTTCCACCAAAAAATAAAATTATTAGAACTAATAAGTTCAGTACGGTTGTAGGAAGCAAGATTAGTATACAAAAATCAGTTGTATTTATATACGTTAGCAGCAAATAATCAAAAAATGAAATTAAGAATATAATTTTATTTATAATAGCATCAAAAAGAAAAAATAAGAAAAATTTAACCAAAGAAGCACAAGGCTTTGAAAACCATAAAATGTTAAAAGAAACTAAAGAATATCTAAATAATTGGGAAGACATCCCATGTCCATGAATTGGAAGATTCCATATTGTTAAAATGGCAGTACTGCCCAAAGTGTTCCACAGATTTAGTGAAATCCCTATCAAGATCCCAGCTGCTGCTTTTGGATGGTGGTGGGGGTTGACAGGCTGATTCTAAAATTCATATGGAAATTCAAGGTACCCAGAATAGCCAAACAGTCTTGAAATAGGCAGTGACGTTTAAGCTGAGACCTGAAGAGATGAGTAGAAGGTATCCAGGTGAGGATGGGGCTGGTGGAAATAATATGATGGATTCAAATTTAAGACAAACCAAGTCTCATAAATTACTTTTGGTGTCCAGAGAACATAATTGTGTTGCTGCAGGGATATTTCAGGGAAAGGTGCATTGGGCCAAAGATAGACAATTTGAGATATTTTCCCCATCCCATGGGTTGCTTTTTCATTCTGCTGATAGTGATCTTTAACACACAGAAGTTTTTAATTTTGATGACGTACAATTTATCTGTTTTTTCTTTTTTGTTGCTTATGCTTTTGGTGTCATATCTGAGAAATCATTGCCAATTCCAAGGTCATAAAACTTTTTCCCTATGTTTTTTTCTAAGAGTTTAATAGATTTAGGTCTTCTATTTAGGTCTTTGATCCAATTTTGAGTATGGTGTTGTAAGTTAAAGGTCCAACTTCATTCTTTTGCATGTTGATATCTGGTATTCCCAACACCATTTGTTGAGAAGACTGTCCTTTCCCCCATTGGATGGTCTTGGCACTCTTGTTGAAAATCATTTGATGGTGTACTCAAGAGTTTATTTCGGGTATCTCTATTCTGTTCTTTTTGTCCATGTCTGTCCTTACGCCAGGAGCACACTGTTTTGATTACTGTAGCTTTGTAGTAAGTTTTGAAATCAGGAAGTAAGTGTGAATCTTCCAACTTTGCACTTCTTTTCAAGATTGTTTTGGCTATTCAGGGTCCCTTGATATTCCACATGAATTTTAGAGATGGATTTTCCTATTTGTGCAAAAGATTTCATTAGGATTTCAGTGGAGCAACATTTATTTTTAACTGATTTTTGTGCATGGACTCCCCTAGCAATGTGACTTTTTGAGACTCTAAGGGTTCTATAGAATTTTAAACTAAGGTTTCTTATAGGGTAATACACATTATCTAAAATCGTGATCCAGCTTGGATTTAGACTGTGTAAGAAATTACAGTTTCAGATCTTTTGCATGTCCTCTCTTGTTGAGAATGTTTCTAGAAACTAGACAGCCTCCTATAAAGTCATTTTTATTAAGCCATAATTCATGGTAGTGTGTAAATTAAATTTTTATTTCATTTTAGCATGCCAATGAAGATGTGGAAAGAATGTTACTAGGAAACAAGTGTGATATGGATGATAAAAGAGTTGTACCTAAAGGAAAAGGAGAACAGGTAAAAATCTCTGAATGAGACTAATATGCTGCCCTTTCTTTGTGAAGATGGTGTTGCATTTGATTGTTTTTACATTAGTGGTAGTGGAGTGCACTTGAGCTATTCGCATCCTTTTAAAAATGCTGTTGGAAATGATAGCTTATCATTTGAGTGAATTTTTGTTTGTTTTCTAAGGAGCTTGACCATTTGAGTCTTGACCCATTGAAATAATCTGTTCATTTTAGATAACCTAGTTGAGATTACTACCTTTAGAATAATATTACTGTTTCCTTTAGGATGCTAAAGTCATCAGTTGGTAACCTATATACTTGATAATTCTATGATGATATTTTGCTTCTATTTTAGATTGCAAGAGAGCATGGTATTAGATTTTTTGAGACTAGTGCAAAAGCAAATATAAACATCGAAAAGGCGTTCCTCACATTAGCTGAAGATATCCTTCGAAAGGTAAATTTCTTTTTTCTTTTTCTTTTCTTTTCTTTTTTTTTTTTAACTGCTAAGGTGCCTGGTGTCACATTTGAACATTTCATGTTTTCTAAAGTACTAGATTTACATACAGAAATTGGGTTTGGGTGGTATTGTTTCTAAACGTTTACCCATCACCAATATATAATCCTCCAAAGTAAAGAAAGGAACTGGAAGGAACAGGCAGCCATCTAGAAATCTCTAGGATCTAGTCATTGTTAACAGTTGACATTCTGAGCTCCAGTACTCAGTCTCTAGCCTAATTTCATACTCCTTTTTCCAACTTTTTGTCTGGTACCTGGTGTTACGGCTCTTCTGTTTCATTTCTCTTATATATCCTTTGCATTCCCATAGATAAAAAATTTAAGATAAGAGGTGAATCTATGATGTAGTTATTGGTACAAAATCACTATTCTTCTACATAGTCGTTTCTCAGATGTGCCAGTGAAGGGCATGTATATACTATGTACTGAATAAATAGAGTAAGTCTGCCCCCAGATTTCATTTACCCAATCATTTCAACCTGTAAGGTAAAAAAAAAAAAAAAAAAAAAGCTGAAAATTGATCTTGGGGAATTTTACCTCGAGGTTAGTTTCTGTGTTTAATTCGTGAATCCCCAAATTTGCCAGTACAAGTAACTTGTAGCAAAATTGGGAAATCTGATTTTCATATTTTCCCCTCAAATGACTAGATAAAATACACAGTTATGAATTAAGATTATGAGTCCTGAATTCTCTATTCAATCTTATGGTATATTTAAATGCAAATAAAATAGAGAAAATCTGACACAATCCTGAAGGAGAAGCAAGCATTGTATAGGAGAAAATTTAATTGCTTCTGGTAACCTTTCTGTTTTTATACTTGAGATATCAGTATTCCCCCCCCAAAAAAACCCCTCAAATTTCATACACACACACATATAAATCTAAGCTGTAATAAAGGTGGTATTATCAAGTGTAAATCTAATGAAATTTCTGAGGAACCAAGCAACTTAATTTTTTTGAGGGGAGAGCTATCTGTTTACTATAGTGTCCAAACTAGAAAAAACGGTTATCACTTATTGCTGTTTAGAGTAACTACAAAAGTTGTGCCTGTCCACATCTGCTGACATCCTGCATATCATGTCTGATATCTATAATGTATTGATATATTGAGTAATAAAAAGCAAGTTAGGATATAACATGTGTGATAAATGATCTTTTAAAAATTATATATGATACCAAAAACACATGTACACATACACACACACACACATTTGGTTATGCTTAGCAAACAAGGATCTGGAAGGATATATACCAGACTCTAAGTAGTGAGTACTCTAGTGTGATGGTGGGAAGGGGAAGGGGATACAGGACAGAATCACTTTTACCTCATGTACAGTTTTGTTTTGAAATTTTAACTTGCTTCTTTTTAAAGTTATAAAAACAATTTAAAAAATATTTTTACACAACTGGATATAGGTAAAAACCCATTAGAATTCCTTGAGGAAATATATTTTTATTTTAAAATATTCCTGTAAGAAACAAAAAGTAGAACAGAAAAATACTAGGTAGACTACGAAAAAACATTTGTATTTTTAATTAAATGAAGGGAATAACGGATAGAAAAATACTTTAATTGGTGGGAAGTATAATACTTTGTATTTCTGAGATTGGTGGGTTACAGTGAAAAATTATTTCAGTACTTATAGGAATTATCACAAAACTTACTGAAATACCCGTGTTCTCTGTGTTTTTTCTCTTTCTGGAAATTTGGTCTTCTCCATTGTTTCTGACTTCTTTCTGTATTATATCCCTTGATCTTCTTCCAAATCTTTGCATTTCAAAAAAATAGTGCTATATAGGCATATAATTTGTGTGTCAGTGAGGTAGAGCTTCCTTATCATATTAAAGGTTAAAAGGTATGGATGCACCAATAAATAAAGATCTCAGTCTAGAGTCTTCCCCAGGTAGGCAGGCCCAATTGTGAGGCAGCATTTTTTCCCCATACACATACATGCACTTTTCAGTGTGATAAAGTTATGAGTTAAAACATCAAACATAAACTTGCTTTAAAAGATGTAAAATACAGTAGTGATTCCTGACTAGCAACCTTCTGTGCAGTGCTTTTTCTCCTGAGTTGATAAAAGAAAAAAGAACTTTAGAATGAAAGCAGTTTAAAACATTTAAAACTTAATTATTTGAATAGATAATTCATTCCCATGATTCAGACATTTAAAATAAAAAGAGTAAACATACAGAGAAGTTTCTCACTATATTCCCCCAACTCCTCATCCTTACCCCATGGGTAACCAATAATTAATTTCTTAGTTACTAATATATGAGTAAATATGAATATATATACATTTTATTCCCATCCTCCCCCCGCCTTTTCTTTTTTTTTTTTTTTTTTTTTTGCATTACGTGGGCCTCTCACTGTTGTGGCCTCTCCCGTTGCGGAGCACAGGCTCCGGACGCGCAGGCTCAGCGGCCATGGCTCACGGGCCCAGCTGCTCCGTGGCATGTGGGATCCTCCCGGACCGGGGCACGAACCCGTGTCCCCCGCATCGGTAGGCGGACTCGCAACCACTGCGCCACCAGGGAAGCCCCCCGCCTTTTCTTTAAAAGAAAAAAAAAACACGTAAGGCAACATGCTCTGCACTGTTTAGCACTTAATATAAGTAAAATAGTTCCATTTTTAAAATAACTGAGTGCTACTCCTTTGAGTAGTCTATTATAATTAAACAGGTTTCCCAATGAGGGACATTTAGGTGATTTTCAGCCTTATGATCTCATAAACTGTGTTGTAGTGAATAATCTTTATATTATTTTACACATGTGCAAGTATATTTGAAGGACAGATTCCCAGAAGTGGCCAAAGAGCATACAGTACATTTATAATTCTGATATATGCTTGCCACCTTCTGCCTGAGGGCTGTACCCTTTTATACTCCTGCCAGCAGTATATGAGAATGTCTGTTTACTCAAACTCTTGGCCAACATAGTGAACTATAAGACTTTCAGATGTTTTCCAACCTGACAGGTGAAAAACACAGATTTAATTTGCAGCTCTCTTATGAATAAGATGAGCATTTTAAAAGATATGTTTAAGAAGCACCTTTGTGTTTCCTTTTCTGTAAACTTTTTTATTCTTTTGCCCACTTTTGCTATTTAGTTATTGGCCCTTTTTTTGAGAGTCTGTTTCAAGGGTCTAAGTTAAATTGTGCAAGGACGGACTGTGAGTGATATGCTAACTGAATAAATGTAGTGACCTCCCTGGCTATAAGCACCCATATATCTTTAACTGACCCACACCCAGGAGTCCCAGAGAAAGAGTACTTCCTATGCAGCTTTTCTTGCTGTGGCCAGGTGCTGAGCTGCCTATTTCTCTTCTGTGCATTTTTCACAAAGACCTTTTTAATGCAAAACTTGCATCTTTAACATACAGTGAAAAGAAGAATTTCATAAGGCAGTGAGATTAGGTGGGTTAGTTCAAAGTGCAAGTAGAAATTTCACCTCAGTATGATTTCAGCAGGCCTCTCTTGGGCTATGTGAGTTTTAGAAATTATTTTAATTTTTTCCCCTTGAGCTACCTTAACTTTATATTGTTTCCATGAGAAAATAAGTTCCCACTTATATCCTAGCTTTTAAAATTCCATTCATGATGAACACTGTTACACACACAACAGCATGGATAAATCACATAGGATGAATTGCACAGGCTGATACTGATTAAAAGGAAAAAGAAATCAGATACAAAAGAATACATAAAATATGGTTCCATGTATATGAAGGTCAAAAACAGAAAAAACTAATCTATGGTGGTAGAAGTCAGAGTATTGGTTACCTTTAGGAGGGTAGTACTGACTGGAAAGGGACACAAGGGAGCCTTCTGGGGGCATATTATATATGTTCTATATTTTGATCTGGTGGTTTCACAGCATATATTAAAAATCCATCAAGCACAGTTAAGATTTGTGTACGTTACTGTAGGTATGCTATCCCTAAAATGAATTCTGCTTTCATACATATAGTATAGGCTATCCACGTAAAATAGTATATTCTTCTGATTATACAAGTAATATTTAGGATGTTGGGGTAATACAGGATTATACAAAGAGGAAAATAAAATAATTCATAAACCCACCACCTAAGGGTTACTGCTATTAACATTTTGGTGTCTCATTTTGATTTTTTTCTGTATCCATTTTTAACATGAATTATATACAACTTTGCATTCTGCCCCACCCTATTTCCTCCACTTAATGTTAGTGTATCATGGTTAAAATTGCCTTTTTAAAGCAATGCTATGGAAATACAAGCTCCGATCTCAAAAGGCAAGTAAAACTAAACAGAAAAAGGGCTGTTTCACTTCTCTGAAGTAAGACATGATCCAACATTGGTTTTATACATATGCTTGATGATGCTTTTTAAGTACTAAGTACTCAGGGGTCAGGCCAGGAGATAATATACCTCTCTTCACAAGAGTTAGGGCAGAGAAGATTTCAGAAGTTCTACAAAGGAAAGCCAGGAGGCCTCAAGACATTTCACAACTTGGAAGAAAAAGGCAAAATGAAGATCAAAAACAAAACTTCCATTTCTTTACTTTGCATGGGAGAGAAAACCTATCTCATGTGACTGTAATTGCACTGTTACATAAATTAACATTTATGAGAATATTGCTGTTAAATCTTGATTTATCCATGGCAGTGTTTTTTCATGGGTTGCTTTCCTTGTGTGTTTGTTCCAGACCCCTGTAAAAGAGCCCAACAGTGAAAACGTAGATATCAGCAGTGGAGGAGGAGTGACAGGCTGGAAGAGCAAATGTTGCTGAACGCTCTCCTGTTCCATCAGTTGCCATCCACCACCCTGTTTTCTCTTCCTGCTGCAAAATAAACCACTCTGTCCATTTTTAACTCTTCAACAGATATTTTTGTTCCTCATCTTTTAACTCCTAGTCCACCTGTTTTATTTGTTCTTTCATCTGTGACTGCTTGCTGACTTTATAATTTTCTTCAAACAAAAAAATGTATAGAAAAATCATGTCTGTGAGTTCATTTTTAAATGTACTTGCTCAGCTCACCACTGCATTTCAGTTGTATTATAGTCCAGTTCTTATCAACATTAAAACCTATAGCAATCATTTCAACTCTATTCTGCAAATTGTATAAGAATAAAAGTTAGAATTAACAATTTTATTTTGTACAACAGTGGAATTTTCTGTCATGGATAATGTGCTTGAGTCCCTATAATCTATAGACATGTGATAGCAAAAGAAACAAAAGCCAGGAAAACACTCATTTTCGCCTTGTGTATGTAAATGGGGTTAATTTTGTCCTGTGCCTTATGTGGAAAGGAACTTCTTTGGTTCTTCCTTTTTTTGTTTTGGTGGAAGCATGTGCAGGAGACATATCATCGAAACATAAAGCATTAAAATGTTTGTGGTTTGCTTGGCTGTAATTTTCAAAGTAGTTAACTGAGGACAAAGGATAATGCAGAAATGATAGCTTTGGTTTGTGGAGTCTCATTTCAAGTGGCCTTTATATTTAAAACTATTCCTGCCACCGGTTCTTTTCCTTGGCCACTTTTTCCTTGTGTCTCTTCCTGCATGCTGCTTTATTTGCTTCTCCCCCACCACCCTGTGGTATGATTTATTTAAAAATGAAAGGGGTAAACTAGCAGGTTTGTCGAGTTTAACATAAAGCACTGATTTAACTTGCTAAGTAAACTGAAAGATAAATTCTAACTGCCTGTTATCAAATGTCAGTTAACTGTGTCCTCCCCTCATTTTTTCTCTCCCCTAAAGCTTCTGTCCCAGATTCCTTCATTTGCTGTTCGACTTCATGTTCCTCTTCTCTTTCCCTCTTTGTTCCCTTCCTGTCTCTCCACTGAGTTTATGAAATGGAAGAGTTAATTGCATGCACTAGTGTTTGGAGGGTGTTGTGGTTTGTCTTTCTAATTAGGTGTATAGCCTATTCACTTTCCTAGACTAAATCTCTTAACCTAAATTTGAATAGTCTCCATTTTGGCAACTCCTCTAGCAGTTTGGTAGCCCAATCAAGGTTGTTTCAAAAAGGTGGGAAGGAGGAGTGAAATTTATTAACATGTTTGCCAAATATATTGAGATTTGGCCTTTGAAGAACATTTTTTCAGTGTTAAGTTGTCTTTACCTTAAGATTTAGAAGTACTTTAGAATATTATTAATTTTAAGTCCTATCTTCACATCCCTTTGGAAAATTTGTATCACCATGGATTTGGAAAAAGGACAACAAAGGCTTTTCATGTGAAGATAAGATACTCTAGCTCTCTCTCACCCTGTCACTTTTTCACTTCAGTTTTCTAGTTTTGCTCCCTTGCTTACCATTAGGATAGGGTCAGTTAAGTTTGCTACGCTGCTGGCATCCTAAGATGCTACCTTTGTGGAAATAATTGTGAATAGCATGATTCATTTCTAGCAGAGGCTGAGTTTAGGACAGCAGCTTCCATTGAAAAGTCTTCTTGTGTCGTGGATAGCATTTTAATGACCTCTTGGCTCACATAAACAACATAGGGACGTATCTGCTATGAACATCCATGAATTTTCAGATAGTGCCCTAAAAGTGATTTTATATGCCTCACTGGTGGTGGTTGTTAGTTTTTTTGCCTCACTTGACTTTATCATTGTTTACTACTAGTAAAAGCAGCATTGCCAAATAATCCTTGATTTTCCATTAAAAATAATAATGAAATGATGTTAAGCTTCTCAAAAAGTTTTAGGTTAAACCTACTGTTGTTAGATTAATTTTAATGTGTTTGTTGCTTTCCTTTGTCTGGAATGTGGCAGTAGCTTTTTTTATTTTTAACCCTTTTTAATCCTTATTCAGTTCAGTGACTTAAGGTTTGAGAGCTAAACACTGGGATTTTTGGGTAACAGACTGACAGTTTTGTTGTTTGCATACTTATAATTGGCATTGTACATAGAAAGGATATGGCTACCTTTTGTTAAATCTGCACTTTCTAAATATCAAAAAAAGGGAAATGGAGTATAAATCAATTTTTGTATAATCTGTTTGAAACATTAGTTTTATTTGCTTAATAATAGGGCTTTGCCCCCTTTTCTGTAAGTCTCTTGGGATCCTGTGTAGAAGCCGTTCTCATTCAACACCAAACAGTTAAGTCCATTCTCTGGTACTAGCAACAAATTCGGTTTCATATTCTACTTAACAATTTAAATAAACTGAAATATTTCTAGATGGTCTATTTCTGTTCATATAAAAACAAAACTTGATTTCCAACTGCGTGGCTTGGTTTTCATTTATTTATGGGGTTTAAGATGGAGGATTCCTTCTGAAAATAGTGCAGAATAGCAAACTGCGTATTAGAGGAGCAGAAATAGAAGGAGAATAACTTTTTCAACTAGGGAATGCTGGGAAGGCAATTTCAAGGGCCATCATTGGAAGAAACTGCATTTTAAAAGCAGAATCATCCTGGCATCATGTGCACAACCGTAGTCACTCCCCAGCTAACACTTGCTAGAATGTGCCAGAGGCCAACTACAACTGAAGTCAGCTGATTACCCGGGGGCACCAAGGTAAGGCTGCCATGCTGGAGGATGAGTCCTTGTTTTAGCAGTGACTGTCCTCTTATCTGAAAAATGTAAAGTGTTTCCTACTTTTTTTGTGAACCATAAAAAACTACTTTGGCTTTTTTTATATGTAGTATTGATGAAAGAAATGTTTGATCCTGTATTAAGGCCTTATTAGTCAATAAATAAAGATAAATATTTGTTAACAAGATTATCTCTGCTGGAAGGATATATAGAGGTTTTCTCATAGTGCAGTTTTTATAAGGATCACCTAGAGTGATGTTAATGCTTCCCCGTTCACTCCCATCAGCACAGAATTTTGTGTCTCGGGTGGGGCCTGTGATTTCTGCCTTTAAGATTGGCATAGGAAAACAGACCATGGCCTCTGCCTTTACATTTATGATCTAGTTTAGAAAGCAAAAGGAATTAGTGATCAGGTAAACATATACAAGAGCCAAATAGTTGTGATCCAGATTCAAGTGCTGTATTAATAGAAGAGCAAGTTCAGTTGGTGTGGTGTTTGAGAGAGGAGGGAGGGACATGAATTGGTCCTCAGATATGTGGATTGAATGGCTAGGGCTAAGGGGAGGTTAAGAAGAGACCACGAGCACATTAGAAACAAGCTTTGCTTTTGTGGCAGACTAGAAGTCCAGTTGGACAATGTGATAGGCAATAGGAGTCCTGGTGAGCCCTGCAGAGTGGTGGGAGCAACGTGTTTGAGGAAAGCGAGTCTAGATGGGCTGGAAGAGGAGAAACGGGTTCTAGAGATCAGACAGAAGGTTGCTGAATTATTGCGATTTGAATAAGACCAGACTAAAATGATGGCAGAGGGCAGGCTTAATATACAGGGGAGTATGAGAAAGACTGTCTCTTGCCTACTAGGAAGTGGATTAGGTACTTGTGGCACTGTTCTTTGGGTTATGTCATCAACAACCTGGTGGAGTAGTATCATTTGTACAAAATAAACTCTCAGGGTTAAGTAATTTGCTTCAGGTTGTACTGCCAGTTGGTGCTGGAGTTGGACTTTGAAACCAAGCCAGTGCTCAAGTCTATTTTCACCTTCTCCATATCACAGTTTCTCAGGATAAGGTCCTAAGGTTTGGTTATACTGATTATAATGGGGGTAATAAAACAAACATGTGCCAGAGCCAACAGAGAATGCTGGAGTGTAACCTTAGCTTATCGAGTTAATGTAGCCATTTAGCCTAACCTTGGTACCTCGAACAAAGAACAATGCCCTTGAAAAGTACTTAGCACATTTTACTACTTCTTTTCTGGAAACCTATATTACCCCTTACCATCTTGTTAATTTTGTTTCCTCCTAGTTCACACCATCTCTTGGCTAGAAGTAAATGATGATGAAGTTGCTTTTCACGATTCTCTTAATTGGCTTTCTGAGGCTATGTACTTTGAGGGGGACTTTTGTTACTTAATAATGGCCACAGCAGTGAATAATAGTAATGAAGTAAGTCAAAATACAGGGGCGGGGGGGAAAGGCAGCTGGGTATAAGTTCATGCCAACTTCCTAGGTGGATTTGAGATCAGTATGACTCCCTAAGATCAAGAGCCATGTGGGGGATGTGAGTGCTCCAAGTCAAAATGTTTTGCTGGGACATCGTATTTAGGTCTGAAACTTCCAGCACCAAGATAAAAAGAGGTGGTGTGTTCCTGTTGCATCTAGTCAAAGGGAGAATAACAGTTGCTTAGGAAAAAATCTGTAGCAAAAAATTCAGGAACTTCTAACATTAATTGTCATTGAACTACAAAGTGAAAATGTCTCCAATGCAAGTTCAGAGAAATCCAGACATTTTACGTATCTTCTGACAAAGAACACAATACTTTATATGCTGAGGCCATGCCAAAAAAAAAAGATCAAACCTCAGGTCAAACTTACCTAGATCCAACTACCAATTTTACAGGAAATCTAAGGACAGAGGAATGTATTAAACTACATCAGTCAACAAAATCCAGACTGGTCAATTTTACAGGATAATTGATCCAGTCTCTTCAACAATTAAGTTCCAATGGAGAGACAGATTGTAAATTAACAAAAGATGAAAAGGAAAAAAAAAAAAACAGGCAAAACTAAACCTTAATGTATTTAGGGAAGTACAGAAATAATAGAATATTAAGGAAACGATTAAAAGTCAGGGAGGGGTATTCTTAGGGAGGGAGGAGTTATACATTGTAGGGGGACATGAAGGGTTTTGGGGATAGCAAAATCCTATCTTATGACATGGATGTTGTTTACAAGGGAGTTTGCTTTATAGCAATACATTAATCTACACATTTGTCCTATGTGGGTTTTAAAGTTTGTATTTAACCATAAAGGGTTCCGTGTGTGTGTGTGTGTGTGTGTGTGTGTGTGTGTGTGTGTGTTTAAATGATATCACAATTTTCAGGACTATAGAACCAGTCTGAGAGGCTTTGCAGCCAAGACCAATGCTCAAAATCAAGCTTAGCAGAATTGGTCTCCTAAGGCGCTACAGTCCCTGCTGCTGAGCATCAGGCCCCAAGAATTGTCACTGAAATAGGGACTTCCCTGGTGTTCCTGTGGTTAAGACTCCACACTCCCAATGCAGGGGCCCCGGGTTTGATCCCTGGTCAGGGAACTAGATCCCGCATGCCCCAACTAAAAGCCTGCATGCCGCAACTAAAAGATCCCTCGCAGCCAAATAAATATTAAAAAAAAAAAAAGAATTGTCACTGAAACAATATAGCTGCCACCAATGCAAAATCTTTGCTAAGTCTGTATAGTTCAGCCTCTGTTTCTTTGTTTTCAGTAGCTTTCACTGCAAAGTCTGGGTTGGTTGGTGGAGCCCAAATTCCAGGCAAGTGAGGGAAAGGGAGTATCTCTTGTTTTCAGCTTCAAAAGTGGGGGTGGGCTCTGACTCTAAGGGTCGGGGATTCAGGTGCTGGGCAGACAAAATGAATGATAAATGCCCCTGGTGTCAGTGATGCTCAAACTTTACTGCACATTAGAATATCTGGGAAGTGTTTCTAAAAATACCAATGTTAAGGTTGCACCCCAGGTCAATTACACAGGATCTCTAGGGTGAGACTGTTAGTGGTTTTCTTGTTTGACTTCCTGTGTGATTGCCATGTACAGCCAAGTTCATGAACCATTGCCTACACTCTTGCTACTCAAAGTGTGGTCTTTAGGTCAGCCACATTGGAATCACCTGGGAGCTTGTTAGAACTGTAAAATCTCAATGCCAGGCAAGCGCGCGCGCACACACACACACACACACACACACACACAATATGGCTGTACTGAATTAGAATCGTATCTTGAAACGAGCCCTAGGTGATGCTTGTTATGCACATTCCAATTTGAGAAGGACTGATCTACACTGTTCTTCCAAGGCCAGCCCAAGTCCCACCAGCAAGGATATTCCCTACTCCTGAGCAGGGAAGTGACCTTGCCCTTCTCCATCCATTCTGTAGCAGTTCTGAGCTACATTTCCACTGGGCATGTATTGCAGACTTCCTTGGTTGGGGTTAATTGTCTTCTGTTGGCTCATCTCCTTACCAGACTGTAAGCTTGTGGGCAGGGACCCTGTCTCATCTCCTTTGTGTCTTCACAGTACTCCGCGAACTGCCATCCAAGCGGCAGGAGCTCAGGATGTGTGATCAGTGAACCAGTGACAGCCTTCTCCATCTTTTCTCCCTCTGCACTGGCCTTCTTGTTCCCACCCCGACTTTCATGCATTCACATTTGTATTCCAATTTAAAGGCAACTTCAAATATAACCATAAAATAACCTTAAAATTCAAGCCCAATCTATTTCTACGACTACCTCCAGACACAGGATAACTGGATGACTCCGTGGATCTCCGTTGCCGTAGAGGAGGTGGGCTAGGGAGCCCTCGGAGTGTAAGTATTCTCTGATTCTGTGGTTCCCCTCTGCCTGATTAACCAAGACTCAAAATACTCTAACTCTTGCGAGTTGGCAGGGATGGCTATGGAGAAATTATAAATTAAATGGAGCCACTGAGCCACCTTGTGACCATTCCTGGGAACTGCATTTCTTCATTGTGCACCGGAAACTTCTCCAGAGCCCATCAGGCTGAGATCCGTCAAGAATTTACGGTTAACACAGCCACACAAAATTAAAATCTCTCTCCCAACCTCCAATAAGATGGGAGTAAAGGAATTTACAAAGTATAATCAATCCTACAAAAACCAAATAAAAAAAGGCAAGAAACATCTGTAAGAATAAAAAATTTTACTTATGCAAATATTGACCTAGGTCTTTAAAAAGTGGGAGATGGAAAACAGAGCTAACTATTCTAGAGCAGAAGTTACAACCTAAGTGTTTTCAAAGGTGGATGCCAATAAAAAGCAGATTCACCCTGAATCCCACGAGTTCCAGAGTTTAGTGGTACCAGGGACCATGGAGAAGATAAACATGTGGCGATGGGTTAAAAATGGGGATGGGTAGAAAGTCTGTGTAAGAAATAATGGGATCCCCAGGTGTCCCCTCCCACCTCTTGCTTCCAGGAGTTGCTGCCACTCTTCCTGGAGACTTATTATTTGCAGAAATGGAATGACAGAACCTCCAGACGAGGACACAGCATGGGGAAAGGTGGAGGTGAGTCAGAGGGTTGAACACCAGGAGTTCAGTGAATATATGCATTGTTTTTTTTTTTTAGTTTATTTATTTATTGGCTGCATTGGGTCTTTATTGCTGCGTGTATGCTTTCTCTAGTTGGGGCGAGCGGGAACTGTTCTTCATTGAGGTGCGAGGGCTTCTCACTGCAATGGTTTCTCTTGTTGCGGAGCACGGGCTTGAGGCACGCAGGGGCTTTAGTAGTCATGGCTCACAGGCTCAGTAGTTGTGGCTCGCGGGCTCTAGAACGCAGGCTCAGTAGTTGTGGCGCACGGGCTTAGTTGCTCCGCGGCATGTGGGATCTTCCCGGACCAGGGCTCGAACCCATGTCCCCTGCATCGGCAGGCGGATTCTTAACCACTGTGCCACCAGGGAAGTCCCAGTGTCTGCATCTTGAATGATGAGCTCCTCAGATTCCTTCCTTCTCCCCTCCCTTTCCCAGAATTTTGGCAGCCAGACACACATAGCCAGGCCAAAGATTTGGAATGTCCTCTCTGGAAAACCTGTCCCCAAAGAAAAGACTCACAAATACTGGAGATTCACCAACTACAAGTTAGCCTCATTGCAGATTATTCTATGTTGAAGGTCTCCAGGCATCAAGATAGATGAATATACATAAAGTTTCCAATCTACCTAGAATATATATATGAGATCATTTAAACACAGAAACATATAGACAAATTAATAAAAATCCATGTTCCTGATCCTCAGACTTAACAGATATTTGCATTCAATCAGATATTCAGTTCCTCACATTAACATAGATGAGAGAATAAAACAACAAACAAAAAATAGAAAAAGGGGGGGCTTCCCTGGTGGCGCAGTGGTTGAGAGTCTGCCTGCCGATGCAGGGGACACGGGTTCGTGCCCCGGTCTGGGAAGATCCCACATGCCGCGGAGCAACTGGGCCCGTGAGCCAAAATTACTGAGCCTGCGCGTCTGGAGCCTGTGCTCCGCAACAAGAGAGGCCGCGATAGTGAGAGGCCCGTGCACCGCGATGAAGAGTGGCCCCCGCTCTCCACAACTAGAGAAAGCCCTCGCACAGAAACGAAGACCCAACACAGCCAAAAATAAATAAATAAATAAAGCAAACTGTCAACAAGTAAAAATAAACACTAAAAAAAAAAAAAAAAAAAAAATAGAAAAAGGAAACAAAGGGAAAAAAATGCAGAAAATCAAAGAAAAATCCCAAACTCACTTTCATTAATATTCTTGGATATGCGATGATATTGTATCCAAAAAGCAAGATTAGGATGTCATAAAAAAAGAAAAAAATGAGATAGAATTCTCTAAAATAAAAACTGTCAACTGAAATAAAAGTTTCAAGAGAATTAGAAGATAAAAGTCAAGGAAATCTTCCTGAAATTAAAACACACACAAAAAAGAGTGAGAAATGGAAAACAGGAGGAAATGATAAGAAATTTAGAAGGCTAATATAAAAGCCAAAATTTGATTAGTTGGAGGTCTAGAGAAAGAAAATAGGAAAGCTGAAGGAAGGTGGTTATCGAAGAGAGGATGTAAGAAAACTTCCTAGAATTGAGGGATTTTAGTCTCCAGATTGAAAAGGCCTAGCACGAAAAACAAAAAAATTACCTGCACCCAGGAATGTCATCATGACATTTCAGAATTCCAAAGATAAATGATTTAAAAAAAAAAAAAAAAACAGAGAAAAAGCAGGTCACATACAAAAGAATCAAGGACCTGAATGATTTAAATGTTCCTAAAGTAATACTGAGACCTCGAAAACAATTCTGAGTGAAAAGGATATTCTATGTAGAATTCTATACTCATTCAAATTACCTGTTAAGTGTGAAATGATGTATTCAAATATGCAAAGAGGTAAATCTTTCCTTCCCTTACTGGCCTTCTCAGGAATCTATTGGAGGATATATTCTAGCAAAATGAAAAAGTACACCAGGAAAGAGGGAGACCTGAGATCCTGCAGGGCGGTGCCGCTGGCCTAGGAAGCAACCGATTTCGAGTGGACCCGGAGGACGTGGTCTCCAGAAACGCAAGTGGGAGAAATAGTATTGATAGGTGATGGACATTACAGAGCTGATGGAGCATGTGAAAAGAGTGAGGAAAGGGACCAGGCTAGGGACCAGGCTGTCTGAGAGCAGGGATGAAATCTGCCTGGTTTGCCACTGGATCTCCAGTGCCTAAGTGTTCCTGGCACATAGAAGGTGCCCAGTAAATCATGTTAAAGGAGTGAGCGAAAGAACGCATAAACGAGAGTTGATCAAGCTTCACGTATGTGCTTTGAGCCAGGCAATACGGCAGACACCCAGAAATACAGGATAAATGTAATTTTAAATGCATAGCAAAATTCTCAAGAAAGCAAGGACAACTGAGGGACAAACAGGTCACTTAGAAATCATTGCAGGGCTTTAATTTACAAATGTCCAGAGATGCCACATGGCAGGCTCAGGATCACACAGCTGACAGTAACTGAGTGGGCGGGGAGCCCAGGTGGCCATCCTCCCAATCCAGGCTGTTCCCACTTTA
Organism: Mesoplodon bidens; assembly: GCF_964165515.1. Taxonomy (NCBI): domain Eukaryota; kingdom Metazoa; phylum Chordata; class Mammalia; order Artiodactyla; family Ziphiidae; genus Mesoplodon; species Mesoplodon bidens. The sequence goes on along the minus strand of NC_138170.1, from coordinate 68,748,857 downwards.
TCCCTCCCGGCGCCTCTCCACTTACTTGAGAACTAGCGGAACCAAGTACAGGGGTTGTGGCCATATTAAAACCTCCACTGCTGGGCTGTGATAAATCCACACACTCAGTGGGATGTAGAAAGCAGGGGTGAAACAGCCCCTTGAGTTTCCCTTTTTAAACCAGTTACAATAATTAAAGAGAACAAAACTGAGTGGAGAATTCTGAAAGAAAATGCTTTCCAGAGAAGTGGTTCTGAACTATTTAGAATAGGGGAAATCTCTTTTAACGTTTCACACAAGAGTAGGGCAAACAACAACTTGAAGCATGCTGGAAGATCTCTAATACTTGCCAAAAAGAAAAGCACCCTCCCTTGATTCCCAACTCCACATCCTCTCCAGCTGCCACCCATTTCTCTACTCCCTTTTATAGCAAAACTACCCGAAGGGCTGTCTATATGCCTCTCTGCTCTTTCTCCTCTCTGCTCAATTAAATCAGGGCTGCATTCCCATCACCCCATCAGGGAAGCTCTTGCCGAAGTCAGAGCCGTGCTGAATCTGAGATGTTGACTCATTAATCTCACTCCTTCCTGAAACACCTCCTTCACTTGGATCCCAGGACACTGCTCTCTCCCTCCCTCCCTTGCCCTCCTCAGTGTCAGAGCCGGTGTCCTCTTCATCTTCCCTTTTTTTTTTTCCGGTACGCGGGCCTCTCACTGTTGTGGCCTCTCCCGTTGCAGAGCACAGGCTCCGGACGCGCAGGCTCAGCAGCCATGGCTCACGGGCCCAGCCGCTCCACGGCATGTGGGATCTTCCCGGACCGGGTCACAAACCCGTGTCCCCTGCATCGGCAGGCGGACCCTCAACCACTGCGCCACCAGGGAAGCCCTTCCCTTTTTTTTTAAATGGAGTATAGTTTATTTACAATGCTGTGTTAGTTTCAAGTGTACAGCAAAGTGAATCAGTTATACATATACATATATCCACTCTTTTTTAGATTCTTTTCCCATATAGGTCATTACAGAGTATTGAGTAGAGTTCCCTGTGCTAATCTGATTTCAGCTAATCCTGAGTTAGGATACATACTCCATGAGGTATGTGTTGTTGTCCGCATTTGGCAAGTGAATAAATACAAGCTCAGCAAATTATGTAGCTTGTCAGAATCACACTAGCAGAAAGAAAAACTCAGGCCCATTCCCAGGTGGGTCTGACTCCCATACCTGGGCACTTACCTTCCCTGGAAGTCCATGCCCTAATGGAGGGCCACTTTCACTCCTTGGTATCTGTTGTAAAAATAGAGCAGTACTTTAGAAAATAATATGAGGCGTGGGTATACTATAATATCACTGAGTATGGGACTTGACCCTGCACCACATAGAGGTATATTATACACAACTGACTAGAGTTTACAAGTCCTTTTTTTTGAACTGATTAAATGTCTTTTATTAAAATTTAAATTCCCATAATATTGTAATAATAAGTGCTCACATAAAAAGCAAATAGAATAGACTCTGGTCATTTATAAAATAGCATTATATGAAACGAGTCTCAATAAATTTTAAAAGATTGAAATATTTAAAAGTATCTTCGGGCTTCCCTGGTGGCGCAGTGGTTGAGAGTCCGCCTGCCAATGCAGGGGATACGGGTTCATGCCCCGGTCTGGGAAGATCCCACATGCCGTGGAGCGGCTGGGCCCGTGAGCCATGGCCGGTGAGCCTGAGCATCCGGAGCCTGTGCTCCACAACGGGAGAGGCCACAACAGTGAGAGGCCCACGTACCGCAAAAAAAAAAAAAAAAAAAAGTATCTTCTCTGACCACAATGGAATGAAACTAGAAATCAATAATAGAAGAGAAACTGGAAATTTTACAAATATATGAAAATTAAGCAACATACTGTTTTTTCAATGAAGGTATAATTGACATATAACATTATATTCATTTCAGGTGTACAAAATAATGATTCAATGTATGTATATATTGCAAAACGATCACTACAATAAGTCTAGTTAACACCCATCACCAGACATAGTTACAGATTTTCTTTTCCTTGTGATAAGAATTTTTAAGATCTACTCTCTTAGCAACTTTCAAATATACAGTACAGTGTTATTAACCACAGTCACAATGCTGTACATTACACCCCCGGACTTATTTTATAACTAAGTTTGTACCTTTTGACTATCTTCACTCATTTCACTCCATCCCCCAGCCCCCTGCCTCTGGTAACCACCCATGTGTTCTCTGTATCTATGAGCTCGTTTTTTCATTTGTTTTTGGTTTGTTTGTTTTAGATTCCACATATAAGTGAGATCATATGGTATTTTTCAATTAGCATAATACTCTCCATGTTGTTGAAAATGGCAGGATTTCCTTCTTTTTTTATGGTTGAATAATATGCCATTGTGTATGTATGTGTATATATTTCTATCATATATATATACATATTTCACATTTTCTTTGTCCATCAATGGACACTTTGGTTGTTTCCATATCTTGACTATTGTAAATAATGTTGTAATGAACATGGGGGCATAGATATCTTTTCCAGTTAGTGTTTTTCTTTCTTTCAGATAAATACCCATATGTGGAATTGCTGAATCATATGGTAGTTCTATTTTAAATATTTTGAGGGACCTTCATACTGTTTTTCACAGTGACTGCATCAATTTACATTCTCACCAACAGTGCCCAGGGGGTTCTCTTTTCTCCACATCCTTGCCAACACTTGTTATTTTTTATCTTTTTTACAACAGCAGTTCTAACAGGTGTGAGGTGATATCTCACTGTGGTTTTGATTTGTATTTCCCTGATGATTAGTGATGTTGAACATGTTTTCATGTACCTGTTGGCCATTTGTATGTGTTCTTTGGAAAAATATATATTCAGATCCTCTGCCAATTTTTAAATTGGGTTGTTTGGGGTTTTCAGATATATGATTTGCAAATGTTTTTTCCCATTTGGTAGATTGCATTTTCATTTTGTTGATGTACAGCATAGTGACTACAGTTGATAATACTGTATTGTATATTTGAAAGTTGCTAAGAGACTAGACTTTAAAAGTCTTCATCACAAGAAAAAAAATAGGCCACTATGTATGGTGATGGATGTTAACGATACTTATTGCGGTGATCATGTCATAGTGTATACAAATATTGAATCATTATGTTATACACCTGCAACTAATAATGTTATATGTCAATTATACCTCAGTAAAAAAACAAAAACAAAACCCCAAAGCAATATGGTCTTGGCATAAAGACAGACATATAGACCAATGTAACAGGATAGAGAGCCCAGAAATAAACCCTCACATACATGGTCAAGAATCCAACTTCCCCAGAAGGCACTCCTACCAACTGTTCAGTCGCTATGTGAGTGACTGAGTGGGAGCTCTCCCACAAGTTCTGGAAGCTTCTTGGCTTGACAGTAAGCCCAGGGCTCTCAGTTGCTGTCTTCCATCCCTGATGCCTGGTTGGTGGCAAGAAGACTGGTGAAAACAGCAGCAAAGCAAGTGGTAAGGGTAAATCTGTGATCTGTAATAAGTCAACTTGCCCGGTTATAAAAATATCAACCGTGTTGTGTTGCCATCTTCAAAACGTCAGATCTTACGTCTGGAGAAGGAAGCTCACATCTTTCAGACCCATGAATATTATCCAGGCTCTATTGCTCAGATGGGCAGAGCAGAGGTTTTAATTTTAATGAAGTCCAACCTACCAGTTTTTTCTTTTCAAAAGTGTGGATCACGCTTTTGGTGTTGCATCTAAAAAGTTATCCCCCAACATAAGGTCACTAAGGTTTTCTCCTATGTTATCTTCTATGAGTTCTATAGTTTTGTATCTTACATTTAAGTCTATGGGCTATTTTGAATTAATTTTTGTGAAGGGTATAAGGTCTGGGTCTATATTCTCTCTCTCTCTCTCTTTTTTGCATGTGGATGTCCTGTTGTTCGAGCCCCATTTGTTGAAAAGACTATTCTTTCTTTTACCATTTAATTGCCTTTGCTCATTTGTCAAAGATCAGCTGACCATATTTGCCTGGGTCTATTTCTGGGCTCTCTATTCTCTTCCATTGATCTATTTGTCTTATTGCTCAGATTGGAATTTCAGTGGAATTATTGGACAATCTGTCTCAGCAGACAAAAGCAAAGCTGTAGGAGCCTCAGCTAATTTGTTGACTTGATTCACAGAAAAGATGTTGGACAATTTCTACAGTTTTGCTTGGTTATTTGCTGTCGCTTGGGCCCAGATGACACCAAGGCCATCTGAAATGTTTATTCAGGCAAGTGTGGTTCTGAATGGTATGAAAAACAAGTAGCACAAAATTTCTTTTTTAGAAAACAATTTGAATAAAGTCATTTTTAAAGGATTCTGAAGCTTATGTCGTGAACATAAACAGCACCATTTAAAAGCAAGAGATGAAAAGGCTAATGAAGCTTCAGTTTAAAAACATCTTAGTGATGATGAAGCTTAATTAGAAGAAATTTTACAAAATGAAAAATATGGAATAATGAAAATAATGAAACATGTTGATTATTTGTTACTTCTTTCCTAATATTATTTAAAATACTATTTAGAGTCAAAATGTTTTATTTGTTTTGGATAAACATGTATTATTTACTTGAAAAAAAAAGTGTATCAACTAACAAAATACCCAACTTATAAGACGTGTAGTTTGATTTACTGTGTTCATTATTGACCAAAACTTAAAATTCTAACTTCCCAAAATAAATATTTCATGAGTTATTTATTTTTTGGAAGGAGCATTTCAGGAACAACCTATAGATAAGGATTGGGTTCCAATTCCTCTTTATCCCTATAACATTCTCTCCTTTTATGATAAAATATAAACATGCAAAAAAACACACCCCTTGAATAGGCTCCTTTCTACATTTTTTTGCCTAATGAACTACATTAGGTAAATTACAAAGGTCAACCAAACTGTGGTTCTCTCCTACTTCGCAGGATTCTAAGACACTTTTTAATTCACACCACAGAAATAAGAAAGAACATCGTCAATGAATTCTTCTTAATTGTAGAGAACTTATGAGAGGGAAATTAACACAGTGTTATGCGATGACAAAATGAGGGCTGAAAGTCAACAAATTGAGCTCATTTTAAAAATGTCGGGCTTCCCTTGTGGTGCAGTCGTTAAGAATCAGCCTGCCAATGCAGGCGACATGAGTTCGAGCCCTAGTCCAGGAAGATCCCACATGCCGCGGAACAGCTAAGCCCGTGTGCCACAAGTACTGAGCCTGTGCCCTAGAGCCCACGAGCCACAACTACTGAAGCCCGTGTGCCTAGAGCCCGTGCTCCACAACAAGAGAAGCCACTGCAATGAGAAGCCCGTGCACTGTAATGAAGAGTAGCTCCTGCTCACCGCAGCTAGAGAAAAGCCCGCTCAGCAACGAAGACCCAATGCAGCCATAAACAAACAAACAAACAAATAAATAAATAAAAAGAAAAAAGTGAATGGCTTTAAAATAAATATTCCCAGCCCTTTATAAGAACACATGATGACATGGGAATTCCCTGGTGGTCCAGTGGTTAGGACTCCACGCTTTCACTGTCGAGGGCATGGATTCGATCCCTGGTCAGGGAACTAAGATCCCACAAGCTGCGTGGCTCGGCCAAAAAAAAAAGAACACACGGTGACAATATCCATATGGTGCTTCAAACATCAACAGGAAGACTTCCAGACTGTTCTTTGGTCTATCCAGCCTGCTAGCAGAGGGGGAAGTGATTATGGTGTTCCAGCCACAGAGCTATGTAGCAAGTGGACAGAATCGTGGACATATTTCCTTCAGAGGACAACACAGACTTCTTAGTTGTTTTCAACTCTGAAAAGCCTCTATCACCTGGACTCTACAGATGGTGCTGCCGGGAGTACAGTCCCCAAATCACTAAAAGGAAGCAGTCCTTGAAGAAATGGCTGAATCCAGAGCTGGGCAGGCAAAGGGCAGAATGACCCTGGAACATCCTGTTGTTTCAGAAAGTAAGGAAAATTCCAAAGAATTATGGCTGCATGCCAATGGCACACAGGATCTAGCTGAAAGATGCTCCCTTTGGTCAAATGTAGGACAGTTTGAGCATCAAACTAAATAATTTAAAAGAATTCATGAATTGATAATAAATAAGGGGCTGAGGGCAAGCTCCTCTTTGTAGTGGAATGCCAACTAATACATGTTTAAGGAATGACAGAGTTAGAAAATCACCATTTAGTAAACATCACAGTAATAATTGACTCAGGCAAGAATCAGCAATGGATGCTATCATTGGGTGCAAGTGTGCTGGGGAACAGGATGTTGTGAACAGTCACAAACATCTTCCCACCAATTCTCTGTTAATCACAAAGGGAAAAAAGGTGCCTTTATAGTGCGGACACCTGGCAAACACAACCTGAACCAAGTGATCCAAGTTAGCATCACAAAAAGTGGGACAAACTGACATCACTTGCCTCCTGGTATGATGCACTGAGTATTCCTGACAGTGATGCATCAGGCAAAACTGGTCATTCTACAGAACAAATGGTCTATATTCTTCAAAATACCAATGTCTTAAAAGCAAAAAAACAAACAAACAAAAACAAAAAGGCTGAGAAAATGTTCTAGCTTAGAGACGGTAACTAAATACAGTGCATGATTCTAGATTAAATCTTGGGAAAAGATGCTATAAAGGACAATACTGGGATAAAAAATTGAATGTTGACTGAATATTATGTATCAATATTAAATTTCCTGAATTTAATAATTGAACTGTGGCTGTGTAAGAGAATGTCCTACTTCTCAGGAAACACATACTGAAGTATTCATGGGCAAAGGAGCATGATGTCTTGAACTTGTTTTCAAATGGCTCAGAAAAGAAAAGAATAATACGTATTATATTGTGAATCGAGGTGAAAGACACATGGGAGTTTGTTATAGTATTTTTACAACGTTTCTATAGGTCTAGCTCTTTTCAAAATAAAATGTTTAATAGAAAAATAAGGTTGGGGCACTTCCGCTTCTGGTAATGGTTGAGTAAATCCTATGAAAGCAACCTCCACAGGGGGAGAAATTAAAAAAAGATAAACTCTGGATTTTATACAAAAAATCAGCCAAATAAAGCCCCTAGAGAGTGAACTATTTAGTTACCAAATAAAAGTGAAACAATATCTCTAAAGGCTAAAAGAAAAAGAAAGTCAACCCAGAATTCTATATCCCATGAACACATCCTTCAGAAAAAAGGGAAAATAGACATTCTCAGATAAAAGAGGGAAAATAAAAAAAAGAGAATTCATTGCCAGCAGATTTGCAGTACAATAAGTGCTAAAGGAACTCCTACACACTGAAGGTGTATGATACCAGATGGAAACTTGGGTCCTCAGAGAGGAATAAAGAGCATCAGTAAGTAAATATGTGGGTAAATATAAAGGTCTGTGTTTTCTTCTTCATTTTATTATAATACGTATGACTCTTTACACCTAAAAATGACAACATTGTCTTGTGGGGTTAATGAAATACATGTAAATGTGTGTACATACATACAATGTATACATACAGTGCTATGTATATTGGAGAAGGGATAAATGGATCTATATGTTACAAGCTTTCTATATTTAGTATACTGCTAACTCTATATAGACTGTGAAACTTTAAGAATGAATAATGTAATTCCTGGAAAAACCACCAAAAAAAAAAAAGTGGAAAGAAAAAGTATAACTAAAAAGCCAATAGAAAAAAATGAAATAGACTTCTTTAAGAGGCAAGGAAGGAAGAACCAGAAGAACAAAAAATGGAGGAGGTGAACAGAAAACAATAAAATAGTAGGTAAGAAAGGAACTTCTCAACCTGATAAAGGTCATCTACAAAAAACCTACAACTAACACCGTCCTCAATAGTGAAAGGCCAAAGACTTTCCTTCTAAGATCAGAGACAAGGCAAAGATGTCCACTTCCACTTCTCCTATTCAACATAGGGCTGGAGGTCCTAGCCAATGCAGTTAGACGCAAAATAAAAGGCCTACAGATTGGACAGGATCAAAAAAAAGCTGTCTTTATTTGTAGACAACATGATCTGGCACACAGAAAATCCCAAGGAATCTACAAAACAGCTATAATAACTAATAGATGAATTTAAGAACAGAATATGCAGTTGATTTTTATATATTGACCTTCAACCTTATTAAGTTCATCTGTTTCATTGCAAAATGGGTTTATTCAGGAATTGGCAAGAATTGCAATTTGGGGACTTCCCTGGTGGTGCAGTGGTTAAGAATCTGCCTGCCATTGCACGGGACATGGGTTCGATCCCTGGTCTGGGAAGATTCCACATGCTGCGGAGCAACTAAGCCTGTGCACCACAACGACTGAGCCTGTGCTGTAGAGCCGGGGAGACACAACTACTGAAGCCTGCGTGCCTAGAGCCCATGCTCTGCAACAAGAGAAGCCAATGCAATGAGAAGCCTGCACACCGCAAGGAAGAGTAGCCCCCACTCGCGGCAACAAAAGAAAGCCCGTGCGCAGCAACGAAGACCCAACGCAGCCAAAAATAAATAAATAAATTTATAAAAGAAAAAAAGAATTGCAATTTGGGACATGCAATCTACAGGGAACCACAGGCAAGTCTGGAGAACAAAGGAGAGAAAACTCTTTTATAGAGGAGAAGGGGGAGTTGGGAGGAGCTATTATAAATAAAGAGTCCATTGGAGGAAACTGGGAATTCAGAGTGTAATGGCTTTTCATTAGCTGAGTTGTGACAGTCTCTCAATGGCTAGGCTATTTCCTGGCAGGGAGAAATTCTTCCTTCTGCTAGGTAGTAAAGTGGTAACCTTCTTCCCATTAGAGATACAAAGGTACAGTCTCTTCCTGTTGGGTCTGCAGTTGACAGTGGAACGGTAGGGCGTGAGAGCTTACCCCTCTGGCTTCCCGACTCCATTTTAAATGAGGTTTCTGTTTATTAACTTTCATAGCACAATTTTTAATGAGTGTGTAGTACTCCATGGTATATTTGCCTTAGAAATGCCTAATGAAAGTACAGCTTCCCTTAGCTCCCCAGTCCAGAGATGGGATGAGATACCAGTAATAAAATTTATGACTACCATTTATTAAAATGTGTATCTGAAACTGTGCCAAGTGCTTTATGTACATCTTACATGAAGTGGGTGCTATTTTTATCCCCATTTAACAATGAGAGACAGTGGTGTACTGGTAAATGTTTTATAACCACTCTCTAGGGAAAAAAACCTGATTCATAGCATTTACCAATTTCCATGGTGTAAATAATCCCACTATGGCCAATTTCGAGCTATCAGCATGACATCACCGAACACAGAGTTGGGAAGAGATGAACAGTAGCACACCATTATATAGTTTTGCCACCATACAGAAACAATAGACAAAAATAACCTTTAGAGCATAGAAAATAGTAAAATGTAATAAAATGAGGAAGTAATGAGTTTTAATTATTTATTATGGTTGTTTAATATAAGGTGTTTATTTGTAACTTTTTATAATTTAATTTTTGATAATAGCTGTGTTTAATAACCCACTTGTGAAATTCTTGAAATTTTGACAGTTGGCTCTTGCCACCACTGAAAAGAGATTAAGTCACTTGTACAGCCATTGGACTTCAAATGTCATCCTCTCAGCTCTAGGACCATTTTGCCTTATCTGTTGATGCCTGCTGTAAGCCAGATACATATTAGTCCCTGTGGAGAATCACATGTGAATAGATAAAATGCGGGAGGTGTATTTAATAGTACAACGCAATACATTCTATGGGGTGGTGTGGTGTGCACACTGAGAAAAGATGAGTCAGTCCTATCTTGGGAAATTAGGTGTTTTAAAGGGAAGGTGACACTTAGGCAACTATCAACAATGGCTGCTGACATCACGAAACAGAGACAACCTGACACTGTGTGCCTCCTGACAGAAGGACCACCACCTCCTATAACATAGTAATGCCAAGAAAGCAAAACTCAAACCTTCTGAATTTGATTTACTACCTACAGTCTACTACCAATTTAGAGAAAATCAAAAGACAAAGTAACAAATGAAATTACCCTACAGGGACTGAATCAACAAAATCTAGACTGTGAGAAACACTATAGGACAAAGAGTCCAATTTCTTCTACAAATAAATTGCAAGGAAAAAATGTATGGATCTTACTGAGAACTTGATTTAAATAAATTGTAAATAAATTCTCCAACAAGACAGTTGGGAAAATATGAACACCGACCACATATTTTGTGATACTAAGAAAATATTGTTAGTTTGTTAGTTGTATAATATCACTGCAGTTAAATTTTGTAAAAAAAAAAGGTTCCTATCTTTAGATATACATATTGAAATATTTATAGAGGAAATGATATCTAAGATCTTTTCAAAGTTCTATGAGGACATGTATGTTCAATTGATCTTTAACAAGGGTGCCAAGACAATTAAATGGAATAAAGAATAACCTTTTCAACAAATGGCGTTGGGACACCTGGATATCCATATGCAAAAGAATGAAGTTGGACTCCTACCTCGCACTGTACACAAGACTTAACTCAAAGTAGATCATAGACCTAAATGTAAGAGCTAAAACTATAAACTTCTTAGAAGAAAATACAGGAGTAAATCTCTGTGGCCTTGAGTTAGACAATGTTTTCGTAGATATGACACCAAAAGCACAAGCAACAAAAGAAAGAAATGGATGAATTGGACTTCATCAAAAGCAAAGACTTTTGTGATGCACACAATATCATCAAGTGAAAAGACAACCCATCAAATGGGAGAAAATATTCACACATCATATCTCTGAAAAAGGACTTACATCCAGAATATAAAAAGAATGTTTGCAACTCAACAATAAAAAGACAAATAAAGGCAAAGGATTTGAATAGTCATTTCTCCAAAGAAAATGCAAATATCCATTAAGCACATGAGAAGTTACCCAGAACCATTAGTCATTAAGGAAAATATAAATCAAAACCACAATGAAGGGCTTCCCTGGTGGCGCAGTGGTTGAGAGTCCACCTGCCGATGCAGGGGAACGGGTTCATGCCCCGGTCCGGGAAGATCCCACATGCCACGGAGCGGCTAGGCCCGTGAGCCATGGCCGCTGAGCCTGTGCGTCCGGAACCTGTGCTCAGCAACGGGAGAGGCCACAGCAGTGAGAGGCCCGCGGACCGCAAAAAAAAAAAAAAAAAAAAAAAAAAAACTGACAATGAAATACCACTTCATATCCACTAGAATGGCTACACTTAAAAAGACAGACAATACACTTTGGCAAGGATGTGGAGAAATTGGAACTCTCATATTGGGTTGGCTAAAAAGTTCGTTTGGGTTTTTCCGTAAGATGTTAATGGAAAAATCCAAACGAACTTTTTGGCCAACCCAATATATTTCTGGTGGTAAATGGTGCAGTCACTTTGAAAAACAGTTTGGCAGTTCCTCAAAATGTTAAACATAGAGTTACCATCTGACTCAGCAATTCCACCACAAGGAAGAGAAGTGAAAACATATGTCCACACAAAAACTTGTACACAGACGTTCATAGCAGCATTATTCACGAGGCCAAAAAGGTGGAAATAACCCAAATGTCCATCAACTTATTAATGAATAAATAAAATGTGGTTATCCATACACTGGAATATTATTCAGCCATAAAAATAATGAAGTACTGATACATGCTGCAACATGGGTGAATCTTGAAACTTCTGCTAAATGAGAGAAGCCAGTCACAGAAGACCACACATTTTATTATTTGTATGAAAATGTATGGAATCAACAAATTTATAGAGACAGGAAGTAGACTGGTGATTGTTTACAGATAGGAGGAGGGCTGGGGAAAGGACTGACTGCTAATGGGTAGGGGTTTCTTTTAAAGGAAAGATGAACATGTTTGAAAATTAGATCATGATGATGGTTGCACAATATGGTGAGTATACTAAAAACACTGAAATTGTACATTTAAATCGATGGATTGTATAGTATGTGAATTATAACTCAATAAAGCTGTTTAAAAAAATTCTATAAGGAGGGGAAATAAACAGAAATCAGATCAGCTGTAGGCTGGTAAGTGCTAAAGCTGGGAGATGAGTACAGGGGGATTCATAATACTATTACCTCTAGTTTACATTTAGAATTTTCTGAAAGAAAAATTGGATACAACATTTCCTAGAATTTTCAGAGGTGCTTTCCAAATGTTTTCTGGCCTCCTCCAGCTCATGGGCTCGGAGAAGGCCACCCGTCCTTCTAGGTGGGGTGGAGTGGGTTTGTTTTACACATAACCTGAGCTGCTGCTGGCCACTTCCACCATCTTTCTACTCCATTGACCACTCTGCCCACTCACGGGCAGCTTGGCCAACCTCTGCCACAGCCTGGTCTCTGGACCAACAGTGGGCCTCTGCCAGGGCCGTGCCCCCCTCCCTGCCTCCTCCTTCAGACCACTGACCTCTTGTATGTCTTCCCTTCTACTTGTCACCGGCAGCCCTGTCAGAGGGGGAAGCCACAGCAGAGCAGCTGGGATCCCAGTGACCCAGCTCTTGCCTCCACCCCTCAGCCCTCTCTGTCCCCCACACAGACTCTCCCAGAGGGTGAAGCTCAGGCTCAGCTCCACCCGTCACCTAGGCCCCCAGGTGATGCTCCCTCTGGCCTCTCTGTTAAGCCTCCTCCTCCCTCCGGCTGCTTCCTGTGCTCTCTGTGCTGCCAGCTCTCCTCCAGCGATCTCAGCCCAAGGAAAGAGCTAAGCAGTTCTGACTCCAAGTGAGGCTGACTTCCTTCCTACATGGCTCTCGAGCCCTGAACAAATCAAGGGGTGTATGTATGTGCACATAGAGGTCCCTGGAGATTTGCCACCAGTGAAAAAGCCCTAGAAAGGCTCTGGAACATTCTACAACAATTAGGGGGTGGGGCCAACCAGCTAGGTAGCTCTGCTTGATTTCTCACACCTGTGTGGTCCCTGACTCAGCCAAAATCCAGAGTTACACGGGTTTTGGCATGAAATATGAAGTGTGGCCTGGAGGAAAGATCAGAGGAGGAACTGAAGTCCGGCTGGGACAGCAGGGTTGGAGAGGAGGAAGGGCCACATGACAAACGGCAGAAGCAGAATTGCCAGGACTTGGTGACCAGTTGCATGTAAGGATTAAGAAGAGTTCCAGGGGCTTCCCTGGTGGCGCAGTGGTTGAGAATCTGCCTGCTAATGCAGGGGACACGGGTTCGAGCCCTGGTCTGGGAGGATCCCACATGCCACGGAGCAACTGGGCCCGTGAGCCACAACTACTGAGCCTGCGCATCTGGAGCCTGTGCTCTGCAACAAGAGAGGCCGCGACAGTGAGATGCCCGCGCACCGCGATGAAGAGTGGCCCCCACTCGCCACAACTGGAGAAAGCCCTCGCAAAGAAATGAAGACCCAACACAGCAAAAATTAATTAATTAATTAATAAACTCCTACCCCCAACATCAAAAAAAAAATTAAAAAAAAAAAAAGAAGAGTTCCAGGTTGGGGGACCAGGTGAAAGGTGATGTCCTTAGCTGGGATAGAAAAGGAAAGAGGACTGGGTTCAAGTGTGATTGTTGAAATGGAATGCCTGGGAATGCCTCGGTGGGGATAGAGGGGCTTAGCTGGAAACTGAGGTCTAGAGCTGAGGTGAACCAGCAATACTGAGGACTAGAAGCTGCAGGCGTGGCATCTACATCAGGGCTCAGAGGCCTCTCTCAGAGATAGGGTGAACGAGTGGTCTGGTCCTGGTTTACACCCTCTGTCCTGGTTTATGCCTATAAACCTATCCCTGTTAGCACCTCCTGCACTCTCAAAAGTGTCCCAGTTTGGATGACAAACTGCCTTCCAGTCACAGCTCTGCTGCTTTCCCGCTGTGTGACCTTGGAGCAAAACATTTCTGCTCTTGGAGTCTCCGTTTCTTTCCTCTGCAAAAGATGGAGATTGAACAGTGAGCTGAAATGTCTCTTCCTCTGAGAAGTTGTGTCCATCTTATCTGGTGCCGTTTCTCTTGGGGTTCAGGTCACCTGATGTGGGATGTCAGTCACCTCCGAAGAGAGCGCTTGTGCGTGTGTGTTGAGGGGGGATCTCTCTGGGGTACCGAGGCTGAGGACGAGAGTCCATGGAGCCCTTTCAGCACCAGCCTATGTCTATGCTGGAGCTATCTGGCTCACGGACTGGTGGCAATCGGTGAGAAGGCGCCGGGAACTTGGAAAGTGGGGGCAGATGGGGGCTGTATTAGGCTTCGGCGACAAGCTGGGAAGGCAGTGGGATTTGAAGTTAAACCTAGCTTCAAATCAAGCTGCTACTTGACCTCTCTGAGTCTGTTTGCTCATCAGTAAAATGGGGTTAATTAGGCGGCGTTGCCAGGATGTGTGAAGCTGGAGGTGATATACGTCCTAGAGGCAGCAACCGCTGCCGGGATCGCGGCAGCAGAAGCTTTGGGAAGTGAAGCAGGACCCCGAGCGGGACCGGAGGCGATTCCCGGAGGCCGGGGCACCAGCGGGCGAGGAAAGGGGGATCCGAACACACTCGGCGGGGAAGGGGAGGCCGACCCCCACCACCGACCCTGGGGATGCCGCTTCGCGTCCACGTTTTTCCTCCTGGCGCCCGCCGGGGGTCTCGGTCCCCGGCTGTCACCTGGACGCTCGGGAATGGGGCGGGTGAGCCGGGCGGGCGGGGAGGCGGGCCTTGGCGGCGGCTGCGGGCGCGGGCCGGGGGGTGGGGCGAGGGGCTGGGGGCGGGGGCCGGCGCCCCGCTGGGAGGCCGGCCACGTGACGCCCGCAGCACCGGCTGGGCCGCCAGGCGGGGAGCGCCGCGGCGGCCCCAGGAGGTGGCGGCGGGCGCTGAAGCCCGGGCCGCGCGGGACTGGCCGTCGGGGCCCCGGGACGGCGGCCCCGGGGACGCCCATGCCATGGAGAAGTTGGCGGCCGGGCTGGCGGGCCTGCGCTGGAGCATGGGCGCCTTCCCGCTCGACCTCATCGTCAGCCGCTGCCGCTTGCCCACACTTGCCTGCCTCGGGCCAGGTACCGGGGGTGTTGGGAAGGGCGACTGGGGGACCATCGGGGACTCTCCCGGGGCCGTGAGGATGCGACCCCTGCCCTCCCGCTCCTCGGCGCGGGCCCCGCGCTGCTCCCGGAGCGCCTCCCCTGAGAGCCGGGGCCCACGAACCGAGGGGCCGCCTCCTTCTGGGCCCCACGGACGGGCACAGGGACAGAAACCTGGGACAGGGACTGGGGCCGGGCCCGGGACAGAGTTCTTCGGCCCAGCTGGAGCCCGGAGCGCGGCGGAGCCGCCAAGTCCGCGCCGTCGGTGCACCCCCTTCCCTCGCCGCCCTCAGACCCCCGCCCGGGCCGCGCCCCCCTCTATCCTTTTGTCTCCGGCCTCTCACCTCGATCCTCCCGTAACCCTTGGGCCTCGGACTCTGTCTTCCCACCGCCGCCGCCCCCTAGCCCCGCTCTGTCCCTCTTGGGACCCTTCTCGCATCCTCCTTTCGCGGCCTGGGGAGCAGCCTCCGGTCCCCGGGGGCCGGCAGACTACCTCTGGGCCTGAGTGAGCGCGAGTCCTCCCGCCGGGCGGGCCCCCGAGCCCCCGGACCTCCCCACATCTTGCCCCACTTCTCCTTGGGGCCCGGGGGCCCGGGCTGTTCTGCTGATGCTTGCGGGCCCGAGAGGGGCGCCCGGAGGCTGCGCCGAGCAAGTGGACCGTTTGGGGGAAGAGGGGCTGCTTGGCTGGGGGAGGGGCAGGAGCCGGGGCTGGCAGCCAGGCCGGGGGTTTTGTGTGTGAGAAGAATAGGGGTTTGGCCCGCGTTGGCACACTCGCTTCCCTGAATGCTAATGGAGCCCGCGGCCACAGGCTCCTCTCCTCTCCCCTCCGCGGGGCCAGCAGCCACTCCTCCGACCCGCGGCGGCGAGGAGTGGGCACAGTGAGCGTCACCGTGTCCCAGGAGCGGGCTCGGTGAGAACGTCTATGCCTGGGCCGTGGGGCAGGGTTGCCCGGCAGTCCAACGTCTTGTTTTCTGGATCGTCGGTGTGTGATGCCGAGACTGCCCATGTCAACAGCAAGGCTGTGTGTGTCTGCGTGTGAATGGAATATGCTGGCCCTAGGTTGTGCCTGGCCACTTCCCACACATCCTCTTTGGCATCTCCCCCACCCCCGGGGGTCCTTTTTGAGCTCCTCAATCTGGCAGGCCTCCTTTGGGCTCCCTTGACACCTCTGGCACCCTTGTCTTGTCTCCTACTGTAACCCGTTGTAATGGTCAGTTTATTGTCCTTCTACTGGGCTGCAGGCTCCTTGAGGTAGGGCATCCTGCCTAACAAAGATTATGGAAGGAGTAAATGAATGAGAGAATGAGCAACTGGTGTGACGGCCCAGTTGCCTGGTGTCTCTCTGTGACAATGGTGGCTATGGCTGTGGTCACCTTATGTGATCAAAACTGTGAGTGTGAATATGTGATCAAAAGTACGTCTTGAAGTCTTGAAGGTCCCTGTGTGCCTGTGCATTTGGGAGGGGCCCCTTAGTGGGACCATGGGACTGAGTTGTGTCATTGGGGTAATAAGCAAGCCCCTATCACTGTGGGCCAGGTGGCTGTGCTGGCTCAACTACTGGTGACCATGACCCATGGTTGTTGGTGTGTGTCCTGTGTGACTGTGGCCTGCATCCCTTGGAAGGGCAGCCTGGGGCTTAGGAGAGCTCTAAGAGGAGGTTACAGAGTAGGAAAGCCTCCTGTGCCTCAGGTGAGGAATTGAGGAGAAAGGCTCCCCCCCCCCCCCGCCCCATAAACAGGGTGGAAGCCAGGCCCTTCCTGCAGGTCCTGAACACATCCTCCCCTCCCCCGACCAAATGCACACACTTCAGGGAGTCCCCAGCCATCAGAGTAAACCATTTCCCATTTGGTTGGGTGGCAGATATTTATTAAGTTGCGTCTGAGCGGGCTGGGAAGGAGGCATCCCTCACCCACCCTACTCACCAGCTGCAACCAGGAGACGGCTCAAAGGCCTCCTGGAAGCTGGGCCAGCCCTTCTGCTCTCCTGGAAACCGGTGCTGGGGTTGGAGCCTCTGGGGCCCAGGCCCCTCCCGACGGCTTGGCCCCCATGCAGCTTCCCCCAGGGCTAGCCCCCAGCACTCTTCTAAACCCACCCCTCCCTCTGGCCTTCATCACTGTGTTCCAAAGACCGGGCGGGTGGGGTGGGGGATGAAGGGCCGAGGGAGGGAGAGCCAAGAAGCAGCTTCTCTGAGGTGGCATCGGGGGTATCTGAGACTTTCTCCTCTCTCCTTTGAGGTCCCTCGTGGGCAGACTGTCTGTGGCAGTGGGTGAAAAGAGAGCCAGGAGTCAGCTCCTGTGAGCCCTGCCGAGTGACCCAGAGCCCTGGGGTTCACCGTGGACGGCCCCTTCTCGGCCCTCTCTGTGCCCCACCAGGGCCCTCCTTTCCTGGCCTAGGAGCCGACTCGGGGGCTGAGAATTCTTCTGGTCTCAGTTCAGGTGGTCTGAGGCCCAGCTCAGGTGTCTGCTGCTCGGCACTGCCTCCCATCCTCCCTCCTGCCCCACACTCCCCCTCGGCTAGTTTACTGCCCCTTCTGTGAGAACCCGGACAGCCTCCATTCAGCGCCTCAAACTTGGCCTGTGTTCTCTGTTCACATCTCTTCTCACCTCCCCCTGGGCCTAAGGGCTCCTGGAGGGCAGAGGCTGGGCTCATCCGCTGGGAGCCCCTGGCTCCAGCACAGGGCCTGGGACAGCAGGCGGTCCAATCGAATGATGAATGCAGGACGGAGGCTGGGCCGGTTGCTGGGGCCCCATCGGGGAGCCTGAGCCCTGAGAGAGGGGGCCTGATTCAGCCCCGAGGTCACAGCTGGCAGCCTGCCTGTCCCTTGAGCGCTGCTGGTCTGGGCAGGGGTCATGGGGAGCCGTCCCCGGTGGCGTCTCGGTGAGGAGGTAAGCAGGTCACCCTGCCTGTCCTTTCCGCCGCCCCCCCCCCCTCCGTAATGTTCTCTTTTCTGTCCTTCCTCCTCTGTCCCCCTTTCCCCTCTCAGGGGAGTACGCCGAGGGCGTCAGTGAGCGAGACATCCTGCTCATCCACTCCTGCCGCCAGTGGACAACGGTGACAGCCCACACCCTGGAGGAGGGTCACTATGTCATCGGGCCCAAGATTGACATCCCCCTGCAGTACCCAGGTATGCCCAGCCAGGGACTGATGGCACAGAGCCGGTGGGAGGTGTAGGCAGCGGGGTAGGGGTGGGGAGGTCTTGGAGGAAACTGTTGGTGACTGGCTTTTCCTTAGAGCCACAGGGGTGAGCAAGGTCATGGCTGGCAGGGTGGTGATTAGGGTTAGAGTTAGGGCCCAGTGGTTTTCATACTGTTTTGTGGAGCCCTGGGTTTCTGGTTGCAAACCTTTGATTCCCATTTTGTTTTAAAATAGACTTGAAACTAATGTTAAAAAAAAAAAGTACCCACACCCTCCAACTGCTACAAATCAAACCTTAACCCTGACTAGAGACCTTCAGTATGTACCATTACATACAGGTGGTATCTCTGCCTCATTAACACTTTTTGCACAGACCCTCAAAGAGAATATCTCCTGCTAGGATCCTCTCAGTACTGTGCAACCAAAAGACTTCAGAAACAAAGGGATGCTCAGGCTGATTATGTGGCTGCATCTGCCTGCTCTAATCCTGTTTTTCCCAATTTTTGTGTTAAACTTATTGTTTTCACTGATTGACTTAAGTGAATGTTAACATTTTAGGCTTTTAAATAAGATTCTGCAATGAATTTCTACTTTTATCTGTTATATATATGATGCTGATGTCCTAAAGATTTTGTTTGAAGAAAGGATTCTGCTGCTGAAAAAAGAAAGTACAGCCCTTTCATTTTACACACAATGAAACAGAGAGCCTAAGAAGGGAAGTGACTTGCCCAGGGTCACACAGCTAGAAAGCAGCAGAGCAAGGGCTAGCACCCAGGTGTCTTGACTCCTGGGCTCTTGCTTGCTGCCACATCAGGAATGCAGGGTTGTTGTCCCCTGTGTGGGAGGGATGTGAGTCTGGTGGCCCCATCCCGGAGACGCCCCCACGTGAGCCCAGGATCCCACAGCTCCTGCACATTAAACACGTGCTGCGTTTCAGACACTGGGCAGAGCGTTGTTGCCATTGCGTCCTCACAGCAGCCCTGTGAGGGAGTTTTATCAAGCTCCAGGAGTTAGTAGTTAGCTCAGTTCTGTATTTAACTGCTGCCCACCCCCCAACAAAGGTTGGAATACTTTGAGCTGGGAAGGCTCACGGTCCCTTCCTCACAGGTATGTTGTTCCCCTTCTGGTGCTGCCTGGGTCTCCCCGGAGTCAGTGGGACAGGACTAAACCCTTTACGGGGCTTCTGCTCTTTACAGCGCCCTGTGCACCTTGTACTCCTGTAGCCCCACAGCCCATTTTAAACATGAGGAAACTGTCTCAAGTGTCTTTCTGACCTGGACTGGAGCCCTTGGGGAGACCTGCCCAAGCTAGAAACTTCCCAGCCTGGGTATCTGGCCTTGGTCCAGGGAGAGGTCCCAGGTCTTCTTCTTAGGATAAAAAAAGCAAAGATTGGGGGACTTCCCTGGCGGTCCAGTGGTGAAGACTCGGCGCTTGCACTGCTGGGGGCACAGGTTCGATGCAAAAAAAAAAAAAAAACAAACCAAAGATTGGAAAAAGCCTTCACTGACAGAAATATGACTTACTGCATCATTTCGGTTATGTCATTAAAAATCCGGGAAACCAAGGTACAGAGCCTCCTGGGGAACTCTGCGTTCACGAGGCTCCTGGCCCTTTCCCCCCATCTCTTTCGGTGCCCTTGTGTAAGGCGGGTGACAGCTGGCCTGCCGAGGTGTCGCATCCCCAGCTCCATCTTTCCGGTGGGCCGCTCGGGCCCCGCCTGGATGGGGGCTGGGTGGCCGAGGCCCCCCAGGAGGGGGAGGGGCTGGGCCGCCGGCGGGTTAATGAGGAAGCTCTGAGCGCACAGCTCCGAGCTGATTCCTCCTAATGAATTAATAATTGCGCGGGCAGGCGGGCGGGGCGGACCGCGGAGAGAGCCTCGGGAGGCGATGGAGGGAGAGGGGAGGAGGGCTCAGGGCGATGCCCTGCAGCGAGTGGCGTGGGGGCCGCTGCTGGAGAGCCGGGTCTCCAGGCCAAGGCCCACCGCCCGGGGAGGCAGGGAGACCGGACTCCTCCGGGACGACCCCCACCCCGCCAGCTCCCCGCCTTGTCCTCTGCGCGGTGCCTCTCCCCGCGCGGGCCGCAGACCCTGCGGAGCACCGGGCAGATGCGTCCCTTGAGCCAAGTAGCATGCTTCCACTTTACAGATGGGAAAACAGAAGCCTATGGGGATTAAATAATTTGCTCAAGGCCACACAGGTGGTAGGTGGCAGAGCTGGGATTCAGCCAGGTCTGTCCGACTCCCAAGTCCGTGCATTTACCCACCATTCTTTATGGAGCGCCTGTTATGGGTCAGGTGCTGGCAGGGAGGGGTGATAAACAAGACCCTGCTTCAGGCTGGAAGGGACGGTCGGGGCTGCGTAAACGTGCTCTGGGAGTCACGGACAGGGAGGAGGGGCAGGCCAGGGTGGGGCAGGTCCCTAGAGCCGCAGAGGACCTCGGGTCTTATGTAGGGGGAGGCAGGAGAGGAAGCTGCCCCCAGTGGGGCTGCAGAGGGAGGAAAAGGCTTCCAGGGGCCAGAGCATCACCCCCGGGAGGTCTACCTTCCTTCCTCCCGGCAGCGATGACCGGTGCTGGGCTCAGGCTGCGGCGGAGGGGGTGGTGCCGGCTACCATGGTTACATCGATCTTCCCTGCCACATCCTCCCCCCCCCCACCCCGGCTCTAGCCCTGACTTGGCTCCAGCTCTCCCCACAGGGGGCAGTGGGCACTTCTCCCTGCCTGGCTGCTTGGGGTTGGGGGGTTTGTGTGTGGATATTGGGGAGGCGACTGGGTGAGGGACGGGGGCTACTTTTCTTGGATGGTAGCAGATGTGTGACTCCTGCTTTCTGACCTGCAGATCACTATTCCTTGCTAGGTCCCCTCCCCAATTTATCCCTGCTGCCCTCTACGGCTGTGGCTCATCCGAGGCCTCTTTTTACTAGGGTCTCAGAGTGGTTGGGGAAGGATGGGGGATGGGACGTGGGGTATGTTCCCTCCAGCTTTCTCCTGGGCACTTCCCCCTCTTTCTGGGTTGTCACTTTTCCTGCTCATAGATGTTGATGCTGCAGGCTCTGCCCCTGGCCCTCTGCTCTTCATACTCTGCATTAGGGAGTGGGTGTCTCTATCCGGGTTTCTGGTTGGGCTTTGGGGGCTTCAAGAACCGCCCCCCTGTACTATATACAAAATGCTTTTTTGTGTGTTCCTGCTAGGGGTACACTGTGGGAGTTCTCTGGGAAGAGGGTCCCCAAAGGGTCAAGATCCTCTGTTCTTCCTCTTTCCTGAGCTATCTTGCCTGCCCCACAGCTGACGCTGCCTCCTGTGGGCTGGTGACCTTCTGTCTGTTACTTCTGACTAGGCATCCTCAAGCGCTGCACCCACACGCTCGCCTGCCCTAGGAACACCCCCTGCAGGGCCTCACTTGGCCTCCCCAGTTTGGCCGGTGCTCCACAACTCGTTCCTTCCAGGGTCTCAGTTTTGGTTAACAGCTCTGCCGTCTCCATTTCTGACCAGGCTGGTGACCCGAGTCCTTTCCTCCACCACCTACTCGTCAGTCTGATGAGTTTCTCACCACCGTCTGATGCGGCTCCCTACCTCGACAGTACCTCTTGTTCTGCTCATTTTTGTTATTCCCTCAGTTGCTGCCCTGGCTCTTTTCCAGAACTCGTTACTGAGTTATTTACCTGAATGGTGTCCCTGTTATCTTTATAGAGTTCAACTTTGATTTTGGTCTTCCCTTGCTCAGAACACTCCAGGGGGTTTCATTCTTACGGAATAAAGTCCTACCATATGGCATTCAGAGCCTTTCATAACCCAGTTGCTGTCTGCTTCACCCCTGTCATCACCCCTCTCAAGTCCTACCCTCCAGGCACTCACCACTTGGGGCAGGCAGTCTGCTTCCGTGACTCTATGTCTTTGGTCATGCTATTTCTTCCATGTGGAATGTCCATTCTGTAAAACTCTTTTCATTCTTATGATCCCCTCAGACTGCCAGGCAGATTTCCCCCAACTCAGTGGTCTTCTCACTCTTTTGTCATGAGTCTGGTGTAGCATTTGTCACATCCTGCCATCACACACTACATCTGGATTTCCTTGTGGGCAGACTCTCTTACCCAGATTGGCACACCCTGTCGGGGCAAGGCTAGTGTCTGGCACATAGTGGGTGCTCCACAAATGTTTGTGGAATGAATAAATGAATGGATTGTGACTGTAGCAACTACCAGAAACACTACAGAAGCTAGAGTCACCTTGTCTTCTCTCAGCTTATACAAGACTCTCTTCCTTTTGTGTAAGGGCTAAGAAGAGGCCATCTGTCCAGATGCCAGCATGGTTCACAGCCTGTCTTTGTGCTCACATAGGTGGGCACATAAAAGATGTGTGGCCAGTGAGGTTAGACAGTTTACACAGAGGGGTGTCAGCTTTATGGATTATCATCATTCTTTAAAGTCTGTGTCTGCTGGGGGCATCTGCCGAGCCAGCCAAAACATAGCCCTGGACTGTAGGTTGGGAAGACCTCATCCAAGGGAGGAGGCTTTGCTGGGCTCAGATCAGAGGCCTCTGGGACAATGGGGCTGGATGTTGGATCAGAGGAGGATTTGGGAACAGATTAGGGGTCAGAGTTGCTCTCCCTGGATCTCCAAAGACTGGGGCTGGGCCCCTGGTCTGCCCATTGCATCAGTGTGGGTTAGCAATCCAATGCAGATACATAGAATGCCAGATCCAGGTGGGGCCCAAGAGCATCTGCTCCAGCTTCCTCAGCTGAGGACTCAAAGCCCCAGAGAAGGGAAGGGATTTGTCTAGGGTCATAGCAAATCAGAGTGGGGCTGGGAGCAAGCTAGGAATCAGCACCCCCAATGCCACACTAACGCTTGGTCCGAGGATAGCTCTGTGTCCAAGTGTTTGGGTTTGCACTTGGGTTTCTCTGGGCAGGCAGCTGCTAGCCTTATCACACACCCACAAGCTGTCCACTGGGTGAGGGCTGGGCTCTAGTTGCTAGGAATCTGTGCTCCCCTCCCTGCTGAGGCTTGAATCAGCTGACCAGCTCCTTCCACTGGTGCAAACCTGCCCTTCTGACCACCTGAGTTCCAGAGAGGCTGGCTGAGATGAGGGGAACAAGAAGCGGGGACAATGAGGCCTCTCCGGATACAGGCTAGGCTCCCAGCAAGCAGGCCCACCCTAGCAGCAGCCTGCATTCCTTCCTGTGCAGGGAAGTTCAAGCTCCTGGAGCAGGCCCGGGATGTTCGGGAG
Organism: Mesoplodon bidens; assembly: GCF_964165515.1. Classification (NCBI taxonomy): domain Eukaryota; kingdom Metazoa; phylum Chordata; class Mammalia; order Artiodactyla; family Ziphiidae; genus Mesoplodon; species Mesoplodon bidens. Next base: position 68,725,517 of record NC_138170.1, on the reverse strand, counting down.
CCAGTGAGGTACTTCAGCAGCGTGGAGGAGGTGGCCAGCGTCTTCCCTGATCGCATCTTTGTGATGGAAGCCATCACGTTCAGTGTCAAGGTTAGTCCTTTCTGCACCAGGCACGGTGCCCCCAGGTTTCCATTATCCTCGGGGGCAAGCCTGACCCTGGTTGGAGGGTGGCCTTTGAGCTCTAAGAGGTAAAAGTATCACAGTGTGGCTTCTGGCAGCCCCTTGAAAGCCTCTGGCTAGGTGTATGAACTTCCTGGAGCTTCCTGCAAAAGGTGGGGAAGCAGGAAGTGTGTGTGGAGGGTCACGGCCTGACTGGGAAGTCTTTCAGGGCAGCCGTCCTCTCAGCCACTGGTGGTGGTAGTGTAGCTGTGGGGCACACAGTGCACACGGTCCCCCACTTATGTACAGGAGGTTCTTGCCTGTTTATAAACCCTCTGCTTATCCATCAATTCATTTCTTTTCAGAGTAGTCTTGTTGAATAGGTGGAGGATTGTTATCGCCCTAATTGTAAAAAATGATAACAAAAGTTGCCATATATTGAGTATTTTCAAAGTATTTCATTGTACATATAGTCTATTTAATCCTTACAGCAATTCTTCCAAGTAAGAGTAACTAAGGTCCCCGAGAGGTAACTCACTGAAGGCTGCACACCCACCACGTGGCCCCTCCAGGATGGAATGTCCTCAGTCCACTGCTCTTGATCTGGTCTTGGCCCTGGGAAAGGCCCAAGAGGAGCGCTGTCCTCCTGGGTCCCGTCCCGGTGGCTTTCCCGGGGCTCTGGCTAAGGCCTCCCGCCGTTTCTGGGATCCCCAGGTGGTGTCAGGCGAGTTCAGTGAGGACAGCGAGGTGTACAACTTCACGCTGCACGCCGGCGACGAGCTCACTCTCATGGGCCAGGCGGAGATCCTGTGCGCCAAGACCACCAAGGAGCGCTCACGCTTCACCACCCTGCTGCGCAAGCTGGGCCGGGCCGGGGCGCTCGCCGGGGTGGGCGGCGGCGGCCCGGGGGGCACGGGGGCCGCGGGTGGCAGCGGGGGCGCCAGGCCCATCAAAGGCAAGATGCCCTGCCTCATCTGCATGAACCACCGCACCAATGAGAGCCTGAGCCTGCCCTTCCAGTGCCAGGGCCGCTTCAGCACGCGCAGCCCGCTGGAGCTGCAGATGCAGGAGGGCGAGCACACGGTGCGCGCCATCATCGAGCGCGTGCGGCTCCCGGTGAACGTGCTGGTGCCCAGCCGGCCGCCGCGCAACCCCTACGACCTGCACCCGGTGCGGGAGGGCCACTGCTACAAGCTGGTCAGCATCATCTCCAAGACCGTGGTGCTGGGGCTGGCGCTGCGCCGCGAGGGCCCGGCGCCGCTGCACTTCCTGCTGCTCACCGACACGCCGCGCTTCGCGCTACCGCAGGGCCTGCTGGCCGGGGACCCGCGTGTCGAACGCCTGGTGCGCGACAGCGCCTCCTACTGCCGCGAGCGCTTCGACCCCGACGAATACTCGACCGCGGTGCGCGAAGCGCCCGCCGAGCTGGCCGAAGACTGCGCCAGCCCGCGCCGCGCGCGCCTCTGCCTGCCGGCGCCCCCGCGCGCCCTCCGGCCCGCCCGCGCCCCCGCCTCCGGCCCCGGCCCGCCCGGCGACGGCGACCAGGAGTACGTGAGTCCCGACTGGGCCAGCGCGCCCGAGCCCGCCGCGCCGCCCGCCGAGATCCCCTACGAGGAGCTGTGGACGCACCAGGCGGCCGAGGGCCTCGCCGAGGGCAGGACCCGGCCGCTCCCGGGGCCCGACCTCATCTCCTTCGGGGCCGCCGGGCCGCCCCGCCTGGAGTCCGAGGCGGCCCCGCCTCCAGTGCCTCCCAAATCCGAGGCGGTGAGTGGACGCCTTGGAGGCGAGGAGCGGGGGTGGGGGGGGCGGAGGCCGGGCTCTGAGCTCTGTGGGCCCCATCCTCTAGGGAGGTGGCCAGCCAGGGGTCAGGGTTTGGGCTTGTAAAGCTCGTTCTCCTGGGCCCCAGCCTTGGCATCTCGGTCTACAGCCCCCCGAGTGTATGACAGAGGGTGGCCGAGGTGGGGAAAGGGGAGAAAACGAGGAAAGAAACGCAGGAGCATTTGTAGGAAGGGATACCAGGGACGGTGGCATTGGGAGTTGTGGGGACAAAGATGCCAGCAGGTCCCCAGCCTCAGAGAATTGGGGATGAGCCTAGAACAGTGTTACCCAGAAGGTTCCACAAGGAGTGGAACAAGGAGCCCTTTAAGTTGTCCAGGGTAAAGAAGGTTCTATGGTGACGCAAGTTTAGAAAATGTAGCCTGTGATGCCCAGCCTTCCCCCTCCTCACTTTGGAGCCGCAGAGAGTTGGTATAATAAAGGCTCTGAGAAGTCCTGCACGAAGGAAGCCCGTTTATCTGTGTTTAACACAGAATTTTCCGACCGAGCTTGTCCACAGACTATGGACAACACCTATGAACATCCCATGGAGTCCACTTTTGAGTGTCTGACCTATAAGGCAGGGAGCCAGATGGCAGATACTTTTCCTTCCCTTTCTTCTCCTCATTACACGTTTTTCCCTTAATTCTCTCCTTTTCCTTGAGGAGGGACTATGTCTACTTAACGACGGTTATGTTTCATCTACTTCTCTACGTTTTCTTACACTCGATGGGTTTCCAAGGCCACAGGAGACAGTGTATGTGTTGTCAGCTCTCAATGAGTGAAACGGGCTGGAGAGACGAGAAGGGGTGGGTGGGTGGGTGGGTGAGGAGCTGGGGTGTAAGGCAAGGCAGGCTCTTGGCAAAGTGGGGCACTGTCAGTCCCACACGCCGCCCTGGCCCAGCTGCCTGGGGACCGGGGGTGGCATCATGGCCCTGTGCTTGCAGGTGAAGGAGGAGTGCCGCCTGCTCAATGCCCCTCCTGTGCCCCCCCGAGGTGGCAGTGCCAATGGCCGGCTCTCGGGCAGTCCCCCGGTGCCCCCGCGCTTCCCCAAGCTGCAGCCTGTCCACTCCCCCAGCTCCAGCCTCTCCTACTACTCCTCTGGTCTCCAGGATGGGTGAGCCCCTTCCTTCTCTTGGTCCTGGGCCTCCTCAGGTGGATTGAAGCAGGGGAGGGTGGGGAGGGGAGCCAGTGCTGAGGCAGAGGAAGACTTCAGGCCCGGGGTTCAGAGGTTCTGAGGTTCTGAGCAGCACCTGAGGGAGGGGGCCCTGGGGGCCGGGGTCCCGGGCTTCCTGCTTCAGTTCGCTCCTCTCCTAAATGATGACAATTGGTTGGGAGTGTTGCTCTGTTTCCCTCCAGAGTGGGATCTGCCACAGGGTGGAGTGCTCCTTGCTATTGAAAATTTTCTATGTGATTCAGTTTAGTTTAATTTTTCCTGGGGAGGGGGGGCGCCGGGAGAAAGAATAGAGCAATCTCAGAGGGCCTCAGGCCTCGGGGGCTGGGGTGTGGGCCAGCGCTGCTGAGATCGGAGCAGCGGCCTCTGGGACCTGGTGGAGCAGTGGTTTGCTGTGTCGTGTGTGTGGCCCTGTGGCGTTTCCCTCTTGCTGTGCTTACCCTTCCGTCTGTGTCGGTCTCTTTGCCCACAGGGCGGGCTCCCGCAGTGGCAGTGGCTCTCCATCACCGGATACCTACTCCCTCTATTGCTACCCATGCACCTGGGGAGACTGCAAGGTGGGCGAGTCCCCCAGCCGCCCACCCCCGGGACCCCTGCCCTCGACTACGCAGCCCAGCCAGGCCTCCCGGGCCCTTGTAGAGCCCCTGAGCAGTGGAGCTGCCTCTCTCTGGGGGGCCGACACCCCAGTCAAGACCTACCGCAGCTGCCCGCCTCCATTCAAGCCCTCCCACCCCCAGAAACGCTTCGCTCCCCTTGGAGCTCTGAACCCCTTTTCCGGGCCTGCCTACCCCACAGGCCCTTCAGCCGCCTCCTCTTCTGGGCCCACAGCCAGCTCAGGTCCCCTGGCTACCTCCAGCCCCGCTCATTCCCCAGGCCCGGGCCCTCCAGGCCAGGCCTATTCGGCTGCTGCCTCCTCCTGCTGTCCCACCTCCTCCTCCTCTTCCTCTGAGCGGCAGACACCCGCCCTGGAGCCCTCTGATCCCTTTGAGCTGGGCCGGGGCAGTTCTCCAGAGCCGGAGGTGCTGCGCTGTCAGGAGCCCAGAGCTGGGAGGGCTCCTGGGCCTGGGCCTGGCCTTCTGCCACTTGGACCCCCCAAGGCCTTTGAGCCTGAAGGTGTGGTGCTGCGGCAGGTCCCCGCCCCCCTGTCCCCCGTGGCCCTGCAGGGGCCCGAAGCAGGCAGAGCACGACTCCTTCTCAGCCAGGGGCGCCTAGAAGGGCCTCCGGCCAGTCCCCGGGATGGGGCCACAGGCTGGGGCGGCCGGGATGCCTCCTCCTGGCAGCCCCCCGCTGACCTGTCTGCACTCTCCCTGGAGGAGGTCTCGCGAAGTCTGCGTTTCATCGGGCTCTCGGAGGACGTGGTGAGCTTCTTTGCCCGAGAGCGCATTGATGGCAGCATCTTCGTGCAGCTCAGTGAGGACATCTTGGCAGATGACTTTCACCTCACCAAGCTGCAGGTCAAGAAGATCATGCAGTTCATCAAAGGCTGGCGGCCCAAGATCTGACTTCCCAGCTCGGGGCTGCACAACTGGAATTTTAGCCCGGAGGCCCTGGGGGGCCAGCCCTGGGTCTGCAGGGTGACCGCACTCCCAGAGTGGGGCCTGCCTGCAGGAAGAATCTATGCCAAGACTGAGGCTGCTAAGCAGCCACGGAGAGTGAATCCAGGGGAGACACACTTGGAAACGGGGGTCCTCTGGGCCAGAGCCCTGCATGCATCTTGCCTTTCAGTGTGTAGAGTATGCGGGGAAGGGGCTGGAGGCACCGGTGCACACCCGGGCCTGGTGACACATTGCTGCGATTCCCACGGGGGTTCAAAAAGCAGGCCTTCATGGTGACCTAACAGCCCCCTCCGTCTTGCTGTAGAGCTCCACTGACAGCTCGCACTTCAAAGCTTGTAGGTGCAGGCTGGAGACAAGGGAAGAAGATGGTCCATGATCTAAGCACAAATTCCCCAAGTGCCCGCTCTCCTCTGTGCTCTGTGGGCTTTTGGCCGAGCTGCCCCAGAGTCGGGGGTGCCCTCCTTTCCCCTCTGCTCTGCTGTGTGTTGGGCCCCTGGCCCTGAACACAGGTGTATCAAGTACAAGCCTGTGCCACCACACCTCAGAGGCTCTCCCTGTGGGTTCTGGTTCCTGGGTGATGGCTTTGGAGGAGCACAGCTCTGCTCTGGACCTGCTTATCTAGTTAGGGAGGCAGGTGCTCCCCCCCCCCCCCCTCCGTCTCCAGCGCACTGGCTTCTGCCGCGAGCTCACCGCAGCTCGCCCTCCATCCTGCCTGTTGGGTCCGGTCCACGAAGACTCTGGCTCTGCGCAGGAGCGGGTGGATTGAGGGCAGCTGCTCCCTGATTCTCGAGGCAAGTGGCCTCCCATCACTCCCAGCGGTCTCCTGCCCCGTCACTTGAGCCTGGCAAACACACGGTGTCCCTTCCTGGTTTTCTGTCACCGGCACAGGTGGGATGGGGAGGAAGGAGAAAGCACGACGGCTTGGGAGAACCTGCTCTTGTCCTCCCGGAGCTCAGGCCTCTCGCACTCGTTCGCCTGCTTCAAAGCAGGTCTTCGTGCCCTGTATGTCGAGCGCGCTGACCTGCCAGCAGCCAGAGCAGGTCGGCTGTCGTGTCCGACCCCCACCCCCTGCACCGTGCTCGTCCCCGCCTCGCCTACCAGAAGCACTAATTCTCCTGGAGTCAGGCCCAGGGGTTAGCGGCCTTCTCGTCTGCCCTACCGAGATATTTATCTCCTCTGCTTTTCTATCTTAAGAGGATCGAAGCCGTGCTGTTGCTCATGCCCCAGGCAGGCTGCCTCAGCGCTGAGGGGAGTCGAGTCAGCAAGTAGAGCACAGACACTGGGATGCTGAGACGTTGGCTTTCCTTGCCGATCACTCAGTGGGTCCTCAAGGGCTAGTGAAATAAATGCTAGACCACTGAAGAGTAGTGCAGGTGGAATTCTGGGCGTCAACTGTTCTTTCAGAGGGCCGTGGGGACCGACGGGCACAACGTATATGCCTGCGGGCAGGAGAGGACTTCGGAAATGGTGTGGGTACACAGCCCACTTGTTCCTCAGAGGCAGCTGGTGGAGCGGCCCTCATTCCCTTCTGAAAAGCCCTCACCAGCCCCTCAACTACAAGAACCCTCAACTCCCACTGATGTTTCAACATAATTCACACCTACCTAGTGCTGCTAAGTGGAAAGGTCATACTTCAAAGCTCCAAGCCATTACCCAGGTTTAACTTCCTGCCCTGTCCAAATACCTGCCTTGAGGCTGCTCAGACACCCCCCCACACCCCCCGGAAGCCTGTTAATGGCCTTGGTGTGGAGGAGCAGTTCTCTACCTTCTATGGGTCACCTGAAAACTCCCAACTCGGAGACGCCTTGGTTTTAGAGTCTGGCTTCCTAGCAACCAACTGTGAGTGTTGAGTAGAACTGGAGCTGAGCTTCCCGCCTGCCAGTCCCCACAGCAGAGCTATCCAGGGGGATGTCTGAAGTACTCACAGCCGGAGCAGAGGCAGGAGGAACTGGTGACACCTCAAGATGAGACTGCGCAGTGTGATGGGACTTGAATTATTCCGCACGCACACGGCGTGGATCCTCCTTCCAGACCCAGTGAGGAGCCCAAAGCTGTTTACCTGGACTGGGCAATGCTTCTGCCAGAACACAAGTGTGGGAACTTTCCACACAGAGGGCAGGGGGAGGGGAAGAGTGGAGGCTCTAGCAGAGGGGAGGCGGTGGTGGGTCACACGGGATGCCTGTGATCACTGTGCAGGCATCGTCCACCTTCTGTGCTCTGGGGCAGCCAAGACGTGCAGGATACACTGGCCCGGAAAACGTCACCTCCTCTGCTTAATGCCAACGTCCCGCAAACATCCTGAGGTGCACACATGAATGAGTCACACCAAGAAAAGAACTGGGTAAAACTGTGCAACGGCAAGGAGTCTTTTATATGCTGGCCCTCCACACCTCTCCCACTGTTCTGCTTAGCCAGGGCCTCTTCCCCACTGTAAGCAGAAGCTCAGCCAAAGCATTTAAATACAGTTGGTTTAAAAGGCTCTAGGCTCATAAAATCCCACTTTCCATCAACGCAGTTTCTCTCTTAAGGTGCTGCTCCAGTACATTCCTACTGCGAAGCACAGGGCTTTATTCCAGCTCACCCCTTGAAGGAAAGGGGGTTAAACCACAAGGGCAAAGACAGAAGAGAAAGCAGTAGGCAGGCAGAGAAGCTGGCAAAGTGTTTGATTTTTATCGTTAAGTATTTGGCTGGGTGCAGAATTGCCCTCACCACCCTTGGCCACCACTGGTCTCCCAGGAGGAACAGGCAGCAAAGGATGGCTCCAGAGACGCCGCCTCTCGGGGCCTCGGGGCTTACAAATTCGTGAGCACAGAGGGTTCCACCTTCCATCCTGAAGTACAAACGACTTCACAGCCAGACCTCCCTGGGAGGGCGAGATGCTCACAGCTGAAGGCACTTTAATCAAGGCACACACCCAATGCCAGAATTTGTTTTCCTTCTGGTCACTCTGATAAACCTAGATGCCACTCTGTCGAGAACCAGCGCTGCTGCGGTTGGCGTTAGTGGGTGAGTGAGCAGGGTCAGGGCCTGCTCACTGGTAGAACTTCTTGTTAGGGCTGCTGGCGTGGTCCATAAGCAGCTGGCACGGGGTGAACTGTTTTCCATAGGCAGCCTCATACTTCCGGAGCCGGTCCACTACCTTCTGAGCACCGTACAGATCCACAAAGCGGAAGGGCCCTAAAGGGAGAAATAGGACATTGTTGAAGAAGTGAAACGAGCTCCGGGATAAAGCGAGCTACCTTCCTGACTTGCAAGACCGACCTCCAAGACAGGGTGGGAAGCCAAGCCCGAAGACGGCGCCGATGTCTCCCTCTGTGGGCGTGGCCAAGACCCCTTCCTGCAGGCACAGGACAGCCTCGTTCACAAATCTGGTCATCAGGCGGTACTGGATGTCTTCGTCCGAGGAGCTGCCAACAGAGAGAGACATTCAGGGAGGGGGAGGGTAAAAGGGGAGGACACAGGCGCCCCAGTGCTGAACGGGAGTGAGGGCTGGTGCTGCTGGAGCTCCAGGCCAGCCCTAGTGAACCTCCAGTGCTAGAGAAGGTGCTGCCCTTGGAAAAAGCCAGCAGAGGGCTACTTGCCCTAATTAACCCGAAGCCGGGCACTGAGAACGGGGTCTGGCGGGGTAGATGGCATCTCTTGACATCAGCAGCTGCTGATTACAAATGATAATAAACAGGGTGGAGAGTGAGCAGGCCTAGGAGAACCGTCTTTCTAGTTGCTCTCTGGGACCCTCAGAGGGAAGGCTTCCCAAGGGGTCTTCCCAAGGCTGGGCTGCAGTCCTTACCCTGAGGCCTGGTAGAGGACGAGGTGGAATGTGGAAGGGCAAAAAGTGTTAAGCATCAGGAATGTTCTCTCTGGTCACGTATGGTGATCATAACAAAAATGACGGCAGAGGGTCCAAGAAGCTTCGGGCTGGTGAGAAACACGCTTCTGCACCAATAGCCCCTCAAATGAACTTACACATCAGGCTGAGAAGGCATCTTCAGACTTGCCAAAATACTGTCTATGTCAGAATTCAAATTCTTATTCTTCACACCCTCCTGGTAGATGTAAAAGCCCTTTCCGGACTTGCGACCTAAAAGAAGCAAGAAAAGGGAGAGTTAACAAATTCTCAGAGCCCGGGCCTGAGAGTTCTCTTCTCTGCTAGTCTGTTATAAAGCTCTAGCCTCTTTTCCGTATTCCTGAATTTGTAGATCTAGCCTACTCTAGAAATTGGTGTTTGTCAGAAGACTTGACAGCGAAGGAAAAAAGAGCTTGTGTGTCCTGGAGCTTGGAAATCTGTGTATCTGGGTAGGAGAGGCCAGGTGGGTGAGTTTTAATGTCCAGGTATGCAACACCAGGCCCTAGGATGCCCAGGTCCTAGTGTTGATTTTGTTGCCACTTTGCCGAGAGAGAAAGCCCCCTCTCTGGTGGGCCTCAATTATATTCTCTACTTAGAGGTTTACTTCCTCCACAAAAGTGGTCAGACAACATGGAAAGCCTGGACGCAACGCTCCCGCAGTATCACGGGTGTAGTAGAGGCCTTGGGCAGGATGAAATGCCTGTCAATCTTGCGTCGCTTGGGCAACGGCAGAGCCTCAGGAGGCCAGAGTTCTGCCTTTTGTCCATAATCTACAGGTCCAGCCTAAAAAGAGGTGGCCATGAAAGCATTTTTAGATTCCCTGTGACAGTGGGCTCTATGTTTAGAAAACACACTCTTCCAGGCGGGCCTTCTGCAATTCTTTGGTCTCAGGAACTCTGTCACGAATGATGCTAGTTATGTTTCTTTGCGGCTACTCACCCAGGAAGCCCTTGGATATCATCTGCTTCAGCACTTCTAGGCTTCCACCTGCAAACCGCTCGCCAAACACTTTGCCTAGATTTTCTGCTACGTGTTTTGCTACATCCACGCCAACTTCATCCACCAGTGTAGCAGCGCCCACAGGAAAGCCAAAGCTTGTGGTCAGGGAATCCAGCTTCTTAGGGCCAACTCCTTCCTGGATGGGAAGTAAAGCCAGACCTCAGGGGAAGGCTGTCCCAGATTCCCCTAAGGGCTCCTTGTGCTGCCCTCACAAACGGCCTTGTGCAGCACCCACTTCTCTTCTGGGTGCCGCCTGGCCAGGCCCAGGCCTGGGACTGTTTCACTCAGGGAAGCACAATGAGGCTTGGGAGCCACAAGGGGAAAGTCTGAGCCTTTCCTAACCTATAGAATTTTAAGGAAGTCTAGAGATGAACAAATTATTCACTTCCTTCTTGTTTGCAATCCTGGATCTCAAGAATAACGAGATTCCACGCCAGACAGGGCTAAGTATCCCGAGGCTGAGAGAAGAGACATTACTAAGGAGCAGTACTGTAGGGTCCCGTGATGCCCACGTCTGATAAGAGCCCAGCGAGGAGTGGCCACGCCCTTCCCGCCAGTGACCAACCTGTAGGGCCACTGGAGGGGTCTGCGTGCAGCAGAAGCGGGTGTAGCACCAATCCGACCAAATCGGCCCTGTTCTGGACGGGGACGCAGAAACCGCGCACAGAGCGTGTCGGAGGCCTTTGGCTTATTGGAGCAGGGAGGACGCTAAGGAAGCAGAGCTAAAATTCTGCCCATTTTAGTGCAGTGTTAGCCCACGACTTCCCAGCCCTGTGTGGAAAGAGAGGGCACCAAAGGGCCTTCTTGGAGAAGAGCCAGGAGTCAGTGTCTTAGAAGGAAGCCTGCTTCTCACCTTAACATTACCAGTTTGGAAAACTAGTTTAAAGAATGGACGATGCCTCAAACATTCTGAGATCGATACCGACCTGGAGAATTCTGATGACTTCAGACATCATGGGTGCGAGGCACCTGGTGGTATAGAAGCCAGGTCCGTCCTGCCAAGGGAGAGAATATGAGCTCATGGTCCCCTCAGTTGTGGGCACTTCCCAGGTCTGAAAGCGGTCTCTCTCCCCCGGAAGCCACTTCAAAACTCAAGGTGATTTATAAGCTCCATCAGAATCCTTAATATTAAACTGCAGGGGAAGCCATAGCCAGGGGCAGCCTGGCTTGAATCCAGGAGCACAGCAGACAGTCTCACGGTCATCTGAAAAGTCTGGAATGGCTGGGAGAACCCACCATGTCCCAGACCCTGACTCAGTGGTCCACCACTGCCCATACCATAGACCACCAAGGGGAAATCATATCAAAAGCTGGTATATTTAAACTGAAGAGTTACAAACAAACCTGGAAATATAAGGAGTCTTCATAGAACTTTTCTGAATCTGCTGCTCTGACACACAGCTCCTTACCTTAACCACAATGATGACCTTCCCCTGTTTGAGACCAACTTCTACAGCAGAAGCAGTTGTGTCCTTAGAAGTTTTTTGAGTTGTGATAATCTCCAGCAGCTGCATCTTGTCCACAGGAGAGAAGTAGTGCATGCCAATCACCTGGCAAAGGGGGACAAAACACCGGCAGATTTAAGAACTCTGAGAGGGGAAACTAACAGCATTCTTTTTTTTTGCTAGGAAAGCACTGCAGAGAAAGGCGGTTGTAATATAGGAATACTGCTTGGTATCGTCAAGTGGTTTGGTTCCATGGCTCTTTGATTAAAAGTCCAGTATGTTCAGGGGAGAGCTAACTGGAATTCTCTTCCATCTGCTTCTAGGGCTTTTCACTAAGGGCAATGGATCCTACGAACAGTTAATGCCAAAATTGCAGCTAAAGGCCAAATTAGATTTACTGGGGAAGAATGAATGAGGGTTCCATTTATATTAATGATGCTGATGGTTTGGGTGAGAAGGTCCACTTTTTATGGGGTGTGGGGGGAGACAGGCAGAAGAATTACTTACTATGCTGGACTGTCAGAGATATATTTGGATTTTATGTCCATGCATCTCACCACCAAGATACTGTCAGCCCTTCGTATCCACAGATTTCGCATACACAGGTTCAACCAACTGCAGATCCAACTGGCTGAATCAGTCTGACTCCTTGGATCTGAAACCTGAGGATACAGAGGGCTGCCCGTGTTCACTGTTCTACACTATTTTATAAGGGACTTGAGCTTCTGTGGATTTTGGTATCTCCTGGTGGTCCTGGAACTAATCCCCCACAGATACCCAGGGATGACCTTACTGGGTTTAAATAACATTTCTCAACACTCAGATTCCCTCAAGGCTCATTAAACCAGTGACTCTTAAAGTCAAGTACCCGGACCAGCCGCACTAGCATCACCTGGGAATGTCAGAAATGCAAATTCTCAGGGCCTCCCCAGACCTACTGAATGAGGAACTCCAGGGGCAGGGCCCAGATCTGTGTTTAAGAAGCCCTCCAGGTGATTCTGATACATGCTAAAGTTTGACAACAGCCTCATTAAGCTAACAATTAGATAGTCTTCACAACTGAACTGTGAAAGGAGTCTATCCATTAATTTATAGTTTTGCCTCCACTCCCCACTTTAGCTATAAGGTATTAACTACTATCTGCCACTGCTTACTATCCACTATTCATTAACACATTTATCATTTATCCTTTACATTTAATCCACTACAACTCTGTGAACTAGTCAGTCAAATTACCTAGATGAGGAAGAAAGACATCAGGAGGTTAAAATTAGTAGCTCAGGGTCAGTCGGTAAATGGCAGAGTGGGATGCCATCAAGGTCGGCCTGTCTCCACAGCCTGCCCACTTCCCGTTGTGTAACACACAGGTCACTTGCATGTTACATCAACTTATCAATCCAAAAGTTGCTTCTAACCTCTAAATTATCCTACTTATGTCTAAAATACTTTAAAAGACAGGACCTGATTCAGACTGTACTCCTGAGCAAAAGGAATTAGCCTTTACCATGTATAATTTATATACAATAAAACGCAAAGATCTTAAAGTGTTCAGTTTGATGAGTTCTGACAACTGTGTATCTACCCACGTAATCACTACCCCAAGCAAAACCTATTGACGTCGTTCAAAAAAGCTGTGCCAAAAGGTGGCCAGCTGTGTCCTGGACTGCTGGGACTTTCTCAGTTGTAGCACTGGAGGGCCTGTGTGCTGGGCAAACCGAGAGGGTTGGTCGCCCTACTTGTGCCTCCGTGGCCTTACTCTTACATGAATGACCTAGGCAAGCAGGTGCTAAAAGCTGCTCAAGATCCCTGGGGGCGAGGACTGCTAAGTGTGATGTTTGTTCTGCTCCACGGGGGAGAAGGAGAGGTTAGCATCAAAGGCACAGCAACAGGGTCTCCTCTGCTGCCCTCCAGGGCTGAGGAGCTGCTGTGAGTGATCATGACGTGGCCAGACTGTCTATCTGCCATTACTCCGCGTCTGTGTCTTCCCCCAGCTGCCACTTCTCCCCATGACCTCCTCCTGCCATCACTGAACCTGCCTCTATCAGGCCCACACCACTTCTAATCTGGTGCGTGCTAGGGAACAAGATGACCTTGAGTTAGCAAGCTATTAGAATGGGAATAAAAAGACTTTCGTGGTTTTAGCACATGGACTTTGTATTAACAGTTTCAGTTGCTTAAAGGCCTTTTATATTTCCTGCCTACTTTTGGCTGGCTCTGCTTCGCTGAGGCTAACTGGTATCCTCCAGAGAGGCGAACTGTTTTATTTCTCCTTGAATGATTTCACTTGATTTCCCTGGTAGAGGGCAGAAGCCCAAAGATAGATTTCTAGGCATCATTCCAGATACTCACTGTAAGTGCTTCTACATCCACCCCTCTCATGTCCTGGGCAGAAGCTCTAAGCAAACCGGGGTGGACACATCCCACCACAGCCCCAGACCTTCCATTCCTGGATCTGGAGTTGGAACCAGACCCATCCCAGACAGTCACCACAGTCTGCTCTGTAGCTCAAGTATTATTTTGGAACATCTCTTCTTATTTTAGGGTCTATCTTTCAATACCCAAATGTAATAAACGTAGGTTTTATAGTCTGAACCTGAATAATAATACCCATTAGGGATGCAAATCACCTATAAAGGTATATTTTAGTTGTAGTTCCCTTGTTCCTGCATCTCACACTGGTCACGGTACTAGCTTTTTTGTGCCCAGTTTCTGGGACTACATCATCACCCTCATCCACTTCATAATCCATACCAGTCCCTTCTCATATTCTAAGCCTTCATCAATGAGCCTGAAGCAGTAAAACACTTCAGGGTTTTCCTCTGTTCAGAATTTACCTTCTCAGGTCTTTTACTGACAGCAGCAATTTCGCTGATTGGGAGAGCAGATGTGTTGCTGGCAAAGACACAGTGATCTGGAATCACCTGCAAGAGAAAAGCATTTAAGAATGTGTCATGTAGGCCTGGGAGATGACTGGAGTCCAAAGCAAAGCCAATGAGGGACACTTGGGCCCCGCCCACCCTTCACCTTTGAGAGAACAAACCATAATGTGCATGCCTATTTCATGTTACACACGTGTTACTAAGAAATGGTACACCACTATAATTATATCTACAGTGCATGAATACTATATTAACCATTAGCTTTATCAACCTGCAGAATAGTGTCTAATGGAGATTCTCTCAGCATTCTGCCCACAATCTCAGCTTATTCATATTTTTATTCAGATGCTTGGATGAAAAACAAAGAAGGCACATCTGTCAAATTTGTGCAAATCTGGGCAGGCAGAATCCTAACATCAGAGATAAGAATCAAGATTCAAGATACATTCAACATGCTGAAAAACTGAGTGCAAAATAAGATCAATTATAATGAGGATAAAGGTAAAGTACTGCATTAAGATTTTATGAAAGAGAAGAAAGAGAAATAAATGAGTAGACACCTAATGGGCAAGACCTGGGCTTGGCAGTAAACTTGTGTTAAAGAGCCCATGATTTTATTTAATCAAAAGTATAGGGGCTTCCTTGGTGGCGCAGTGGTTGACAGTCCACCTGCCGATGCAGGGGACGTGGGTTCGTGCCCCGGTCTGGGAGGATCCCACATGCCGCAGAGCGGCTGGGCCCGTGAGCCATGGCCACTGAGCCTGCGCGTCTGGAGCCTGTGCTCTGCAACAGGAGAGGCCACAACAGTGAGAGGCCCGCGTACCGCAAAAAAAAAAAAAAAAAGTATAATGTGAGTCAAAAGTAGAGCCTGATGATCAGAAAGCTAACATAGTCTCAAGCTGCATTATTAATGGCATGGTGTCTAATGTTGGTGGTAAAATTCTCTATGAAGAGCAAACCAATGTCTCCAAAGATGGCTGGCAACAATCCTTCCCCTCTTGTACATGTGTGTCTCTCCTCCCATCCAGAGGCACAGTCTCTTTCCCCTCCTCTTAAATCTGGGCTGGCCTATGACTTGCTTTTACCCATGGAAAGTAGCAGAAGTGACTCTGCCAGTTCCAGGCCTTGCCTTATGAAGTCCACTGGCTTCTGCCTTGCTTTCTTAGAAGCCAGCAGCCATGCTGCAGAGAAGCTCTGGCTCGACCACTAAGTGAGGACAGGCCACAGGGAGAGGGAGGCGCCCCAACCAAGCTTTCAGCTGAATGCAGTCCCACGAGTGCCCCCACTGGGAAGCCACGTGGAATTAAGGGCCAGCCGCCTCTCAGAGCCCTGCCCTAACTGCAGAACTGTGAAAAGGTCATTGTTTTTGTGGTGGTTTGTCACACGCCAAGAGAACACTGAGACATGGTGAAGGCAGCAAAGGAGACAAGCAAGACAGTGAGGGGTCTGGAGACAAGAATTATGAAGATATTAAAGGAGTAAGTTTCTTTAGTTCTGTGGAGAGGAAGAGAAGTTTTAAATCCCTGAGGAATGACACATGTAGATTCAGCTTTACCATTTTCCTGTAAAGAAAGGAGAGGCCAGGTAAGAGGATGGACTTGATGGCCTCCTAAAGATCCTTCACTTGAAATTCTTTGATTTTCCAAATACAGATCTGTTCTGGACCTTGCTCTTTTCCACCCTTTCTGAAAAACTTCTTTGAGTATCTCCTACCTTAGATGATTTCACTAGCTTCTCTAAAAAGGTAAAGGCCTGTGACATGTTACATAAATAACTACAACATATGTAACACTTTGGATTTTACCTTTAGGAATAATCTTAGTCTTTTCTTACTATCTGCTAAAAATTCATGATTCCCCGAATATCCTCCCTTTCTCCCAGTCCATGGACTTCATGGACATATAAAACCCCTTTTCTTTTCTTTCTTTCCCTTCTTTTCTCCCTTAACCTTTATGTTTCAATGGGAACTACTGTATTGATTTGTTCATAGTCTGCACTTCTCTTGATCTGATCCCTCTTCTTTCTCTTTCTTTTCCTTGATCACTGGCTTCCCAACTGCTAAAACTAACAAACTTTTCTACACTCAGATACTCCCAAATCCTGATTTTCCAAAAGCAAATACCATCACCCAGTCAGGTGGCAAATGCTCTTTTAGTGGTAAACGAATCTGTCTGTTTTTGCCACCCCTCAGTCTACCTTCCATTGGCCCAGCAGGACCCCCAAAGCCCCGGGAACGTTGTGTCCCTTTCTCTGCTGCAGTGCCACCTTGCACAGAGAGAACACACACCTACCCAGCTCTTCTGAATTCACTCCCTCAGCTGAATCTACATTACACTCTGCCTAAAGAATAGATTTTGGAATGTGTGTTTCACAAGTGGAATCCATCCCAAACTGAGCTGTTTGTCTTTAGTTTCTAAACCCTCCTTAGGTTCATTCTTTAGTAGAGCAGAGATTGTCCTCCCATGGAAGGGCGTCTTAGGAGTACAGCCCACTACTCAAGACACCCCAGAATGCTGCAGAGTCAGTGCCATTTTATTTTCACCATTTACTAACCTACACTCTGTTTATTTAACTGTAGGCTAGTCGGGGCCCCAGTTCTACCCCCTGCCTGGATTACTGCCATCTCTTCTTTCCTCCTTTCCTCTTTCTTCACACCGCCCAGTTCAAGTACTTGTTTTGTTCATATTATCCCATCTCAAGAGTTGACTATGCACAGCATTTGGGCTCAAGACCAGAGTAGCATTTCCACAAAATGAGCATCTGAATCCTGCCTGGAGAAACTGTTTCTCCCTATTTCCTCTGCTGCCTAGACCTGAATTAGTTTAGTTATAGCTTGCAGCCAACCAATAATGTCAAGACGTCTGGCTACAGTCCATGAGGTTATTTGTATGTTTGGGTGACTGAACTCCCAAATAAGGCTAATGAACCCTGTGCTTAATTTAAGTTCATAAGCTACTTGTTTGTCTTTCCTTAGGACTTTGATTTGACCTTTATACACAGTGTGCATGGGTTCACATAAAAACTTGCATTTGGGGGACACAGTTTTGAGGGGCGCAAGCCTGCTGTGTCCCCTTTTGCCTGGCAAAGCAATAAAGCTGTTCTTTTCTACTTCACCCCTCCAACAAACAAACAAACATACAAAACCCCTTACATCTGGGAATGAATGGCCCCATAAAAAGAACCGCAAGTTTCCTAGAGTTCCTTTAAAAAACCCTGTCTCTGTGTTCTCCGCTCACAACCCAGGATTCAGTACAGCAGGCCCCTTACTTACCGCTTCTACTTCCTTGAGCACTTTGTGCTTAAGACTGAGGTCCTCAAAAACAGCCTCAATCACCATGTCAGCCTTTTCAAAACCCTGGTAATCGAGCTGCCCAGTCAAGTTGCTGAAAAAGGCGTCCCTTTCAAACGATGTTAGTGCTTTCTTCTTCACTTTATCATTCAGTCTAGGAAAAAAACACATTCCTAGTCAGAGGAGGAGAACAGGAAACTAACATTTATTGAGTGTCCATGGGCCAGACAGTGTGCTGTGTGTTTTTCACCAACTCAGTGAGGTAGCTCCCACTTTGAGGGAGCTGAGCTGCTCAAGGAGACTCAGAGGAACCTGTGGTCCAACAGCAAGTTAAGGGAGGGTCCTAGGGTTCAAACAGGCTGACCCCCACATCCATATTCTTTCTACTAAAAGATGCTTCTACATGCCCCACCTGCATAAATGGTATCACTAATAAAAGAGTTAAATTTGCCAAGAGGAGTAAACATGAACACTAAAATGGCAAACAAGAGAGCAGCTCTAGTAATTCTCTACTTACAATAGGGGAAACAGCCAACACGGGCCCTAGACCACGAGTGTATACTTGCTTACATATCATTTTGTTATTCTGTAATTGTGATCTACCGGAGGACAGAGACCAAGCATTATGTCATATATTCTTAATCCATTTCCTGGTCAGTACCTAGTAGCACATCATATTGATTACATAAAATATTAACTCAAGGTTTCTTCTTCCCCACAGAGAGCTAAAAAGGATTCCTGCTACTCAGACACTTAACTGATAGTTTTTTATTGCCAAGGAAAATAGGCTCTCTTAGGTTTTAATCTGACCGCACTTTCAGAATAAATGACCTAGAGTTTTCCTCTGAAAGAATGAAGCTACACCCCATTCACTAGTTTCCTTAACCAAAAGAAAAATTAAAGCCACAAGGTAAGTTCAAAGAAGTAGTCAGTTTAAGTCTCAAAAGTATGGATTCAAATATCTTGGTTTCTGACAACCATGTCAGCAGTCAGCAAGCAAGATTCTTGTGAGAGTTCAAAACATTATTAGTTGCTCTAATTCTAATGCCTAATGAAACTATTCCCGAGAGGACAAGAAATATGTATGTCCCAAGTCAGCAGTACAGTGAGGGGCACTCACCAGAGCCCGATGTTTCTAATGCAAAAAGGGAAACCCGGGACAGCTGGATCCAAAAGAGGTCGAGGGGGGAAAAGCTATTTTAGAGCAATTTCTCATTTTGGTGACTGTATGAAACTCTGGGAACACTTGCGTGCTGGCCTCAGGGCAATGGTGTTATCGAGCACAGCCATTTTGGGGGATCAGAATCTTTTACTACAATGCCTTGCTATCTTACATTAAGATAGTTGCTATCTGCCAACATGATTAAACCTGCCAGGTCCTGCACAGTATTATGGTAGCAATATATGAGCAGAAAAGGGGTAAAAACACACTTAAGCTACGTAATCCATTTAAGAAACAAAAAACTAACTCAACTAAAAGTCACATGCAAGACATCAAAGTTCAGCCAGCCTTAGACAGTCTATTACATTGGAGCAGAGAAATGAGCTGAAACAAATTCCCAGTTTGGCCAAGTTGCTGCTCCATTTTTCCCCTCTGCAAACCAGGCAGTATGTGTGTGGGGTCAGGGAGAGGAGGGAGGGATGGGCAGGAGGGAGAATAATATTCCCCGTTTATTAATTCAGAAGTAAGATGGAGACACAGTCCATAAGATCCAGATATTGTGGAACCACATCAGTTAACTGCTTCTCTATGGTAACACTGGTCAAGAAATATGAGGTTCATGAGTTCTGATCCCAGCCCCACCTTCAAGATGCAGTTACACATTTCCTCATATCCTTATCTCAGTTCTCTCTATAGACACAGTCATGCTGTTTCAATATTCTATAACAATACAGCAATTAAAATTCACAAACATGAGACTTTCTAGTCTGATACCAAAGTATAAACTATATGGCATTTAAAAACGTCTAATAGATAAGGTTTTCTCTTCTGCACTCAAAGACTACAGACTCCAATGACGTTAATGATTTATAATAACATTGTCTGCAACAACAGCAAAAAAGAAAAAAAAGTGAAAGAAGGAATTAGCATGTCTAAAAAGCAAAGGACATGAGACTTAACTATGGAGTATCCAATACAGATCATGTTCAGGAGAAAGGAAACTGTGCCGGCAAAAACCAAAACACACGCTACTCTCCCAGCAAAGGCAGAGAGCAGGCTTACCCTTTGAACACTTGTTGCTGTCCTCGCCCCAGCGCGGCTAGCGTAGCATCCTTCAGTATAGTCTGTAGGCCCTTATCCACAGAGACCTGGGCAATGCCGGCCCCCATTAGCCCTGCGCCAAGAACGGCGAGCTGCCTGAAAGGAAAGGATGAAATGACTTTTGGTATAAATCTTAATTAATTCAGTAAAAGTGGGAGATTGCCCAGGTCGTTATCCAATAAACCAACTAAAGCAGGGACAACAATAAGGTATTTAAAATAATTTTTACCTACAAAAAGACATCTTTCATAAATGACTGATTTTCAAAGTTAAATGCAAAAATCCGTTAGGTCTAAAAGAATTGGTCTACCCAAGGAGACAGAATTATACTCATCTTCAATCATACCTGAGATCACTGAAAACAAAACAACATGGATTACGCTTAAATTAACGAGTATTTTTCTTCAAACAAAAGCCAACTTGCAGTGATAGGCCTAAAGACTAATCTCTCTTCTTCCAACTACTTACTTGCTACTGATTTTGCCATTTTCCAGTCATCTTTCATTTCTCTTGAAATCTGTGCCTTTCTCACCCCTTAGCTGGATTGGTTCAAAAGACTCTTGGATGGTTTCTTTGCTTCCAGACCTTACCCCTCCCTCAAACACCTCCATACATGCACATTACTGCCTTTTCCACCCCTGAATTCCTCTTGAACTTATCAGGACCATTTGGCTTACCCCACAGTATTTTGGAACAGCTTCATGTACATCATTTTTGTCTCCTCAACTAAATTCTAAGCTTTTGAAGGGATAGAGATCATGTCTGATGACTCTTTTTAGTTTTCCATAGTTTTGGAACAATATGCCATTTTCCCATAAGTAACTAAAAAAAAATTTTCAGAACAACTTCCTTCATAAAAGAAGCCCAAGTTTACAACACCGTAGACCTAAATTAGAGTTGTTTCATTCATAACAATTCTGATTATAATGTTCAAAAATCATATTCAAGACCTGAAAAGGCACCCTAACTTCAACTCCTGGGAGTATCTTTCAAATGCAGCTTTGCGATAATACACATTTTTATATGGTGAGTGTTAAGTAACTGGAGAACATGAGAAAATAGGGTAGAAAAACATAAAGAATAGGAGCTGAAAAAATTATTCATGTATTTATTGCATCAAAATTAAAATTTGCTTGACAAATGACCCCACAAAAATTAAGACAACCATAGAAGAGGAAGAAATTTGTAACAGGTATAGCAGACAAAGGATTACTACTGGGGAAATATAAAGAACACACATATCAATTAAAAAAGATAACCCAATAAAATGGGCAGGGGTTTATATAGAGCAATTCACAGAAAAAGAAAACAAATTGCCAATAAAATGCCCAATTTCCCTAATAATCTGGGAAATGCCAATTAAAACGAATGTATTCTCTCCCCATCAGATTGGCAAAAATTTTAAAAGTAACAGTGAGGATATAAGAAATTTTGTTCTTTCATGCATGGTTGAAGGAAGTATATACTTTGCCCTATATAGGAGGTCAAATGTATTAAAACCAAAAATGGCATCTTCTACGACCCAGTAATTCTACTATCTATCTACTCTAGAGAAATGCACTTATGCACAAGATGATATGCTGTGATGAACAGTCATACAATGTTTACGATAATGAAAAGTTGGAAGTCATCAATCTTTCAGTAGAAGATGAAGAGGAACAAGTTAACTGGTATGTACCCACATACATAGTCTCCAAGTCATACCACTGACTAAAAAGGATTATTATAGGATTCATACTGAAGGATCCCTTTTATATTAAAACATTCAAACCACAAACACAAAACATTCATCTAGTATTCAAACTTCCTTATAATAGTTTTTTTAAAAAGGAGATTAAGAATGCATTCTTTGCATAAAAAATTAATTTATAAAAAGAGAAAATACATAAGGAATTCAAATTATTATGCGAGGCAAGGGAGAAGAGGCCTAGAGAGACGGAAGTGGAACTATTACTGACAACTGGGAAAGCAGGAAGGGCGATGCCCTTCCTTCAATGTTCTTTATTAGATTTTCGGTTCAACCTATTCTGCCTTGCGTACCTTATAATTTATTCTTCATTTCTAAGATGAGGTTACCTTTTCTTCAATTTATTTCCCAAGTTAGGTCAACTCATATCATCCTGTTTTTCTGCCCATTTAATTCTGAGTTTTTGAACTTTTGATTCAAAGTGATTCTTTTCTTATCTGTAAATATTTATTTAAGGATATATAATTCAAGTTTGGAAGCATCCTGCTATAGTTTTCTTTTGCATTGTGGTTGTTTTGGGGGGAGAATTTTTGTAAGCTTAAGTATTTTGATTCTCATTTTCTTATTTCTTCTTACAGGAGATTCACATGCATGCTGCCTGTCTTTTCTGTGTACTGGTACACAATAACAGCTTCTCCAGGTGGTATTATATGCTATCTGCATATAACAGTAAGAGTTACATGCAGACCAGAGTAGGAGTCAGGAGTGGCTAATTAGCTTAGGAGTAAACATTTTATAATTAAAAATTTTTTAAATTAATTAATTAATTTATGGCTGCGTTGGGTCTTCGTTGCTGCACACGGGCTTTCTCTAGTTGCAGCGAGCAGTGGCTACTCTTCGTTGCAGTGCACAGGCTTCTCATTGCGGTGACTTCTTTTGTTGTGGAGGACGGGCTTTAGGCATGCGGGCTTCAGTAGTTGTGGCCTGTGGGCTCAGTAGTTGTGGTGCACGGGCTTAGTCGCTCCGCGGCATGTGGGATCTTCCTGGACCAGGGCTCGAACCCGTGTAACCTGCGTTGGCAGGCGGACTCTCAACCACTGGGCCACCAGGGAAGTCCAATTTAAAATTTAAGAGTAATTTTTGTAGGATGTGTAAAGAGATGCAGATTTAAGTGGCCATATCATCACTCCACTGCAGCATGGAAGTAATTTATCTCACCCACTGAATGCGAGATATTGTCAACATTAGGTGGTACACAGACAACCCGACCGATACTGATCACCACGTATGCTGGAGAAGCAGTTACAGTTGTGTTTCATATTCTAATTTGGAAATCAGCCCTCTTGGCAAGAATCTTGTCTGTCTCACCTAGGCTTCTTATTGATTTTCTCTTCTGCTTTGGATTGCAATCTCATTAAAGGTGAGCGGCTGGAGAAGGTAGTAACATTAGCTGCTTTCACAAATCCCTCTCTGTAATTCAGGTAGACAGTGTTCCTCAACCTCAGCACTGCTGACATTTTGGACTGGATACTTCTTTGTTGTGGGGCTGTCCTGTGCGCTGTAGGATGTTTAGCAGCATTCCGGGCCTCTGGCCACCAGATGCCAGTACCATCCCTCCCTCCCCAGCTGTGACAACCAAAAATGTTTCCAGAGACTGGCAAGTGTCCTCTGGTGGCAACGTTGCCCAGGTTAAGAACCACTGAGCAAGGGGGTGAGTTTAGGGGCATTACTAAACTTAAGATGCTGAAGAGCTATTTAGGCAGCATAACACTGAAAGGCTCGCTGAAGAGAATAGATATGAAACAGGTAAGTAGACTCTCGAACGCTTAGGCTGTAAGCTAAACGAAGGACAAGACTTTAATGACTACAATGAGGCTTTACTTTTTTTAATGAGGGAGAAGTGTGAGTTCCCAGAGATGGTATCTCAAGTCACAGAGAGAGACAAGGTCATTAAACAGCACATAGTGTGCGTATTTGGTTTAGGAAGGGGAAACCTAAACCATATTTCTAGGGGACATCAATAGTGAGACAAAAATGCCTCTACAGGAGACATTAGAGAGGTCAGGAGAAAACTCAGCACAGGCAGAACTCTGAAAGCCAAAAAATCCTTCGTAGGAATAGGGATCTAAAGTGCTCAGGACAGAAGAGGTTTAGGGCAAGACTGAAGGCATAAATCTAGCTCTATGGATCTTCAGAGACATTGACAAGCATAGCATGTGCTGAAATCCACAGGGGCTTCCTATACAGAGCTGACTTACTTAACCTCCTTCTGCGAAGCTCCAAATTTATTCTTCTTGCATAGGGTCTGACCACGGTAAAGTCCTATCAAGGCTTTTGATTCTTTGGTCATTGCGAGCTCTCCAAATTTCTGGAAAAAGGGAAGAAGAAAAGGTAGAACTTCTCAGTCTTGGAGACGTGGATTCTTTGGGGTCAGTTTCTCTGCAGAGCAGAGGTAACATATGCAAAGCCTCAGATCCTGAGCTGCTGAAGTTGGTCTTCTGCTGAGCGTCTTTCTTTCACTCCCCTCATCTGTACCACTTCCAACTACTGCTTTGAAAGGTTCTGGATATAACTGAGCTCTCAGATTCTCTACATCAGAGGTTGTGGTAACTTTTTTCATGGAATTAGAGTGTCAGAGCCAAAATGGACCAATCATCTCAACCACCGCCCTCATTTTAAAGACTGGGAAGAGGAGGCTCAGAACTTAACCTTGCTCAAAGCCACACTGCCTCAAAGGGGCAGAAACAGAACTTGAACCCAGGCAGTATGACTCCCAACTCCAGTTCTCCTTCCAGGGTAGCAGGCTGCCCCATGTGATATCTACCACTTTAAAAGGACCTTAACACTTACAGAGAACAAGTCTCAACTTAGTGGGAAACAGCATGAGATTTAGAGTCTGTATTTGAAAGAACTGAATTTAACGACTGGCCCTGCCATTTCCCAGTTGTGAACCTTTCTTCATCCTTAAAATGGGAAAAACAATACCTATTTTACAGTATTGTTGTGGGAAGTAAATGAAAACACTAGTAAAATGACTGGGCCTCAATGTTAGCTATTACCATCATCAATATTATTAGAATTTACTGGTACGATTACATGGTTGCAAACAGCACTTAAGAGAAGGAATCCCTCTAATAATGTTGCCTTCCTGTCTGAATAGAACATGGAACAATGTTCTACTAATCTTGGCAAAGTAGGTTCTATTCAATAAACCAGTGATTTTCAAACCATGGGTAGAAATCTATCAGTGGTCATGAATTTAGGAGGTTGTGATAAGTAGAACAGATAGAAAATACTGAGTACAGTGTACAGGCTAATTATTTTGGGAAATATGCTTCAATCTTTCTGTACATATGTGTATGTGTATCTAGTGATAATGTAAAAGAATTAATCAGAGTGCACTGCAGTAAGCAACCCAGTATAAGAAATGTTTTCTCTGGAACTTGTCCTGAGCTCTTCAGATATCTTTTATTCTATTATTGAAGAGCAATCATCCTTCAATGATTGCCTAAAACTTCAAAACAACCCAAACAACTAAAATCTACAATACCACCAACTTGTTAGGAAGTGGAAGGGCTGAGGCTGGTTCGTGTGTTGCTGTTTTCTTGTCTTAGTGGGTGCAAAACATTTCCCTTCACTTCCTAATTCATCAAAGGGAGGCTGCGCTTCACAGGTTTATCTCCAGGCTCTAACAAGTAAGAACCATATTTTTCTATCAATGTACTCACTTTATCACAACAAAACCAGCCCAACTACAGAACAAAAAGTCCAAATGATTCCTTTTGAAAGGATTCTAACTCTGCTCCTGCTTTTCCTAGTTATACCCTCATTATTGAGAGCAAGTTCAAATATCTGGGGACTACTATGGTTTTCTTAGCACCTACTTGCTCACTGAGATTAATCGTAAGAAACGACAACCAGTGGAAGAAAACTTTTTTTTACTAGGCTTTGAATACTTTACCTTTTTTCAGTTTTACACAGCATTGTGGATCTCGCTTTTTCTGTCTCTAATAATAAAACACTGAAAGGAAATAACTTTACCTGAGATTCAGAGAGATAGCCAGCATCACTCCCTTGCTCAATCCCAGTCTTCACTACCTAAAAAACATATAAAGTACTTGTTCCTTGTTGGAATGGATCGGCAAGATATACAGTAATGCTGAAAAAAATTGCTAGTGTTGTTAGTCTTCAAAGAGTAAGTCAAAAGTCTAGACTGGAGTGAGAAAGAGAAGAGGACTGAGGGCCTTACTGCTTAAGACTGACTTAATTCTCCATCTCTGAGGCTACTGCTCAACCTAGCATAAAATGGAAGGAAATAAAACAGAAGGAAAGGGAATTAAGAAGTCAGAATAGGAAAAGAACACAGAGGTTCCACAGCTCAAACTCCACCTCCTTATCCTTTGAATCCTGTTATTTTGTCAGAGAAAGAGCTGCCATCACCCCTTTCTGAGTCCAATAATAGGTCTACCTTTTCCTCTTAACTCCCTTCCCTCCTGCTTGAATTATTCTTCCAGCTCCTCTCCTGTTCTCCAAATGTGGGCAGGTCCCCAAAGTTCCACTTGCAGCACATTTCTCCCTCTATTTATTCTTCTTCAGGAAAATCATTTAGTTTATCACATTAATCATGAACTCCATGAAATTCAATTTAACATTTGGGGTAAGTACTAACCTAAGTACAATAGCAAGTATAAAAGAAATAACCCTGTATTCAATCACCATAATTTAATGGTGATTAAAAAAAACCCCAAATATATCCATCTATATTCTTAATTGACTTCTCTGTCTAAACTACTGTTGCTTGAATTTCCTGAATACCTAATCTCAACACTTCTAAACCTTAACTCCTAACTCTCTTTGGCAAGTCTCTTACTACCTTCATATTTTTGCTTTTACTCTTCTATTTCGGGGTCTTATCCAAACTTCAAGTCTGAATTACCAGAATAGTTTCCTAGTTCATTGCTTTACTTTGTCTCTCTTTCTAATCCATTTATACTCACTGCCATGAAAACGGTTCTCTATGATCTATACAGGACAAAGATCAAATTTCTTAATTAATTACTGTCTACCTTTTAAAATCTACCTTTGGTCTGCCTTTCTGAAGACATTGCATTATCCTCTTACAAAAACTGATCTGATTTGATGTTCCTTGAAGAGCCTCATGCTTTCCAGCTTCTGTAACTTTGCTCAAAATGCCCATCCTACCTGGCTTTCTCATCATGTATTCTCTAACAACTTCAGGGATCGTTCCCTCCTCAGTGAATTTAGCAATCTTCCTCTGTCCCAGTTAGCTGGCGTTAACCCTATGCAGCTGCATATCGCCCCCATCCTGCCATCTGCCTTACCACATATATGTGTTTAATCTCCCCAACCCAGACTGTGTGAGGTGAACGGAAGTAGGGGACCACGTTTCCTATTTTATATACTTTGGTGTCCTCGGCTCAAAATATACTTGTTGACTAGTTCATTCTCCAATTCTGAAATCTTTGATTATTGATCTTGTCTTCAATTATTGCTCTTTTGATCTTGGACTTTCCAGATTGAAGATTTTTTAAGTTTTAAAGTCTACCTTTAGACAGATGTTACTTCAACTCTGTGATCATTTTAATTATCCTCCTTGAGCTTTTCCAGAACTTCTCTATATCATTACATCTTTTTCATAATTATGGCAATGGAAAGTCAATGAGACATTTTAGGTAATGACAATGGTTTTGACTAAGGACAGAATACAGCCATTAATTTTGTTTCAACTACCTCTTAATCAATGTCCAATATGTTACTGGCTTTGTTATACTGATATGACATAGGTTCCTTTCCTGGTTTGTAACTGGTAATTTTAAGCTCATCAACTAAAAAGTATGCCTGGCACTAATTTTCCCCAAATATCCATTTATATAAATCCTCATAGCTTGCTATGCTCTTGTGTTATTTTTGGTAAGTACTTTGATAGCAGCATGAAGAACTTTAGTACTGGCACACATGGTGCAGAATGGCAATAAAGAGTACTGCTCTAGACAAAGGGAAGAAACATGAGAAACGTGGGAGTATGGGGTAAAGACTCACATCAATTATTTTCAGAGGTGCAGGATAAAGGCCCTTGGTCTGCTTTCGTACTTTTTCTTCCACCTTTTTGTAAATCTGTTTCCTGACAAATGGAATACTCATGGCATACGATGTCAATTCTGTAAGGTAAAATGCTTTTAGATCCTTACTGGAAAGAGCCCAGCCTCCTTTGTTAGTTTGTTCTGTAAACTCCATAAAAATGCAGTGATTCTAGCTATCTGAAAGAACTGCTCTTTACTCTGATATAAACAATCTAAATTTCAACCTAAGCACTTCTTTAAACATTAGTTGATAAACATTAAAGCTTGGTGTTGGGTTCATGGGTATTTATTACACTATTACATTATTCTATTTTGGTATTATTTAAAATTATCCAAAATAAAAAGTTTAAAAAAAATGTCTTTAACCAGTGTAAGGTCCAGGACTTGAGCAGAGTTATTGCATCCTTTAAGGCTGACTTTACACTTCAGAGTAAACAATGCACTTACCTCTTCCCTCATTTCGGATTTATAGAAAATAAAATTAAATTCCCTGGAAAGAAGCTTTGCCTTAGTTCTTGAATAATGACACTCACTTTCTACCAATCCCTTGTCTCTCTTTGGAGAGATCTTTTTATCAGCTAGTCCTTTAGCAAAAGTAATTGCAACTTCTTCTAGGTATTCAATTGTCCGTTCCTCTGGAGGTTTTATTCCTGGTCCTGTAAAGATGAACACAACAGACTGGAATGTAAATCAGGCTTGGATCAGTCCCAGGTGGGCAAAACCCAGGCAGGCCAAAGCCGAAGGCTCCAGCACCCACTTTCAGCGCAGCTTTCTAAGTCTGACTAGAGACTGGTAGGTGGCAATGTCATGAACTATGGACTCAAAAAGAGAAGTCACACTGAGTGAAGGTGCAACAACCTCCTCCTGGTAGAAAACAAGTCTTAAGCCCTATTTAAGTCTGGCCTCCACTTCTGAGTAGGATGTATTATGTCTCATGAGGCCTGTTTTCTTGCTGCAAAACTGGAAAACAAAAAAATCAATTGCAAAATCACATTTGTAAAGACACTGGAGAGCTGTGGAAGCAACAAAGGTTATATGAACAGAATTCCAGAGGGAAGAGCCTGTCCAATGTGAACTGATGATTGCTGGACATTGTCTTGCCTGGGGGTACATGATGCTTTTGGGCGTGGGCTGAAGACTGGACTTGGCTCAAGCAGAAGGATGCTACTGAGGGAAAGTGAAATGATCAGAGTTTTTGGTGGTCACACACAACAAGTCAGTACTAGAAGAAAGCAAACGCAAAGCTAGTTTTCCCGCATGGAACATCTGTGAAGTTCTAAGGTGGTGCAAGAGGCTGGAAGCTAGAGTGAGATCTCTTATAGTGTCATAATGTTTAGCACATGCAGTACTTGTATAGAAAGAGGGACATGCCAAAAACATGCACCTGATTTTTCGCTTGAGGCAGAGCCTGATACCAAACTTGCTGGAGGCAGGAGACAAAGACTCAAAAAAGCCAAAGGCTGTTTTCACACAGCTATGAAAACAGACACCTACCAGGCTCTCAATCAAAAGCTTCTAAGAGCCACACTGGAGCGAGAGGTGGCTGAGGTTGAAAAGCCGATCTTGTGCCTTCTTATGGTGTATAGGGAACAAAATCCCAGTAGAGGGAGAAGCCTGCAACAATATGCAACCATTCTCCCCCTTAAGACATCTGCCCTACTTTCAGCCTCCATGGACAAGGAAGAAAATGAACTAAGCCCCAAACTTCTGAATGACAAAAGTGCACAGGGTCCACAAAACTCATAATGTAATGCTGGACTTATGGAAGAACACTGGAGAGCAGTTGCTACACAAAAGGAGAGCTCCAGAGATCTACAGAGGGGCCCCTTGAAACTCAGGCGAAGTATCATTCTGCACATGCATGAGAGGAAACTACCTGAGGCCTGGGAAAGAACCAACATAAAGGCATGAAAAGAAGCAAGAAAAAACATGGTCTACAGCTAGGAGACAAACTGACCGAGAGAAACAGATGCAGAATTGAAAAGATAGGATAAGCAGACACAATGTTAGAAAGGTTACTGTAAATTCATGCCATATGTTAAAGAAGGCAGAGGAAAACAGAAACATAATGAAGAGAAATTGAAGATGTAACAATGAATCAAATATTATTTCTAAATATGAGAAAAAACAATACCTGAAACAAAAAATATAGGCAATTGGATTAATAGCAAATTATACTGTGAAGAAGAAAAGATCAGGAAACTTGAATACATGGCAAGAGAAATATAAACAGACTGAAAAAAAGAAACAGAGCTTCATTTTGGGACAATATCAAGTGATCTAAGCTATGTGAGACTGAAGTCTCAGGAAAGGGGTAGGGGACTAAGGAGACAAAAGACTTGTACTCTGAAAACTATAAGACGCTAATGAAAGAAATCGAAGATGACACAAACGGATGGGAAGATATACCATGTTCTTGGATAGGAAGAATCAGTACTGTCAAAATGACTATACTACCCAAGGCAATCTACAGATTCAATGCAATTCCTATCAAATTTTCACAGAACTACAACAAAAAATCTTACAATTTGTATGGAGAAACAAAAGACCCCAAGTAGCCAAAGCAATCTTTAGAAAGGAAAACAGAGCTGGAGGAATCAGGCTCCCTAACTTCAGACCATACTACAAAGCTATAATCATCCAAATAGTATGGTTCTGGCACAAAAATAGAAATATAGATCAATAGAACAGGATAGAAAGCCCAGAAATAAACCCACGCACCCATGGTCAATTAATGTACTACAAAGGATGCAAGACTATACAATGGTGGAAAGACAGTCTCTTCAACAAATGATGCTGGGAAAACTGGACAGCTACATGTAAAAAAAATGAAATTAGAACATTCTTTAACACCATACACAAAAATAAACTCAAAATGGATAAAAGACCCAAATGTAAGACTGGATACTATAAAACTTAGAGTAAAACGTAGGCAGAACACTCTTTTACATAAATCACAGTAATATCTTTTGCGATCCACCTCCTAGACTAATGGAAATAAAAACAAAAATAAACAGATGGGACCTAATTAAACTCAAAAACTTTTGCACAGCAAAAGAAACCATAAACAAAACGAAAAAACCCACAGAATGGGAGAAAATATTTGCAAACGATGTGACCGACAAGGGATTAATCTCCAAAATTTACTAACAGCTCATGCGGCTCAATATCAAAAAACCAAACAACCCAATCAAAAAATGGGCAGAAGACCTAAACAGACATTCCCCAAAGAAGACATACAGATGGCCAAGAGGCACATGAAAAGATGCTCAACATACCTAATTATTAGAGAAATGCAAATCATGACTACAATGAAATATCATCTCACACCAAGCAGAATGGCCATCATCAAAAAATCTACAAACAATAAATGCTGGAGAGGGTGTGGAGAAAAGGGAACCCTCCTACACTGTTGGTGGGAACATAAATTGGTACAGCCACTATGGAGAACAGTATGGAGGTTCCTTAAAAAACTAAAAATAGAGTTACCATATGATCCAGCAATCCCATTCCTAGGCATATATCCAGAGAAAAACATGGTTCAAAAGATACATGCACCCCCAATGTTCACCACAGCACTGTTTATAATAGCCAAGACATGGAAGCAGCCTAAATGTCCACTGACAGATGAATGGATAAAGAAGATGTGGTACATATATACAATGGAATATTACTTAGCCATTAAAAAGAAGGAAATAATGTCATTTGCAACAACATGGGTGGACCTGGAGATTATCACACTAAATGAAGTAAATCAGGGAAAGACAAATATCATATGATATTGCTTGTATTCAGAATCTAAAAAAAAATTGATACAAATGAACTTATTTACAAAACAGAAACAGACTCACAGATGTAGAGAATGAACTTATGGTTACCAGGGGGGATGGGAGGGTGGGAGGGATAGATGGGGAGTTTGGGATTGACGTGTACACACTGCTATATTTAAAATAGATAACCAACAAGGACCTACTGTATAGCACAGGGAACCTTGCTCAATGTATAGCTTTAATGCTTAGGTTAGAAAAGAAGAAAGGCCTAAAATCAATGAAAGAAACCAGAAACTAGTTTCTAGTAAGAAACTAGAAAAAAGAAGAGCAAATTATATCCAAAAGCAAGCAGAAAGAAATAAATAATAAGACAGCTGAAATCAATAAAACAGCAAACAAAATCAATGGAATTAAAAGCTGATTCTTAGAAAAGATCAATAAAACTGATAAATTTCTAGCCAGACTCATCAGGGAAAAAAGAGAAGACACAAATTAGCAATATCAGGAATGAAAGAGGAGTATCATTATAGAGTGTAAAGATATGAAAAGAATAATAATAAAGTATTATGAACAACTTTTTTTTTTAACTTTAAAAAAATATTTATTTATTTATTTGGTTGTGCTGGGTCTTAGTTGCAGCAGGCAGGCTCCTTAGTTGTGGCATGCCGACTCTTAGTTGCAGCATGCATGTGGGATCTAGTTCCCTGACTAGGGATCGAACCCAGGCCCCCTGCATTGGGAGTGTGGAGTCTTATCTACTGCGTCACCAGGGAAGTCCCCTGAACAACTTTATTGAAATAAATTTGTCAAGTTAAATGAAATGGACAAAATCTTTGCAAAATAAACAACTACAGCTCACTCAAGAAATGGTGAACCTGGGGCTTCCCTGGTGGTGCAGTGATTAAGAATCCACCTGACAATGCAGGGGACACGGGTTCAAGCCCTGGTCTGGGAAGATCCCACATGCCGCAGAGCAACTAAGCCCATGCGCCACAACTACTGGGCCTGTGAGCCACAACTACTGAACCCACACGCCACAACTACTGAAGCCTGCACACCTAGAGCCCGTGATCCGCAACAAGAGACACCACCACAATGAGAGGCCTGCGCACCTCAACGAAGAGTAGCCCCCACTCACTGCAAACAGAGAAAGCCCATGCACAGCAATGAAGACCCAACACAGCAAAAAAATTAATTAAATAAATAATTTTTAAAAAAAAATTAAAAAAAAAAAGAAAAGAAATGGTGAACCTGCACTACTATGTATAGAATGGATAGCTAATAAGGACCTGCTGCTGTGTAGCACAGGGAACTCTACTCAATGCTCTGTGGTGACCTGTAGGGGAAGAGAATCTAAAAAAGAGTGGATGTAAGTAAATGTATGGTGATTTGCTTTGCTGTGCACCCAAAGCTAACACAACATTGTAAATCAACTACACTCCAATTTAAAAAAAAAAAAAAAAAAAGGAAAGAAAGAAAAGAGAAATAGTGAACCTGGGAATTCCCTGGCAGTCCAGTGGTTAGGACTCAGTGCTTTCATGGCCAGGGGCCTGGGTTCAATCCCTGGTGAGGGAACTAAGATCCTGCAAGCCACGTGGCAAGGCCAAAAAAAAAAGAAAAAAGAAAGAGTCAACCTGAATAGCCCCATATCTACTAAGGAAATTGAATTCACAGGTTATAACCTTCCCAAGAAGTAAAACTCCAAGTCCATATAACTTCACTGGTGAATTTTATCAAGGATTTAAGGAAAATATAATACCAATTCTACACAAAATCTTCCAGAAAACTGAAGAGGAAGAAATATTTCCAACTCATTTTATGAAGTCAGAATTACCCAGATATCAACACCAGGCAAAAATATCACAAGAAAAAAAATATTATTCCTGAGACCATTATCTCTCATGACCAGACATAAAAATCCTTCACAAAATTTTATCTGATTCAGCCGGCACTTTATAAAAAGGATGATACATCACAACCAAGTGAAGTTTATTCCAGGAATGAATTCAATAGTCAAAAATCAATGTAAGTGACTTTACTTAATAAACTAAAAGGACGAACCCAAACAATCATCTCATTAGATGCAGAAAAAGCAATATAGTTCTCAGCAAACTATAAATAAGGTACATCTGCAATCTGATAAAGGGTATATATGAAAAATCTACATAACATTATACACCTTACAGCATCAGGGTGAATGTCTCTCTTAAGACTGGAACAAGTTAATAATATCTGCTTTCACTTCAAATCAATATTGTACTAAAGATCTTAGCCACTACAATAAGTCAAGAAAAAGAAACACCAACCAGATGGGAAAGGAAGGAGTGAAACTCTCTTTATTTGTAGATAACATGATTATTTATGTAGAAAATCCTCAGGAATCTACAGAAAAAGCTAGTAGAATAAATAAATTTAGCAAAATCACAGAATACAAGGTCCACATACGAAAATCATTTGTATTTATATATGTTAGTAATTAATGAGAAATTAAAGTTAAAAAAGTATAATGGCACAAAAGTATGAAATACTTAGGTACAAATTTAACAAAATGTGTGCAAGATATGTTCAACAAAAAGTATAAAACACTACTGAGAGAAATTAAAGATGACCTAAGTAAACAGAAAGTTCTATTATGTTCATAATGAAAACACTCAGTATTTTTAAAATGTCAATTCTCCCCAAATTGATACATTGATTCAATGGAATTCCAATCAAGATGCTAGCAGATGTTTTTGTAGATATGGATGAGATGATTTAAAATTCATATGTAAATGCAAAGAAACTAGAATAGGCAAAATGATATTGAAAGAAGAGAAGCAAGGTGGAGGGTGGGGTTACACTATCAGATATCAAGATTTACTACAAAACACAATAATCAAGACAGTGTGATACTGTCTTAAGTAAAGACATATAAATAATTGGAAATATGAAACCTAGATATAGATCCAAACACAGAGGGTCAACTAATTTTCCACCAAGGTGTCAAGGTGTCAATGGGAAAGAAGAGTCTTCTCAACAAATTGTGCCAGGACATTTTGGATATTCATAATCACACAACAACAACAACAACAACAACAACTCAATCTTTACCTCACACCATACATAAACATTAACTTGAAATAGCACAGACCAAAATGTAAGAGCTAAATTGCAAAACTTTCAGAAGAAAACATAGGAGAAAATCTTTGTAATCTTGTTAGGAAAAGATTTCTAAAACACCAATACCATGATCCATAAAAGAAGACTTTGATACATTGGACTTCATCAAAATTAAGAATTTCTACTCTTAGATAATGAAAAGACAAGCCACAGACAGGGAGAAAATATTTGCAAATTACAAGTCTCATAACGGACTTATATCCTGACATATAAAGAACTCTGAAAACTCAGTAATAAGAAAAACAGCTAAATCAAACAAAATGGGCAAAACATTTGAACACTTTATCAGATGATATACAGAAGGCAAATAAATACATGAAATAAGTTCGGTATCTTTGGTCTTTAGGGAAATACAAATTAAACCCCAATGACATATTACTACATTCCTATTGAAATGTTTAAAATTAAAAAGACTGAGCGTGTAAAGTGGTTGTAACTAGAACTCTCATACACTGCTGGTAAGAATGTAAAATGGTATAACCACTTTGGAAAAACAGTTTGACAGGTTCTTAAAAGCTAAGCACATCTATCATATGGTCCAGCCAATCCACTTTTCAGTATTTGTCCAAAAGGAATGAAATATTTGTCCACATAAAGACTTGTCAATGAATGTTCATAGCAGCTTTATTCAGAATCGCCCCAAATTGGAAACACCTCAAATGTCTATCATTTGGTGAACGGATAAACAAATTATGGTTTACCTATACAATGGAATGACATTCAGCAACAAGAAGGAATACATTGCTGACATATAACAACATGGATGAATCTCAAAAGCAGTATGCTAAATGAAAGACACAAAAAGATACATACTAGAAATGTTCTATTGTATGATTGTGGTGGTGTTTACATAGCTATATACGTTTGTCAAAATGCAAACTGTACATTAAACACTGGTAAATTTATTATCATGTAAATAACATCTCAATAATGCTGATTTTTAAGAAATGTAAGAGGGTCATGAACATACAATCTGGAATAGTGGTTTCCTTGGATGAGAAGAGGCAAGGAAATTGTATGGGAGGAAGCAGCACATTAGTAGATGTCAATTATTAATATCCTTAGGTTGGTTGTTTCATACATGTTTACTGTAGTATTAAAACAGACACAAAAAACTGAAGAATAGTTATCATGGATAATGATACAGGTAATTTAAGAACCAAAACTAATGACTCGATTCAATTCTGTACTCCTGATGTCCCAATTATAAAAAACGTAAAATAGAAATTGGGGTGATGTTGAAAATGATTTAGTATTAGTTATTTTTAGAAAACTTCACTCTTCAGAATAATGACTCATTTCTTAAGTGTTTGGGTTTCACTATAACCAATATTCAAGATATTAACTCTTTAAAAAAATAAATAACTTCATAAGGCTCAATTCTGAAGCATGTTAGCACTTACCCAGCGGTTCCACCAGTTGGTCAACCAGTCCCATTTTCTTCGCTCTGTCGGCACGAATGCCTCTACCAGTCAGCATCATGTCAAAAGCAGCAGGCACACCCACCTAACAAGCCAGCAAGGATTAGAGCAAAGGTGGAAAAAAATCAGAGTGACAATTACAATTTACAAATCATCCAACTGAGCAAAATAAATATTAAAA
Organism: Mesoplodon bidens; assembly: GCF_964165515.1. Classification (NCBI taxonomy): domain Eukaryota; kingdom Metazoa; phylum Chordata; class Mammalia; order Artiodactyla; family Ziphiidae; genus Mesoplodon; species Mesoplodon bidens. The sequence continues at coordinate 68,689,835 of NC_138170.1, read as the reverse complement.
TGAGAAAAGTCAAACCAGATTGTTTTGTTTGTTTGTTTGTTTTTATTTGCGGTACGCGGGCCTCCCACTGCTGTGGTCTCTCCCGCCACGGAGCACAGGCTCCGGACGCACAGGCCCAGCGGCCATGGCTCACGGGCCCAGCCGCTCCACGGCACGCAGGATCCTCCCGGACCGGGGCACGAACCCGTGTCCCCTGCATCGGCAGGCGGACTCTCAACCACTGCACCACCAGGGAAGCCCTCAAACCAGATTTTTATGTTATATATCCATCAACGAAATTTTATATACTGATACACATTTAGGTAAAGTTTAGTTTTAGAAACCTCCGCCTGAAGTTAAAAATGTATTTATATCTCTTAATTCAATATGTAGGATTTCTGTCTTATGGATTGATAAAGTGGAGAAAAATGTCATGTTTCCTAAAATTGTACATTTATGTCATTCTGAGTTTCTTCTCTATTATTTGTATAATATTTAAAATTCCTATACTGGAATTAGTAGAGACTGAGAAATCTCATAGTTTTGACAATGTCTTTATTTTTATTTTTTATTTTTTTTGCGGTATGCGGGCCTCTCACTTCTGTGGCCTCTCCCGCTGCGGAGCACAGGCTCCGGACGCGCAGGCCCAGCGGCCATGGCTCACGGGCCCAGACACTCCGCGGCATGTGGGATCTTCCCGGACCGGGGCACGAACCCGCGTCCCCTGCATCGGCAGGCGGACTCCCAACCACTGGGCCACCAGGGAAGCCCGACAATGTCTTTAGAAAGGATCTTAGACTTAACAAAAAGAGAACTCAGCTAGGGCTTTGCATGTAGGTGCCAGAAGAACAGCTTCTAACAACATTCAAGAACCAACTATAACAAAACAAAAGAAACAGCAATATTTTCTATACACATATAGGCTTATTCATTCTTTCAGTAAATCCTCTTGGCAATTCCTATGAAGGAATGCACACTATTTATTATCAGAAAACAAATACCATAAACTTTCCCATTTTTCTATGTCCAACTCATACCAACTTCTCTGCAAAGAGTATTTCTGCTGAGTGTTGTTTTCCCTGAAGAATCCACAGTGCCAGAGGCTATGAGGTTCAGGGGGCCCTCAAGTTTAATGTTAAGATTGCTCTGCAGCTTCCAGGTCTGACTGTCCTTCCCTTCCTCTTAAGAATTCAAAAGTCTGATGGGCCTCTTTTGGGTCTATAGAATACAACAGTGAGATCATCCAAATCAGTGGAAAGGTCTGCCTCTTAACAGTTATCATGAAATAAGACCCAGGGATTTGAAAAACTGGTAAGATCATACTGTGCAGAGAAGGAACAAATTAAACTCTAAGTTCCAGAAGGCAAGACATGTATCTTATTTATCTCTTCCCTTCCTCAGGGAAGGACCCTGATCAATCATTTTTATCAAGGAATTGAAAAAATAAATAAAAAGTAGAATTGAAAAAATAAACAAATATCAGGAATAAAATGTTATTGATCTCATATATTCACATTGTATTTGGTTTCTAATTTGTGTGTGTGTGTGTGTGTGTGTGTGTGTGTGTGTATGTGTGTGGTACACGGGCCTCTCACTGTTGTGGCCTCTCCCGTTGCAGAGCACAGGCTCCGGACGCGCAGGCTCAGCGGCCATGGCTCACGGGCCTAGCCGCTCCGCGGCATGTGGGATCTTCCCGGACTGGGGCACAAACCCGTGTCCCCTGCATCAGCAGGTGGACTCTCAACCACTGCGCCACGAGGGAAGCCCTAAATTTCTTTTTTTTAAATTTATTTGTTTATTTATTTATTTTTGGCTGCATTGGTACTTTGTTGCTGAGCACCGGCTTTCTCTAGTTGTGGCGAGCGGGCGCTGCTCTTTGTTGTGGTGCGCAGGCTTCTCACTGCGGTGGCTTCTCTTGTTGCGGAGCACGGGCTCTAGGTGCACGGGCTTCAGTAGTTGTGGCACGTGGGCTCAGTAGTTGTGGCTCACGGGCTCTAGAGCGCAGGCTCAGTAGTTGTGGCATGCAGGCTTAGTAGTTGTGACTCACAGGCTCTAGAGCGCAGGCTCAGTAGTTGTGGTGCACGGGCTTATTAGTTGCTCTGTGGCATGTGGGATCTTCCCAGACCAGGGCTTGAACCTGTGTCCCCTGCATTGGCAGGCGGATTCTTAACCACTGCGCCACCAGGGAAGTCCAGTTTCTAAATTTTACAATGAATACCCACATTATACCTTTTGTACAGAGGAAATAGATCTAAAGGGGCACATAGGACCGAGGTTCTCAAGTTCACATGGGTATCTTAAACTCACCATTTTGGGTAGCCTTTGTGTGCCTCCCGCTCCTGGTAGGATTCCCAGCAAGACTTCAGGGGAACCCAGCACTGTTTTCTTATCTTTTGTTGCTATTCTGTATTGGCATGAAATGGCAAGCTTCAAACAAATGAAAGAAAATCAGAGTGTTAAAAAATGTAACTCTGTAACATCTTAGGATATGTGAGGGTCTAAAGATTACTTATAAAGCAGGAATGTGCCCCCAGAATAAACTGAAATTCCTTAGGCTGGCATTTGATGCTTTCTATAATTTACCTTTCTGGCCTTACTTCATACCTTTCCCCTAAGTTATCAACCTCTTTTTGGGTTGCGGATCTCCTTGAAAATCTGCTGAAAGGTATGGAAGCTCTCAACAGAAAAATGCACACACAATTATATATGCACCCCAGGCTAAGAAGCCCTGTACGATGCAAAGACTCTTCAATCAAGCAGGCCTACTTATGGTGCCCTAATTAGGCTTTGTTTATCCTTGTCTTCGCTCACACCATGCCACATGTGGAATGTTTTCCCACTACTTTCTGGTTAATCAAATTCTGCCTATCTTTTAGGACCAGACACAGGTTTCCTTAATTAATACATGTGAAAGTGTCTAGTATAGAACCCAGCATGTGATAAATGTTCAATAAATGTTATTTTCTTTTCCCCTCCTTCTTTCTTACATGCTCCAGTTTGGTAAGCATCTCTTCTCTCAAATCTTGTGTTATTTACCATCTTTACTACTCACAAAACACTTGACGTACATTATGCGTTATGTGTCTCAACTAGACTTCAGTAGCTCAACAGCATGAATCACACTTCTGAATCTTTGCCTTGCAAACTTGAACAAGGTTTTTTTAGAATTGATAGGGACCTTAGAGATCTAGTTCAAAATCTTCTCAGTTTGTAAATGAAAATGACACTTTGGTTCACTTGCATTGTGCCACGAGAATAAGGATAAAAACCTATCCAGAAATTTGATAACTAAAAACAAAGCTGCTTCTCCCTCAACAACTTTTTTTAAGGCAAAATAGTAGCCTAAAGGTTTGCAGCTGGTGAATCCCAACAATGAGCTGGACAGTTGTCTCAATGACTTTGGAATAAATATGTACCTCAAGTCCTCCTCCTAAGCAGGATCCATTGATGGCAGCCACAATAGGCTTTGTGGACTTCTCAACTTTCTCAAACATTCTCTGTGCTTCCTGTGATATCTGTGTTACCTCTTGAGAGGTCGTGCAAGCAGTTAACATGCTGCAGTAAACATGAGAGAAGAGAACCAAAAAAAACCAAAGATAAAACCATAATCTATTTTGTTCAATACTTCACCACCATATCCTTATCCTATCATATATCAATATTTGGTAGTGAATCTTCAAACACTCAGAAGTTTAAGAATGATTTTGCCTCAGATAGCACTAATATCAGTGACATCATCTCTCATAAAGAGTGTTAAATTTCTGGATTCAGAGAATATGAAACAAAACATGTTGAATAATTTGTTTGTTTTGGTAACAAATCATTAGATTACAAAGCTCTGTACATGAGAAAATCATCTTTTGGTAAATATTTTCACAAGCAACTTAAACATTTTCACTATCAGGTAGCTTTCGGATTAAATATCCATCAGAATGACAGAAAAAAAGGCTTCTATTACAATAATGTTGTCCTCAATGTCCTTTAATTTCAGTTTGTTTCATTTGCTACTTACTGTTTCTGAACACATTTAAGCTGTGGGTTTTTTACTTTTGACCAAAGATAACTAATTTTCTGTCATTTTATATGCTGGGAGTTGTTCAGCTAGCCTCACACAAGCTACAAGTATTTTTCTATGGATTTAGGTAGCTACTACCAGGTACATCATGTCTTACTAGGCTTAAATAACCAAGCTAGAAGAAAAAGCACTTGATGGAGATAACTTTGCTTTTTCTAAAAACTAAACATAAACAAACAGAATATTTATGAATTTCTAATTACTATACATAAAAAAGAAGGGTATACAATATTGAACAAAGTTTAAAAATATACAAACACCATAAATACAAATTATTAAGCCAATAATGCTATCATTGCCTAAACTGCAAAGAATAATACAACAAATATAACAAATACCCATATTTTGACAGAATTAACAACCGTTAACATTTTAACACAGTAAACTAATATTAAGGTATCATCTCTCCTCCTTACTTTTGCTTTAAAGAATTCTAAAGAAGTTATATATACGTACGTTATATCATTGAAAAAAAAAAAGAAAATATTAGCTGTATTGGTAAAGTAGCCTTTGACCCCTGAAGTTCTACCAGCCAATTCATTTACTCTGAAACAACCATTTTCATATGTTGGTAGTGTATTCTTCAAACCAACTACATATTTGTATCCATAAATAATACAGAGAAGTATTTCATGTATGGTTTTAAAATGTTTATATAAACTATATACAGTATCAAACATTCTGTAACTTGCTGTTTTTTTAACATTATGTTTTTGAGTTCTAACATTATGCTATAGATCTAGTTAGTTCCTTTGAATTGTTTTTGTAGTATTTTATCTTGTGAATATTCCACATTTACTTATCTATTTCCCTCATGACTGACGTTTAGCTTGTGTCAAATTCTTCACTATTTTAGGGCTTCCCTGGTGGCGCAGTGGTTGAGAATCTGCCTGCTAATGCAGGGGACACGGGTTCGAGCCCTGGTCTGGGAAGATCCCACATGCTATGGAGCAACTAGGCCCGTGAGCCACAACTACTGATCCTGCGCGTCTGGAGCCTGTGCTCCGCAACAAGAGAGGCCGCGATAGTGAGAGGTCCGCGCACCGCGATGAAGAGTGGCCCCCGCTTGCCACAACTAGAGAAAGCCCTCACACAGAAACGAAGACCCAACACAGCCAAAAAATAAATAAACAAATGTGGGTTTAAAAAAAAAAAAAAAAAGGTTGGCCCAGTTTTCATCATTTAAAAAAAAAAAAAAATTCTTCACTATTTTAAACTACACAGGACTGAACATCCCTATGCATGCATGGGTCCTTAAAACCAAAGAGTGGGATTTCTCTAGCATATATACCTAGAAGAGGTATCACGTGATTATATGATACGTGCATTTTCAGTTTTACTAAATTTTATCAAATTACTCTCCAAAGTGGCTATACCAATTTGCATTCCTACTAGGAATATTTAACTTTCTCATTTTCCCAAGTCCTTGCTAATATATTTTCAAACTTTTAAATGTTTGCTGGTCTGGTGGATGAAAAAAAAAGGGCATCTCATTGTTAGTTTATTTTCATTCTACTCAAATATTGATCCTTGAACTACTACTTCAACTTCTTTAAAGAAAGGCTGTATTCAGTCTCATAAGGTTTAAGCAACAAGTCCCTCTTTTTTATTAACTTTATTACACTCATGAAAATAACTTTAAAAAAACTTGCAGAGAAAATTTACTTCTACCTTCTTTTATTTTTTATTTATTTATTTTTATTATTATTATTTTTTGTAGTACGCGGGCCTCTCACTGTTGTGGCCTCTCCCGTTGCGGAGCACAGGCTCCGGATGCGCAGGCCCAGCGGCCATGGCTCACGGGCCCAGCCGCTCCGCGGCATGTGGGATCCTCCCCAACCGGGGCACGAACCCGTGTCCCCTGCATTGGCAGGCGGACTCTCAACCACTGTGCCACCAGGGAAGCCCTACCTTCTTTTAAAATGAGAAATGATTAGGCCTAAAAAAACATACCATTAGCCAAGATAAAAGACGACTTCAAATTTCCTAAAACTTACTTGAGATCGGCACCTGCAATGAAGCACCCTGGCTTTGATGAGATAAGGACAACGCTTCTGATTTGATTGCTAGACCAGACTTCATTCATTACTTCTATGAACTCTGAATGCAGTTCTTGACCCAGAGTATTCACCTACCAAAGGGAAATACATATAAATCTAAGGGTTTAAATTCAAAGTAACAGATGTGCAAATCACCATCAAATGCTATTTTGATTATAGGAAATACGTTTATCCAGGAGAAATATACTGTTAAAAGAAAGAGACAGGGAAACAAACAAACAAACAACCCAGCAGCTGTCTATTCAGGTGCCTTGGCCAACTGTAAGCACCCCTCCCTCTAAAAATAGTTCTACTTAAAGGAGGAACTCGTATTCCTGAGGAGGTCATATTCCTAAGTTTCAATCATATGTAGGCTATAATTAAGTGTACAAACATTTATCAGCATGGAAAAAGTTTGTATAATGTTAAGGAAAAAAAGAAATCAAAATTAGACATATAGGGCTTCCCTGGTGGCGCAGTGGTTGAGAGTCCGCCTGCCGATGCAGGGGACACGGGTTCGTGTCCTGGTCCGGGAAGATCCCACATGCCGCGGAGCGGTTGGGCCCGTCAGCCATGGACACGGAGCTTGCGCGTCCGGAGCCTGTGCTCTGCAGTGGCAGAGGCCACAACAATGAGAGGCCCACGTACCACACAAAAAAAAAAAAAATTAGACATATAATATGATCTTAATTTTTAGAATATTATTTGCTGAAACTGGATTAAATGTTAAAAGCGGTTATCTTTGGGTTTGGAGTATGAATGATTGTTATTCTCCTCTTTATTGCTTTAAAATGTCCTACTATAGGCATGTGTTATTCTTGTGTTCAGGAAAAATGGTCAACTTACAAAAAATATCTTAAGGTTGAATCATTGCTCAGTAAATACTAAGATTTACTCTAGTGAGGGGGACTGGCTCTTACTTTCCTTAATTTGTGATAGTTGTTAATTGCTTACATCTAGGTCCTCCTACTTCACTGAGGCCTCTGGTAATAAGATTTCTGAAATATGAAATCGTTACACCAACTTTAGGTGAGGGAAAAGCATGAGCTCCTGCAATAAAGCTCTTCTTGGCAAAAGACTGGATTAATGCTGCATGCTTTTTTGAAGTTGCCAAAAACAAATGAAGCTCCACTTTGAACAGAACTTGATTTCTAATATATGAACTGCACCGAGTCATTCAGGTCCCGTAGGAAACTTAACAACATTTAACCCAGCCAACTTACTATGAATGACTTATGTCAGGCAGGTTAAGGAAGCCGATTTAATAACCTCATAGTTAAGATGGGTAGGTCAGTTTTAATTCTTATAAACAAAGTTTATACTTTGCTTCTTACCTAATAAACCACCTTATCATTCTACAGTGTAACAAAAGGCTAGCTTTATTAATCCTTGATGTTCATCTGACACCTAAAGTCAACTAGGAGGAATTCTTTTTTTTTTTTTTTTGCGGTACGCGGGCCTCTCACTGCTGTGGCCTCTCCCATTGCGGAGCACAGGCTCCGGACGTGCAGGCTCAGCAGCCATGGCTCACGGGCCCAGCCGCTCCGCGGCATGTGGGATCTTCCCGGACCGGGGCACGAACCCGTGTCCCCTGCATCTGCAGGCGGACTCTCAACCACTGCACCACCAGGGAAGCCCAGGAGGAATTCTTAAACAAGGATCTCTGCTGCAGAAAACTGCATTCCTTGGGCAACTATCAAAACTGTAAGTTCATGTGATAAGATTACTGCCAAATTGGTGGATTTATTTCTTTGCCATTCAGGACTGGATTAATGAATGTAGTGAGTAGAAATAAACTGCAGCAAGTTAAATTAGGTACCTTTGAATTGGGTGAGTTAATTCGAATAACTGCTACGTCCCCTTTGACTCCATAGTTAATATGGGTTCTGGCTAAAAAGAGAAGGAAAATTTATTTGTAAACATGTTTATTGCTAAATAAGTATAAAAAGCAATGTAAGCATGTCAACGAGAAATTAAACTTACTCAGCAAAGCAGAGGACCTTGTAAAGTTGCGGCAAATATAACCTGTAAGAAAAAAGTATTTCAAAATTAGTTATTTTACAAAACAGAATTTCCATAGTACCTGCTATACATAACAAAGCTAGACTTTATAACAACCACAACAAAACGAAGTGTTCTAAGCCATTATTGTGAGCACTGCTGTATCTTTTTGTTTCAATTATCAGGTCAAATGATTATCTGGATACTAAATGTGGTAGGTGGAAGAATGGCCTCTCAAGGATGCCCATGTCCCCAGAAACGGAGTATGTTAGGTTATATGGCAAAGGGAAATAAAGGCTGCAAATGGAATTAAGGTGGCTAATTAGCTGACCTTAATACAGGGTGATTAGCCTGGATTATTCAGGTACACCCCATGAAATTACAGAGGAGGAGAAAAGGCAAAAGAACCAGGGATGGCAGCATGAGAACTCATTTTGCTGGCTTTGAAGAAGTCAAGGAATGCAGGCAGCCTCTGGAAGCTAGAAAAGGCAATGAAATGGATTTTCCCTTAGAGCATCCTGAATGAACACAGCCCTACCAACACCTTTGATTTTAACCCAGTGAGACTCATTTCTGATATCCATAACTGTAAGATAATAAATTTCTATTGTTTCAGACACTAAGTTTGTGGAAATTTAGGGCCACAATAGGAAACAAATACACTAAGAAATAAGTAATCTACAAAGCAATCCATAATGTTGTTCCAAATATATCTCAAGCATGTTCTCCAGCCAGGTCCTCTTGCATTTCTATGGAGACAGACTTTCCAGTGTCATGAAAAATAAAATCAAGGGGCTTTAGAGGCTCCATGTTTCTCTCTATCCTGCAGTTCTTTAAGGGAGGGGAAGCGAAGGCACAGAAAAAAGCAGCTTTATACTGCTTTCAAAGGCAAAACAACGTACTATTTAAAAAAAAACAACTGTAGATGGCACCAGAACCAGAGTGGGGTGATCGCTGGTTCTGTCTGCATTTTTTTTTCTTTAAGCGATCCAAGTGAGCCCTCATGGTGCAAAGACAAAGGACCCGAGAGTCCAAAGCCTTTGGTTCGACCATCAAGTTTATTATTTACTAGTTGTATGACCATGTACAAGTCTCTCAGAGCATTTCAGTGTTCTTATAAAGACAGAGTAAAAGTGATGTAATGATTATAAAAGTACCTATAAGTCAAAGTCCTACACCAAAGTAAATTAAGATAAGAGAAGCCAGCCATCTCCTCAATCTCCAGTGCCTCTACTTCACTGATGATATACTTCCCTTTGCTTTTCCATCATTTGAGATCTGTGTCATCTGTATTTGTGACTCTTCCTTCTTTATATCCGTATCATGGCTCCACAAAGCCTTATCTTGAGATTCTGTCTACAAGGGTCTTTGCCTTCCCTGCCCAAATTTTTATCTTTATTACTCACTGTTTTGTTCTCTAATCGCTGCATCTGTAGCAGGTGTTTCCCCCAACTAAACTGTAATCTCCTCCAACATCATCTCATAGTCATTTATTCCACAACAAAAATCTAGTGTGGCCTAGAGTGAACAGAAAGACAAAAATCCCTGTCTGTGTGGAGGAGGTGAAAACAGGCCTGGCATAGAAAGGAGTTTCCCTATAAAGTAGAAATTCTGTGGGAGGGGAGCCAGATAATAGGCAATTCTAGCTAGAACAGGGTAAACTGAACTAGTGAGAAGGAACTGATCAGGAATGCAGGGTGGGAGAAGATGGGGTGGAAAGACAGATAAAAGACAAGAAACATAAATATGTTAATAAATATGTTAGAAGATAAGTGCCTACGGGGGGGTGGGGGGAAGAAAACAGAGCAGGTGAAGGGGCTTGGACGTGGGATGTAATTCTGAAGACCAAATATCTGAGACAACAGGTTTGAGCGCATTAGCTTATAAACCATAAACTCTCATCCACTAATCTACCTTCCCCCCGCCCCATATAGACATACACAAAACCTCCTAAATCAATAGAGACAAGAAACAGAGAAAAACAGCAAATGTACAAACATGTCTGGAAAACAATTTCAAACCACAGTCAACTAAATCAAGTTGAAGTACTCGGTAGCTTTGCTTTTGGAATCCAGCCTTCCTCACTTCCTAATTAGGAGAGCTTACTTTAGAGCAGCGGTCCCCAACCTTTTGGGCACCAGGGACAGGTTTCATGGAAGAAAATTTTTCTACGGACCGGTGGGGCCGTGGGGTGGGGGATGGTTCAGGTGGCACCGGCCTGCAGCCCCAGGGGTTGGGGACCCCTGCTGTAGAGCAGCTGGGTGAACTTTAGCCTATATTTCCTGTGCCAGCAAAAGAGAGAGAAACCTCTGGCCTACTTTGTAATCATTTAAATAATTTAACTCGATAAGACACCTACAAGATCGAAGACTACAGCAGTGCAGAGAGCTGGATTATGTTAACACAAATTTCAAATATGAAAGTGTTACTTTGGTTGTAACAATCAACAGCTTTTCTCACTATTCAGTACTGGGGGAAGGGACAGGATTAAGGAAGTGAGAGTCAAATTTAAACATACACCGTCTACTAAAGTATTTGCCTCCAATTCATTTCCTGTGAAATTATTCTACCACTTAGGTAATCAGGAATTTGGAGAGAGTAACAGTGGGAATTAAACAAGATATTTTGGTCAAGATGTGATTTTCATTTGATAGACATACTCAGAATTATAGCACTCAGGCAGGAATGGGTTAAAACTTCAAGAAATACAAAGCAGCATCAAGAGATTTTAATCATCCACCATTAAACGTCATAATCTCATTAAATGTTTGGCAATGCCTTAGCATAGACTTTCAGTTAGGGTTAGGGTTAGGGTTAGTCTGTTGAGTCTAAATGGAAATCCAGGTGTGCAGGTAATTTTAAATTCACTTTCTAGACTTTTTTTCAAAATGTATACATTGTTACTAAAGGAGCAATCGCTAGAATAAGCCATATTTTTTAATTTTAAAAATTATTTTTTATTGGAGTATAGTTGATTTACCATGTTGTGTTAGTTTCTGCTGTACAGCAAAGTGAATCAGCTATACATATACATATATCCACTCTTTTTTAGATTCTATTCCCATATAGGTCATTACAGAGTACTGAGTAGAGTTTCCCTGTGCTATACAGTAGGTCCTTATTAGTTATCTATTTTATATATGGTAGTGTGTATGTGTCAATCCCAATCTCCCAGTTTATCCCTCCCTCCCCAAGCCATATTTTCTTATAGGTTAAAACACAATGCAAAATATATATACACACATGTGTGTATATATATTTCTATAAAAAACATAGAAAAACTAGGCTTGTAACCTTTTATCACATGTAAAATGTAAAAATTACTTTTAAAAAGTCTCATACCTGTATCAATAGAATCATAGTTCTTCAGGGCAGGGAAGAGTTATAACAGCTAACGTTTATTAACGTTAATAGTAGCACTTACTCCACGAAAAACTGCTTTACACCTAAAATAACTCCTTTAAAGCTCACAAGGTGATATTATTCCCCATTTCATAAATGAGAAAACAGACATAGAAATTACTTGCCCAAGGTCACCAGAGGGTAAAAGGCAGAGCTAGATTCAAACCCAAAAGTCAGACTCCAAATTTAATGCTTTTAATTGTATTACCTCAAAATCAATGGAGGGGAAGCTCAAAAATATACATTTGATTTTTTTTTTTTTTTTTCGGTATGTGGGCCTCTCACTGCTGTGGCCTCTCCCGTTGCGGAGCACAGGCTCCGGACGCACAGGCTCAGCGGCCATGGCCCACGGGCCCAGCCGCTCCGCGGCATGTGGGATCTTCCCGGACCGGGGCACGAACCTGTGTCCCCTGCATCGGCAGGCGGACTCTCAACCACTGCGCCACCGGGGGAGCCCACATTTGATATTTTTAAAAGTGTTAAACCAAAAATGTGGAAAATAGACAAACTGTCAGGTCACATGACCAAATGCTAACAGTAGGTATGTGAGTAGTAAGGGAATGGGTGATTCTTTTTTTCTTAATCCCTTTCCCCAGTCTTCACAGCATTTCAGTTTTCTGTAATCTTATGATTGACGCGCGCGCACACACACACAAAGCAGTCCTGTGGAGACTAAAAACACTGGTCGAAATAAGAAAGCAGAAGAGATTCAATCATTCGAAATTAGTCCCTTACAGTAAAGGGAGATTCCAGGCACTCCTCCAAAAACAACACACGGTATTACCCCAGGGGTTCAGAAGGAGGAAGGCATATTATAAATTATATTTCTAATTAAATAACCGATATTAAGTACAACATGCAATAAAAAGTCACATTTCACCTTAAGATTTGAGATGGAAGGAAAATACTTGATTTTCCACAGTCACCCACTTTAACTCTTTCACTGCCAGTTTGAAGACAAAAAGACAATATAGCTAATGCAAGCTAACTGGGTATCGTCAGAAACAAGGGTAGAAATAGTTGTAAAATTATCTAACATCTTGCTCCTTAAGAAAGAGGGTATCTGCGTATTTTTTTAAAAAAATGCTTCTTCTAGCAAATTGCAGAATCTGCTGCTTGAAAATCAATATATTATACGTTCATACTGGGATTACTGGAACTGCAAGAGTTGAGCTTCCTACTGAAGTGTGGTAATAGGTACAGAAAAGGTTTTGGGGAAAAGGGGCAGGGAATGGCAGTAATTTGTAAGGCTGGTTAATTTCATACAAGGTTTTAAGATGCCTCTTGTTACAGGCAAGGTGCAATGGAGCACTGGACTGTCCTAGTCCTCCTAGTCCTCCCAATCTCGTAAGAACAGGCTCAAAGCCATCATTAAATGAAATAAGAGGAGACCAGCGGAAAGTGCCAGACCGGGTGGACAGGGCTCAGAAACGTTAGGGCTTATGGAGCCCGAAATCGCTGCAGGACTCATGAGAGAGGAAATGTCAGTCCCTGCGCCAGGGAACAAGAGACCAGATCCCAAAGCAGCATCCCTCCCCCTTATCCAGGGCTGGGACCCTGGGCCGGGGCAGGGAGGTGGCAGCGATGGGGACACGAGGCTCCGGGGAGGCTCGGGTCTCCGTAGGAGTTCTGCCCGGGGCTGGTGGGCGCCCTCAACCAGGCCTCACCTGGGCAGCGGAGCATCCTGGAGGCAGTGAAGCGGCTGAGGCTGCCAACTGCCCGGGAGGCCACCATCTTGAGCAGCAAAGGACGAAAGTGGAAGGCGCTTCAAGTCGGGTGAGCCAAGCAGAGGACTTTTCTTTCCATAGCCTGGCTCTGGCCAGGCGCCCGATGTACTGCCTGACTAAAACCGCTATGGAGAACTGCCGCCGGTTCCTTAACCCCGCCCTTTGCTTCTGGCTAACCGGGCGGAAAGGACACCTTCTCCGTAGGGAGGAAGGAAGGTCAGGGAAGAGGGGGACAGAGTTCCGGATTTTCCAGTCAGGCAGCCGGAGGGCAGCCCGGAAGGCCTGCGAAGCCCGCGCAGCCTGTGGGAAGGGTGAAGGGTCTTTTCTAGGCAGGGCCCGCCCCTTGGTCCAGTCGGGGCCCGTTGCTCGGGTCCAAAGCTTGCCGGCAGCAGGAGTCTGACCCCACGAGAGCTAAGGTGAGAAGGCGCGGGTGCTCGGCTTTCCGCCTGGCCTTTCCCCGGCGAGGTCCGCACTTCCTTTCCCACCTACTACGCCCGCGGCCGCCTCCTCTACCTGGGGCAGTGGAATTGGAGGGAGCGGAAGGAAGTTTCTCAATGGGCGTCTCCCGTACCAGTGCAATTTGGGCAGTAATTTGGCCCAGCCTTCTGTCTGTAGCTCAGAGCAGCGGTGTCGCCTGTGTCTTTTAATTTATCACCGTATGTTAACGAACTGTTGGTTTGTGTTTGTGTCGGTTTAAAGCGCTGGCCTGTGTTCCAGTGTTGTTGTTTCACCTGCTTTGCCTGAAGCCAGGCCGGCGGCAATAGAGATTCGGTACAGGGCCCAGGGTTTACCCCTTTTATGTTACCGAGGGTGGGTCTCGGTCGTGTGGCTTTTTCGGGACTCGAATGTGGGAGGAGCTGAGACATGCCTGTGTCCCGCTCCGAGATCCAGGGCTCAAGATTATTTTCTAATCCAGAGGGGACCCGGAGATCATCCGGTAATTCATCATCCCCTTCACTTTATGGGTGAAGCCCATGAATCAGGGTGAGTGAGTTTACCCATGGCCACAGGTGGTAGAAATAGGCCTAGAGGTCTGTTAACTTCTAGTCAAGAGCTCTGCATTGCCTGAAAGCTGCTTTTGTGCTGGAAAGATAGGCTTGAGTCCTGGAATCGAGTGATTGACTACAAAAAGTAATGTTGAGGGCCCTCTAGGCCCTTTCACTGCCATCTCATTTAATCTTCACGATCCCAAAATTGTTATTTACATTTTGTAGGTGAAGTTTGGGAGGCTCGGAGATTATGTAAATTTTCTGGTAGGTGGCAGAGCCAGGATTCAGCCATAAATTTAAGTCTCACTGTTCACCAGATTGCCTGTTCCGCAGGAGAGGGAGAAGGAAGAGGCAAGGGGAAATGGCAGGGAAGTTGAGACCGAAGTGAGGAGTGTGGAAAGAAAGAAGAGAGGTTTCTGTTTAAAGTTCAGGTCAAATAGTGAATCCCCCATCACTGTGAACACCTTAAGCAGAAACTGCATGAGCAGTGATCTCTTAATTTGCAGAAAGGATTCTTGATGACCTCCAAAGGCCCTCCATCTCATAAGGTTTTTACAGTTCAAAGCTTGCCTCCTGCCGACATAATGCTCTTTCTGCATCTAATTCGGTGTAGCACTTACTGTTTAGATCAAGAGTGGCAAACTTTTTCTGTAAAGGGCCAGATAGTAAATAGTTTAGGTTTCACAACCCACATTGATCTCTGTCACATATTCTTTGTTTTGTTTTGCTCTACAACCTTTTAAAAATGTAAAATCTGTTGTTAGCTAGAGGCCCATGGGTTGAAGTTTGCCATCCCCTGATTCAGGTCACCCTTTTGGCTCTTGATTTTTTTGTTTCCTGTATTCTGAGCAAAACCATAAGCTCCATCAAGGGCAGAAATGTTATGCTTCTCACTGTGTCTTACATAAAGGGGAACTAAATACATTTATACCATCACCCACTAAAATTAATCGCAAACACATGTATAACCCTTACTATGTATCAGGCACTGTTCTAAGTGCCATATATATATATATACCTCACAACAACCTATGAAGTAGGTACTTTAATTATCTACAGTTCACAGGTTCATCTTACAGATGAATTACCTACATCTTACTCCTAAAACAGAGAAAGAAAATGGCCTTTGGAGGTCATCAAGAATCCTTTTTGCAAATTAAGTAGCTTGCTTAGGGTCATACAACTAGGGTACAGCCAGGATTTGGATTGGGTGGTTTGCCTTTAGTGTTTGTGCTCTTAAGGATATTGTGGATTGTGTCTTAATGATACTGTAATAATGAGCTGTTAGAGCCACTCCATCTTGCTTTCATTACTTGTTTAGCCCCTTCTTCATGTTACTTGCTCCTAGGTTCCTGCAACTTCATGCATCTTTCTATAGTTTCACACCCTACTCAAGCCTACCCAGGCTCCCCAAATCCTTGAGTCAAAATGTATTTCCTAAAGCTTAAAGCAGATGACAATAACTAGGTCATATTTTGCTTAGTCCTTCTTTCTTTTGAAATCTGTCTCTACTTTTTATTAATTTTTGATGGGATGTATATTCTATTTAATTTTTTTCCCAGAAACTACAGGAAATCTAAAGAAAATAAATATACCAATAACTCCACCACCCAAAGATAACTACTGTTAAAATTTGCTGTGTATTTTTCTGGACTTTTTAAATGCATTTTTATGTTTTTATCTATCTATAAAGATATTAGTATATGCAGATTTTCTATAAAACTAGAATTATACTGTGCATTAAAAATAAGATGCTCATTGTAAAAAAAATTTTAAGAAGACAGAAGAATGTAAAATGAAAGTCCCTCTTTATCTCTTCCATATATAGATTCATCTTTATGGATTTTCATCTCTTTCTGTCATAAAATGGAGTCTTACTATGTATATATTATTCTGCAGCCTGCTTTTTCATTTAATATATGTTGTGGACATCTTTCCATGTCAGTATATACATGTATGTTATTATGTTTCATTTTTCTTTACAAACTGCTGAACAGTATTCCATGGTATGTTTGTAATACTATAATTTATTTAACCATTTCCTGCTATGTGCATCTACATCTTGAGTATTTCTATTGGCTAGAGATCTATGATTGCTACATATACAACTTGAATATTTCTGTTGCTTAAAGACCAATAAGAAGAATTACTAGGCTCAGAAATTCACAATTCAGAATCTGAGAGAGAGATAAAAATTGCCTTCCAAAAAGGCTTTACCAGTTATACTTTTATCAACTGTATATGGAAGTGCTTAAATAGATCCGTTCTCACTAGAATTGTGTGCTAACCATATTTTTAATTTTTGCCACTTAATAACCCCAAAATGACCTTGTTTTAATTTAAAAAAATTTTTATTGTTAGTGAGGTTGAACATTTAAATTTTTATTTATTTGACATTTTTTTCTTCTGTGAATTGCTCATTTGCTCATTTTTCCTTTTGGTCATGTTTCAGGAAGGAGCCTTTCAGCTGCAAATAACAGAAAATTAAACTTAAATTGGCTTAATAAAGGGGATTTGTTGACTCACAGAACGGAAAAGCACAGTGGGAAGGTGGGTTTCAGATATGATTCAATCAAGGCTCTAGTTTCTTTTTTCTGAATTTTCAGCTCTGTCCTCCTTTGAGACCAGCTCTACCTTTACACTAGCTTTTATCATGTTTGCAAACTGCTGTAGCCATGCCAAGCCTCAGAAGGAAAGATGTATGTTCCAGAATTCCAGGCAGAAGACCTGAATGTCAGACTGACTAAGACCATCCCTAAATCGATACCAGTGGTCAAGGCAATACCATGCACGATTATTTTAGGCCTTGGTTGCCTGAGCCAAAGAGAATGAGATTATTCTGATTGGTTTAAACCCTGGAGTTGAGCTGGACTCAGTCCCATGTAAACCACATGTGGCAGCTACATAATGGGGTGAAATGGATATTGGGGTGAAAACCACAGATTCCATTATAGATTGTTTCTCTTTTTCCTGTAATTTGTAGAAGTTCTTTATGGAGTATGGGATTTAACCCTCTATTTTCCATGTTACACATATTTTCTCTGAATCTATTGTTTGCCTTTTAACTTCATTTTAGTGTCTTTTGCTATGTAGATATTTTACATGCTTATTTAATCAGTTCTTTTTGTTATTCTTTTCCATTATGGCCTCTGGGTTTTATACCATATGTTGGAAGCCTTTCCCCAAGATTATAAAAATATTCTCTGATATATTCTTGTAGTAAGCTAGAAAAGTATATATTTAGATTAATGCATCTGTAATTTGTACTTATAGTGTGAGCTATGGATCTAATTTTTTTCAGATGGTTAGCCATTTTCTCAACAAATCTATTGAATAATTTATCTTTCTCCCACTTATTTGAAATGTTATCTTTATTACATACTAAATTCTCATACACATGAGTATGCTTCTGAACTTGCTACACCCTGTTCTGTTGATTAGTTTCATTTATTCCTGTGCCAGAATTGAACTGTTTAATTACTGGTACTTTATAGAAAATTTTGATATCTGTTAGAGCAAGGTCCCCCTTTTTTTCAATCAGTATTTTCTTGACTAGTTTCATGAATTTTATTTCAAGAGGAACTTTACTTATGGGGATTTATATTCCAGACTCAAGTGGCATCAAATGTAGCTTCTGGTAAAGTGGTGCCCATCTCACGGGCTAATTTGTGTCTCCCTGGCCAGAGTCCCTTGAGTATACCTAGGCTGGTAAGCCTAGAGGTTGGACTCCTCCATCTCTTTCCAATCCATATATTTGGTAAATGTGATTTTTTTTTTTCTTTTTGGAAGCCACAGGGCATCTCTTTTTAGTCAATGAAGACCTAAGAAAAGTTAAACAAGGCTTTTATATTGGCTGTTGCTGTGTAACAAATTACTCCAAAATGTAGCAGCTTAAAACAGTAAAAATTGATTATCTCATACAGTTTCTGACGGTCAGGAATCTGGGGGCAAATTAGCTGGACCGTTCTGACTTTGACTTTCTCATGAGGTTGCAGTCAGAATGCTGGAGAGGGCTGTAGTCATCTGAAAGCTTGTCTGTGCTAGAGGATTCACTTCCAAGCTCAGTCACATGGCTGTTGGCAGGAGGCGTCAGTTCCTCATCACCAGAGCCTCTTCATCGGGCTGCTCCTGAGGTGCCAGCTGGCTTCCCCTAGACCGAGTGATCTGAGAGACAGACCAAGACGGGAGCTGCAGGATCTCTTAACAGCCTAATCTCAAAAGTGACATCTCATCATTTCTGATGTATTCTTTTGTTTACACAGACCAACTATGTAAATAAAAATCAGGGAAGTGGAATTACTGATCAAAAGTTAGGTGCAGTTGCAGTTTTTTGACAGTTACAGTAATTGCTAAATTGCTCTCCATAGTGATGCATCTGTGGAGGTGCATCAGTTTACACCCTCAGCAGCAGTATATGAAAGAGTCTGTGTGTGTGCAGACTACCACATAATGAATATCAGACCTTTAAGTCAAATATTATACCTCTGTGCCGTTTTAATTTGTATTTCCCTTATGAATGAGATTGAACATCTTTTCATGTATCTGAGAACCATTTGTATTGATATTTCTATTTCTGTGACCAGTTTGTTCATATCCTTTGCCAATTTTTTTCTTACTGATTTGTAGGAACTCATTTTTGGGAATTTAGGGAAGTATTTAATATATTTTTTAATATAGAGGGGTTTATATTTGTATTATTTTGAAATAATATCAAGCTTATAAAAAAGTAGCAAGTGCAGTGTACGAACTTTTTTTTCTTATAGCAGTTAAGATGTGATACTGCACTACCTCTGAATACTTTAGTGTGTATCCCCTTCAAATACATTCCATAAGGCATTCTGCATAATCACAATACAACCATCAAAATCAGGAAGTTCACCTTGGTGGCTTCATGATCATGTCCAGCAGGCTCTACTCCTTTGGCCCTAGAGAAAGGCATAAACTCTGGAGCTAGACTATCTGGCTTCAAATCACAGCTCTGCTTCTTACTAGTCTTTCAATCCCTGTATGCCTCCGTTTCTCATCTCTTAAGAAGGGTGTAATAATCATGCGTACTTCATAGGTCCTTGTGAGGATTAGATGGGTTAATGCTTAGATTAGTGGTTTGCATACTATGTCAGTGTAGCTATTAATAGAGGAAGGGTAGTTGGTAACAGAGTAAATTTTAAAGTATTTTATAGTAGTCATGGATGAGATATCAGAGATCATAGACTACACTATAAGCTACAAATTGTTCAAATAACCCAGAAAGTCCTTTTGTTCTTCTCTTTTTAGATTTAAGAATGACTTCCCTCTTGACTTACACTTTAAAAAATCTTCCCAGTACATCACAATGGGCCCTCAGATTTTGTAAGTTTCATTTGTTCTTTCTTTTTAAGATTAGATTGGTTGTGTAAGCATCTTGCACAGACATGGAATTGTACTGCTTTTTGTAAACACTTTATTTTGTCTTCCAGCTGTGAGGCCTCTGAGCTGTTCCTCCCAGTTACAAGCTGCCGCAGGTACAGTAATTTGTTAAAAAAAAAAAAAAAAAAGGAAAAAAATAGTCTGATTTAGAGATAGATTCTAGAATCTAAATTTGTGAATTTTGAATAAAAACCAAAACTAGTTTGCTAACTCTCCCTTTTATTGAGCAACATGAACATCACTGTTGCCTTTAAATTAAAACAATATAGGACCAATCAGTAACGATAGTACATGGTGTAGGGTGGGCTCGAGGATATTGACAGGAGGTTCTGGGATGTGGAGCCTGATGGAGTCACGGAGGTTCCATGAATCTTACTGGTCAGTTTAATCAGCTACTGGCTGTCAGTCCTAGAGATGATTAGCTTACAAACACTTTGGAGACTGCTGTGGAGCCAAAAGGTAACTTTTTAAACTTTCAGTGACAGGCTTCTCTGTTAATGAATATCTTCTTAGTCCATGTGCAGGAGGATGCATACATGAAATAGGTGTGACTGTGGAACCAGTTAATAACAGAAGGTTGTTTAGTCAATATGAAATGAAAAAGGAAGGAAATTTGTTGATTTTATATGGTCTTTTAGACCCTTGGTAAAGACTTCTTCACTGTTGAATACATACTTTTGCAGAACCTACTGTAGGTATGTATCTTCACTGGCCAGTGCTAAAAATACCCAGACAGGTTCTCCTTGCCTGGGTCCTGTATTGGCTATGACTTCTGATTTTGGTTTTATTATGGTGTTTCTGCTTGAATAATAGCTTAATAGAAAAAGCATCTTACTAAGATTCAGAAGACCTCTGCTCTGTTCCAGTTCTACTTCTTTCTGGACAGTTTGGCCTTGAACCGATCACTTTACTTCCCTGTGCTTTAGTTTCTTTATCTAAAAAAGAATAATAATTTTAGTCTTGTTAACCTCAAGTAGCTATGAAGATATCTCACAGCACTTTGAAAACTGTAAACTCAATATAAGTACAAGATGGGAATTCCCTGGAGGTCCAGTGGTTAGGACTCTGTGCTTCCAGTGGTTAGGACTCTGTGGGTTCGATCTCTGGTTGGGGAATTAAGATCCCGCATATCACGTGGCTCGGCCAAAAAAAAAAAATATATATATATATATATATATATATGTGTGTGTGTGTGTGTGTGTGTGTGTGTGTGTGTGTACAAGATGATATTTTTATATTGTTTTACATAAGTATATTATCAGGGGTCTGTTGCCTAATCTCACCTAGAAAAGTTTCAAGTTGTCATGTCACAAATATATTTTCTGTGGCCTCTAAATTCTAATTAGAATATAGATTTGTATAGGCTCACAAAGAATAATTCCTTTCTATCTCATTTCACCTTTTCCCTAATTCTAATGTTCACCCAGGACTTTGCAGTCAGACAGATAGATCTGATTCTTTGCCAACCGGAAGGTCACATTGAATACCAACAGAGGGAAGGCATTTTTCTGGCATATAGAGTATTCTTCTTCATATTGCTCTTAAAGTGTTTTGTGTTTCTGTCTCCCCAACTATATTGTGAGCCCTTCTGAGACTTAAGCCTTTTAGAGTCCCTGGTGTCTAACACTGTCCTAGCGATTTATGTTAACGTTGATGGTAATAGTGGTGCAAGAGGGCACATGATAAGACAAAGGAATGTGACCAGCTGATTTGAGGGGAGGGAGTGGGAATGTACCCATGCTGAACAGGTTTTAGGTTGCAATAATTTTGTAACTAATTCATCTTGAATTGCATGTGAATATGCTTGACAGTGCTATTAGGATGAAGGAATTAGAATAGAGGCATACAGGTTTATTGATGTTTCCAGGCATCAGATTGACTGGAAATGTGTCTGATGGAAATTTTGACTTGTTCAATGGGTATATATACTATGCATCTTCCTTGACTTACAATAGGGTTACATCCTGACAAATCCATCATAAGTTGAAAATATTGTAAGTCAGGACTTCCTTGGTGGCGCAGTGGTTAAGAATCCACCTGCCAATGCAGGGGACACGGGTTTGATCCTTGGTCCGGGAAGATCCCACCTGCCGCGGAGCAACTAAGCCTGTGCGCCACAACTACTGAGCCTGCGCTCTAGAGCCTGCAAACCACAACTACCTAGCCCACTTGCCACAACTACTGAAGCCCATGCACCTAGAGCCTGTGCTCTGCAACAAGAGAAGCCACTGCAATGAGAAGCCTGCGCACCACAACAAAGAATAGCCCCCGCTTGTCACAACTAGAGAAACGCCCATGCTCAGCAATGATGACCCAATACAGCCATAAATAAATAAATAAATAAATAAATAAATAAGTTTGTTAAAAAAAAAAGAATATATTGTAAGTCAAAAATGCATTTAGTACATCTAATCTATCAAACATCATAGCTTAGCCTAGCCTACCTTAAATGTGCTCAGAACACATTGGGCAAAATCATCTAACACAGGCCTATTTTATAATAAAGTATTGAATGTCATGTAATTTATTGAATATTGTACTGAAAGTGAAAAACAGAATGGTTGTATGAGTATAGAATGGTTGTAAATGCATTGGTTGTTTACCCCTGTGATTGTGTGACTGACTGGGAGCTATGGCTCACTGCTGCCCAGTATCATGAGAGAGTATCATACCATACCACTTATTGCTAGCCTGGGAAAAAAATGAAAATTCAGAATTCAAAGTATGGTTTCTGGGCTTCTCTGGTGGCGCAGTGGTTGAGAGTCCGCCTACCGATGCAGGGGACACGGGTTCGTGCCCCGGTCTGGGAAGATCCCACATGCCGCGGAGCGGCTGGGTCCGTGAGCCATGGCCGCTGAGCCTGCGCGTCCGGAGCCTGTGCTCCGCAACGGGAGAGGCCACAGCAGTGAGAGGCCCGTGTACTGCAAAAACAAAACAAAACAAAAAACAAAGTATGGTTTCTACTGATGTGTATTGCTTTTGCACCATCCTAAAGTTAAAAATTCATAAGTTGAACCATGGAAAGTCAAGGACCATCTGTTTATCTATATATCTATATCCACAGACATACATATATATAAAACAATGGTATAATACATGGCATGTTTTCTCTCTGCTTTGATTAATTTTTTTTTTTTAATGAAAGGTTTTTTTGTTTATTTATTTATTTATTTATTTATGGCTGCATTGGGTCTTTGTTACTGTGCGCGGGCTTTCTCTAGTTGCGGTGAGCGGGGCTGCTCTTTGTTGCGGTGCGCGGGCTTCTTATTGCAGTGGCTTCTCGTTGCGGAGCACGGGCTCTAGGCACGTGGGCTTCAGTAGTTGTGGCATGCGGGCTCAACAGTTGTGGCTCACGGGCTCTAAGCGCAGGCTCAGTAGTTGTGGTGCACGGGCTTAGTTGCTCCGTGGCATGTGGGATCTTCCTGGACCAGGGCTCGAACCCGTGTCCCCTGCATTGGCAGGCGGATTCTTAACCACTGCGCCACCAGGGAAGCCCTCTGCTTTGATTTTAATTGTGTATGTGAAATAGAGAATGTATATGTCAGCCATAGAATACTAGGTTTGGAGTTGGGAGGAGTGCTTGAGGTCATCTAATCTAGCTCCCATATTTGCAAATAAGAAATTTTTGGCAGAGCAGGGACTAGAACCCAGATATTTTAACCCCCTGTTCAGATTCTTACACTACATTGCTACTGAGTGCCCATAGCACTGTGGAATATATAAGAAAAAGCCTTTGAGAAAATTCTGATGTGATTAGGAGCCAGTGTGCACATGAAACAGAATTAGAGTCCTTGGGTGACTGTTCAATATATAATGAATATTATTATTATTACTATTATTATTTAATATTTCTTCTTTTTTTACAAAATGTATTTATTTATTTATTTCTGGCTGTGTTGGGTCTTCGTTTCTGTGCATGGGCTTTCTCTAGTTGTGGCAAGCGGGGGCCACTCTTCATCGCGGTGCACAGGCCTCTCACTATCGCGGCCTCTGTTGTTGCGGAGCACAGGCTCCAGACGCGCAGGCTCAGTAATTGTGGCTCACGGGCCCAGTTGCTCCGCGGCATGTGGGATCTTCCCAGACCAGGGCTCGAACCCGTGTCCCCTGCATTGGCAGGCAGATTCTCAACCACTGCGCCACCAGGGAAGCCCTGAATATTATTTTTAAATGTGACTTCTAGTATTACCTTAATTACTTTATAATATGCTAAATTGTTTGGCCAATTTTTGCCCCATAGGTTGCCATAGAAGTTAAGAGGCAGGAACTACAGGTAGCTGTAGTTATCAGGGAAGGCTTTATTTAGGAGGTGGAATGTGAACTAGGCCTTAAGGGTAGGTAAGGATTAGATGGACAGAAAGGAGCCACTCAGATGGGAGGGTATATGAATGAAGGCAAGGCTGTGAGGGCCTGGGGGCTTGCTCATCTTGCTACATGTTGAGCAGTGGTGGAGAACGTTTTCGGATCATTCAGTTGGAACCAAGTAAAGCAAGGAATTTGTTAGCAGAGTTAGGAATTTGAATTTTATCTGAAAGTGTGTAAAAGGAACATGCGGTCAGTTCTTAAAAAGTGGAATTATGTGAAGGTATGTCATCTGACTTTTCCTCTCATCACTTTATTCTCTCTAAGGTCAGTCACAAGTAGTCTGCAAATCTTCAAGCTTAGTGGCCTTTCTTCAGTCCCCGTTCTCCTGAGTGTTGAAATAGTCGACCATCCTCTGCTCCTCGATACTCTCCTGCCTTTGCTTTCATGTACTGTTTTCTCCTCAGTCGCCTACTACCTCTCAAGTTTACCCTCTGTCCCACATGTTCTCTCTGCCCTCTACATGTGGGGAGATCACAAAACCAAGGGTCTTTTATTGTGAGTAAGGGGCCCACGCAAGTTAAGGATAAGAGGGCTTGAGTACTACAGCTAGGGAGGTATTAGGAGCCAAGCAGCTCTAGTGGCAGCCACTTTGTCTCAGTCCTGGCCACATGGTGTGTCACTTTCCTGGCCTTCCTGCTTCTCTTTATATTCTTCTTCACTCTTGCTGGCTTCTTTGCTCACTCAGGGTTTTTGCTGCCCCATAACTCTGACTTAAAAATAATTTCAGTTTATTATCACCCTGGTTCTTCCTCGTGGCATTTTTCAGCTTCAACTAATTGGTATTTTTCTCCATGCTTTGCTTAGATTCCTGTGAGAGAGAATCAGATGCAGCTTATCACTTGTAGGTAGATGACATGGGTTACTGGTTGGCCACTCTATGGATTGACTTCAGGTAGTCAGGTAGTACCCACCCTGAATCTAACCAGCTTTGGGTGTGGGCTTAGGGACATGACGTCTATGATTGCCCCTTTGCAGGGACTCTAAGCAGGGCAGCTCCATTTAGAGGGGGCTATGGGTGAGCAGGCACTGCAAAACATGTCTCTGCTTTTCTTCTGTTTTTTTTTTTTTTTTTGAAGGTAGAAAGCAAGATTTATTGAGTACACTGCAAGGGAGCAGCGGGCGAGACCAAGAGGGGGTCTTCCCTGGGGGAAGAGAAACTGGGCTTCTTTTTGGTCCCTTTTGATCACCCTTGGGTTAATGTTCTACCCATATGGTGGTTAGGGCTGCGTCTGTCATAGCTCAATCTTCCTGGTATACCAACTGCTTGCGACCATTGGTAATTTCCATTGGGGGAGGGTGTGATTGTCTTATCTTGAAAGGACCTCCCCAGCCTAAGATGGCTGTTCTATTGTTAAGCTCCACATTTCCCCCCAACAGATCAGCAAAGTCAAATCACTAACATCTGGGTGACAACATCATCTCATGCTACTTCTACTGAGAAGGGGCGATGTGGGGTCCCGGTTGGCTTTGCTGATCAGCTATGGGGCTGTGGGATAGTGTGAATAGAAATTTGGGGAGGCCTTTTCAAGAGTAGTCAGCTGTATTGATTCTAGAGGTTGGAATCCTTGTCACCATTTGTAGCTTGATGAAATGAAATCATTTTTGTAGTGACTCACTTGAAGTACCTGGAAATGTTGGTGCATCAGGATGGACGGTCCTCAAGGGAGGATGGAAAGAGAAGGGGAATCTCGCAGCATGCCTGGATTTGCCAAGCCGCTGCTGCCGACTGCACCAGGCGTTGGAAGTGAGGAGTACCAAGGCTAGGGCCAAAGGACACTGCCACCCGATTAGGCAGGGACGGTTGGTCGGTATGGGACTGGGTTTTAGGTCCACTGAAGAGTTGCCTTGGCCAGGATACACAGTCCCCGGTCTCCAGGGACCTCAGACCATCGGCAGTGTTGAAGAGGAGAAAAGACCATTTCCAGAATGTACCCCTTAGGGCGACAGCAAGTTGGGAGTCTCGTCCTGGAGGCCTTTGGGTCCCACCAAGGAGTAGACATGGCCATTTGCCCCGAGTCACCAGGCCGATCGCTACCTGTTGGAAGATGGATCAGAAAAGGCAGAGAGAGGAGAGAGCGGTCTGGTCCCTGTACTGGCCATCAAAATGCCCACAGAGTGCGGCGATGGGGCTGGCAACACGGGTGGTAAAAGAATTTACTAAGCCAGAAGTGAGGGTAGAAAGCGAGATTTATTGAGTACAACCTAAGGGAGTGCCAGGCAAGACCAAGGGGGCATCTGCCTCTTCTGTGTTCTAAAATGCATATGTATCATGGCTCTCCCAGCTACACCTCACTTCTCTTTGGAGCTTTAGTTTTGCATTTCTAGCTCACTGTCAAATGTACATATCCACCTGGGTGTCTCTCCATCACCTCAAAGTTAGCATGTTTAAAATTGAGGTCACTTTTCTTCCAAAACCAGTTCGTACTCTGTGTAGAATAGCTAGGTTTTCTTAGTCTCTAAGCTTCCTTTATAATCCTGTTTTCCTTTCTTTCCATATCTGATTGGCCACCAAAATACATAGTCTTCCTTTATAAAATCTCTTGTATTGGTCCCTTCCTTTCCATTCACAATGATACTGCCTTTATTTTGGCCGTTAGCACCACATGCTTGTTTTTGCTACAGTCTCCTTGATAATCTCCATGTGCCTTTATCTCTTTCACCAACCAATTAGAGCTGCAAGGAGAATCTTTGTACCCCATTTTATCATGACTCTTAGCTTTCACTACTATTTTCTTAAAGTTGGTTGTAGATATTTATCATAAACAGCTCTCTATGACATAAGTGGGTGTGGTAAGGTGATTGTTAAAATTTTATTCCCAATTCTTAGGATTTTTCTCTATCTCTGGTAATGAAGTAGTGGTGATAGGAGATGAATTTCAACATTAACAGCAATAAGAAAAGAATGAGACACATGTAGATAACACAAACACAGAGATCTTCCAGCTATATTGTTAAGTCAGAAAAGTAAACATAATACACAAGTGTGTGCATGTACATGCATAAAAAGAAAAAAAGTGGTAAAGTATATACACCAAATTAGCAGTATCTACCTCTGGGAAGGAAATTACATGGCAGCAGAGGACATAAAGAGGGAACTTCAGTTTTACTCTCCATATTTTAGTTACGTTTATTTTTCTTTTCTTTTAACCACCAGGATATGTTCATGTTTTATTTTTTAATTAAAACATTAGAGAAAGGTTGCTCTCTTTTTTTTTTTAATTTATTTTATATATTTATTTTTGGCTGCGTTGGGTCTTTGTTGCTGCACACGGGCTTTCTCTAGTTGTGACGAGCGGGGGCTACTCTTCGTTGCGGTGCACGGGCTTCTTATTGCAGAGCACGGACTTCAGTAGTTGCGGCTCGTGGGCTGTAGGCGCACGGGCTCAGTAGTTGTGGTGCACGGGCTTAGTTGCTTCGTGGCATGTGGGATCTTCCCGGACCAGGGCTCGAACCTGTGTCCCTTGCATTGGCAGGCGGATTCCTAACCACTGTGCCACCAGGGAAGCCCCAAGGTTGCTCTTTTGATGTTAGAAAATAACTAGACAAATTGAGCCAGAATTCAGGAAGCATTCTGGGTTTTTGTAGAATGGCAGTAGTCACCAACCAAATGCCTTTATTTCTACATAGAAAAGCAAGAATATTAAGCTATATGAAGACTAAACGATATCAGTCATTGTAACTTCTAATATTAAGGGCAGACTTAATTGGTTGCTTTCAGTGGAATAGATTGTCAAACATTTGATTTTAAAAAACCCAAAAAACAATTTGTTAATGGCATAAACAACCTTATCATTAGGTATAATCTCTGTGTTTACCTTAAATATTTTTTGGAAATTTGTAAATGCTAGTTAATTTCTTAATCCTTTTTTTTTTTTTTTTTTTAGTTGAAGTGGTTTGGTAAATGACAAATGCAACTTGGCATTGAATGTCTGTCTTTAAAAATGTAAAAAGTCATTTGACTCCATATATTTTATTTTTTTTTTAAGATTTTTTTGATGTGGACCATTTTTAAAGTGTTTATCGAATTTGTTACAATACTGCTTCTGTTTTATGTTTTTGTTTTGTTTTTGGTCCCTGAGGCATGTGGGATCGTAGCTCCCTGACAGGGATCGAATCCGCACCCCTGGCATTGGAAGGTGAAATCTTAATCACTGGACTGCCAGGGAAATCCCTGACTTCATATATTTTAGTTAATTGTTCTTTGAACTTTCTCCTAAAGCTGTCCAGACAAAATCGAAGCAAACCTTAGCCAAACCCAACATAAGGAATGTTGTGGTGGTGGATGGTGTCCGCACTCCATTTTTGCTGTCAGGCACTTCGTAAGTATGAAATGATTTTATTACATATTCTTTCTTTCTGTCTTCTTTTTTCTCTCCAGCTGTATTGAGGTGTGGTTAACAAATAAAAACTGTATATATTTAGGTTGTACACAGTGATTTTTTTAAGGCATTCAATGTGATGATTTTATATATATGTATATATATGTGTATATACATTGTGAAATGATTACCACAGTCGAGTTAATTAACACATCCATCACCCCATGTACTTTATTTATTCCTTTTTTTAAGGCACTTTCAAAAGGGATCTTTGTCAGTGTAACCCAGTAGGTAATACTATTGCTAGTGGGCTAATATATGAAAAACATTTTCATGAAACTAATACAGAATAAGTCAAGCCAGTGGTGAAATAATGTGACAAAATTTGTTTTTTATCCATTCTCCTGAGTAAGCCTCATGTAGTGTTAGATTGAACCAGTCATATTTTAAAAACCTAGTGTGGGACCAGATAGTTTGCTTCTAACAGAGATATCCTTTCCTCATCTGAAGATAAGTACTGTGCGTTGTTTCTATGCCTCTTCGGAAGTTTGAATATGGAGAATGTGGGCCTATGGGCATTCTGAAGGACCTTTAATCTTTGGCTTTGGTTTCCTGGAAATTATCAGAATTGGAGTTGATGGACTGGTCCAAACCCTGGTACAGCACAACCCCAAGTATATGGAATAAGAATGATCCTAGACCAGCCCCCAAGTTCCCCAGAACCAAACTGCTGTTCTCCGTAGACTTTTCTCCTCCTTTTTTGTCCCCAAGTGAGGCCCAGGCTGTCCAAAAGTTGACGATGGACTTTGAGAACTAGGTGCAAACTAAATGAAACATTGGTTCTATTCTGTTTAGATTGTTTCATTGTTTGTATTTTGAACTAGCAGTTACTAACTTAAAAATATTGGAATAGGGAGATGTCAAAAAATAGGGAATGTCAGGCATCTGCTAAAAATAACGAGACCTTTCTGTACTAATGTGGGAAGATCTTGAAGATATGTTAGGTGTAAAAAGCAAGGTTCAGAGCAGTGTGTATAATGCCACCATTTGTGGAAGATACAGACCTGTGTGTGTGTGTGTGCACGCGCATACATACACAAACAATAAATGTTCATTTTTAAACGATGGTTTAGAACCTAGAGAGTATTTTCTTATGTAAGTGAATGCTGGTGAAGTTTCTTCATTCACCCTCTTCTCTCAATATAGTATTATAACTTTCGTGTACTGACACAACAGCAGTAAGAGTAAGAATCTGAAGCTTTAGCCACAGGGAAGTGATGAGAGGGGATCCTCCTTGTACTCAGCAGTAACAGGGTAGGAAAAGAAAGTTCCATCAAGAGAAGAAAGTTCTTGGCTAGGAAGACCATTTTTTTGTAAGGGCTGTTTGTATACTGTGTAGAACTTTGATTCCAACTGTTTTACTAGCTGTTAAAAAAAATACAAACACGCTCAACTATATTATTTACTTACATTATTTAAACATTTGCTTTGATAATTGGTATTTGCGTGAAGTTTGAGATATTCAGCACATTAGCATAGGGTTTATTCCTTTTGTTGTGTTTTATTATTGTGTTTTAGTTTAATTTAGGATCCTAATTTAGAAAGAAGATAAAGTTCATGAGTGATTTAGCGACACAGAGAAGAGCACTGAGTAACGTAAGAAAATATAGTTAATAGAGAAGAAAGAATAAAAATGTTAAGGTAATATTCATGTACAGCACAAAAGTGACCAAAAAATAATATAGAAGGAAGAACGTATAAAGAAGACAAATAGTTAAGTCATATTATTAATCTTACGATTGAGGTGACAAATGAGTCTTCTATAATAGAAGATCATTTTCTAGGTAGAAAAAGATCTTTTTCTGTTTAATTTGAAGAAGCTTTGCTTTCAACTTGAGTGATATTTGAAAGACCAGGTTTTTCTTAGAGGTAGAAAGCACGTTGGAAGCACCCCTAGGAGTACACTGCAACAGTGACATTTGGGAGTCTTATCAGGCATCCCGGTAGAGAGGGGTATAGGAGCATGAGAATAAAGATTGTAAAATGCTAAATAATTATGGTTCAGATATTTTAAAATTGACACACGACTTTTTCCCAAGTTATTCTGCTCTAAATTTGAGGGAACTGGTTTTACCTATGAAAGATTTTTAAAACTACTGATGATTCTTCTGTGATTCAGAGTAAAAATAAAAACATTTTTGGATTTTTTAGGCTTTAATTTTTAGGAATTTAAAGAATGAATATTCTTATTTAATCCAATGGTTAAATCTCTGGCTTAAAAATAAAGGGAATTTATTTTTTAAATTTAAATAGACAGAGTTCACATCCACATCTTGGTTTCTAAATACCCATTCTTCAATAGTAGGAACCAGGCTTCCTAGAAGAACGACTAGGTCTGGGCCAAAAAAAAAAATACAAGATGTACCTGGAGCAGTTTGGAGTGCCAGAAAGTAAAGAAGTGCTTAAAAATATAGGGCTTCCCTGGTGGCGCAGTGGTTGAGAGTCTGCCTGCTAATGCAGGGGACACGGGTTCGAGCCCTGGTCTGGGAGGATCCCACATGCCGTGGAGCAGCTAGGCCCGTGAGCCACAACTACGGAGCCTGTGCTCCGCAACAAGAGAGGCCGCGATAGTGAAAGGCCCGCGCACCGCGATGAAGAGTGGCCCCCCGCTTGCCACAACTAGAGAAAGCCCTCGCACAGAAACGAAGACCCAACACAACCAAAAATATAAATAAATAAATAAATTTTTAAAAATGGAGCATGTCAATAGGACACAGGACCGGGAATTCCATGGCAGTCCAGTGGTTAGGACTTGGTGCTTCCGTTGCCAGGGGCCTGGGTTCAATCCCTGGTCAGGCAACTAAGATCCTGCAAGCCATGCGGCTCTGCCAAAAAAAAAAAAAAGAGACAGGACCAGCCTAAAATACCTTTCAATGACAAAACCTGGAACAATTTAATTAATAAGTTATGATGGTATTATACCATAACCCAAAGAATACATCAGATATCTATGAGTTCAATCTGATATAAATAAATGATAGAATAAAAAATAAAAGAGAAAGGACAAGTCTTTCTTAAAGAAGAATTTCAATTAATAAATACAGAAGGAATGAGGAAAATAAATAAATAAGGCAACATTAGAACACCATAGGAATAATTGCTGCAACCAGGATCTACGAATGAATGCTAAAATTAGTGGGTGAGAAATGTTAAGAAGAAACAAGATATTTGCATAGCCTCAACTCTCTCCCCTCAAGTATTTATTAACTACTGTGATGATTTTAACATGTGTCCATAATTTCTTTGTTACTTTTTCCACTAGGAAGTAGAGCTTAGTTCTTCTCCCCTTGAGTAAGGGCCAGAGTAGTGACTCATTTCTAACAAATTGAATTCAGAAAGGGAAAAATAGTGAAGAAAACCATACTTTAACCAAGTGATCAAGTTAACATCACCAGTAATAAGTCATGTTGCTATCACGTACACTCTGATAAGAAGCAGTGGGAAGGGCACTTTACCGCTGTGATACACTTCCCTCATATCCATAACCCCAGTCTTCCAAGTGTCAAGGGTCAAGAAAGAAAAGGAAAGACTGAGGAACTGTCACTGATTGGAGGAGATTAAGGAAGCATGACAACAAAATGCATAGATTAAGGGAGCATGACAACAAAATGCATAATGCCCTTTTACTGGAACAGAGCAGTAAAAAGGCATTAGTGGAAAAACTGGTGAGGTCCAGATAAAGTTAGCTTAGTGAATTGTATTGTGCCAGTATTAATTTCTTAGTTTTGACAAGTACATCATGGTTATGTAAGATTAGCTTTAGAGGAAGCAGGGTAAAGGGTATACAGGAACTCTGTTCTGTCTTTCCAATTCTTTGTAAACCTCAAATTACTTCAAAACAAAATTTTCTTAAAAGTCCAATATATTGCTCGTGTCCCTTGAGACATCACAAAATAATGAATGTTTTAAAAATAAAATAAAGGAGAACTTAAAAGGTGGGGTTTAAATAAAAATATTGTATTAAATAAAATATTAAATGTTAAATATTTAACATGTGTCATGCTGAACAATAAGACAGTGGGCAAGATTCTTGTTCGATTCTTAGCCAGCTCAAAAGGAGTCAAGGCTTGCCAGATTTTTAAGGATGACAAATAGCAAAGTCACACTATTTCTTCATTTGGAATGATGTTAAGTGCATTTATAGCATCATATGTTAGATTATTTCTTTAGTTATTTCAGACAGAATGAAAAACATTTTTTATTAAAGCTCTAGGCTTTTGGTTTAAATTATTTTCTTTCCCCAGATATAAAGACCTGATGCCACATGATTTGGCTAGAGCGGCGCTTTCGTGAGTAAATGCAGTTTCATTTTAGTTCTTACTTCATTAAAAGTACTTTTCTCCAGTTTTTACACTTGAAATAGCATGTTTAATGGAATTTCCGTATCTAAGATATGTTAACTTTTATGTGGTGAGAAAAAACACTTAGTAGATTTTACAAGATTCATTTATTCTTCATTTTAGCCATATGTGCTACACAAATTCAAGCAGCTGGTGAATGTCAGCGACCTTTATTTTGTAGGCGTGACTCTTTCTTGGCATGACAGTATTCCTTAATGAGTACTGTAGCTAGCTGCCGGTTGTAAACAATTTAGGGCTAGATTGATCAGGCTAGTCCTACATTGATCAGGCTAAATACAATACATATATTTGATGATTATCTTAGAAACTTCATACTGTACGAGGATAGCTGAACAAATAATGCAAATACAGATGCAGAACCTGTGTATACAGAGGACCAACTGTACTATGCCATTTTATTTAACGGACATGAGCATCCTCAGATTTTGGTATCCCTGGTGGGATGGGGATGTGGTTATTTATCTAGAAAAAAGCCTAGAATGAGACCTGAAGGTTCCTGGGCAAACCAAATAAAAATGTAAAATTAGATGTGGTTGCATGAGATTGAGATGGAAGAATAATTTGATGAGAGTCAACATGTAAGGCATTATCATTCATTGATGCTTTGCCTTTGTGTCTTTAAGCAGCTACAGGTCTTTCATAGTCTGAAAAAACCCTTCTTTGCACCTTTCTGCCCATCTTGTTCTGTTTGCTCTCTTCCTGCCAGCCTTTAAGCATAAATGAAAGCAGCAGTTGCTTTTCTTTTCTTACTGTCCATTCATTCTGCTTAATCCCATAGCTGCTTCCATCCCCATTGCTCTACAGTAATATACTTTGGAAGCGTCTCTTAATAATGACTGTGTAATCACTAAGCGCACCAATTTTTGCTCAGACCTCAATGGCTTTGTCTTCTATAGCATTTGACACTGTCGGCTCTACTTGAAACTGTCTTCCTTGGACTTCGTGTTAGGCCATTACGGTTTTCCTTCCATTTTCTGACTGATTCTTTTCTACTTCTTAAAAAACTGGATCCCTTCTTCTGTCTCTTTTTTAAAGGTATTTTGTAAGTTTTAGTCCTTAGAACTTTGCATTTCTCTGTATGCATGCTTTTCCCTAAAAATCTCATCTACTTAATCTTTATTTTTTTATGTAGAGGACTTCCAGATCTCTAAACTTGACCTCTTTTCTTAGGTATCTCAAGCTCAGCATGTAAAAAATAAAAATTATCTTTTCCCTGAAGCCAGCTTACTTTCCCATTCCTGATAATGGTGCTATTTCTGATTATGGTCCCAGGCTGGAGATTTACAGGTTTTTCCTCAACTTTCTGTCTTAAAAAATGTCAACTATACAATAAAATTGAAAGTGAACACCTAAATACCCCTCACTTAGCATTAATAAGTGTTATTATTTTGCCATGTTTTCTATAGCTATATGGTTTGAAGCATTTGACATTGTTTCAGGCATCTTGATAACTTCAGCCTTAAATTCTTCAGCTAGTACTCCTAAGAATGAGGACCTTCTCTGTTATCCACAATACCATTACCATAGCTAAGATGATAATGATTGTATGATAACTTCTAATATCCAGTTCATAGTCAAATCCCCCTCACTTGTTCCAAGAATGTCCTTTCTTTTAATTTTTTTTTTTTCCAAACCAGGACCTGGTCAAAGTTCATATTACAAATGAACATGTCTCTTCGGTCTCTTTTAATTTAGGATATCCCTCCACTCCACCCCCCATGAGAGTGACTTTTTGAAAAGGCCAGGCCAGCTGGCCTGTAGAATGTCCCACATTCTGGATGTTTCTTCGTAGTAATATTTAACTTTCCTCTGAATTTCCTATAAACTGGAAGTTAGATCTCTAAGCTTGATTAGATTCAGGTTAAACATTTTTTGGTAAGAATGCTTCATAGGTAAAGTGCATGGGTATTGCATCATGTTAAGAGGCGCATGATGTGTAATGTTAAATCTAACCACACGGTCATGGTGATCAGACCACTAGATCTCTTGATTATAAAGGTGTATTTTTTCCTTTGCAATTAGTAAGTCACCTGTAAAGTGATATCTTAACACCATGTAAACATCTTGTTCCCCAACAACCTTGGACCAAATGGTCTTAGCATTCATTGATAATTTTTGCCTAGATTAGTTATTACATTAGAGATTACAAAATTATGACTTTGATCATTCTTTTATTCCTCCTATATTTATTGGTTGGTATTTTTCTGTAAAGAACAGCTTTTCTTTTTTTTTTTTTTAAGTGATGTGGACTTGTAAATTTTTATTTATTAATTGTGTTAAAGCCAAGCTTGGTCACTGTTCTTTTTGAAGCTCAGATTATCCCATAGTTTATCTGTGGGAGTTCCTTCAGGTTGGCTCCTATGGCCCTTTTGTTTTTTAGTATAATATTGTTTTTTGAGTGTAATTTGCATACAATAAAATGCACATATTTTTAAGTATATAGTTTTATGAATTTTGTCAAATGTGTACACCCTTGTTCCTGTTTTTGCTATGGTCCCATTAATCTTTGAGTGCTTTCTTATTTTTGGCACAAAAAAGATCAGAGAGGTTCACTTTGTACTTTTCTTGCCTTAGACCTGGCCTCAGTCATTTTTTAAAAAGTTAATACCTGGGCTTCCCTGGTGGCGCAGTGGTTGAGAGTCCGCCTGCCGATGCAGGGGATACGGGTTCGTGCCCCGGTCTGGGAAGATCCCACATGCCACGGAGCGGCTGGGCCCGTGAGCCATGGCTGCTGAGCCTGCGCATTCGGAGCCTGCGCTCCGCAACGGGAGAGGCCACAACAGTGAGAGGCCCGCGTACCGCAAAAAAAAAAAAAAAAAAAAAAAAAAGTTAATACCTTTAAGGCTTCCATGGTGGCACAGTGGTTGAGAACCCGCCTGCCAATGCAGGAGACACGGGTTCGAGCCCTGGTCCGGGAAGATCCCACATGCTGTGGAGCAACAAGGCTTGTGGGCCACAACTACTGAGTCTGCACTCTAGAGCCTGCGAGCCACAACTACTGAAGCCCGTGCACCTAGAGCCCGTGCTCTGCAACAAGAGAAGCCACCGCAGTGAGAAGCCTGCGCACCGCAACGAAGAGTAGCCCCCGCTCGCCGCAACTGGAGAAAGCCCGCACACAGCAACGGAGACCCAATGCAACCAAAATTAATTAATTAAGTAATTAATTTAAAAAAGAAAAGTTAATACCTTTGCTAGTAAATGGCATTTAGAAACCAAGTCTGAGTTCAAGATGTGCTCATTCCTACTGGAGTGTTATTGCTTCTAGTCTCTATCAGTGATCAGAACTAGAAAAATATATGTTATTTAAATTGTGTTTATATTGATACTTCAAATTTAACATAACTGGGATTTTACTCTTTAATTTTCTATTTGTTTCTCTTTTCTTCTTTTTTAAAATATTTATTTATTTATTTATTTGGTTGCACCAGGTCTTAGTTGCAGCAGGTGGGCTCCTTAGTTGTTGCATGCGAACTCTTGGTTGCAGCACACATGTGGGATCTAGTTCCTTGACCAAGGATCGAACCCTGGGCCCACTGCATTGGGAGCTCGGAGTCCTAACCACTGCACTACCAGGGAAGCCCCCTCTTTGATTTTTGACTGAAAACTTTGGTTTATGTATGTTTTATCCTATTTCAAATTATTTCTTTAAAATTTTTTAATTAGGGTATAGTTGATTTATAATCTTATATTAGTTTCAGGCATACAACATAGTGATTTAAAATTTTTATAGATTATATTCCGAATTATTTATGATTCTTCCCATTTAACTTCTCATTGCCAATTGAGCATCAGAGGTTGACTTTTTTTTTTTTTTTTTTGCGGTACGCGGGGCTCTCACTGCTGTGGCCTCTCCCGTTGCGGAGCACAGGCTCCGGACGCGCAGGCTCAGCGGCTATGGCTCACGGGCCCAGCTGCTCCGCGGCATGTGGGATCTTCCCGGACCCGGGCACGAACCCGTGTCCCCTGCATCGGCAGACGGACTCTCAACCACTGCGCCACCAGGGAAGCCCCAGAGGTTGACTCTTTAAATTAGACTTTAATTTCTTTGATAAGGTGCCACATGCTTGTCAAATTAAGGAAAAGATACAGTCTCTACTCTTAAATCCAAAGTTAACCTTTTAACCAAAGTTAACTGTAGTGCCTTATGTGATGATCTATGGCACTATCTTGAATGTATGAAATGTTTCTTTGCTTTGGACTTCTGCTGGCAGGGGTTTGTTGCATCGCACCAGTGTCCCAAAGGATGTTGTTGATTATATCATCTTCGGCACAGTTATACAGGAAGTGAAAACAAGCAATGTGGCTAGAGAGGTGAGTAAAACAAACTTTATATTGTTTAAAGATTGATAGGAGAATCAATTTGAGTTTTAATTAATAGAATTTACTCTTTAAAAGTTTTTAAAATTCATTAAAGTTATATTTGACTTAAATGTGATTTTACTACTTGAATTATTTTATATTTAAAAGAATTATTGTATAAATCAAATGACATACACTATACTAAAATATATTTATACTATACATCAAATCAATTATTTGAGCTGGTTTGGGATATTTTAGTTTGTTTTCTCTTAGGAAAATAGAGATTATGGCAAAGTATGGCTGATGTGACTTTTAGTAATGCTAGATATTGTGGCCTCTAACTTAAAATTTCAACATTTTACAAAGAACTTATTTCATAACACGGTTTTTGTTGGAGGTAGCCTTGCTTATTCATTTGTTCCCTTTGACTAGATGACACATAGGTCAGTTTCTTTTTTAACTATTTCACAGGTGTTTACTTTTACCCTAGTTGGCACAGCTCCATGTAGTGTTTATTGGGCAGCTGAGATATGACAGGCCTTGGAACTTCTGCAGCATGTTCTACAGGCATTTCATAATGAATAGTCCAAAAACATTTTCTGGGCTTTGTTTCAATTCAAAAGTGGCTATTTGGGTAAAGTTGGCTCCAAAGTACATTTCAGTATGCTAAGCATTTTCTTTATTTCTGGTTTGTGCTTGCCATATTATTGTGTTCAGTATAGTTGGAAGGTCAGTAACTTTCACCACTGTCAGCCAAGAGAAGGGGAAATGAGCAGGACTGAAAGTATTTGTTTTGTCCCCCCTTTTTACTCATCAGTATATGTTAAGACTGCTGAAGGCCTGGTGTTACCGAAGTCTGCCGTAATCAGCTACTGTATATTCTAAGGGAGGCAGGAAAGAATTAAGAACAGGAAGAGGGTTTTTTTTCCCATCCTTATTTTTTTGTTGTTCCCTGGACCTTCACACTTCCTAAATGTATCAAATATGATAACCTCATGAGTATGTCAACATTTTCAACTTCTATATTCTGAAAAAATCAAAGTGACTCTTAAAAGAGCATTTAAAAAGTAAATATTAAATCTGTTTCAGTTTTCTCTATATTTCTATTCTATCCCAACACTAAAGCCATAATGCTTTTCTAAATTTTTTTCTGGAAATTTTATATCCATATGCAAATCTCAGCTATTGATTGACATGTGGTAGATTCCCTCTCCCAGCCCTGTACTAATACTAAAGGCTAAATTGAGGGGATATATTATAAGTATGTCTCTCTATAGTTGTTCTGTAACCTAAAGGCTACTGTGACTTCCAGCTAGAAAACTTTAAGCACCTGTTGTCTGTATTAATAGTGTAATAATGAAATCCTGAAAGGCTTCTGCTGCTGAGTTCCCATGAACCTGACTTCACTGAAAGGCCTCAGCATACTTCCCTGCTCTCCAGCTTAACTAAGAGGCATTTTCCTCCTTTCCCCTCATTGTACTGTCTAGAGCCTAAGCTTGCCTTGAGAGCTATTCAGACTTTAAATAGAAACATGTGGACAAGGTTCACCAGCAGCCACTTCTATTTAAAGTTCCTTCAGTCTTGAGAGTCATCTGGGGCCAAGGGTGTGACACAGGCTAGAAAGGACCACGTGAGGATCAGGCCATTACAACCTCAGTGCCCTTTACACTTGCCCCACTGGGAAGCTCTCCTCCCCTTCCCCTTGGAGACTTGCCTCTCTCTTCCTTTTGGGTTGGTTTACACTGAGAGGCTGAGGTGCAGTTGCCAGCGGGTAGTTTTCAACAGAGTGTTGGGCACTTAGTATCAGGCCTCACTGGGAAGACCAGAGCAAGGTCATGTTGCATGTTACACTACTGTAGCACATTTCTGTCCCTGTGGATTATGGTGAATGGTGGTAAATGCG
Organism: Mesoplodon bidens; assembly: GCF_964165515.1. Classification (NCBI taxonomy): domain Eukaryota; kingdom Metazoa; phylum Chordata; class Mammalia; order Artiodactyla; family Ziphiidae; genus Mesoplodon; species Mesoplodon bidens. The sequence continues at coordinate 68,650,910 of NC_138170.1, read as the reverse complement.
GTAACTAGTATAGGTAGTATAAGTATGAAGATAAAAATCAGTTAAGAAACAGAACCCTTTAATCTCAGCTTTGGAAACATGTTAACCTTACCAAATTATAGAAAATCTTGTATTCTGAGGATAAATAGTTTGAGAAAAAGGCCACTAAAAATTAATTCCCTTAATAGGAACCAGAATTTCATAGTAAATGATAGTGGTGGGGGAGATGAGCTGTTGAGAGCTTTGTTTTTAAAGTGAAAATTTAATATTATAAAAGTAAGTATTTTATTTTTGCACCTATGCATTAGTTTTTTACATAAACAAAAATGGAATCAGGCATTCATTGTTTTTTTGGCAGCATAATTTACTCAATAAATAGTATAATAAAATAATAGATGTCCTCATGTCCATTTTTAGATTAAAGGAGGGCCTCAGTTTTTCTCAAGGCCCCTCAAGTTACTCTCTTTTGAAGCACCTCTTGTGTCATCATCCTGACCAGTTTTCTCATTTCCAGTTGTTAACTGGTCTAACCCTTATTTGTCAGAGGCTCATTTGAGGCTCAGGCAGTTTTCCAAAATTTCTTTCATCAACTTGAACTCTTGCATGTTTGGCGTGTTTTCCAATTCCTCTTTGCGTTGGATCACGGCGTGCTGTCTGAAATATCAGGCAGTCAGTGAAAGTAGAGACGCGTGTAAGCAGGCAGGGACCTGTGTGGGAATCTGTTCATGAGGAGTCAGTTCTTCAGAAATGACTTTCATGTTTGATGACTTCCGTTACTACTAAGCCTTATAACTGCAGGAACATAGATCATGAGAACCCCACACCATGATATAGGTCATCATTCCCTCAACTATATGTAGCAGGTTTACTTTAGGTTTACTTGCAGATTTAAACAAGTTAAAATCAAATTACATATTAATGTCCTTAAAGCTCTGAGAAAAGCATTGCTAAGAAATTAGGTGAACTGCAAGACTGTTGTAGGCTTGTATACCACACTAGAAGATGGCTACAAGGAACTTGGCAGAGTGCTTGTCAGTTAATGACTAGACAAAAAATTAGTAAACCATTTCTGTGATGTGCTTAGTTTTATTTTAAATTTTACTCTGGGTTATTGAACTCAAATCCTTTCCTGATTTACCATACAGTGAAGTATTGCTTAAAGCACCATTTACATGTAGCACTGCCTTCATAAGTGATCCTTTCATTCACTCTGTTTCCTGAAGGCTGCCCTCGGAGCTGGCTTCTCTGACAGGACTCCTGCTCACACTGTCACCATGGCTTGCATCTCTTCCAACCAAGCCATGACCACAGGTATGGTTTTTTGACTGCAGAAGGTACATGTTGTTTCTCCTTTGTCTTTTATAAGACAAAAACTACTCTTAACAGAAATAAATGATCTCTGTGTGTTTCAAAAAGTAAGGTAATGTTTGAATTTTTTGATTTTTGACAGTAGTTCTCAACCCTTTTTCCTGCCCTCTGTACCTGAGGACCACAACCATTCTTGTAGTTTCTCCATCAGTAGTGTGGCTGGCTATCTCAGGGATTATTTATTGGAGGGATACTTCTAGATTTAAGGCATGAGAAGTTTATAACCTGCTAGATTTTAGTTAGGTGATTCTAATATGATACTCCCCCACGAAGATTGTGGCCTTCCTCCCTCTACCACTGTCGCAGTGGTAAGTCACTGCTTTAGATGATACAACTCTTTTCCTCTACTTTTTCCCCACATCTAGGCATTTTTATAATTAGTTAGAAATTCTCCTAAAAAACTTAGCAAATCTGTGGGACATTTTGTAGCATCAACCCTTATTGTGAAAAGACAGGAAACGTGAAAGATATGGTCATCGTGCTCTCTTAGTGACATCAAGGCCAGGTTGCCACCTAAGGGGTGCAGGGGGTGAAGCCAGAGGAAGGGATGGGGGCGTTCTCCACTCCACGCAGCATGGGACCGCTTCTGGGTAGAGCGACACAATACTTGCCAGTGGCCATAAAGAGGGAAAGGGGCTGCCTTCTATCTAAAAGCCAGAATTTCTCTAGCTTCTAGTAGAAACTGAAATTCTCTTTATAGGAAAAATGTCATTATGGAAACTAAAGTGGGAGCGTATAAAATATGCCAAAAGTTCTGGTTTAGAATACGATTTGTTTGAGGTTGGTCCAGTGGATACTTCCGGAAGTTGATGTCCATACAGCCTGAATGAAACTTGGTTTTTCTCCAGTGCGTTGAATGTATTTTTAGTCATTTAAAAAACTTACCCTAATCCCTCTGAAGAGGTAAAAACCTTAATTACACATGTTGTACAAGGCTAGTAACTATCATACAATTTTTAAATCAAGAAGCCTAAATTTAAAAAAAGGAAAAGCAGCTTAAATTACCAATGGCCTGTTTATCTATACAAGAGATGCTCATGTACCTGTGCCCTGTGCCCTGCAGCTGTCAGCTTGATTGCTTCCGGCCAGTGTGACGTGGTTGTGGCAGGTGGTGTAGAGTTAATGTCTGATGTCCCTATTCGCCACTCAAGGAAAATGAGGAAGATGATGCTGGATCTCAGTAGGGCCAAGACTCTGGGTCAGCGACTGTCTTTAATCTCTAAATTCAGATTGAATTTCCTGTCACCCGAGGTGAGACTTGTGAACGCTTACAGAAAGACTTGTGTTGCCGAAGCATCCCATTGCAGAGATTTAGACTTAGGGGAGACAGCGTGGGTTCAGTTATGCTCTAGCAGTTGCAGATTCTGTTAGTTACAGGGAAAGGTTAATTATTTGGTCAAGTTGGAAAGAAAGAAAAAAATAGTGGTTTGAAGATTTGAATTTGTAAGCCCTTTTTAGAGATGCCCTGTTCAGAAAGAACTTCCCTTGTCTTGGTCTTGATTGATAGTAGACTTTAACTTTCCCAAATAACCCTAGGTGTGGTATAGTACCTGTTTAACAGTGTGCCTGGTCCTGAATATCTCCTTTCCCAGCTTCCAGCAGTGGCCGAGTTCTCCACCAGTGAGACCATGGGCCACTCTGCAGACCGACTGGCTGCCGCCTTTGCTATTTCTCGGCTGGAACAGGATGAGTATGCACTGCGCTCACACAGCCTGGCCAAAAAGGCACAGGATGAAGGACTCCTTTCTGATGTCGTGCCCTTCAAAGTACCAGGTAAAACAGTTTGCTTAACTTTGTAGAGGAGAATGCTCTTAATGCTCTTGATATTTGTTAGGGAGTTCTGAATTTCTTCTAAAACTCCAAAGACCCCGAGTGACTTTCCAGTAAATATGATGGTTCTCTTTCCAAAACACTCAGCCTTTATTCTTAAACATGGACTCAAGTTTCAATCCTTGTTGTAACAGTAGGTAAACATTTTTTTTTAAGATTTTATTTTATTATTTATGTATTTATTTTTGGCTCTGTCAGGTCTTAGTTGCAGCATGCGGGACCTTCGTTGAGGCATGCGGGCTCCTTGTTGCGGTGCGCAGGCTTATCTCTAGTTGTGGCGTGCGGGTTTTTTTCTCTCTAGTTGTAGTGCATGGGCTCCAGGGTGTGTGGGCTCTGTAGTTGTGGTGCGCGGGTTCCAGAGCGCGTGGGCCCCGTAGTTTGTGGCACACATGCTCTCTCGTTGAGGCGTGCGAGCTCAGTAGTGGTGCGCAGGCTTAGTTGCCCCAAGGCATGTGGGATCTTAGTTCCCTGACCAGGGCTGGAATGCGCGTCCCCTGCATTAGAAGGTGGATTCTTTACCACTTGACCACCAGGGAAGTCCCTGGTAAAACTTTTAAAAAGAGAAAATTTTATGTCTCCTTTAGATCTTGCAGATATGTTTTAGTTCTTATGTGCATGCCTGTTTTTAAAATTCTTCATTCATAGCTCTTCTGTATAGAAGAGCCAAATGTGAATGAATATCTTAAGAAAATAGGGTATCCTTTCTAACGTTAAATCATTTAGATTATTTCCCAAAAGTCTTAAGAATTTATTTTCAAATTTGGTAATATCTTGATAACTATAAAAGGCTTCCTTTTAGTGAATATCTGTGGTTTACATTTTATTTGTTCTTGTAATTTTTTTTTTTTTTTTTTTTTTTGTGGTACGCGGGCCTCTCACTGTTGTGGCCTCTCCTGCCGCGGAGCACAGGCTCCGGACGCGCAGGCTCAGTAGCCATGGCTCACGGGCCCAGCCGCTCCACGGTATGTGGGATCTTCCCGGACCGGGGCATGAACCCGTGTCCCCTGCATCAGCAGGCGGACTCTCAACCACTGCACCACCAGGGAAGCCCCTGTTCTTATAATTTTTAAAGTGTATTTCTCTGGAGAAGATATATAATGCTTGCTGTGCCTTAGAGTTAAAAACTTCATATTTTTATAGGAAAAGATACAGTTACTCAAGATAATGGCATTCGTCCTTCCTCCCTGGAGCAAATGGCCAAACTAAAACCTGCATTCATCAAGCCCTATGGCACAGTGACAGCTGCAAATTCTTCTTTTCTGGTAACTATGTGTGCTATATGTGTTTACTAGTGATCTTTTATATTTGTGTACTCTCAATAGAAAAGCCTGAAATAGAGTTATTTGTGTGTATTATGAATAGAGACTTAAAAGTGTACTTCTTCATTACAAAGATAATATTAAAAGAGAATTATAGTTTTTAAAGCCATAGAAGTCTCCTGACCCAGTCACCATTCTGATACAAAAAAGCTGTTCTCTTCAGGCACTTCAGCAGTCAAAAAACTTTGACTGCCTGTGCTAGGCACTGGAGCTAAAAAGAACAGTTTATTGTAATGTAGTGAGAAAGTGCTGTGAACACTATAAGCATAGGCTCTTGGGGAAGATACATAGATGGGTGAGTCAAAGAGGCTTCTTAGAGGAGGTGACCCTTGCTCAGAGAATCTCGAAGGAAGAGTACAAGCCAATTCAGGTAGTGTATAGATGGCATTCTAGGCAAAAGGAACAGCAAATGCAAAATCAGGAGTTAAGAGAGCAAGGACCTCTTTAGGGAAAAGCTTGGTTGGAACATAGGATATGAATTCAGGGAGTCGTATAAGACAGCCTCCAAATTACTTTCCTATAAGCATCATGGAATAAATCTACCCTCGTTTTCTGTTGTTGTTATTTTACTTATATGCAGGTAGCTTCATGTCCTTGCTTGGGTTTTTTTTCTTCTCCTCAACTGAATGTCCCTGCTGATTCTGCTTCTGCTTGGGAGATGTGGTTTCCCTTCTCCTACTACCGTGGGTGTAGTCTTCTGGATATAGTTCATCTGGTCAATGTTTCTTTTACAGTGTAACTCCTCTACCCAGATATACAGTCTAGAAACATAGGCAAATGTTTGACATATTTGACTTTGGTAAGTGATGATTTAATGCCTGCTCTTGAGCTCGGGCAAGGGTGCCTGAAGTGGTTCCAACAGGATGGTGTACCACTCTGTAAAGCCTGAGTGGTGAAGGGCTGGTTAGGTGATTATTTCCAAAACCAAGTTGGATGATAGGGCCGTATGGTATGGGTTACACTCTTGGCAGATCTGAACCCCCTTGATTACCTGTGGGGTGTGCAAAAGGTTCAGGTTTATTCATCAAAAATCAGAAACACGAATCATCAGAGGCAATGCATCACAAATACATGGATTTTCAGAGAGTTTGTTAACGCGCCACAGTCACTGCAATTTTGCACAACTGCACATTGAATATATTATTGATGTGATATCATTATGTATAGCCACCTGTGTTTCCAGACTTTATGCCTGCCTATCAGTAGTGGCTACATAGCCTCTTCACAGTTACTGAGTTATAAAAATATGGTCTGATGTGGTAGAAATTGTTTTGATTTGGCAAATTCTAGAGAGTAGTTTCCTTTCCTTTGGAATTTTGGATTTTTCTCTCTTTTTTTGAGCTCTTTCTTTTGAAGCAATGGTAAAGGGCTTTTGTGAGTGGTACTTCTTTGTCCCCCAACTTCTCAGTTGTCAGTTGGAAAAAAGCATGTGGGGTAGGTCCAGAGAGGGAAGGCCATGGTTCTTATGTTCTCAGCTATTTCTTCTTCTCCCATTGTTATAGTCTATAAATAGAAGAAAATCACCTCGAAGCCACAGGCAGGAAGCAGCTGGGAAACAGTCCAGAAAATGTAAAAATAAATCAGTAAATAAGAGATTTTTTTGGAGGTTGTTTTAATTCATAAAATTCCTCATATTCTGCACTAAAAGCAAAAAACTTTTAGTTTATCGTGAACACCTATTTCTAGAGTTACCTATTCTCCTCATCCATTTTGATAATTACGGTACTTTCTGAATAGGCTCTTGTACCCTCGTCTTCCAAAAGTGGGTCGGTGTGTGTGTTTGAATTGAGTTAACGGTGGATAAAATGAAAAGGTTTTATTATATAGAGGTACTGTATAAGTGTCACTGGTTGGTAGATTTAGGAACAGGGCATAGAAGGTGGCTGAAGAAAGACCACCAGAGAGGCTGCAGAATTTAACATTTTTGCTCCGGTCAACATTTCAGACCGATGGTGCATCTGCAGTGCTGATTTTGGCAGAGGAAAAGGCTCTGGCCATGGGTTATAAGCCGAAGGCATATTTGAGGTAAAGTAAGTGTTCAAATAAATTGCCTCTGGTTTCTTTATTTTAGTACTAGAGCTAACTCCTCTATTTTTTTACCTAGGGATTTCATGTACGTGTCTCAGGATCCAAAAGATCAGCTTTTACTTGGGTAGGTAGCAGTGTATATCCTAGGATTATAATGAAAAATATTTGGTTACCAATGTTTCTTACATAGATTTTAAAGTACATTAAGCCCTGAGTTCATAATTGGCTTGTGAGTTGGGTTTTTTAAATAATAATAATCTTTTATGTTGCTTTATCATTTTATAGTTTGGAGTCTTTTCCACTTTTTCCTGTACTTTTCTACTTATAATTACAGTATATATACAATTTGGTATTCTTGTTTTACATTAAGATGTCAGAAGCATTTTTTTCATATTGCCACACACTCTGCGACAGTCTTCAGAATAGCTTTTTATAAAAGCCTCCTAATGTTTAGACTCTCTCCCTCCATCACGAGGCTCTACCCTCACTAGCCTCCATTATGTCCTTTAACTAGCCACGCCCCTTCTGATGCTCTGCCCTTTGAACTCTGTGTTCTTCTAGCTCTTCACATTATTAATTTGTCCTTCTCGTTAATTGTTTACTTATTATCTATTTCTCTGAGTCCAGAATATCAACTGCAAAGGGCAGAGGCCACGTCTGTTCAGTTTAATATTGTATCACCAACACTTAATATTTGTGTAGTAGAATCAGTGAGTGAGTGGAAGACACTCTGATAATTATGTAGGACTCAGTTTGGGGAATATGAAGGAGCTCTTAGGTTAAAAATTAAAGTTTTAATATTGTATCACTTATTTTTTTCTTTTCAGACCAACATATGCTACTCCAAAAGTTTTAGAAAAGGCAGGATTAACAATGAATGATATTGATGCTTTTGAATTTCATGAAGCTTTCTCAGTAAGTCACTTTAAAGCACATATCAAAGGACTATAATCATTTAATATGAGTAAAACAAGAGTGGAGCTTTATATTTGAAATACTGACTTACACTGCTGGGAAGGGCATGATGGGAGGAATCCAGGGCTACACACACAGTGCTGATAAACATACCTTTTGAAGCTATCACTTTGAGGCCCTTCAAAAGTACCAGATTGTTTCTTTAGGAAATATTCACTGAAAACTGATTTATTAAAGATTTGCTTAGCTTTAAAGTTAGACAAACTCAAAGAACGCCTTGAGGGACATTACTAACAAGGTCCTTACTGAGTTACTTTCCTTTCTAGGGTCAGATTTTGGCTAATTTGAAAGCCATGGATTCTGACTGGTTTGCACAAAACTACATGGGTAGAAAAGCCAAGGTAAGTTTCTGGTTAAAAATATGCTCGAGGAACTTCCCTGGCGGTCCAGTGGTTAAGACTCTGCGCTTCCACTGCAGGGGGCACAGGTTCGATCCCTGGTTGGGGAATTAAGATCCTGCATGCCATGCAGCATAGCCAAAAAAAGCTTGAATTTCCAAAGCACTTTAATATTTGGAGCTTTAATGCCTGCTAATAAAAGTATGAAGAGGAAAGCTGCTGCTTATGAAGAATTTTGTGTTTCATTACATATATTTATTTCTTAGTTGAAAAATACCTCCTGGAAATTCTTTAGAAAAAAATAAAAGCAAGGATAAAGAAGATGTGGCACATACATACAATGGAATATTACTCAGCCATAAAAAGAAACAAAATTGAGTTATTTGTAGTGAGGTGGATGGACCTAGAGTCTGTCATACAGAGTGAAGTAAGTCAGAAAGAGAAAAACAAATATCATATGCTAACACATACATATGGAATCTAAAAAAAAAAATGGTTCTGAAGAACCTAGGGGCAGGACAGGAATAAAGATGCCGGCGTAGAGAATGGACTTGAGGACACAGGGAGGGGAAAGGGTAAGCTGGGACGAAGTGAGAAAGTGGCATTGACATATATACACTACCAAATATAAAATAGCTAGTAGGAAACAGCTGCATAGCACAGGGAGATCAGCTCGGTGCTTTGTGACCATCTACAGGGGTGGGATAGGGAGGGTGGGAGGGAGAAGCAAGAGGGAGGAGATGTGGGGATATATGTATACACAGAGCTGACTCACTTTGTTATACAGCAGAAACTAACACACCATTGTAAAGCAATTATACTCCAATAAAGATGTTAAAAAATAAAAGCAAAATTTTAAGTTGTCTTTGTTCATCCATTCTCATGTTAGATGAAAAATAAATGGGCCCTTGGCTTTCAGAATTGATTTAGAATTTCTTTTGCAGTAAAATAACTTGTGATTTGTCTTAAGTTAGTTACTTCCCTTTATTGCCATTACTACCTGTTAACTACAAGCCTGGCCTGATTCTTAAGTAAACTCATCTTTATATTTGTGTCTATTTTTGTGGGAGCCAGGTTGGATCGCCTCCTTTGGAGAAGTTTAACATCTGGGGTGGATCACTCTCCCTGGGGCACCCGTTTGGAGCCACTGGCTGTCGGTTGGTCATGGCAACTGCCAACAGATTGCAGAAGGAAGGAGGCCAGTATGGGTTAGTTGCCGCCTGTGCAGCTGGAGGGCAGGTATGTCACAGAAGCTTCATAGGAGCTTCCAGAAAGTCATTTTCTTGGAAACAAAACAAATTCATCCAAGAATGTTTGATTTAGCTTAATTTGAAACAGTCTTAGAGCGATTTTTCTGATGACAGACCACCGGGAAAAAAGCAGCCCATTTTTGTGGGGAGGTAGTACAACTTTAACTCTGATAGTACTTTGAAAGGAAAAATCTATTTAAATCCAAGTTATTTTTTTTCCCTAAAATAATGTTTATGTTTTTTGTTTATAAAAGTTATATATGCTCCTTATGGAAATTATGAAAATACAAAAGTATTTAGAAAATAAAATTATAATCACTAATAATCCCCTCATCAGACACTACCATTATTCACACTTTATTTTCTTCTTTAATAATAAAATTTTATTCATTTAGTCACCATGAGACCTTATCCATAAAATCTCTCCAAGTCTTTCTTGAGAACTGAACTATACCTTAATGCAGAATTAATTTGCCTCTGGATAACCTATTGCTATTTAGCTGAGGAAAATTATGTTTTTCTACAGATTTTTTTCTATCTGCTTTACTTGTGTTACTGACGAAACTTCCTACCTGCTATAGCATTTCACTGGGGAATAAAATCCAAAAATAAGGCTGGTTGTAATCTTTTTTTTTCCCCAACCCTGATGGAAACAGATTTGATTTTTCTCCAGATAACAGAAACTTTCTGTTGCCGACCAAGATGAATAAGATATGTAAAAGTATAAACATCTTACTTTTTTTTTTTTTTTTTTTTTTTTGCGGTAGGCGGGCCTCTCACTGCTGTGGCCTCTCCCCTTGCAGAGCACAGGCTCCGGATGCGCAGGCTCAGCAGCCATGGCTCACGGGCCCAGCCGCTCCGCGGCATGTGGGATCCTCCCAGACCGGGGCACGAACCCGTGTCCCCTGCATCGGCAGGCGGACTCTCAACCACTGCGCCACCAGGGAAGCCCTAAACATCTTACATTTAAAAGCCTTTATTTATGGCTTTTTCTCAGAGACTTTGAAGAAGCAAGGGATCAGTTATTTTTAGGTTGGAATATTTTAGACTTCACAATCAGAAGTATTTTCTAATCTGTTGTAACTTCATTTACAGAAAACCATGGTAAATCAGGACTGGAGCCCTCCCTCTTATCTTTCTATGCCAAGTTTAAATGAGGGAGGTAACTAGTGCATAGCATTGTACATAGTGCATAGTCCACATAGGTGAATGTCCTTTGGTTTTGAGTGTTTGTTCCCTAATTTTTTAATCTAGCACATAGAGGATTAATAACACAATACTAGATGCTTTTGTGGATGAACAAAGAATAATATCCAGTATTATTACTTACCTCTAGAAGTTTACAGTATAGTGAAGAAGGAGATGATGCATCTTAGAAACTAGATTAAACTTGGCATTGTTTCATCAAGAGCCAAATGAGTGCTACAAACATGATTAGATCAAAGGAGGAATCCATCATTGTGGATTAGGATTTCTCAGCTTTGGCACTAGTAACATTTTGGGCCAGGTAATTCTTTGTTGCTGGTGAGGGGACTGTGCTGTGTGTTGTAGGGTGCTTAACATGGTCTCTACCCACTAGATACCAGTAGCAAACCACCCCCTCACTCCCCACCACCCCCCGCCCCCCTGCCATACACACACAGTTGGGACAACCAGAAATATCTCCAGACATTGCTAAATGTCCTCTGGGGAGGGGAGGGAGCAAGATCACTGCCATTGAGAACCACTCATCTAGTGCAATATAAAAGATTTGGAACATGAAAACAACACAGTTGAAATAAAACAGGAGAAGGAATATTCTACCTTATTATGGGCCCTTCTAGGACAACCCCAAGTCAGTCAAACCTTCCCATCCATGTTCTTTTGTTTGCTTGTGCCTGTATCAAGGTATTTAGCAGTTTGTTTTGAACTACAGTGTATATTAGATTGAGGATACAGACCATGTAGCAAAACTTTGTACCCACGCAGTGTTCAGCTTGGTGCCTTATAAATAATAGTTGCTTAATAAATATTTGTGGGGATTGAATTGAATCTAGAAGCAGGGAGATTAGTTAGGCTATTAACTAGTTTGATAGCCGTCCAAAAGATAGAATGACTATCAGATAGGATTTAGACTCATGAAATCATTAGTTTCTATACTAGGTTTAAACTAGGGAGATAACTTGGATATAGCACTATGCCTAGTACTAGGAAAGGGATTTTCTACCTTTTTACCTTTGTGGGACCTCAGATCATCATCTTCACCCGCATAGAGTAGTAAAGAAGAGACCAGGTTTTGGAATCATCTGGTTTCAAGTCCTGGCCCTGTTACTTAATAGCTTTGTGGATTTGGATGAGTAACTTAACCTCTCAAAGCCTCGGTTTTCTTATCTAGGAGAGAGAGAAGCCTGTTGTTGGATTCACTGTATTGCGTTTATTTTTATACAGCTAAAAAAGCCCCTCTGGCTTATTTTAATAGTAACCACTTACGGAGCATCTACTAGGAGTCAGACTCTTCTAGATAGACTCTGATACACATGTGTATACATGTATATATGTGTGTGTGTATACATACATTGTATGTTATCTAATTTAATGCTCACAAAAACACTTTGAAGTGGGCACCATGAACCCCATTTTAGAGAGGAAGTTGAGGTTCAGAATGGCTAATAACTTTCCCAAGATCGCACAGTGTTTGAATGGCAGAGCCAGGATTAAGTTCCAAAGCCTATATTTTTCCCATTGTTCTATGCTGCCTCTGTACTGGCTGGATTCATTGTGCATTTGATTGCTCTAATTGAACTTTTTTTTCCTTTACAGGGCCATGCTATGATAGTGGAAGCTTATCCAAAATAATAGAGCAAGAAGAGGTGACCTGGAGTTTCTGTGCAACACTCACCCTAGGCAATGCCATTTCAATGCACTACTCAGTGACATCTATAGTTCCTAGCTCCTCTTAGGAAAACAAAATTTGTGGCCTTCTGTTAAGTACTTTGCAGTTAAGCCTTGCCAGTGTTCTGAGCTTTCCAATAATCATGGCTTATTACTCTTTCAGGAATTTCTTAGTTACCAGAATCTCTCAACAGTGATAAGTTTAAGCAATTGTGTTTGGTCTCTATTTTTATGAAAGACTGAATGAGTGGTTGCAGTTTTGCAAAGAATTTAGCCGAGATTTGGAATCACCTTTGTAACATTCGCAAATTATAGCTCATTCCTATTTGTGACCTAAAGATAAATGTTTTCTATAAAATACAAACCAATGTGCCTGAATTTAACTTAATTATGGAAAGGTAATTCAGAATCTAAACATCACTGAAAATTTACAGTAAATGTTTAGATATATAAATACCATGTTGGTTAACCTTAATAAAGTAGAGAAGTATCAGAGAACCATTTGCATTGTTTTATTAGAGGTAAAAGGTGGTTCTCTTGGCTTAGGGACAGATTTTGCCTTGGATTACTCATTTGTAACTTCTAACCATTTTAGTCAACCATGAAGCCACTAGGAACATAAAGAAGGTCCTGCTTTAGAATAACACCATTTTTTCCCCAGTGCCCAATTGAAATAAATTTATTTTATCATTTGGAGATGTTTCTGTTTGCTGGGTTTAATGAAATGTAAAGAAATTTCAAAAATTTGGTCAACATACTAAAAATTCTCTCAGTTTTTTGACAACCAAACTGCATTAAATAACATATATGCTAGTGCATTGCAGAAGCAAAAGTCTCAGTTGCAACCGTTCATGTGAATTTCATTTAGGTCTATGAAAGTTACTGGCAATCAGAACCATACTCTAGTTCTAGGGACAGATTGGGCAAGGGAGCAAGTGCTAACCTCTTAAAAGGTTATTTGAGAGTCCCAGCTTTATTTCCCCATGATTTCATTGGTGAATTCCACCTAATGTGAGTTTTTAATACTGCAAACCATTATATTTACATATCACAAGTATTAACTCTAGATAAGTTAAATATAAAAGATAAAAAACTTTTGGGCCTCCCTGGTGGCGCAGTGGTTGAGAGTCCGCCTGCCGATGCAGGGGATACGGGTTCGTGCCCCGGTCCGGGAGGATCCCATATGCCGCGGAGCAGCTGGGCCCGTGAGCCATGGCCGCTGAGCCTGTGCATCCGGAGCCTGTGCTCCGCAACGGGAGAGGCCACAACAGTGAGAGGCCCACGTACCGCAAAAAAAAAAAAAAAAAAAAAACTTTTTAAAATTTAGAAAAAAAATACCACTATGACCCTAGGTTGGGGTGGGGAGAATTTCTTAAATAAGACATTTAAAGTGTTATCATAAACGAAAAGATCTATAAATTGGCCTATGTTGAAATAAGAACCTTTGTTCTTTATATGATAGAGTGGAAAGACAAGCCACAAATGGGGTGAAGATACAGATATAACTTACAAAGGATGTGCATATATATATATATATATATATCTTTTATATATATGTACATATATATCTTATCAAAAATATATCTTTTATATCTCTATCATATCATACATATGATAGATACCTTACAAGATATATATGATATAGATATATTTTACAAAGGATCCAGGGTGTATACAGAATTCCTGTCAATCAAAAAGAAGAAAGATAGGGACTTCCCTGGTGATCCAGTGGTTAAGACTCTGGGCTTCCACTGCAGGGGGCTCGGGTTCAGTTCCTGGTCGGGGAACTAAGATCCCTCCCACATGCCATGCGGTGAGGCCAAAAAAAAAAAAAAAAGAAGAAAGATAACATGGTAAAATATGGCAAAAGATATTAACAGGTATTTTTTTAGAAAATAATGTACAAATGCAGAATAAACATGAGAAGATGCTCATTAGTAATCAAGAAAAACCAAACCAAGATCATGATGCGGTATTATTTTATACCTACTAGACTGACAAAAATGAACAGGACTGAGAATACCAAGCGTTAGTGAGGATGTAGAACAGTAGGAACTTTTTATACACTGCTGGTGAGAATGTAGATTGATACAACCACTTTGGAAAACAGCCTGGCATTATCTTGTACATTTGAATATGACACGTGGTTTATAATCCAGCTTTCCCACTCTTGGGTATATTTCCTGGAGAAACTTGTACATGAATACCAGGAGACATGTACAAGAGTGTTGATAGCAGCATCTCTCTTTAATAGCAAAATATTGTAAATAACGAATGTTCATCCACAGCAAAGTTTTAAAAATAAGCAAAACTAAGTACATTTCTAGGATGCCTATGTACAAGGTGAAAATATTTTCCAAAACAGTTAAGAAAAAAGAGAAATCTTACAGAAGAATGCCAAATAATATATGTAGACCCCAGGCTCCAGGAGGTGGATCATGCCCTTCCCCTCTTCAGTGTGGGCTGGACTTAGTGACTCAATTCCAGTAAGTAGAGTGTGAAGGCAGAAAACAAGGCAACCTTAACAGTGGCAAACACTGGCAAACACTAGTTTAACCAAATGACCAAGGTTGTTATCGGTGCTGTCATGTGGATATCACAGACCTCCTGGTATGAGGTAATCAAAAGGGCCTTTCACCTTAGTGGTATTCTTTCCAAGTACTCATAACCTAGTCGATTCATGAGAAAACGTCAGACAAAACTTAATTGAGGCACATTCTACAAAATTCTTCACCAGTACTCAAAACTATCAAACTCATGAAAAATAAAAGAATACTGAGAAACTGTCACAGACCAGAGGAGGCGAAAGAGACATGAGAACTAAAGTATCCTGGGTTGGATTCTAAAACAATAAGGACACTAAAAAAAAAAAAAAAAAAAAAAAAAAACTGGTGAAATCTGGGGTTTAGTTAATAGTTTAAAAAGGAGCCCAGATATAAATTCACATATAGTGAAATTATTTTCTAGGAGAGTGCCAAGACTATTTAGTGGGGTAAGGACAGTCTTTTCAACAAATGGTGTTGGGAAAATTGTATATCCACCTGCAAAATAATGAACTTGGACCCCTTCATTACACCATATACAGAAATTAAAACAGATCAAAGACCTAAACATAAAAGCTAAAATTATAAAACTCTTAGAAGGAAACGGAAAGCTTCATGATACTGGATTTGGCAATGATTTCTTGGATATGACACCAAAAGAACAGGAAGGAGAAAAAAATTGGAGTTCATAAAAATTAAAAACTTCTGTACATCAAAGGACAGTGAAAAAGCAACCTATGGAATGGGGGAAAATATAAATCATATCTGATAAGGGGTTAATATCCAGAATATATAAAGAACTACAACTCAGGAGCTAGAAAACCCAATTTTAAAATGAGCAAAAGGGCTTCCCTGGTGGCGCAGTGGTTGAGAGTCCGCCTGCCAGTGCAGGGGACATGGGTTCGATCCCTGGTCCGGGAGGATCCCGCGTGCTGCAGAGCAGCTAGGCCCATGCGCTGCAACTGCTGAGCCTGTGCTCTAGGGCCCCCGAGCCACAACTACTGAGTTTGCATGCCACAGCTGCTGAGGCCCACACGCCTAGACCCCGTGCTCCACAACGAGAGGAGCTGCCACAATGAGAAGCCCGTGAACCACAACGAAGAGTGGCCCCCACTCGCCGCAACCAGAGAAACGCCTGCGCGCAGCAACCTAAGACCCAACGCAGCCTGAAACAATAAATTTATTTTAAAAATGAGCAAATAATTTGAATAGATATTTCTCTAAAGAAGATGTACAATGAGCACATGAAGAGATGTTCAGCGTCACTGACTGTTGAGGAAATGTAAATCAAAACTACAATGAGGGGCTTCCCTGGTGGCGCAGTGGTTGAGAGTCCGCCTGCCGATGCAGGGGATACGGGTTCGTGCCCCGGCCCGGGAAGATCCCATGTGCCGCAGAGTGGCTGGGCCTGTGAGCCATGGCCGCTGAACCTGCACGTCCGGAGCCTGTGCTCCGCAACGGGAGAGGCCACAACAGTGAGAGGCCCGCGTACCGCAAAAAAAAAAAAAAAAAAACTACAATGAGCTGCTACTTCACGCCCAATAGGATGGCTGCTATTACAAAACCTGAAAATGACAGGTGTCGGTGAGGATATGGAGAAATTGAAACCTTTGTGCACTGTTGATGGGAATGTAAAATTGTGCAGATGCTATGGGAAATAGTATAGCAGGTCCTCAAAAAATTAAAGGCATTGGGTTGGCCAAAAGGTTCGTTTGGTTTTTTTCCGTAAGATGGCTCTAGTAGCACTTAGTTGTCTTTAACTTCATTCAAAACAGTTTTGTTAGATTGTACGTGACAGCTGTCACATCAGCGTGCATTTTTTAAAGAATCAAAATTGGTGAATTTTTGTGTAGCCATTTTAGTATTGAAGATGGAAGAAAACAACATTTTCGGCATATTATGCTTATTTCAGGAAAGGTAAAAACACAACCGAAATGCAAAAAAAAAAAAAAAAAAAAAAAAAGATTTGTGCAGTGTATGGAGAAGGTGCCGTGACTGATCAAACATGTCAAAAGTGGTTTGAGAAGTTTCGTGCGGGAGATTTCTTGCTGGATGATGCTCCATGGTCGGTAGACCAGTTGAAGTTGATAGCGATCAAATTGAGACATTAATTAAATCGAGAAATTAATTGAGAACAATCAACATAATACCACGCGGGAGCCAGCCGACATACTCAAAATATCCAAATCAAGCGTTGAAAATCATTTGCACAAGCTTGATTATGTTAATCACTTTGATGTTTGGGTGTCACATAGGTTAAGCGAGAAAGACCTTCTTGACCATATTTCCGCATGGGATTTTCTACTTAACGTAATGAAAACGTTCTGTTTTCATCAATAAAACAAATTGTGACGAGTTATGAAAAGTGGATACTGTACAAAAATATGGAACAGAAGGAACGGAAGAGATTGTCGAGTAACCGAAATGAACTACCACCAACCACACCAAAGGCCAGTCTTCATCCAAAGAATGAGATGTTGTTTTTACGGTGGGATTGGAAGAGAGTCCTCTATTATGAGCTCCTTCCGGAAAACCAAACGATTAATTCCAACAAGTACTTCTCCCATTTAGACCAACTGAAAACAGCACTTGACAAAAAGCGTCCAGAATTAGTCAACAGAAAACGCATAATCATCCGTCAGGGTAATGCAAGACCGTATGTTTCTTTGATGACCAGGCGAAAACTGTTAACAGCTTGGCTGGGAAGTTCTGATTCATCCGCTGTATTCACCAGACATTGAACCTTCGGATTTCCGTTTATTTCAGTCTTTACAAAATTCTCTTAATGGAAAAAATTTCAATTCCCTGGAAGACTGTAAAAGGCACCTGGAACAGTTCTTTGCTCAAAAACATAAAAAGTTTTGGGGAGATGGAATTATGAAGTTGCCTGAAAAGTGGCAGAAGGTAATGGAATAAAAGGGTGAATACATTGCTCAATAAAGTTCTTGGTGAAAAGGAAAAATGTGTCTTTTATTTTTACTTAAAAACCAAAGGCACATTTTGGCCAACCCAATAGAATTACCTTATGATCCAGCAATTCCAGGTCTAGTATATATACAAAAGCATTGAAAGCAGGGTCTCAGAAATATTTATACACCAATGATCATAACAGCATTATTCACAATAACTGGGAAACAACTCAGGTGTTCACTGATGGACCAATGGATAAACAAAATGTGTATATACATGCAATAGAATACTATGTGGCCTTAAAAAGGAAGGCAATCCTGTCACATGCTACAACATGGATGAAGCTTGAGGATATTATGCTAAGTAAAACAAGCCAGTCACAAAAAGACAAATACTGTCTGATTCTACTTGTCCCAGGTATTTAAAACAGTCAAATTAATAAAGACAGTAGAATGGTGGTTGCCAGGGCTTGGGGGAGGGGGGATGAGGGGTTGTTTAATGGGTATAGGATTTCTGTTTTGGAAGATGAAAATAATTCTGAAGATTGGTTGCACTACAATGTGAATATACTTAACACTACTGAACTGTATACTTAAAAATCATTAAAATGATAACATTTTATGTGTATTTTACCACAATTAAAAAAATTTTTTTAAGGTAAGGGAAAACATTCAGAACAGAAGTTATCTCTAGGTAGGGGGCAGTGGAATTGGATTGGAGAGGAGCACACAGGTTAAAGTTATGTACTATTTCAAAACATTTTATATGTATAGAGAGAGCCACGTTATTTTCATTACCGTGACTGCTACAAAAGATCATCCTTGGCTGTGGTGATTATAGCCACCTTCTTGATGTTTGTTCTTAAATATCTTAAACTGATTATGTTTTTAAAGATCCCAACTTAAAAGTGTCTCTCTTTTCATGTAAAACTTTAATTAGACCCTCTGTTCCACCAAATAACCAATTGAGAGTGGAGCCTTTATTTGCCCTCTTCTTTCATTCAAATTTCAGAAGGTCAGCTCCCCAGCTTCTCCCCACCCTCTCCCCACCACTCTTCCCTGCCCCTAGCTGTTTGCTTCTCCGCCTGTCTTCTCCCCCATCCTTTCTCAGTTTTGCTTATTTCTCCAGGCCTCTGAAGTTCCGGTCTTTCTTGAGAAGTAAAAGGCGGTAGCAGGGTCTCCCGGGCTTTCTCAGATTTTATTGGATGACTCAGAGTCCCTCTGCCTATATCCGCTGTGGTTTTGGGGGACTCTGAACTGGTTTATTGTGCTTCCTCAATGAAGAGGGATCATTGATGGAGAGGAAATGGGAGAATGTGGGGATTGGAGGACAAAAATAGTGAGTAGACATATTATTCTGAAAATAAATAGATTATTGTGAAAGAGAAGAAGCACTTAGACATGTTGGCAGTGTTTGTACTCAATGTCGTACTCAAATTGGAGCCCTTTTCCCTTCCACACTTAAAGAACCGTCAGTGATCAACTGATTCCCAAAGCAGAACTCCAAATAGGGAGTTCACAGCTTCCCCAGGAACCCCTAATATAGTCTATCCTTCTGTACAAACTTAAATTCCAGGGCGTATTTTGCTTGTGTTTCTTTGCTTGTCAAGATTCTATTTTTAAATATGCAAAATGTTTAGGAAAAAAATTTTTTTTAATAAATTTATTTTATTTTTGGCTGCGTTGGGTCTTCATTGCTGTGCACGGGCTTTCTCTAGTTGCGTCGAGCCGGGGCTACTCTTCATTGTGGTGCATGGGCTTCTCATTGCGGTAGTTTCTCTTGTGGAGCACGGGCTCTAGGTGCACTGGCTTCAGTAGTTGTGGCACTCAGGCTCAGTAGTTGTGGCTCGCAGGCTCAGTAGTTGTGGCGCATGGGCTTAGTTGCTCCGTGGCATGTGGAATCGTCCTAGACCAGGGCTCGAACCTGTGTCCCCTGTGTTGGCAGGCAGATTCTTAACCACTGTGCCGCCAGGGAAGCCCCTAGGAAAACTTTTTGAAAACTATTTTTTTCCAATATAAAAATACATGCTCATCGTAAAAAATTCAAACAATATAGAGTAGAAGAAGAAAATGAAAAATCAAGTAGAGATACCCACTGTTTATATTTTGATATCTCTCCTTTTTAATGTGTACATATTTATGTGGACATATAGAACATAATTGCCTGGTATAATGGTGTTCTGGAACCCCTTTGTTTTACTTAGCTATGTAGCATTTTTTCATATTAGTGGGTGTAGCTATATGTCATCATTTTTAATGACCACATAGCATTCCTTTGTATGGATATATCCTAATTTGTTTTACCAAGTGCCTCTTTTTTGAGGATGTAAACATGCTAGAGTGCACACCCTTTGAACATTTATCTGTTCACTTGTTTACTTATTTCTTTAAGCCTTCTTTTTAGAAATGGAATTGCTGCTATATCTCACCTTCTTGTGTTTACCTCCAGAGCATTCTTTTTCGTTCCTTTTTTTTTTTATGGTGAGAGCCAAGTGAACAAAGGCTTAATGTCATTTCATTTATCCATTCTCAAGTGTGCTTTTAGCAGCAGAGCATGCACTGAGTATGTGCAATCATTTGAGAAGGAAAATGAGAACACACATATCTACAGAAGCATACTCAGGAAAGGAATCTGCTGTTTCTATTCTATATTACTTGAATTTTTCAAAAAAAAATTTATAATGAAAACAAGACTGTAAATTGTTAATAAAGTGAAAGTATATATATACACTAATATGTATAAAATAGATAATAAGAACCTGCTGTATAAAAAATAAATTTAATTTAATTTAAAAATAAATAAATATTAAAAAAAGTGAAAGTGGCATTAAGACCTGACTCTGTTGCCAGGGAAACTAGTAAGGCAAAGCCCCCACGGGATTCCAGTAGCTGCTGCTTCCTGTGAGGGCTGGAACAAGTATGAGGCACAGAGACATTGCAGTTGTCCTGGTGAGTTGGTATGTTCTATTTGAAAGAATGATTGAATCCATTTAGAGAAATACTTGAGCTGGTTTATACACAATTAAAATATTCACACAAATCCTTAAGTGGAGATATAGTGTATGTAAGAAAAATATTTTCAATGGCATGTGGTTAGCATATCACTTTTTTTTTTTTTTCAAATTTATTTAATTAATTTATTTATGGCTGTGTTGGGTCTTTGTTTCTGTGCGAGGGCTTTCTCTAGTTGTGGCAAGCGGGGGCCACTCTTCATTGTGGTGTGCGGGCCTCTCACTATTTTGGCCTCTCTTGTTGCGGAGCACAGGCTCCAGACGCGCAGGCTCAGTAATTGTGGCTCACGGGCCCAGTTGCTCCGCGGCATGTGGGATCTTCCCAGACCAGGGCTCGAACCCATGTCCCCTGCATTGGCAGGCAGATTCTCAACCACTGCGCCACCAGGGAAGCCCCAGCATATCACTTTTTTATTTCGAAAGAAAACATCCTCATTCCACTTTATAAAAATATCCATGAATTTTTAAATTAACAAACATTCGTCAGATTTTTTTTCATTTATTTAGTTTAAAAATTTTTCAGAGTCCTGTCAGCATCCTCTTGTGGATTCCGTAAGATAATTCAGCTAGATATCTTGATGTCCTCTAAAGGCTTTTCTTAAATATTTCTTCTCTATATCTACTCTTAGCTTGATCCTGTCTTTTTTTTTTTTTTTTTTTTTTTGCGGTACGCAGGCCTCTCACTGTTGTGGCCTCTCTCATTGTGGAGCACAGGCTCCGGACGCGCAGGCTTAGCGGCCATGGCTCATGGGCCCAGCCTCTGCGCGGCACGTGGGATCTTCCCGGACCGGGGCACGAACCCGTGTCCCCTGCATCGGCAGGCAGACCCTCAATCACTGCGCCACCAGGGAAGCCCGGCAGGTGGATTCTTAACTGCTGCACCACCAGGGAAGCCCCTTTTTTTTTTTTTTGAATTTTTGAAAAAACTTTTGGAATTTTATTTATTTTATACAGCAGGTTCTTATTAGTTATCCATTTTATACATATTAGTGCATACGTGTCAATCCCAATCTCTCAATTCATCACACCACCACCACCACCTCTGCCACTTTCCCCCCTTGGTGTTCATACGTTTGTTCTCTACATCTGTGTCTCTATTTCTGCCCTGCAAACTGGTTCATCTGTACCATTTTTCTAGGTTCCACATACATGCGTTAATATACGATATTTGTTTTTCTCTTTCTGACTTACTTCACTCTGTATTACAGTCTCTAGATCCACCCATGTCTCTACAAATGACCCGATTCCATTCCTTTTCATGGCTGAGTAATATTCCATTGTATATATGTATCACATCTTCTTTATCCATTCGTCTGTCAGTGGGCATTTAGTTTGCTTCCATGACCTGGTTATTGTAAATAGTGCTGCAATGAACATTGGGGTGCATGTGTCTTTTTGAATTATGGTTTTCTCTGGGTATATGCCCAATATTGGGATTGCTGGGTCATATGGTAATTCTATTTTTAGTTTTTTAAGGAACCTCCATACTGTTCTCCATAGTGGCTCTATCAAGTTACATTCCCACCAACAGTACAAGAGGGTTCCGTTTTCTCCACACCCTCTCCAGCATTTGTTGTTTGTAGATTTTCCGAAGATGCCCATTCTAACTAGTGTGAGGTGATACCTCATTGTAGTTTTGATTTGCATTTCTCTAATAATTAGTGATGTTGAGCAGCTTTTCATGTGCTTTTTGGACATCTGTATCTCTTCTTTGGAGAAATGTCTATTTAGGTCTTAGGGAAGCCCTTTTTAAAATCTTTATTGGAGTATAATTGCTTTACAATGTTGTGTTAGTTTCTGCTGTATGACAAAGTGAATCAGCTATATATATACATATGTCCCCATATCCCCTCCCTCTTGATTCTCCCTCCCTCCCCCCCCTCCCTATCCCAACCCCTCTAGGTGGTCACAAATCACCGAGCTGATCTGCTGTGTGATGCAGCTGCTTCCCACTAGCTATCTTTTTTACATTTCGTAGTGTATATATGTCCATGCCACTCTCTCACTTCGTCCCAGCTTACCCTTCCCCCTCCCCGTGTCCTCAAGTCCATTCTCTACATGTGTCTTTATTCCTGTCCTGCCCCTAGGTTCATCAGAACCTTTTTTTTTTTTAGATTCCATATATATATGTTAGCATGCGGTATATGTTTTTCTCTTTCTGACTTACTTAACTCTGTATGACAGACCCTAGGTCCATCCACCTCATTTAAATAGCTCAATTTAGTTTCTTTTCATGGCTGAGTAATTGAATCCTCATTTTTTGTTCTCTTTCCACCTGACATGGCACTAAATTATTAGAACTATTAAATGGTAGGTTATTAGAATGGGAAGGGACCTGAATTCATATATCATCCACTTCAACTCTCACTTTACAGAAGAGGAAAAGGAGCCAAAGGGGAAAATCATTTGCCAAAGATCACACAGCTAGTTGATGGCAGAGCTGAAGCTTAAAGCCAGGTCTTCTGACCCTGAATCTAGGGAATCTAGGTAGAGAGGAAAAGATAGGTCAATTTAAATATAGAATAATAGGAACTTCTGCCTAAAAAAATAAATTAAAAATAATATAAGATAGAATTTGATTCCACAAGGAAGACAGTTCTTCAAGGATGTTTCTTTTCCTGAGGAGGAGAGGAAATGCATATAACGTGAAAATAGGTGTTTGTGGAAAGTACGTGCATAAGAATCAAGCAGTCCTTTGGAAAGCCAGCTCATGACTACCTTACTTATCTAGAGGTCCTTAATTCAGCAAATGTGACTATTTGGAACACAGCTGAGATTTACAAGGAACTAAAGAAGGCCTATGAGCAGCCAAAAGAGATCATAGAGATATTGTACTGGTGGTTCTAGCTGGGGCCATTAGCAAGAGAAGAACTAAAAGACATCTAGATTGGAAAGGAAAAGTAAAATTATCTTTATTCACAGAGAGCATGATCTTATATCTAGAAAATCCTAAGGAATCCACTAAAAAACTATTAGAGCTAGTTAAACAAGTTCGGTAAAGTCGCAGGATACAAGATCAACATACAAAAATCAATTGTAGGGCTTCCCTGGTGGCGCAGTGGTTGAGGATCCGCCTGCTGATGCAGGGGACGCGGGTTCGTGCCCCGGTCCGGGAGGATCCCACATGCCATGGAGCGGCTGGGCCCGTGAGCCATGGCCGCTGAGCCTGTGCATCCGGAGCCTGTGCTCCACAACGGGAGAGGCCACAGCAGGGAGAGGCCCGCGTACCACACACACACACACACAAAAATCAATTGTATTTCTATACAGGAGCAGTGAACAATCTGAAAATGAAATTAAGAAAACAATTCACAGTAGCATCGAAAAGAATAAAATATTTAGGAATAAATTACACAAAAGTGCAAGATTTGTACACTGAAAACTAAAAAAGAAAATATTGTTGAAAGACATTAAAGAAAATTTAAATATGTGGAAAGACATTCCATGTTGGTGGAACAGAAGACTTAATACTGTTAAGATGGCAATACTCCCCCAATTAACTATGGATTCAACACAATCTCCATATCAAAATCCCAGCTGGCTTTTTTCACAGAAATTGACAAGCTGATTCTAAAATTTATATGGAAATGCAAAGAACTCAGAATAGCCAAAATAATATTGAAAATGAAGAAGTTGGAGGAATTAGACTTTCCAATTTCAAAACTTACTACAAAGCTATAATAATGAAGACGGTGTTTGCATAAGGATAGAAATGTAGATCAATATAATAGAACTGAGAGTCCAGACATAAACTCTCACATTTATGGTCAATTGATTTTTGACAATGGTGCCAAGACAATTTAATGGGAGAATAGCACAACCGGATATCCACATGCAAAAAAACCTGTTTGGCCCCGTCTCAAACTATACACAAAAAAGTCAAATTTTACATTATTAATATAAGGGATATGCAACATGGTGATACAAAGCACCAAGAGGGACATTTAAACTTGGCTTTTCTGGGAAGGTTTCTTGAAGGAATATAATGATCAATGAGGCTGGAAAGGTAGGAACGGGTCAGATTGTGAAGGGCCATGAAGACCACAATTAAGAATTTGAAACCTTAGTCTGGAGGCAAATTTGTAGTCCAGAAATTAAGTTTGGGAAACTGCCATGATTATGGGTCTGTGGATGTGTTCCTTACAAATAGTATAACTCCCATTTAATAAATCAAACTATATTTTCAATGTCATAGGAGTACAGAAAATTTAAAGAAATTCTGTTGTGAATCCATTCGCTCATATGTCCATTAAATGAATACTTACTAAGCACTGATGTCAGATGCTATGCGAGTTCCTAGAGATTCAGTGGTGTTGTGGACTACATGTGTCTTGGTGCATTTGCCAAAATAAGATTTGGGCACAAAGACTATGACAGTTATTATGGAATATAGTATTTTTTCTGGTTGCCACCAAGCCTTGGTCAGTGTCAGGGCATGTCATGGGACAGTGTGCAGAGGGGAAAATGTACAGCTATTTACCCAATTGGAAATCTTGATGCAGTACAGTTTCAGTAAGAGCTAATCAGCTAATTCTTGGCTGAGGCAGAAAGCTCTAATACAGAAAGTGTATGTTTAAAATTGTTTGATGCCATAAAATGTATGACCTGTGAAATATATGACAATAAGAAGTATTTTAACAAAAAAGCCAGGTGCTATATATGTCTTCATAAAAACTAAGGATATTTCTGATGTCAAAAAATTTTAAGAAGTGGTTGGTATAAAGTGACTTAGAGAGAGTAGTGAGAATTTCAGATCTCCTATGATTTAAGCATCTAACTTTAGATCCTAGAATGAGATCCCATACTTGCTGTCTGGGATAGTTCAGAAAACCCTGCTTCAGCATTTGTGTTAAAGTATTTGCTCAAGGGCACAACTTAAAGAAGCTGAAGAAACTCGTGGCATTTCCAATGCTACCTTTGAGCCCTACAAGGCTTCTGAGAAGTTTTATGCTGACATGTGTGTGTGTGTGTGTGTGTGTGTGCGTGTGTGAAGAAACCTATGGGGAGGACTATGACATTGGAGTGGAACAGAATTTTTCTTCTAAAGATAAAAAAATTTCAAATCCTCTAAGTTAGGAGCCTGCTGATTTTAATGTATAATTCAGGATATCAAAATGTTAATAAATTTAACTATCTATTAAGCACATGCCCTATCTATTTAGACCCATCTATGAGCATCATTTTATAACTTGGAGGTATAGATGGCCTTCCTAAGCATGAAATGAAATCCTAAAACCATATAGGACAAGATGACCAATTTGAATGTGAAAAATATGAGGTGTCTTATATAAATCACAAAAGGCTCCAAGATGGTAATATTACTCCATGAAAGAAGAATAATTTTCTCTGAGTGAACAACTACATGTTAAGGTTTGCAAAGAGGTAACTAATGGAAAAGCAGACATAGGAGTCAGACAACTAGAGATCAAAATTAGCTTCATTACTGGAAAAGCTGAGTAGGAGATGGTGGTTTGGATGTGAGCCAGATGCACTTCCCAATACCTCCTCCTTGAACGGAATTTACTTACCCAGTCATTGACATAGCCGGGCATCTGCAGGTCTCCCTTGTGGGGATGGGGGAGCTGAGAATGAGTCTGGAGGACTGGCCACTCCAAAAGAGGGAGGACGCAGCAAGTAATTGACCTAGTTTTGTTCAGGTCACAAGTTCTGACCAATCTACTGTGGACTGTATTTTCAATACCAGTTCTTTTTTCAAAGCCTTGTGATGCTATTCAGATCTACTGCATATATGTGCCACCCAGTGGCCAGTCTGGGACCTGGGTGATGGTCTATGTCTTAGTGCAGTTCTCAAAGCTTATGGTATGCTGTTTAAGGTCAAATCTGTGCACGTACAACTGGGAGAGCTCCCAGGACTTCATAAAACTCTATGAGTCATCTTCCTGAATTCCTTCTCTCTCAAGTTACTCGAGTTCCCTTGAAATAATACTCTTGTCAAAGTAGCATGCACATAACACACTTATATCCATCTTTATTACATGTGTTTTTAAACATTTCTTTAAATGAATTAGAGAATGGCAACCACATCCATTCCTTCAAAACACTGTTCTCGAACATAGGGGTAAGACGGGAATAAAGACACAGACCTACTAGAGAATGGACTTGAGGATATGGGGAGGGGAAAGGGTAAGCTGTGGCAAAGTGAGAGAGTGACATGGACATATATACACTACCAAACGTGAAATAGATAGCTAGTGGGAAGCAGCCGCATAGCACAGGGACATCAGCTCGGTGGTCTGTGACCACCTAGAGGGGTGGGATAGGGAGGGTGGGAGGGAGGGAGGCGCAAGAGGGAAGAGATATGGGAACATATGTATATGTATAACTGATCACTTTGTTATAAAGCAGAAACTAACACACTAATACTCCAATAAAGATGTTAAAATAAAACAAAAACAAAAAACAAAACCAAAAACAAAACACTGTTCTCTTTGTAGCATGTGGGTAGCACTCATTAACCATTATTATTACAGTTTTAAAAAGCACTTCTCTAAATGCATCACAGAGCAGTTTAAGAATATTCTCAAGTATTCTTAGAACACTCAAGTTATTCCCTTTTAAAATATTCTTTACAGGATAAAATCCAGCCTCCTCAAGTCTAATTGGTTTAATGAGATAGGTGGAGGCCACTTCATGGGTCACAGTTGCCAGTGGGAAGTAAATTAACCACACAATACCCAAGTCAAATAAAAGTGAGGTTGGGTACCACTCTCTCTCCTTGTATCTTGGGTAGAATTAGTTTGGACCTTTATCTCAGAGCTCAAGAAAAATCCTACCAAATAGGATTTTGTATTCAATTAAGAGCCTACTGTGTTTGGGCAACAACAGAATATCTACATTAAAAATATGAAAGTAGGGCTTCCCTGGTGGCGTAGTGGTTAAGAATCCACCTGCCAATGCAGGAGACACGGGGTCGAGCCCTGGTCCAGGAAGATCCCACATGCCGCGGAGCAACTAAGACTGTGCACCACAACTACAAAGCCTGCGCTCTAGAGCCCACGAGCCACAACTACTGAGCCTGCATGCTAAAACTACTGAAGCCCACGGGCCTAGAGCCCGTGCTCTGCAACAAAGACAAGACACCGCAATGAGAAGCCCACGCACCACAACGAAGAGTAGCCCCTGTTCGCCCCAACTAGAGAAAGATTGCGCACAGCAACAAAGACCCAATGCAGCCAAAAATAAATAATAAATAAATTTTTAAAATATATATGAAAGTAAGGGAATTCCCTGGCAGTCCAGTGGTTAGGGCTCTATGCTTTCACTGCTGTGGACCCAGGTTTGATCCCTGGTCAGGGTACTAAGATCCTGCAAGCAGCACAGCATGGCCAAAATATATATATATATATGTATGTATGTATATGAAAGTAAGCAAACGAACAACGTAAGAAAATTAAAGTGGCTCTGATTTTGGATTATCAGAGCAATGCTGGCTTGTCAAAAAAAACCTAAAACAATTGAGAAATGTGTAATTTAGAGACTGAAAGTACTTATGGCTCCCTTTCTGGTCATAAAATGAACAAAACTATATACCTTGCTTTTGAGTTGTTTACCAAAAAAGTGTTAGATCTCTTTTTTTTTAAAAAAATGAAATGACCTCAACTTTTCTTGTTGCTCTTAAATATACACACAAAAAGAAATATGCAAAGAATTTGTTTTTTACTTGAAAGTGGTTCTCAGATTTTTTTTCTTGAGAGTCCGTGAATTCAAACAAAATTTTAGACAGGAAATGTATTAAAGAATGGCCCAAGAAGTGAAAACAACCTCATATCCATCAGTAGTAGAATGGATAAACAAACTGTAGATAGCTTTACTTCCATACTTTAAAACCATACAGAAATTAAAATGAACTAGATCTATATGTATTGATATAGATCAACCTCAAAACAATATTGAGTGTAAAAAATATTGTAAGAGGTTAGGAACAGCGGGATAGTATTTAAGTACACACACACACACACACAAGCACAAAACAGTACTATATTGAATCAGGATATGAACATATGTAATAGAAGTATAAAACAGGAATAGGAATAATAAACAACAAGATAGTGGCTAACTCTGGGAACAAGTGGGAAAGAGATGTTGCAGAGCTGGAGCTTTAGCTGAAACAGTTTTTTTTTTTTAACTGTTTTTTTTTTTGTTTTTCTTGCGCGGTACGCGGGCCTCTCACTGTGGTGGCCTCTCCCGTTGCGGAGCACAGGCTCCGGACGCGCAGGCTCAGCAGCCATGGCTTACGGGCCCAGCCGCTCTGTGGCATGTGGGATCCTCCCGGACCGGGGCATGAACCCGTGTCCCCTGCATCGGCAGGCGGACTCTCAGCCACTGCGCCACCAGGGAAGCCCCCTGAAACAGTTTTTAAAAAGCTATGAAGCCCATATGGCAAAAGATTAACATCTCTTAGTTACTGGTGGTGGGTATATGGATATCAAGTATATTCCTTTCTATATGTGATAGTTAAGATGGATAATGATGAAGATGATGATGCTAGATAGAGGGATGAGGAACCTTTCCTGGTCTTGACCTTGACTGTTAAGACAGCATTTGATTCATCCTTATGCTTTTTCTGCTAAAATATATGTATATATATTATATATAAATATATGATGCAATATACGATATGTCTTTAAAAACACATAGGTGTCAAAAAAAAACCCCCACATAAATGTCTTTTTTTCTTCCAGTTTGAATCATTTTAATATTTAAAGACAAAAAGTGAGTGCTGACTATTTTTTTCTATTATTTTTCTACTATTTTTTTTTAAACACATGCACAGAGGTCTAACAGCCAAAACGCACATAGGAAATGAGCTCCTGCTCTGTCCCCCACAGTCCCATCCGGTGTTCGACGCTGCTGCCAGCCCACCCTCCTCTCCATTCACAGTGGCTGATTTATGCTAAACTCTAATGCATCTGGTCTGTTTCGTAATGTGTGCATGTCTCTCCCCAGCATCTCCATTCTAAAGTAAAAACCCAAGAGTCATTAAGGGCAGAGTACATCCCTCCCGCTGGTACCAGCTCCTACCCTACATCTTCCGGTTAGGAGCAATTCCGTGAAAGGAGTGGGTGGCCAGGGCTGGAGTACTGGTCTGCACTCTGCACTCTGTTGTCAGAGTGAGGACAGAAGATATTGGTCAGAACAGTGTGGAGAGCACAGGTGAGCTTGGGACGCGCTCAGTGAGATAAAGTAGGGAGAATTCTTCTCACCAGGTTTAGAGAGATCAAGGTGTCAACATATAAAATAGAAATAAAAGTAATCCAAATAATCAGCAATTCGAACACTAATGAATTTCAAATGTTTCCTACCAAGACTCCAGATATCGCAGTAACAATCTAGACCTTTCCAGGAAGTGAAGGTAGAGCTCCAGGCATTCCTCCTGACAGCCCTGTGATGGGCCCTAGAAGCATCTTTTCAGTCTGGAAGACAACAGGAAAAGCCCCGATCAGGAAGGAAGTGGCCTCAACCCACAAGGCTGCTCTGCAAAACCTGTACTTTATTGGAGCCACAAGGAGAGAGAAATGAAAAGAGGCTCCTGCCTTGGACTGGAGCCTCTCGGGCAACATCTCTGTCAGCCATGGTCTCCCGGATGTGGCCTCACCTCGCTCCTGTCTTGTCCCTGTCCAGCTCCTCCTCACCTTCTCAGGCACCTTTCCAGAGCAATTCCTCTCCAGGGAGGGGACAGTGCGACAGCCACCTCAGGGACCCCAGCCACAGATGCCTTTTCTTATGAGAAAAGTATTTCTTCTAATACACACCTAGGCTTTCATTTCTAAAAGAAAAGCCTTTACTTCTAGCAATTTATAAAATTTAAAGGGCTGTGCCTGTACAAAGATGGCATTTAAAAAAATTACCTATAAGAAGTGTTCTATCCTACTTAATCCTCCCTTTGGTTTTTACCTATTTTCTTATTTGCAAGGCTTATTCCTTCACAGCAATTTGGGCTCTAGAGTCCATCTTAATGCCACCCTTCTTTATTTCAGTTTCTCTAGAGAAGCTGTTAATTCACTTTTTTCCTGATTATCTGCCTACTGCTTTCAAGAGGGAACTTGCTGGCAGCTACTTCAAGCACTTGCTTCTCAAATTATCCCTTTAGCCTTTCTTATTCCTATTCTCATGCCAAACTAGGAAGAGAAATCCAATATGAGTAATGTGCTGATGCTCACATCCAACCCTTATGATCATCTCCCACCAATAAAGCACAGCTTATCCTTAATAACCACCCTGTTAACACAACGACCTGTTCCCTCCTACTTTATAAAATGGTAGAAATTTACAGTTTTATACTATATTTTAGAACTTTATAATTATACAGTTTTATCTTTGTACAACTTACTATAATGTGCTGGCTGATATGCCTTTTAAAGTACTAAATTTGAAACAGCTTTACTGAAAATGATAAAAACCCATTAATTAAAAACCCCGAATTCATGATATTCCTTTGTCTTCCCCTTGGTTGTAAGAAGTATGTATGTGTTATTTTGTGCTTTTCTTTTTATTATAACACCAATAATCCACTTTGTCTTTTTTTTGGAGATGAAATTCACTTAACATAAAATTCACCATTCTAAAGGGTACATTTTAATGGTTTTTCATATATATTCACAATGTTATATGCAGCCATCACCATGATCTAAGTCCAGAACATTTTCATCACCCCAAAAAGCAACCCCATACCTGTTAATACTTATTCCCAATCCTCCTCACCCCCATTCCCTGGCAATCACTAATTTATTTTCTGTCTGTATAGATTTGCCTACTCTGGACATTTCATATAAATGGAATTATACAATATACGGTCTTTTGTTTTTGGTTTCTTTCACTTGGCATAATGTTTTCAAGGTTCATCCATGTTGTAGCATGTATCAGTCCTGCACTCCTTTTTATGGGTGAATAATACTCCATTGTATGTATCTACACATTTTGTTCATCTGTTCATCAGTTGATAGATATATGAGTTGTTTCTATTTTGTGGCTCTTATGAATTATGCTACTACAATCATTCGTGTACAAGTTTTAGAGTATATACCTAGAAATGGAATTGTTGGGTCATACGGTAAATCTATGTATAACTTTTTGGGGACCTGTCAAACATTTTTCTACAGAGGCTGCCCCATTTTACAATCCCATCAGCAGTGCAGAAGTATTCCAATTTCTCCTTATCCTTGCCAACACTTGTTATTTTCTGGAGTTTTCCCCATGTTTTATGCACCCATTCATTTATCTTTTTAGTGACTGTATATTTCATCATGTTGATTTACCATAGTTTACAGTTTGGGTTATTTTATTTTATTTTTTTTTGTGGTACTCGAGCCTCTCACTGTTGTGGCCTCTCCCGTTGCGGAGCACAGGCTCCGGACGCACAGGCTCAGTGGCCATGGCTCACGGGCCTAGCCGCTCTGTGGCATGTGGGATCCTCCCAGACTAGGGCACGAACGCCTGTCCCCTGCATCGGCAGGCAGACTCTCAACCACTGCGCCACCAGGGAAGCCCCTGGGTTCTTATTTCATTGGGAATGTTGACTTCACACATTTTCCTTCATGGCTCTTAACAAATCTTTGCGACGAAGACTCTTTTCTTTCTGATTATTTCCTGGAAATATATTCATCCAAAGTGGGATTACTATGTCCATGAATATGAAGAGTTTTATAGCACTTGTTGCTTACTTGTTGCTTAGCCATTCACAGAATGTAGTAGTATACTCCTTGCCTGGGGTCCATGTTTTATCCAACTTTGTATCTCCAAGGTATGTCATGGTACCTGGATTTAGTGCACAGCTAATGTTCAACAAGGATACATGAAGAGATAATGAAGTTGCTATTTTTATACATTGTCTCATATTTGTATGTCTTGTTCCCTAACTTCTGCTAGAGTTCTAGTCAAGCAGCCTGCACAGCCTTGGGTATATCAGGAAAGATTTCAAAGCGTTACTGTAGTAGATATCTATGTTGGCAACTATTACCTCAATCCCTGCCCCAGGTTTTTGAGGATTCTTACAGGAAAATGGATCACAGCAAACTTTCCTACTCACTTGCTCCTCTTAGGGTTTTTTGCTTGTTTGTCTTGTTTTGTTTTTGTTAGTATCTTTCTCTTCCACCCAAACTAAGTAACCATCCGTCTCAACTCCAATTATCTCAAAGTTTCATGAAGACAAAAATGATCCCTACCCAAAAATGGAGTCCCTTGCTTGGCAGTATGTTCAAATTGAAGAAAGAAAGAAAGAAAGAAAGAAAAAAAAAAAAGAATAGTGGTTACATTTGGTTATATTTACAGAGCCAACATTAGATGAGGCAAACAGGAATAAGGAGAGAGGCATGACAGGGGTGAAACCACTATGGCTACCCATCTAAATGATTAGTACTTGGTTTACCTAGAGTTCTGCTTCCATTTTATTTTATTTTTAAAAATATTTATTTATTTATTTCTTACTTCCATTTTAGTGTAGCAATAATGGGGAGGAGGATGTGTGTGTAGGAGAGGTATCAATTCTCTCTCTGCTCAGAAAATACAGATGTTGGGTCACTATCAGAACTTCAGAGAATGCTGACTATAAGACTTTGCCCACTGTAAAACTTCGCTGAGATCAGTTTTTTAAAATAATTCTCCTTTTATTTAATAGCCATGCTCATGAATAATGGATTTACAAGAGAAATAATCACTCATCTTCAAAACAAGAATGGCAAGTATATAGAGGGTCTGGATTTTATTCTCACCTCATATCACACTGGGCCTCCAGGCCCCTCTGAATCTTTACATTGCTTCTTTTGGTTTTGAATGACTATTGACACCACTGACTTGGTGTTCAAAGGTTAAGAGCACAAAAATGGCCAGAGAACAACTGGAGAACCAATGGAGGTGGGTGGGATGATGAGTCACAGAATCATGGAGATAATACCCTCCTCCACTGATATGGGAAGTAGAAGGTACACAGCAGCACTACTTTAGGCTGAAACTCAGTGTACTGTGCAGCCCTGTTCTGTGATAAAGAAGTTGATTGTCCCACTCAAAGAGAGCACTCAATACATTCTTACCTAGTAGGATTATTTTTGAAAAATGTAAAACACAGCAAAAACCGGGCAGACAAAACCCAACCTGAGAAGGTTTACGCTAGCCAGGGAATTTCATTTTAAGAAACAACGAGGGCTTCCCTGGTGGTGCAGTGGTTGAGAGTCCGCCTGCCGATGCAGGGGACGCGGGTTCGTGCCCCGGTCCAGGAAGATCCCACATGCCGCAGAGCGGCTGGGCCCGTGAGCCATGGCCGCTGAGCCTGCGTGTCCGGAGCCTGTGCTCCACAACGGGAGAGGCCACAGCAGTGAGAGACCCGGGTACCGCCAAAAAAAAAAAAAAAAAAAAAAAAGAAACAACGAGCAACATAATGACTCTGTTCAGTTCTTTCCTAGTTTCCCCCCTACCCTTCAGACTTGATTAAAAACTAACTTGTGAATTTTCTTTTTTAAAACATCTTACCATGGTAACTTGTAGAAGCATGGTGCAGTGGAAAAGTTATTCAACTAGAAGTTTGATGACCTGTTCTCTTATTCCAGTTTTACCATAAACTTTTGGGCAAGTTTTCCCAAAAACGTGCCCAAATGTAATTCTTCTGTTGTTCTGTTCTGTACAATTAGAACAACTACCCAGCTATGGTGCAGGGTTGTTAGGATGATCTAGTGAGATGTCAAACTGCTTTGAGTTTATGAATATAAGGCTTTATCATTGTTTAAAAATAAAAACCCAATCAGTATCTTTTTACAAGCTTCCTTGGGAAGTTTTGCCTATTTTTATGTCTTTAATAACTTATATTGGAGTTACTAACTGTATCAGTCCTTAACTAACTCCCAATTTTCTAGATATCTCCATTTATCTGACTCCATCTTACTTCTGACTAAGTTAAACAGGAATTGTAGGAATTATACCATTTCCCCCACACCCCACCCCAGGTTATATTAGGAAGTTGATAACATTGTTCTAGTACAAATATCTTTTATGATTATCATTCTGGAAGGCAAAAAGCCTGACCCTGAGTGTATGAGATATAGAAGAGAGGAACTTCAGTGGATGAGGAGGCAGACCAAGGAAGCAAGCAATAGCAAACTGTGCTCAGTACTGTGGTGCAGAAGGAAGGGACAGCATGGGGTATAGAAAGGACTAGCCAGGCCAATATGAAGTGGTCCCTGGCAGCTCTGGGCTGCCTTAGGGATAAATGCACCCTCAAATGGAATTCAGGAAAGAGGAGACGGGAAGGTGATTCACTTGGAAAGGCAAACTTGTTTACTCGACAATTTTCTCTTCCTGGGTGAGAGTACCTGGTAAAACTCACCCAGGTCCAGGATTCATGGGGTTTTGGAAAAATAATATCTTATATTTGTATGGGCTTAATTTAACAGGCTTATGCCATACCACTTCATGTGCTCTATGAAATAACTATAAGGTAGGATAAGAATTATGATCACTTTCAGATTAGTTGATTTCATCTTAGAGAAGTTAAATGATATAGTTTAATTAAATTTCAGAGATAAATAGGATCTTAGAGATTTAGTCTAATGCCCACTCTTTAAAAAAGAGAACATGTTATATGACTTCCCTGGTGGCACAGTGGTCAAGAATCCACCTGCCAATTCAGGGGACACGGGTTCGAGCCCTGGTCTGGCAAGATCCCACATGCCGCGGAGCAATTAAGCCCGT
Source organism: Mesoplodon bidens (assembly GCF_964165515.1). NCBI lineage: Eukaryota > Metazoa > Chordata > Mammalia > Artiodactyla > Ziphiidae > Mesoplodon > Mesoplodon bidens. The sequence continues at coordinate 68,615,792 of NC_138170.1, read as the reverse complement.
GCACCACAACTACTGAGCCTGCACTCTAGAGCCCGCGAGCCACAACCACTGAAGCCCGCGCGCCTAGAGCCCATGCTCCGCAACAAGAGAAGCCACCACAATGAGAAGCCCACTCACCGCAACTAGAGAAAGCCCGCGCGCAACAATGAAGACCCAACGCAGCCAATAACTGACTAACTAACTAACTACTCAATGTGGTTTCAAAAAAAGAAGAGAGAGAACATGTTTAGGTGAAGTAAGCTGTCTAGGATCACACAGCCAGTATGTAACAGATGTCAAAGTATAAACAAAGTTCTGTGTTATGTTTTAGTTTAGAAATTCTCAGACTGACTCATAATTGATTCAAACTTGTTACAATCTTCTGCAGCAGAGAGGCAGCAAATTGTAACTGCTTTCACAAAATTAAAAGCTGCTCTTTTAAAAACACTGCTTTTGAAGAAAATGTTAGAGAGGTAGGAAAACATTTTACAAAATCAGAAATGTCACTTTGAATTTGCTTACATCTGAAGTGATTAACAGTAACTGCAGTTTATGAGCTACTATTAGGTTCATGTACTCAAGTCACATTTTATGGCTTTTCACAATTAACTAAATATCTTTTACAAGTATGAAGTTTATATGCCAGATCCATAAGCACAGGCCTTATATTAAAAATCATTTAGGGCTTCCCTGGTGGCGCAGTGGTTAAGAATTCGCCTGCCACTGCAGGCGACAGGGGTTTGAGCCCTGGTCCGGGAAGATCCCACATGCTGCGGAGCAACTAAGCCTGGGCGCCACAGCTACTAAGCCTGCGCTCTAGAGCCCGCATGCCTAGAGCTTGTGTTCCGCAACGAGAGGCCACCGCGATGAGAGGCCCGCGCATTGCAATGGTTACCCCCCGCTCCCCACAACTAGAGAACGCCTGTGTGCAGCAACAAAGACCCAACGCAGCCAAAAATAAAATAAATTAATTAAAAGTGGATTTCTATTAAAAAATTAAAAAATTAAAATCATACAAGTTTTTTTTCTCTCCATATCGATTAAAAGAAACACATAATAGAGGAAATCTATAGTGTATTACTTGGGAGAATAGCTTCAGTCTGATTAACAGATGTCTAAAATTCCAATTCAGTTTTCTTATTAATACACAGAGAGGATTTAAATACAGTACCGGCACAAAGAAAATACTTTTATAAGGAGGTGGTTTCATAGTTTTTGTTTCATTAGAGCCAACGTCCTTCTTAAAGGGAGGTTCACATTTCCAATGTCCTTTTCAAAGCTGGGCACTTCACAGTGTATCAGAGATCTTTGCTCACTCATTCAACAGAATGTATTGACCATGTACCATTTGCAAGCTGCTAGGCTATGGGACATGGGGAAAATTAGGTTGTATAAGATACAAATCCTCCCCTTAGGGCAAGTGAGGGAAAATAACACCCAAATTTATTGCTCATCTACCATGTACCAAGTATGATGATAGATATTTTATATCTATTACCTCGTTAGAATCTTTATTTATTTTTGGCTGTGTTGGGTCTTCATTGCACGGGTTTTCTCTAGTTGCAGCGAGTGGGGGCTTCTCATTGTGGTGGCTTCTCTTGTTGCGGAGCATGAGCTCTAGGTGTGTGGGCTTCAGTAGTTGTGGCACGTGGGCTCAGTAGTTGTGGCTCTCAGGCTCTAGAGGGCAGGCTCAGTAGTTGTGGTCCATGGGCTTAGGTGCTCCGTGGCATGCGGGATCTTCCCGGAGCAGGGCTTGAACCCGTTTCCCCTGCATTGGCAGGTGGATTCTTAACCACTGCGCCACCAGGGAAGTCCCTACCTCGTGAGAATCTTAAAGTTTAGAAGGTAAGACATATGCAGAAACAATAATATACTTGACATATATTGAGTCCTCAATTAGTATTTGTTGAATGAATGAATGCAAAGAACATAAGAGATCTCAAAATAATTGCCCTTGTTTCAGAGTCCCAGAGAGATTGAGAGGCTCCCTTATGTGGTGGCTTTCCATACCAGAGACCAAGTTTGGGTTGACCATTTCCGAGCTGTGTAATTAAGTGATCCTGGTCAGGTGAGGCAGTCTGAATTTTGATTTCCTAATCTGCAAAGTGGGTAAAATGCCTTCCGTTTCTCACGGTGTTGTTATAGGGGTTGGTGATAAGCTATGTAAATTTCCCCACCTAGAAGGCGATCAATAAATGGTAGCGGGCTTCCCTGGTGGCGCAGTGGTTGAGAGTCCGCCTGCCGATGCAGGGGACACGGGTTCGTGCCCCGGTCCATAAGATCCCACGTGCCGCGGAGCGGCTGGGCCCGTGAGCCATGGCCGCTGAGCCTGCGCGTCCGGAGCCTGTGTTCCGCGACGGGAGAGGCCACGACAGTGAGAGGCCCGCGTACCGCAAAAAAAAAAAGAAAAGAAAAAAAAATAAATGGTAGCAACTATTACCATTATTCAATTTATTATTAGACTGATACACACTAGCCATAGATCTAGTGTTCTTTCCATAATTGTCTCCAGTTACGTAAACGCACTTCTTGCAAACGCATTTAAGGACCCCTAGAGACTCAGGGATCAGTGTTTTTATCTGGTCAGGAGACTGGCAATCTTCATTTGGAACAGAGCAATAAATAGAGCAGAGTTTGTCCAAGGTTCACAAACAACGCTGTCCCTAGGAGCTTGTCTCCAAAGCTCTTTTACGCCCCTTTACCGACTACAAAAAGCCTCTCACTGGCTTCTCTACAGCAAATTACGTTCACTAAGCTACTGCGTGCTGCGCACTGTGCCAGGAGCTGGAAGCGGGCTGGGTACAGACGCTTTGTCTGCTTTTACTTCACGGCTTGGGGGAACTAAGCCCTCTTTCCTGAGGTACTGCTGAACTGATTCGCACGCAATCACCCTACCCGCCAAGACTAAAAAGGTATCCCCAAATCTCTACCCAGGCACAGACGCCACATCACCGCCGGCACACCCCAGAGACGAAAAGCAAGGCCTTCTGGGAAACTGACCTTTCACCTCCCCTCTTGCCTTACCTCAACTCACCAATTTTGACGCTAGCTAATAAAGCGACGAGGAATCCTAGAAGGCGGAACTTAGTGGCTCCCGATCTACGCTGATTGGACTGCGACGGCGCGAAGGGGGAACCGCGTGAGCCTGCTAGCTACACCCCCTCGGTGGGCGGGGAGAAGTGGGGGCTGCGCTTGCGCTCTGGGCGGCAGCGGAAGTGGCTGGGGTGGTTACGCGTGCGCGGTGGGCGGAGCACGGCTTTTCCAGCTCCTTTGCCAGCCTAGGTCTTCCCAGTCTTGCCCAGCCGGTGTGGTGCTCGTGTTTCCCCATCTCGTCGTGGAGCGTCGCTGCCGAGTGGGCGCTAGTGTTCGCGTCGTCATGGCTGGTTACGAATACGTGAGCCCGGAGCAGCTGGCCGGCTTTGATAAATACAAGGTAGCGCGGGCCCCGCGGACGCCACTCTCCCTGCTGGTCCCGGCCTCTCCTAGGCGCCTAAGGAGCCGGCGCGGTCCGTGTCACCTTGTGCCGCGTGGCTCCGGGCAGGCTGGCGGGAGTTTCTCCGTGGGTCCTGCCGAGTGCTGGGGCTTTGGGGTCGGGGAGCGTGGGAGCATCCTAGGCCCGCCGCTCCGACTCGGTACCCTCCCGGGGGATTGCCTTTTCCTTAGGAGACCGGTCGACGAGAGTGGAGCGAGAGAATTCCTTTCGCTTCTTTACTTCATCATTATTATTATTTTTAGTCCCCTGAGAGGTGATGCAGTTCCCTTCTGTGGTGTCTTAATTGTCTTCATTTCAATGAAGAAGTTTCTACTCGGCTCTCTTGCGTTCAACTTCGGAGATGGAGAGAATCATTTGGCAGATGAGGCCCGGGGAGGGAGAGTGACTGCTGGGGCCAAACTGCTGATGCGCTCGCTTCCACTCCCAGCAAAGAGGCGCCTGGGCGGCCAGTGAAGTACGTGTGCACAGGCAGGAACTGGAACTGTGTAGTGGAAAGAGCGCGGGCTTTGGAGTACATATAAACCTGATACCGAACCTGATAGCAGAATCTAATTTCTGTATTTGGCTTTGGGCCAAATAATAGTCTCTACGGTGCAGAGTGATTATGAGAATTGGAGAAGCGCCTAGTACATAATGGGCCTCCAGTAAATGCTGGTTGTTCACTTTCCTTAACGTACGGTTCTCCTCCACGACTCCCTTATCAGTGAATGACTCCACTGTCCGTCCAGTCAGTCGCCCAAGCCCCACATCTGAGCAGTAACCTTTCGTCCTTGCTACCTGTGTCGCTTTCACTACTGAGTGTACCCCACCCACCAGCCGGTGAATCACCAGGTCCTGTATGTTCTGTCATTTTTAGCCTAAAGTAGAAAGATGGTTCCATTACCACTCTCCCCACATATACTTTAATCTTTTCATTTTAGAATGGTTCTAGAATATTTTAGAATAGATTTACAGAAAAATTGTGAAGATCGTACATACAGAGTTCCCATATACTCCACACCCGGTTTTCCCTGTTATTAACATCTTATGGTACATTTGTCACAATTAATGAACCGATATTTACACATTATTATTAACGTATGCGCATACTTTATTCAGATCTCCTTAGTTTTCACCTGATGTTCTTTTTCTGTTCTGGGATCTCATCCAGAATACCACATCACATTTACTCATCACGTCTCAAGGCTCCTCTTGGCAATGACAATTTCTCAGACTTTTCTTGTTTTTGATAACCTTGACAGTTTTGAGGAGTTCTGGTCAGGTATTGTGTAGAATGTCCCTCAATTGGGATTTGTCTGATGTTTTTCTCATGATTAGACAAGGGTCATGGGGTTTTGGGAGGAAGACCACAGGGTTGAAGTGCCTTTCTCATGGTGAGAAGAGTACATGTCATCATGTCATCGGCATGACTTATCACTGTTGATGTTGACTTTGATCACCTTGCTGAGGTAGTGTTTGTCACACTTCTTTTTGAAAGGAAGTCAGTATGCGCAGCCCTCACTTAAGGAGTGGAGAGTTACGCTCCACCTCCTTGAGGGCAGAGCGTTGACATAATTTATTTGGATTTCTGCGTGGAAGATTTATCTTTTCTTCCCAATGTATATTTATTCAATGATTTATTTATATCAGTATGAATTCATGGATATTTATTTTATACTTTGGGTTATAATCCAATACTACTTGATATGGTTGCTTACGCACATCCACTTTTGCCCTTCCAGTTCTTTCTCTATGCTTCGTAGTGATCTTTTAAAAAAATGTGCATCTGGTCACATCACTCCTTTGCTTAAAATCCTCCATTGTCTTCCCTTTGCTCTTGGAATGAAGTCCAAAAATCCAGAACATGATCTGCATGGCTCTGAATGAGCTGGCCCTTGTCTGTGTCATCAGCTTCATGTCATGCCACTCACTGTCTACCCCTCCCAACATTAACAGCCGTCTCCCTCGTTCCCTTTTTTTCAGACCTTCAAGTAATGTTGTTACGTCTGCCAAGAATGTAGCTCCCCGTTTATGTTCATCTTCACATCTTAAATATTCCTCAGAGAAGCATTCCCTAAGTATCTCATTCCCCTTAAGTGTGCTCTCACAGTACCCTCTGCTCCTTGATGGAATTAGTTCTTTAGGTGTCTCCCCATTAGAGCGCGGTACCCAAGTGGTTAGACTTGTCTTATGGATCACCATGACCTGAGCACAGTGCTTCTGTGCATAGGCATGCAGTAAACATTTGTGGAATGAATGAATAACTGAGAAGAGTCATAGTGGATCTTGTCAAACTGGAATTGGAATAACTGTAAGGGACCTTATAAGGTCACATAGTACATTCCTCTGCTTTCAAGCAATATTGTGCCATACCATTTTGAACTGAGGTGCTGACTTGTCTGAAAATTTTAAGTCGAAATTTAACCCAATGCAGAGCTTTCACTAAAGAAGGTTATTAACCTAGATACCTCTTGTTTTCCCTTAAGCTCTACCACCTTTCTGTTACCTCTTCTGCACTGTAAATATTGACATACAAAACTTTTTCTTCCTTACTAGGATCTGGCTTTTCTGGTAGGTGCCAATAGACTAGCTGTTTCATTTGCAGCAGTGTCTGTAATAGGGAATCTTCCTTTTTATATATATATATATAAGCTGTCTTTCCTAGATTTATATTTCTGACTAGATAGGTGTCCTAATTTACAGAAAATTTTAGTGTGATTTTTCCGTTCCTATTTTTCCCTCTTCCGTGATCTGACTCACTTCCTGTGTCTGACAGCAGATTTCCTATCATCTTGGAAAACAAAGGTCAATTTAACCATCATCCAGTGTTCACTGAAACGTAGTTTATTGATGTTATTTTAGTTAATGAGGCTTCCTTTAAAAAACTGGGGGTGGGGGTGTGTGGCACAAATTTATAACCTTAAGTTCTTCTAGTAGAAGGTTCTTTACTCAGTACTGTGTTCATATTAAAAAAAATATGAATCCAAAGGTCCAGAGGAAAAAAGTCTGTATGGTCAGTTTAACTGGAACATGAATTGCACCTAGAGACCTTTTCTTCCTGAAGATCACCCATTCCCATTATGTGGGCTTCGACCGTGAGTGCTTTGTAAATGCTTATCGCATTCAAACAGCTTTTGAGGAAGATCATCCCATAAATGGGTAAAGACCCAAAACACTCAAAAGAGATTTTTATTCCCTGATGTGACCCTGTATATTAAAACAAAGAGTTGTAGAGAAAAATTGGTACTATAAAAGCAGCTGGTGGAAAAATTACTTTTGAACCAGTTTAATTTCTTTATCTTCCCTAGAGGTACATCTGAGGAGCTACAGTTGGAAACCTGGCGATTATTCAGAATAACTCCTGAAAGGAGCGCACACACAGCGTAGTAATTAGCTTTCTGTAGTAAGAAACTGTTAAGACAGTTGATTTTGAGTATAGAAGAAAGCATGGGATGGATTCTGTGTTATATGCTCTCTAAACACTTGTGTTCTTCATTGTGTTACCCCAGCCTTATCAAACAGTTGAATAATTAGTTGAGTGCCCTCTCTGTTAGGATATGAGCTCTGGGAGGGCACATCCTACAGCTCTCTTGTTCAATGTGACCAAGGTCTGGCACATGAACAGAGTAGGCATTTGACAAATATTTGTTGAAGGAATGCAAGTGTAAAAGAATAAAAACCATTTTGGAAGTATGGTAAAATGGAGCTGTGCATCTCCTGGAAATTGGAAGGATACTTTTGTATTTTGAATGTGAAGATGTCGAAAGTTTAACCACCATTGTTCTCTGTTGCTTATTAATGTACCTGCAGACAGTTATGTTGAGGGATTTCACTCTCATGAGGCTTATCATTCCTTCTCTCTTATCCTATCTTTAGTTGAGGGATTTTCCCACTTATCTAAGGGTGAAACTTCTATTGTGGTATACCTAATCTGACCTAAGGAAGGCTTGGTTTTAATTGATAGTGTAGCAGCTAGTTTCAAATTGTATCATATCATTTTGCTTCAGAGAGGAAGTGTTCTGTGCAATATCTTGTTTGGGTTCAAGAATATAATTTTATGATGAATTGGTTTCTGCTATTATGGTAGTTAGTTAACTTGACTGTCAACAATAGCCTGATTACAGGAATTGTGATAATTGTGAATTTAGGTGGGAAGGAGAGGCTGCATATATCTTGATGGTAATGCTAAAGAACTGGAATCTGGCCTGCACCCTTACTGGTTCATGCAGTTTGATTTTGTTTATTCAGTAAGCATTTATTGAGGGCCTGCTCTGGGTCAGACATGGCACTGGGGCTGCAAAATTAAGCTAAGCTAGAATTCCTGACTTCAAGGAACTCAGTTTGGTGGCATATGGGCAAGGAACTAAACAGATATAAATAGTTAATAAGTACAGTTAGGTAAGTGTTGGGTGCTGTGGGAGAGAAGGCAGCAGCTCCAGGGTGTAAGGGTTAAAGCTGAGAAAGGCTTCAGAGAGGGGATGGAGGGGAAGGCAGACCTCAGTCTAGAGGATGAAGCTGAGTAGGCCTCAGTTCTTACCAGGTGAAGAGGGGAGAAAAGGCATCCCAGAACTGGAGAGCAGTGGGGTGAGTGCACAGAGGTTGAGGCCTGAGAGTATTTTCTGGGAACCATAAGATGTTAGGTGTTGGGGCTTAGTGGTGGAGTGTCAAGAGAAGAGACTGGAGAGGGAGGCGGGGCCCCCTCAGAGGGGGATGATTTGATGTAAAGGATTTCTGGATTTTACCCTGTAGATCATTGTTTCTGTGGTCCAAGGACTATTGGCATTAGAATCACCTGGGGAAAGTGTTTAGCCAATTTCTAGGTCCATTTTGGGAGGTTCAGATCGGGTAGGTCGCTGTGATATTCATGTTAGACACATACCTCAGGTAGTTCTTAGGTACATGGTAATGCTATAGATTTGGGGAGCCACTTACAAATTTTAAACAGGATCCGATTTTAATTTTAGGAAGCTCACCCTGGCAACTAGAAAATGAATGAAGAGCAGGGGAGGTAGGGGTGATCTGGAGATCTTTTAGGATCCTCCCAGATAAAACTGGGTCAGAAATGAGGAAGGCTTGAATCAAAGCAGTGGGGATAGAAGGGGAGATGGGAATCTAAAGGAGGTCAAAACTGGTTAACCTGCCCACTGAATTTGGCCAGCAGATATATTTAATTTGGCTCACACCTACTTTGTTTCAAAAATTAGTATCTTCCCCATAAAAGCCCAGATTTCTGGATTCTCTTGAAAAACTAAAATAATGGATAACATAGGCCCTGAACTTCTTCCTGACAAGAATCTCCTGAAGCTGAATAGTGCTTGCCCTCTTCAAAAAGAGTATTTGTGACACAGCCACTATGGAGAACAGTATGGAGATTCCTTTAAAAACTACAGATAGAACTACCATACGACCCAGCAATCCCACTACTGGGCATATACCCTGAGAAAACCGTAATTCAAAAAGAGTCATGTAGGGCTTCCCAGGTGGCGCAGTGGTTGAGAGTCAGCCTGCCGATGCAGGGGACACGGGCTCATGCCCCAGTCCGGGAAGATCCCACATGCCTCGGAGCGGCTGGGCCCGTGAGCCATGGCCGTTGAGCCTGCGCATCCGGAGCCTGTGCTCCGCTACGGGAGAGGCCAAGCAGTGAGAGGCCCGCGTACCGCAAAAAAAAAAAAAAAAAAAAGAATCATGTACCAAAATGTTCGTTGCAGCTCTATTTACAATAGCCAGGACATGGAAGCAACCTAAGTGTCCACCAACAGATGAATGGGTAAAGAAGATGTGGCACGTATATACAATGGAATATTACTCAGCCATAAAAGAAACGAAATTGAGTTATTTGTACTGAGGTGGATGGACCTAGAGTCTGTCATACAGAGTGAGGTAAGTCAGAAAGAGAAAAACAAATACCGTATGCTAACACATATATATAGAATCTAAGGGGAAAAAAAAAAGGTCATGAAGAACCTAGGGGTAAGAACCTAGGGGAATAAAGACACAGACCTACTAGAGAATGGACTTGAGGATATGAGGAGGGGGAAGGGTAAGCTGTGATAAAGTGAGAGAGTGGCATGGACATATATACACTACCAAACGTGAAATAGATAGCTAGTGGGAAACAGCCGCATAGCACAGGGAGATCAGCTCAGTGGTTTGTGACCACCTAGAGGGGTGGGATAGGGAGGGTGGGAGGGTGGGAGACGCAAGAGGGAAGAGATATGGGAACATATGTATATGTATAACTGATTCACTTTGTTATAAAGCAGAAGCTAACACACCATTGTAAAGCAATTATACTCCAATAAAGATGTTAAAAAAAAAAAAGGGTATTTGCTCTCTAGTGTGCCATTTCCCTACCAGTCCCTGTGCTCCACGCATGTCTGCTTTGTTCAGTTTACCTGCCTGATCCCTATGTACATTTGATTGTGATCCTTGATTTAAGATTTTAAATTGACAGAACACAGTAACTGACTAGCTGGAAGGGGTGAAGGTAAAAGATGCGGAGGAGTCTGGGATGAGTCAGGTTCTAGGAGGATGATTGGGCGGATAGAGGCAGCAGTCCCTGAGGTAGGGGTTTTGTGAAGCATTAACTCTTTGGTAATAATGGCACCCAGCATTTGCTGAGTCTAAGAGTTAGTCCTCTTGATATTTCAGTGAGGAGGTATTTTATTAATATCTCATCAGCAACCTAACTCATACGAGATTGGTCCTTACAGAACAGAAGAAAAATTATAATTTAAATGATGAATGATGCTGAATCTGGCAGAATAACAGTAATCTTTTGCACAGGGCACTTCTCTTGGACAGGACCATGGGGTAGACTTCTCTTGGAAGGTGTGGTTTTTGGACTTGGAATTAAAACAAAGAAAATTTCATGTTCTAGAGAAATATCCTTTGTGGATGAAATGTCCCCCATTAGAGGACTGTTTCTGTAATGATTTCAAAGACTAGAACACTTTTCCTCCAGAGTCACAGGGGAAACATGAGAAATTCCTGATCTTTTGATTTTCACTTGTTATGACTGCAGGCCGACTACGATATAATGTGTTGATTATGGCATTAGCTAGATATGTTACAGTTAACTCAAGCATAACTTACCTTTAGTTGTGCCTTGGTCTCCTTAAGTAGATGTGGGAAACTGGCCTCTCCCACTTGTAAGTACATTAGTAAGGCTTGAAAAGTATTTTAGTCGTCTTAGATATAGATTTACAAATGTCTCATAGAATTAATTTTGCAGTTGGCAGACAGAGGAATCTTTCAGAAGGAGTGAGAGAAAAATGGATGGGAAACTTCTGCAGAGTGAGAGAGAGAGAGAGAGATTGTTAGGTAGAAGGTTACTCCAATTCTAGGTACTATTTGGAAGAAACGAATTGGTTCTTAAACTGCTTTCTGAAATATCAGTTCACTGCTGATGGCTTGCTTTTGTAACTGCTGTAATGCTTAAATGTCAAGAATTTCTCTGCTGAATAAGAATTTGCCTGGCACATAAGGGAGAGAGGGGAAAGATGTTTCAATCAGAGAGTCTGATGGGAACCAAGGCACAGAGCCTGGGAGGACCATGCTAAATTAGAGGCACAAGGAAGTGGAAGGTGTGTGAGGGACCAGGCTGAGCCTGATGAGCTCAATGAGGGGAAGTTGCAATGGCAAGAGAAATGTCACTGTAAATACCCAATAGTGATCATGATAATGATGGCAAACATTTATGTAGCATTTACTATATGCCAGGCTTTCCTTAAGTGCTTCACATATATTGTCTCATTTAATATTCACAAGGGCTTTGTGAGGTAGAGGTACTATTATTTTCCCCGTTTTACTGAGACACAGTGTTTAAGTAACTTGCTCAAGGTCCCACAGCTGAGATTTGAACCCAGGCATTCTGTGTCCAGAGTCCACGTTCTTCATGCTATGTTGCCTTTCAATTCTAAGAATGACGTATAAACTCTGCTTTGTAGTTACTGGGTGTTTTGTGCAAAAGATACAAACATTAGAATAAGGACTTTCAGTGACGTGCTTAATTGGGTTTGTGTCTAATGTCTACAGATGGGGAAAATGTACAGTGAAAAAGGAAGAACTGACTTTGTTTTCTCTTCCCCCAGTTTTAAATTATTCGTAGGGACAAGTGGGCTTGTATTTGCTAGTCTTATATTTAGTTGACCATTAAGAACATTTCATTCACTATTAGCTCTAATTGCGGTAAATGGCTTTTGATTAACTAATTAGCTTTGGGACTGATACTGAGTTAAATAGAAGCCACATCCTAGCTTTGCGATCTTGAGCATAACTTAGTCTCTCTAACCAGGTTTCCTCATCTGTGAAATGGGGTAGTACCAGCCTCATAGGATCATTGTCAAAATTGAATGAGTTAATATTTGTAAAGTGCCTGGCACTTAGTGATGTGTTAGTGTTAAGTAAATAAAAAATAAAACTTGACATTAGTGCTTCTCTGCTTGTGAACATTAACTGTCATATAACATATACACACATACTCACACCCGGGGAGGTTATACCAAGAGAAAGGATGTTTCAGCAAAGGGAGAGTAAGTAAGTTTTTTCAAATACCACTTCCCTATTTATGAATCTGCAGTACCTCCCACATATTTATCATGTGTTTGATGTCGAGATTCCTCAGCAAGGATTTCAAGTGCCTTCACTAAATGACCCCTCCTTTTGTCTTATCCTCTCATCTCTCGTTAGTTTATTATATGTTGTTTAAGCCTAGCAAGCAAACGTCTGTCCTCAGGACATGCTTGTTCTTGTCTTACTGCTCTAGCTCTTCTCCAGTCGTCTCTCACCACCTTCTCTCCTCTGACTCGTTAGCAGATATAAATGACAGTATTCACGGAAGTGGGATCTCCTTGTCCACTGAGTCATGTTCTCTGTGGGTGTAGTTCATAAAGTCTTGTATTGATTAAAAAGTACTTTAAGAAACTTTAAATTTCTGTCTTAGGGTTAATGTAATGCCCCCCCCCCCTTTTTCATTTTCAGTTCGATTTGGTGTTTTTCTTTCTTGGTAGATTATTACTAGCACAGTGCCTTGCATTTAGTGAGTACCTGCTGAATTTTATTATACCTTGTCTCTTGCTCACAGTGCCGTATTTGAAGTTGCCATCAGGAGGTTTAGGTGTTGACCACTAAGCTGATCGTGTGGCTTTTCCTTCAGCTGAGGAATTTGCAGGAGTGTCATTCACATTTGTTTTCACCAGAGCAGTGGCCCTCAGACTTGAGGGTGCCTCAGAGTCAACTGGGGCATTTGTTAAAAGACAGATTGCTGGGCCCTACCCCCAGGCTGTCTGATTCTGTATATTTAGGGTAGGGCCCAAGAATTTGCACTCAGTTTGGCAACTACATTTTGAGAAGCACCTCATCAGAGAAATATTCCATTATATTGAAGAGCAGTTAATAAAACCAAGAAACGAATGTAAAGGAGTAAGAAGCTATATTACCGTAATGTTCATATATTAGCTCTCAAGTATCAGGTAGTCTTGATTTTGTGGATAGGCGCCTCAAGGTATCTCTTACTAGAAAAGAGGGTGCTGCAGTGCTTTCAGTATTGGATATTAGTTTTCTATCGCTGGATAACAAATTACCACAGACTTGGTGCATAAAACAACACACATTTATTGTCTCACAGTTTCTGTGCGTCAGGGCACCAGTTACCTGGCTCCTCTGCTTGAGGTCTCGCCAGCCTGCAGTGAAGGTGTCAGCTGGGCTGTGCTCCCATCTGGAGTTTGGGGTCCTCATCCAGGCTCGTGTGGTTGTTGGCAGAATTCAGTTCTTTCCAGTTGCAGGGCTGAGGCGCTTGGCTCCTAGTAGTTGCCCACTTTTCTGGCCACATGGCCTTCACCATAGGCAGTTCATAACGTTGCTGTTTGCTTCTTCAAGGTCAATGGGAGACTCTTCTCCAAACTGTTAAGATGGAGTCTTAGGTAATGAACTATATCGTGGAAGGGACATCTCATCACCTTTGCCATGTAATGTTCTCTCAGTCAAGGCAGTGACATCGATCACCTTCACTATATTCTGTTCGTTAGAAGCAAGTTACAGGTTCCACCCTCAGGGGAATGACTGAACCATCAGTAGGAGGGGATTGATTATACAAGGGCTTGACTCACTGGGGATTACCTTAGGATGTGTCCGCCACAAATTGGAAGACAGAAAAATGTGTATTGGAGTATACTATGTTAATAACAGTTTCAGTATATTGGATCTAGGTAGCTTGTGATTGTATTTGAGCCAGGAGCGGGTAGTCTGGATTAAAGCAAAGTGATCCATTTCACAGAAATGTTCCAAGATGATTCATAAAGGATTTACAGTTTAGACCTTCCTGTTTATTAGCTGTTAATCCCTGAATTTTATAGTTTCTTCATCTGTAAAATAGGAATAATCTACCTTATCTATTTTACAATATCAAATAAGAGAACAAATGTAATTGTACTTTGGAAACTATAAAGCATACAAATGTAGACATGGTGTTATTAATAGGGGGAGAGTAAGAGCAACTTCCCCTTGTGAAGTGAAAAGTTGCTGTAGACTAGTTCCCGGGGGAAAAGAGTTCCTCTCATCACTGCTGGAGTCACTCTATACTGCCATTTAAGTAAACATGCAGAGTAGTTCATGCATTTATTCATTCATATGTGCAAACATTCAGATATGTTTACTGAACTCCTACCACGTGCCAGATGCAGAAAGGATCAGGTTGGGAAGCTTTCTCCGTTCTCTTAACTGCTTCTTTAAATACCAGTGCTCAGTGAGTCCCACGTTTGTATGTGAAGGTAGCTCTTTTGACTGCCTTGATATTTGTTGCGTGAATAACAATTTTTAATAATTGGGATCTTTTGTTTTATGGGTTTTGCTTAAGTGACTGGCCCAGGGACGTGGAATGCCGTTGCTAAAGAACTCTGCTCCTGGAGTGGTAGAGCACATGTTGGCCACAATGGATCCTGCCCCTGTAAAGACTTACACCTAAACATGGTTGAGTCATGAGACCTGTCAGCAAGGGACTGACCTCCATACCATACCAATACCACACCAGACACTGAGCTTCACTGTGCAGCGGGAGAGAAGAGAGTTGACGTTTCCTTTCTCTCTCCTGAGTTCTTAAGAAAGGTTGCTAATGTGTTTCTTTCATTATGTCTGGAAAGTTGGTCTGAGCAATAAATAACTTCATACAGTGAACCCAGTTGTGAACTAAAATTGGTTCTTTGTGACTGTCCTGCCTTTTATTCCTAAAAACATGGATGATTTGGAACTCAAGAATTTGGGGAATCATTTAAAAAAGTCAGAAACATCATTTTGAGTTTGCTTACATCTGAAATGATTAACACTAAGTGCTGTTTATAAACTATTATTAGCTTGTACTCAATCCATACTTTATGGATTTCCGTGGTTAACTAAAATATGTTTTATAAGTGTAAAGTTTATGTTTCAAATGGGTAAAGACAGGCTTTGAATTAAAAATCATTCGATAGTTGGAGACTTATCCTCCTTATATTGATTAGAAGACAAAGCAAGGGAAACCTGCATCTGTTGATAGTTGTTAGAGTATTACCATCTGTATTAGTACTAGACGGGATACTGACCTCAGTCTAATTAGTAAGTTTCCAAAACTCTGTATTTAGTGCAGGGGTGTGGCAGTTCAGTCAGTTTTCTTATCAGTATATAGAAGGGATTTAAAGTACATGTATAAGGGAAATACTTTTAGGTCCCGGGAAGTGCTTCCATAGTTTTCCTTTTGTTAGAGCCAATTTCCTTCTTAAATTAAGAGGAGGCACATTTCTAATGCCCTTCTCAAAAATGGGCACTTTATGGGCTTCCCTGGTGGCGCAGTGGTTGAGAGTCCGCCTGCCGATGCAGGGGACACGGGTTCGTGCCCCTATCCCGGAGGATCCCACATGCCGCGGAGCGGCTGGGCCCGCGAGCCATGGCCGCGGAGCCTGTGTGTCCGGAGCCTGTGCTCCGCAACGGGAGAGGCCACAGCAGTGAGAGGCCCGCGTACAGCAAAAAAAAAAAAAAAAAAAAAGGGCACTTTATAGCATATTTTGGAAGTAATTTAGAGTCATCGTACTGCCCCTGGCCTAACCCGTAATCGTCTCTTGCCTGGTATACTGTAACAGTCTCATAACTATTTTGTACTTTTGCTCCCCTCCAATCCATTTTCTACACTGTAAACAGTGGGATCCTTTAATAATATAAATCAGGATATGCACTGGGCTTATGGTAAAATAAAACTCACTGTGGACCTTTGGGTGGTATCTGCCCATGTCTCCAGTGTCATTTCATCCCACTCTTCCTTGCTCACTCACTACGCTGTAGCTCCATTGGCCTCCCTCCACTCTGTGGTCCTTCCACATTTTGTTCTCTGCTTAGAGGGCATCTTGGCATGCACGCCCCCCTCCCAACACCTATTAACCACACACACACACACACACACACACACACACTGCACACTGCCACACATATATTCTTTCTTTCTCCTTTTTAAGGTATAAATTATATACAAATGCACAGATCTTAAGTACACAATTTGATGAATTTTGTATATGTATGTAACCACCACCATGATAAAGAATTATTTTCAGCACCTCGGAGGGCCCCTATTTAGTCCCTCTCAGCAGACTGCTATTATGACCTCTTTTTGCCATAAATTAATTTTGTCTGGTTTTGAACTTCATATAAATGGAATCTCCAGCAGCACATTCTCTATGGTGTCTCCCTTGTTTGGCCCACTGTTCTGTCTCGTACATGCTTTACCTGTCTTCTCATCTTCTGGGACTCAGCTTAAGTGTCCCCTCCCCTGAAAAGCTTTCTCTGAGCGCCCTGACTAGGCACATTCCCAGGCCCCTGGTCCTCTGGTACAACACCTTGTTTATTGCCTTCACAGTATTGATCACATCTTGTGATTACGACTTGTTTTCTTGTTTAGCATCCATCTCACCCTAGACTGGACTTGGTGAATGTAGGAAACTTTTTGGTCTTGTTCACCATTCTCTTTCTGGTGGCCTAGCACAGTGCCTGGCACAATCGTAGGCACTCAGTCACAATTATTTGTTGACTTTACTGAATGAATGAATGAAGAATGAACTCTGCTTTATTTCCTGACTTGTACTGAAGTTAAAAAAAAAAAAGTCTTGAAACTTCCTAATATTTGACAGAATATTATCTAAGATAATTCTGGATTTCACTAAGACTTTATGAAGATCTTTTCTCGTGGGTGACATAGACTAATTGCCATAGGTGACAGTATGGAATTCTGTACCCAAATAAAAATGACTAAATGTATTAATAGCAATCTTGAGGGGAATGTTTAGAAGTTCTACCTTGATCAGCATTTTTACAGAGACTTATGTGGAGGCATTGCTAGCATGAGAGCTCTCCATGCTGAGAGTTTGGGGGGCATAGCTGGTACCTTGGATAACTGAGTCTGACCCTGAGGAGATCGGAGGAGATAGAAAGATGAGTGGACTCTAGCAAGATGAAATGTTAAAATGGTAAATGTAGGGTCTTACACTTAGTTTCCAACAGTCAGCTTCATATTAACGCAGAGAAAGGGGTGGCTTTGCAGTCTGTATGAGAAAGGCCTGAGGGGATAAGGTGGCTGTGAAGGTGTGTGTAAATCTGCAGTATGACTTTGTTGCCTCAGGAAATTAATACTGTGTTGAGCATCTGTTAGAGAAATAAGTTGTTGAGGAAGAAGACCTTATAGTCATGTTCTCCTTTGTGCTCATGCACCACTTGAAATGTTCCTTTTACCCTGGATCACACTTTTATTTTGGTTTAACAACAAAATGGATTGTCTGGAGCACTGGTTGTCAGACTGAAGCCCCTGGACACCTGTTTTGTGAATAAAGTTTTATTGGAACACAGCGTGCCTCTTTGTTTTCTTATTTTCTGCGACTTCTTTCTGCTTCAGTGGCAGTTTTGGGTATTGTTACAGAGACCATTTGGCCTGCAAAGCCTAAAATATTTGCTCTCTGGCATTTTCCAGAAAAAGCTTTCCAACCTCTGGTCTAGAGAATTAGACCTAGATGATGAAGCGAGTGAAACTTTGGCAAGAGAGTAACAGCAAAAGGAACATGAGATTTTTTAACCAGGTGAAGAGAAGATTTAGATGTGACAGGGAGAGCCATCTTCAAATGTTTGAAGCATTATTGTTTGGAAAAAAATTGGACCCTTGTCTGCTTAGCTGTGTTAGGGAAATTGAAAACATGATAGGAAATATGGGGCAAGGGGAGGATTTTGTTAGCATTAGAAAAGTTGTTTTAACATTGGATTGGGCTATTTCTAGAAGTAGTGAGTTTTTTGGTAACCAGAGGCATTTAAAAAGAGGCCAGGGACTTCCCTGGCGGTCCAGTGGTTGGGACTCCACGCTTCCACTGCAGGGCACGCTGGTTTGATCCCTGGTTGGGGAACTAAGATCCACGTGCCGCGCAGCGCAGCCAAAAATTAAAAAATAAATAAATAAAGAGGCCAGGAACTTCCCTGGTGGCGCAGTGGTTAAGAATCCGCCTGCCAATGCAGGCGACACGGGTTCGAGCCCTGGTCCGGGAAGATCCCACATTCCGCAGAGCAACTAAGCCCGTGCGCCACAACTGCTGGCCTGCGCTCTAGAGCCCGCGAGCCACAACTACTGAAGCCTGTGTGCCACAACTACTGAGCCCACGCGCCTAGAGCCCATGCTCCGCAACAAGAGAAGCCACCGCAGTGAGAAGCCCGCGCACCACAATGAAGAGTAGCCCCCACTCGCCGCAACTAGAGAAAGCCCCGCACATAGCAACGAAGACCCAATGCAGCCAAAAATAAATAAATAAAATAAATTAAAGAAAAAAATAAAGAGACCAGATGACTGTTCTACCTATTCACATAGGTGAGGGGTAGGCACGTGAGAACTAGATATCTCCTGAACTCTTGTGGTTCTGAGATTTTGCCTTGGAATGATTCTCAAACTCAGGTTGTGGTTCTCAAGCCTTTCTCCAGGGCACTGGATTAGTCTGGCCCAACAGATTGTAGATCAAGCAACTCCTGCAGGCCTTAAACAGGGGATTATTACCTTGTTCAGATATTCTGGTATATACCAAAACATCATTCCAATAGAAAATAATATATTTAACAGGCATTAACTCAATCTAGTTTAGCTCCTTTAAAAGGTTACATTTTACTTATTTTTTCAGGCATGTGGAAGGTGTGACTCATTCTTCTTTCCTCCTATTGATTCACAAGACAGTTTCAAGTTTCTTTGTTTATACCAAGTGATATGTGACCTTGAAAAATACTCAAGTGTGTAAGGCTAGAGCACAGAGTGCTCTTTAGGTTTACTGTTTGCTACCTTTTGTAATCTCATATTAGATTTCCTTGTTATACTTGAGTTTATCTGCTACTATTATTAAGTGTAAAAAATGCAGTTAGGCAAACTGACCTTTTTTTATTGAGTACTATAATCTTTTCATACTTCTACTGGTCTCCTGAAATAGAAATTTAGAGTTAAAACTTCAGAATTTGGGGACTTCCCTGGTGGCGCAGGGGTTAAGAATCTGCCTGCCAATGCAGGAGACACGGGTTCGATCCCTGGTCCAGAAGACCCCACATGCCGTGGAGCAACTAAGCCCATGCACCACAACTACTAAGCCTGTGCTTTAGAGCCTGCGAGCCACAACTACTGAAGCCCACGCGCCTAGAGGCTGTACTTTGCAACAAGAGAAGCCACCGCAATGAGAAGCCTGTGCACCACAACGAAGAGTAGCCCCAGCTTGCCGCAGCTAGAGAAAGCCCGCGTGCGGCAAGGAAGACCCAACACAGCCAAAAAAAAAAAAAAAAAAAAAGGTGAAATGTTATAATAGTGGAAATAAAGAGATTTAAAAAAGAAAAATCTTCAGAATTTAAAAAGAGGAGCTTTTCAAATCAAAATACCATGAGTAAATGACCTTCTTTTAGATCTAAATTCAAATTATGGAAAGCTGCTGAATGAGAATCATTCAGCAAACATTTGAATTAAGAGCATTGTACTTTGTACATCGTATTAACTATTCATGTGATGTCTTAAATTGTTTTCTTCTGATTTGGACTTCTTACAACTTTTGTACTTTGCAGTAGATGGTGGACTTGAAATGTGTGGTTTTCCAGTTTATCTGACCTGCTGGCTACGTCATGTGGGTCTGGGTTCGGACTTTGGTGAAATGGAGGAGGCCATGGCCCTCCCGCCTTGTCATTGGCAGCTTTTCAGGGTTCATATTGGTTGCATGTCCTCAGGTCTGAAAACTTAAATTCAGGCAGTCCTATCAGTTGGGGACTCCTTCATTCTGCAGAGGTTCAGGTGTCATGGTATCTGTTATGCGGAAAAGCTTTGCTGGCTGTAGAGAACCATGCACGTAGAAGTTGATTTTAGCGAGAACAGTAATACTCATTTAAGTAGGCTCCAGCTGAGAGTCTGGATGCAGCTGCAGAGCTTCTCACTCTGGCCAGTGTTCTCCTTCACCATTTTCTTCCCACTGTCTGTCTCAGATATTTTGTCCAGGATATCGCATTTCATCAGAATGAGTTGGAGAAATGGAGGCGCTCAGCCATGGATTCTGTTGAGTAAACATGTGACTTACTAGCTAACTCTCTTTGCTAGCAGTATTTTAAATTATTTCTATTTATTTACTTTTTTGCTCCATCACACTTTTAAATCTTGAAACACTGATGAGGAATATTTCTTGCATATCCATAAAACATTCAGGAAGAAATATTGATCTTTAATTATGATTTTTAAAAAAATCGGTTGCTCGGGCTTCCCTGGTGGCGCAGTGGTTGAGAGTCTGCCTGCCGATGCAGGGGACACGGGTTCGTGCCCCGGTCCGGGAAGATTCCACATACCGCGGAGCGGCTGGGCCCGTGAGCCATGGCCGCTGAGCCTGTGCGTCCGGAGCCTGTGCTCCGCAACGGGAGAGGCCACAACAGTGAGAGGCCTGCGTACCGCAAAAAAAAAAAATCAGTTGCTCAGATACTTACTACTTATTTTTTGGGTTGGCCTTAACGGGAAAACCCGAACGAACTTTTTGGCCACCCCAATATATTCATGCTAAACAAATATAAAGCACAGTTGAAACTTTTTTCAGGCATTTGACTAGTGTGACGTCTTTTAAATGACAGTTTGTTGAATTAGGTAATATTCCCACTCCCTGAGGGTGAGAATTAAGTTGTCCCTTACCCATTTTGTATCCCTTCTTCCCCACCCCTAGTGGATGCTTCCTACGTGCCAGGCACTCCAGTGTGTGTGTGTTTGTGTGTGTGTTTGTGTCTCTGATGAATAAGTCATCAACATGACTCTTAAAGTATTACATAATTACATACAGATACTTTGTTAAAATTTTCTTTGAAGTTTTACTAAATAGCTCAACAATTGGGGAATACATTTTGAACACCCTAACCTGTTGTTTTCTTCCTTTGCTTATTTAAGCAATCCATTTTCCAGCTGTAAAGGGATCTGTCATTCCTTTGGTGCTCAAAACACAGTAATGGTACCTAATGCTTATATAACACTAACTGTGGGCTAGGTACTGCTCTAAGCACTTCCTGTATATTATCAGTTTATCTAATCCTTATGGCAATCCTTTGAGGTAAAGGCTGTGATCCTCATTTTACAGGTGAAGCAACTAAGACAGAGAGGTTAAGTAACTCACCCAAGGTTGTACCATTAATAAGTGCATTAGTAATGGTGTCAAGGGTAAAACAGCTAGATTCCCATTAGTTGAGAGGGATGAAGGAGGTTGAGAAAGTCAGTGTGTGAATGCAACACAGTGTGCTCATTATCCTGCAAATAGGTGAGCACTTGAAAGCAATATAAAATTTTCTGCTGCAACATTGTAATATTATAAAAGTTGATTTGAGTAAAAAGTTGTCTGGCTGTGCTTGGCCATCTTTGCCCCATTCATATTGCTTCTCCAGTTCTGTTATTTAGAAGAGGACATTGTATAACTAGATATATTCTCTAGATTTTTTTTTACTATTATTTTCTTTTTAAAAAAAATTTATATATTTTTGGCTGTGTTGGGTCTTCGTTGCTCCACGCGGGCTTTCTCTAGTTGCGGTGAGCCGGGGGCTACTCTTTGTCGCGGTGCGCTGCTTCTCACTGCGGTGGCTCTTGTTGTGGAGCACAGGCTCTAGGTGTGCAGGCTTCAGTAGTTGGGGTGCACAGGTTCTAGAACGTAGGCTCAGTAGTTGTGGCGCACGGGCTTAGTTGCTCCGCGGCACGTGGGATCTTCCTGCACCAGGGATCGAGCCCATGTCGCCTGCATTGGCAGGAGGATTCTTAACCACTGCACCACCAGGGAAGTCCCTGTACTATTATTTTCATTTGAGAAATATTGTTCTAAATACTCGCTGGTATGCAAGGATTAACTCTGAATATTTTTTTTTCATTTCTTAACAGTACAGTGCTGTGGATACCAATCCGCTCTCTCTGTATATCATGCATCCATTTTGGAACACTGTAGTAAAGGTATGATGATTAATAAGCATGTACTTAGGTTTTAGTAAGTTTTAAATATTTTAAACTATTTTATGGAGTATTACAGACCAACTGTCAGTTCAATAAGACGTTTAGAGAACCTGTCTCTCCCATCCTCCTTTCCTTTAGTCACACACCTTTTGCTTTATCTCATCGTTGAAGTATAAGCTTATACTCTAGATCTATCATATTTATAAAATGCTTCTTAAATTTTTCTAAAATAAATATAATGTTATGATTATAAAAGTTTGTTGATTATAGAATTATTTAAAATATAGAAAATAGATTTCTATTAACTGATTATGGTTTATAATTTGATATATATAATTCCTGTATATATGGTCTTTCAAATTTATAGTTTTTGTTTTGACAAATTTGCATGTTGTGGTATGTAGTGGACAGAGAGATTTCTCTACTTTAATTATTTTGTAATTATTTTGTAATTATTTTGAAAAAAATAGGTATTTCCTACTTGGCTGGCTCCAAATCTGATAACCTTTTCTGGCTTTCTGCTGGTTGTGTTCAATTTTCTGCTTATGGCATACTTTGATCCTGACTTTTATGCTTCAGGTAAGATTATTACTTTAATATAAAATCTTAAATGTCTAAATAGCAAAAAATGAGATATGGTTATTTTCTGATTCTATTAAGATGCTTGCATTTCTGAAAAGTTTTGAATATTAGAAGGTTTGTAAAATGTTAGAATTGGGTGTAAAAGTTAAGTTGTGTTTTCACAATCTGTTATGTATGTTTCTAATAAGTTCTAGAAACCAATTTGGCTATTGAATTTAGATATGCTGTCTAAAAAGCAATGAGGTTTTTGTCAATAAGGAGTAATGGGATTTATAAGAAGACGGAAAATTAGGACTCTGAAGTTTTGCCTGAAAATGAGTATAAGCAAGGCCCAGCATACCTACCAGTTCCAGAAATATCCCTTCCCCTTTTCTAGGTATGGAATAAAAATCCCCCTTTTCTAAAGGCAATGTGATCTCTCTTTCCTCTGCTCAGCACTTGTACGTACCTTTAATAACTCCCAGTTTCCTCTGAAAATGGTTGTTAGACCTTAGATATTTATTGACGGAAGTCTGGGCCCTTACTGAGGACGGGAGGCAAAATGCACCTTTGGAGGCAGTTTTCAGCTTATTCCCAACGTCTTCTTTCAGACCCACTGCCATCTTACTTCCTCCCACACCCCAGCTTCTGCACCGGCTGGACAAGAAAATCTGGAGCACATCTGGGATGAGGGGGGATATGTGGGAAACAGTTTATTCTTATTGCTCAGCTGGTGGATGGAGTTGAGAGGAATAGAAAGATGGAGGTAGATGAGTAGTTTTTGCATTCTAAGTTAGAAGATATTTTCCAATAAGAATACTTATAAATGATGTAGTCAGGAGTTTTAGTACTATAATTCCGGGGTCCCCAACCCCTGGGCCGCGGACTGGTACCGGTCCTCAGCCTGTTAGCCACCGGGCTGCACAGCAGGAGGTGAGCAAGCGTCGGGCAAGCGAAGCTTCATCTGCCGCTTGCCCTCGCCTGCATTAACCGCCTGAAACACCAGCACTGCCCCCCCTCCCCCATCCATGGAAAAATTGTCTTCCATGAAACCGGTCCCTGGTGCCAAAAAGGTTGGGGACCGCTGCTATAATTCATCTGTGTTGTGGGTTCAGCAGACGTTTGTGCACTGACCTAGAGAAATTAACAATCACCGACAACATTGTTTTTGTAGGAGAATTTGGAGTTTCAAACACTTAATGACTTTTGATATTATAGGAATTATGAATATTGAAACTCTACCTATGCCTGACTTTATCAACTGAAAATTTTAGCCATAGCTTCTGTATATGTAATAAAATGGTAATTGAAGATCATTACCGTTACCATGCTTAAATTTCATTAAGCATGGTTTTGATATTGTGGGGGTTTTTAAAATTGTATTTTAATCCTCAGAACAGCCTCAAAAGTTTATCTTTGAAACTAGAAATAGTATTTTCTCTGACTAAATAAGACTATTTACTTAGTTACTAAGAGAACTAAAAATACGTAAATATTATATGTATTTCTCCAAGTCATACAACTTGAAGGCCCAGATTAACCATCTAGTCCCAGTATATTTGGGAAATGGAAAACAGGAAGGTTAAATGGTATGTTCAGGGCCACACTGCTCGTTGGTCACAGAGCCAGGACTAGAACCCAGACCTGAATCTCACTTGTTTTATCTTAGGGGGGGAAAAGTGAGGTCTAGACATTTCAGAACGGTTTTGTTGCCAGGATCATCCAGTTGAGGTAATTTACCTATACACAAATCAAAAGGTCTTTTGTTCAGCTAATTAATAATTTAGTGAGAGAGTATAGGTTGAAAGCTTAATAACATGTTTGTAGTATAATCATAAACAACAAGGATCAGATTAAACACAAGCATTTTTTGAATTCCAAAAACATTATTTTTCATTCTAGGCACATAAGTAATTTTCAAGTGAAGATAGTCAGTCTTGAGTTACGATTAAAGCTCAAAATAAATGCCTGTTGTTTGTGAGGGTTGGGCAGTTACTGTGGTTTTGTCAGAGTTTGCTGATACATTCTAATATTTACCTAGTTCTGCATTCGAAATATATTGTAAGGTACTTCAGCTTCTATTTAATATATAGAAACATTTCTCATTGGCAGTGTGGGCTATGGTAAGAACAGTTGTACTTAGACTGTGTTAAAATCTGTGTTGTTTTCCTTTACAGCACCAGGTCACAAGCATGTACCTGATTGGGTTTGGATTATAGTGGGCATCCTCAACTTCGTAGCCTACACTCTAGGTAAGAAATTGGCAAATAGTCAGTGGCTGGGGAAACTGTCAGCAAGGATAGCCACCAAACATTTTCTCCTATGCTTAATTCATTCTAACTAGGGTTTATTAATATCCTGTTCAATTTGATAAATACGTTCTTGAGTTTCTCTGTGAAAAATATTGTCATTTGCTGGGAATTCAAAGAATAAGGTAGGAGTTGGCAAACTAACACTTGTATGCCAAACCTGGCCTGTTGTCTGTTTTTTTTTTTTTTTTTGCGGTACGCGGGCCTCTCACTGCTGTGGCCTCTTCCATTGTGGAGCACAGGCTCCGGACGCGCAGGCCCAGCAGCCATGGCTCACGGGCCCAGCCGCTCTGCGGCATGTGGGATCTTCCCGGACCGGGGCACGAACCCGTGTCCCCTGCATCTGCAGGCGGACTCTCAACCACTGCGCCACCAGGGAAGCCCCTGTTGTCTGTTTTTGTAAGTGAAGTTTTACTGGAACGCAGCTATGCTCATTCCTTTACATGTCTGTGGCTGCTTTCCTGCAGCAGAGACATAGTTGAGTAGTTGTAACAGAGGCCATTTGGCCCACAGTGCCTAAACTATTTACTGTTTGGCCCTTTACGAGAAGTATTTCCCAACCCTGGAATAAGACATCATTTTTGCCATGAGTTTAGAAAGCAGTACTGACATATCAAATAACTGCAGAATACTGAGAGAGATGCTGTAATAGAGCATAGTGGAAGAACAAATACAGACGTGATCAATTCTCATTTGGTGGAGGGGGCGTGGTCAGGGAAGTCCACTGGGCCAGGCTACACCGTGTATTCTGCCCAGGGTGCGTTTCATTGGGATCATCTGCGTGACTTGTCCTGCATTCTCCTATTCTTCCCTGCTTCATTTTTCTCCATAGCACTTAAAACCATATGACCCCCTTGTATGTTGTCTGCTCTAAAATGTAAGTTCCTTGAGGGTGGGTACTTTATCTTGCTCGCTGTGAACCCAGTGTTAAGAACAGTGCCTGCTCCATAGGAGGTACTCAGTATGTGGTTTTTAAATGAATGTGAAGTAGCAGACCCTGACTTAAAGTTGCTTAGGTCTCTTCAGATAAAGATGACTTGTATTCATAAAACCAGGGTAATTTGGTACAGAATTAAATGCTGACGTGGTGGATGACCAGGGCTGCAAGAGTTTGGGGAAGGAAGAGAATGAAATCAAGAAGAATTAGGCAAAAACTTAGTTAAAAGATCTACATTTAGACAGAGGCTTTTGTGCATTTGTTATTAAAGATGAGTTGGTTTTAATGGGACTTCCCTGGAGGTCCAGTGGTTGAGACTCCGCGCTTCCACTGCAGCAGGCACGGGAACTAAGATCCCACATGCCGTGCGATGTGGCCAAAAAAAAAAAAATTTTTTTTTTGCTGTAGGATTTGGTTGCCAAGGACTGCAGGAGGAATAGAGAAAAGGAGAGGGTGGCCTGTGTGCTCTGGCTTTTAACAGCATGTCATAAGAGTCTTTTTTTTTTTTTAATTTATTGGCTGTGTTGGTCTTTGTTGCGGTGCATGGGCTTCTCACTGAGGTGGCTTCTCTTTTTTTTTCAATTAATTTATTTTTTAAATCTTTGGCTGCATTGGGCCTTTGTTGCTGCGTGCGGGCTTTCTCTAGTTGCGGCGAGCGGGGGCTACTCTACGTTGCGGTGCACGGGCTTCTCATTGCAGTGGCTTCTCTTGTTGCGGAGCACAGCCCCTAAGCATGTGGGCTTCAGCAGTTATGGCACATGGGCTCAGTAGTTGAGGCGCACGGGCTTAGTTGCTCCATGGCATGTGGGATCCTCTGGGACCAGGGCTCGAACCTGTGTCCCCTGCACTGGCAGGCGGATTCCTAACCACTGCACCACCAGGGAAGTCCCGAGGTGGCTTCTCTTATTGCAGAGCACAGGCTCTAGGTGCGCGGGCTTCAGTAGTTGTGGCACGCAGGCTCAGTCGTTGTGGCTCGCGGGCTCGGTAGTTGTGGCACATGGGCTTAGTTGCTCTGCAGCATGTGGGATCTTCCTGAACCAGGGCTCAAACCCGTGTCCCCTGCATTGGCAGAGGGATTCTTAACCACTGTACCACCAGGGAAGTCCCCGTAAGAGTCTTTTGAAGTACTGTACCATCTACCTGTTTCAGGTCTCCACAATTCTGGCAAAAATCCTGATCTAACATGAACTGTTTGTTGCAAAACCTGCCTTGAAGCAACAATTTATAGTCTTCATTTATACTACTAATGTGACTATTCTTATGCTTTGCTGCAGAACTATCGGTGTGTTTGATCACAGGGTGCTGCTGTAGGTTCTGCTGGTGGTTTTTTCATAATATATAGGTTATGCGCTGAATTGCCTTTCTTATGAAAAAACATTGTGAGACTTATCTAGACCCCAGACTTATGGGGCTACAACGGGTTCAGTGAGAAGACGTACAAAACCTAATTAATATGTAGTTCATGAATATAATATTTGTAATAACTGCACAGAAGTTGCACTGAGAATAGGAAATTAAGTCAGCAAATAATAAGAAAAGACTTTTAGGATATATTTTAACTACTTGGGGGCAGAAAAGTTCCCAGTCCTATATAACAGAGATCTACAGTGTTTGGGCAAGAGTTTGAGATTCATCCTTTCATATATTCCTTCAACAACATTTTTAAAGGCCCTCTTTGCCACAAACTGAGCTAGGCACTGGGGATAATACTGTGGTGAGCAAGATAAACACAGTAATGATAAGGAATTTTTAATTCCTTGAATCTGAATCTTTACAATTAGTCTAATTCTGATGCACTTAATTAACAAAACTGTTTCTTTGGAGGACGAATTTTTATAATTCAGACGCTTCTTCCTTTTTAACTAGGTTGTACCATTCTCTCTTCCTCTTCCCCTCTTCCTCCCCGCCCCCCCCTCGCCCCGCCCCGGCTCCTGTTTTTGCCCCTGTGTGAAGGTGTTCCAGTGTGCTTTCTCTTTCTCTTTTTCCTTCCTTATTCCCTTGGTAATCCTGATCCTTAACACTATTGAGTTGACTCCCATGTTAGTATCTAGCCCTTATCTATCTTCTGAGTTGCTAGTAAGTACCCTTAGGTTGAGTTGTTTGACATTATCATGTGGATGTCCTGCCAACACTTCAATTTCAGCATCTAAAACTGTACTCAGATCTTTTCTATCAGTCTTGCTCCTTCAGATTTTCTTATTTCTGTTAATACTGCCACTCTCTTAGTTACACAGACGGGAGATTTTGGAGATGGTCTTCTTGTGCTTCGACCTCACCTCTCCTCTTTTGTTGCACTGTCATTTTTATTTTCTTAATATCTCGCCCTCCTCCAGCTTTTTATTCCCACCGCATTCCATCTCAATTTAGGCCTATTAAGTAGGGCTCCTCTCCCAGCCTGTCCTTCACACCAGTATCAAGTGGGTCTCCCTGAAGCACTGCATTGTTTTTCTCTTCATAATCCTCTACTCAGATAATTGTAGTAGCTCCTCAGACTCTCTGATACCTTTAAACTGGCTCAGACCTTCCTTCTAGCCTCTTTAGACTGCCATCTTCACATACTAGTTTCTGGTCAAATTAAACTACTTGGCATTGCCTGCGCACACATGTGCTTTTCCATCTCGGTGTTTTTGCCGATAGCACTCCCTCCTCTTGAAATGACACACTCCTTTATCTCCTATCTACCGAAATCCAACTCATTCTTTATGTCCCCACTCAGATTTCATCTTGTCTGGAAAGCCAGTCTAGCTTATCTTAGCCTGAAGAGAACTCATCCCTTTTCTGTACTCTTCTCTGGTTTGTGATACATCATATCTGTAACTGTCATGTTTTGTCTCCGTTCTCAATTGTAAACTCTTTGAGGGCACAAACTTAGTTTATTCTAAGATTTTTATAGTCTTCACAGCATCAAGAATAGTGCTTCGGGCCTCCCTGGTGGCGCAGTGGTTGAGAGTCCGCCTGCCGATGCAGGGGATACGGGTTCGTGCCCCGGTCTGGGAGGATCCCATATGCCGCGGAGCGGCTGGGCCCGTGAGCCATGGCCGCTGGGCCTGCGCATCCGGAGCCTGTGCTCCGCAACGGGAGAGGCCACAACAGTGAGAGGCCCGCATACCACACACCAAAAATAAAAAAAAAAAAAATAAAAAAAAAAAAAAAAAAAAAAAAAAAAAAAAAGAATAGTGCTTCGCAGGGAACTCTACTCAGTACCCTGTAATGACCTATATGGGAAAAGAATCTAAGAAAGAGTGGATATATGTACATGTGTAACTGATTCACTTTGCTGTACAGCAGACTAACACAACATTGTAAATCAACTATACCCCAATCAAAATTAATTTAAAAAATAGTGCAGGGGCCTCCCTGGTGGCGCAGTGGTTGAGAGTCCGCCTGCCGATGCAGGGGATACGGGTTCGTGCCCCGGTCTGGGAGGATCCCATATGCCGCGGAGCGGCTGGGCCCGTGAGCCATGGCCGCTGGGCCTGCGCATCCGGAGCCTGTGCTCCGCAACGGGAGAGGCCACAACAGTGAGAGGCCCGCATACCGCAAAAAAAAAAAAAAGAAAAAAAAAAATAGTGCATTGTACAGTTTCAGTAAATTTTTTTGAATTTTATTTTATTTATTTATACAGCAGGTTCTTATTAATTATCCATTTCATACATATTAGTATATATATGTCAATCCCAATCTCCCAATTTATTCAATAAATTTAATTTATTCAATAAATTTATTCTTTTTTTTTTTTTTTTTTTTTTTGTGGTACGCGGGCCTCTCACTGTTGTGGCCTCTCCTGTTGTGGAGCACAGGCTCTGGACACGCAGGTTCAGTGGCCGTGGTTCACGGGCCCAGCCGCTCTGTGGCATGCGGGATCCTCCTGGACCGGGGCACAAACCCGTGTCCCCTGCATCAGCAGGCGGACTCTCAACCACTGCACCACCAGGGAAGCCCAATAAATTTATTCTTATATTTACTCAACACCTACTGTGTTGCAAAGCCTTTTTGGAAAGCACTTAAAATTATGGAGGTGGTCCATCTGTAAAGAAGTAACTGTGATATCAAACAAGATGAAACAGGTGTTATGACTGAAGTAGCAGAGTGTTTTTGGATCCTAGAGCAAGGAATGGTTAGATAAATTATAATGAACAACTATTGAATATTCTCTGGAGGGTTAAGAATTTGCGGCTAGTGGAACAACTCAGTTAGTTCTTAGGCAGATTTGGAGGAATTCAGAGTCCAGCTAGAATGCTTCTTCCTTAGATCTAAAATAGACACCATTCAATGTTTAACATTTTAATTTTTAGATTAAGGTTTGAGAAATTACAGTTTTTATTTCTGAAATCTTTGCATTGTAGGAATTAAAGGTTGGATTTTTACAATACTGTCTGATAGTTATAATTTAGTTAATTAACATTCCTATGATATGCTCATCTGTTTTGTTTTGTTTCTCTCCATTTTATTAAAGAAGACTTTCTCCAGACTGGTGCAATTGTTGACCTATTCCTGTGGTAATGTGTTTTTGTTGCAGATGGTGTGGATGGAAAGCAAGCCCGAAGAACCAATTCCAGCACTCCGTTAGGGGAGCTTTTTGACCATGGCCTGGATAGTTGGTCATGTGTTTACTTTGTTGTAACTGTGTATTCCATTTTTGGACGAGGACCATCTGGTGTCAGTGTTTTTGTTCTTTATCTCCTGCTATGGGTAGTTCTATTTTCTTTCATCCTGTCCCACTGGGAAAAGTATAACACAGGGATTCTTTTCCTGCCATGGGGATATGACGTTAGCCAGGTGGTAAGTATGGCTTCTTCCTTCAATTTTCAACATTGCCATGAATTTTGGGGAAAGTTTTTGTTATTCCTTCTTTATTGACCTTTTGCTTTTTTGGTTAGAACTGATGGGTGCTTTAACATTTTTTTCTTTTTTCTTTTATATTATTTTTACTTATTTATGGAAAATTTCCAATATGTACAAAAGTAGAGAGAATAGTATAGTGAACCCTTATGTACCTGTTACTTAGCTTGAGCAGTTAACACTTGGCCAGTCTAGTTTCACATGTACTCTTCCTCTCCCTCCTTCCAGTTATTTTAAAGGAAAATCCTGGTATTATGTGATAAATATTTTACTATATATCTCTAAGTGGTAAGAGTTCTTTTTAAAAAACATAATTACAATGCCATTATTACACCAAAAAATGAACGGTTTCTTAACAAACATTCATTGAAACTGTTGATTTTATAAAGAAAGGCGCTTATAATTAAGTTGTTGGCTTTTTGTCTTCATTGCCGACTTCTCAGTGAGTAGAGAGATTTGTTTTCCTCTTACTTTATAGCCTTGCTATTAACTCTCCCTGCCTTAGAATCCCAGCTTTTTGTGTTGCCATTTTGCCCGTCTACACCTAAGGCTCCAGTAAAGAATCAGAAGTTGGAGTGTGTTTGAAGAAGGTGATTGGGTGGGCAAATTGGAACGTCGTGTGGCTAAACCAATTTACAAGGTGCCTTATGAGGCCAGTTGTTTGCATCATCTAGAAGTTACTTATTTTATGGTGTTGTTGGCTGAAAAACCTATTTTTAAAGGCAAGAAGACTTGCCACCATATCAAATTTAAGCATACTTCTTGCTTTTACTAAAACTGTTTACTAGACTTATGCTGCATAAAGCGTTATTGACTCCCTGATCTTTCCAGCTGTTAATGCTCTGTATACTTTTGTCTGCATTTTCCTTCCAGACTATTTCCTTTGTCTACATAGTGACTGCGATTGTGGGAGTTGAGGCCTGGTATGAACCTTTCCTGTTTAATTTCTTATATAGAGACCTATTCACTGCAATGATCATTGGTAAGAAGCTCCATGTTGAAGCCTGTTGTAACATCGCTTTGTTATCAAAGCCAGTGTTTGATTATAACCAGCAGCACTTCCCTGCCTGCCCGCACACCCGGCAGCAAAAGCAGAACCCCGCAACCCTGTAGGGTTTCAGCCAAACCCTTAAGGAAAATAAGGTTGCTTTGTTTTGCTTTGTTCAGCACCAAGGTATTTCTAATCAGAAGGCAATACCAAAATAGATCACACAAACCCTGTAAACTAACTATTCAAATTAATCTAGACTGTATTGGAGGATCCACATTTAGTTGGACGTTCGGTATTGATTTCAATACTTATCTCAAAATTGAAGATGGTTAGTTTGAGGAAATAGAATGACGAAACACAGAGTTTACTTTATAATACATCCACTCCAAAAATTGAGCTTCTGTTCCTCTCAGATACCCTTTTTCTTAAGCCTTTGAATGCTAGATAAAGGTTTTGATCATGGTAATGTTTCCTTTTTGATTTTAGCCAAAGGGGATATCTACAGGATGATTGAGTGGTGGGAGAGTGTTTTTATGGAGAGAGGCCGAGAGGAAGAGGAACGTGGGTTGTTACTGGGGGCACCAGGAGTGACACTAAGACCTTTGTAGAGTAAAAGAAAAAAACTTGTTGGCTGTTGCTCTGTTCTCTTATCTAAAAATTAATCTTCCCTCCGTCTGCGTGTGAACCTTGGTTACAGAATGGGAATTGAAGGCTTAGAAACAGCTGGGAAGATGGTGCATTAAGCACTGGCTTTCAGAAAAGGAGTAGTTTGGGGATTTTCTGTGGCTCTGGACTGCAGATATTTTAGGAACCCTGCTGTGATCTAACAAATGTTCATTTTCGGGTGCCTCTATAAACTGATTTCTTTACCTTGAAAAGGCGAGCTATTTTTCATCTCCAGCTATCATTCATGAGTGAATCTTGATTTATGCAGCTTGTCCTTTGGCAGGTGTGCTGCATTTTACATTTAAATGTTTATTTAAAGATAAAATGGAATCTCCGACATAGGAGATATATTTTTGAAAGTTAAGTGGGTACTTTAATAGGCATATGAGTTTCTTTGTAATTTATAATTTTTGGCAGCAATACTTATTAGGTAATAGTACTTCCTATTGCATCACATTGGGGGGCACACGATAGCTAGTTGTCTTTCTGTCTGTGGTATCAGTAATGACGAGCGGGATGAGGTATTGTACATCTGTTCCACCTCTTCCCAGGTTCTGCCTCAACTCTTCACCTAGTGGTACTCACAGTCGCTGATGATCATTGCTTAGGAATCCATTCATTCAGTGGATAGCCAGGGGAATAAAGTTTGTTTTTTGATAAAGTACCTCCTAAATTCATGCTGATAATTCCAAATCATATTTGATGATACAGATCTTTTACTTAACCTAGTTGATCTTATATTTGTATGTCCTTTAAACTCTGACAAAAGTCTTTGCTTTCAACGACACAAAATAATTATACATTTGTGTTATTCCATAAAATACCCACAACAGTCTGAGAATGTAGTTCCAAAATCAGCGACATATGATTACTGGAAATTGTTGAAGACTTTGGTTTTTTGCAGTTCCATTTGCCCTATGGTTTATCCCACTAGAGAATGCCCAGTCAGGTTATTATAGTCTAAAGTCCCCATTCTGTGGTTATGCCACCATCTGTGGATATGTACATTTAAGTTAGTTTCATTTTACTTTTGATATTTATGGATTACTTTTTCCTTTAAAATTTATTTTTCCTTTATAATTATGTAACGTATTCACATGATTACAAAGTCAAATCTATATATAAAACAAGATATATTCAAAGAAGTCTAGTCTCTATCATTACCCAAGCCTTTTCTTCCCTCATAGTTAACTATTCTTAATTTTAAATTTTTTGGTTTATCTTTTCATTGTTTCTTTCTTAATATAAGTAAGTGTGTGTGTGTGTGTGTGGGGGTGGTTATCACCCCCTTTCATAGATAAATGGTAGCATACTATACATATTTTACTACACGTGCTTCTTTTTTTTTTCCCCTCCACATAATAGTATATCTTAGAGATCACTGCATAGTGATGTTTAGGGATCTTCCTCATTTCTTCTTACAGCTGCCTGGTACAATACTTCATTGTGTGGATGTACCATCGTTTGTTCAAACAACCTTCTACTGATGGACATTGTGTTATTTCTGGTCTTTTGCTGTTGTACAAATTGCTGCAATAAATCGTCTTGTACATATATATGTCTGTTCATATTTTTCCCAGGGTATTTTGGAAGAGGTCTCTAGAAGTAGAATTGTTAGTAAGGACAAATGTATGCATTTTCACTAAATATTCCCATATTCCCTTCCATATGGGTTATCTGATTTTTGAATTCCCATCAGCCATGAATGAAAGTACTTGTTTATTTAGTTTTACCAATGTAGTACGTTGTCAAACTTTTGGATTTTTGCCAGTC
Organism: Mesoplodon bidens; assembly: GCF_964165515.1. Lineage (NCBI taxonomy): Eukaryota > Metazoa > Chordata > Mammalia > Artiodactyla > Ziphiidae > Mesoplodon > Mesoplodon bidens. Next base: position 68,581,793 of record NC_138170.1, on the reverse strand, counting down.
TGTGATAGGTAAGAAATGGTATATCTGTATAGTTTTAATTTGCATTTCTCTTATTATGGATGAACTTTTCTAGTGTTTGAGAGCCATTTATATTTCTTTTTCCTTTATATCTCTAGTCAAATTTTGCATTATGATTGTTAACCACTTCCTTTATTTTTAGAAGCTCTTTATCTATTAGGTATATTAATCTTTGTTTTGATATAAATGACATTTTCCCCCTTGTTTGTTGTTTGTCTTTTTTACTTTCGTTGAAGTATTTTTTGTCTTGTTGGTTTTGTTTTTTTTTTTGCGGTACGTGGGCCTCTCACTGTTGTGGCCTCTCCCGTTGTGGAGCACAGGCTCTGGACGTGCAGGCTCAGTGGCCATGGCTCACGGGCCCAGCCGCTCCGCAGCATGCGGGATCCTCCCGGACCGGGGCTATAACCCACGTCCCCTGCATCGGCAGGTGGACTCCAAACCACTGCGCCACCAGGGAAGCCCCTGTCTTGTTGGTTTTCATTGAAGTTTTTATTTAAGCCTGCAAATATGAGGAACCAAAATATTTGTTGTGACCATGTTATCCTTGGTGTTTATCTCATTCTAATCAGTCCTTTTTTATGAATTCTATTCCGATTTTTCTATAGCTGTTGTCTCCTTTATTATGAAGTCTAGGCCTTCCTATGGTAATAAGAAAAGCAGGTCTACATGTATATGGGTTCTATCACTATCGTCATATAGAGTTTAATAGACAAGTATTTAACCACTAAATATTCTTTATAGAAAGTACATCGAGTGTTATTTAGAGAAGAAATAGAAGATACAGTGTTTCTCTTTGGCAACCTATATAGAGCTCAGGCTTTCTACACGCTTACTGCACTTAATTAAGATAAAGCTATTTTAGGATGTTTTAAACTAAAAAACTCTTGGTACCAAATCTTTTGCAAGTTTCTCTCAGCCTATTTTCAGCGCCTGAAAGCTACAAATGATTCTGGGTTAATTCATTTAGCCCTGCCTCCCTAACAGTGTGCTCCCCAGCTTGACATGGAATGAGCTGCTAAAAATTTCTGAGGACATTGAGGACATCTTGTCTTCTCTTCCACTCCCTCTAAGATCTTTTAACTGAGGGAACTTTGTTCCATTTGGGCTTGAAAGTAGTAGAGTAATTCATCTTTTGAGATGAGATTTCTGTTCAGTGAATTCTAGTTTTTTCATCTTTTTAAAAACAAATTTATTTATTTATTTATTTATTTTTGGCTGCATTGGGTCTTCGTTGCTGTGCACAGTCTTTGTCTAGTTGCGGTGAGCGGGGGCTACTCTTTGTTGCGGTACATGGGCTTTTCATTGGGTGGCTTCTCTTGTTGCGGTGCATGGGCTCCAGGCACACGGGCTTCAGTAGTTGTGGCGCACGGGATTAGTTGCTCCGTGGCATGTGGGACCTTCCCAGAGCAGGGATGGAACCCATGTCCCCTGCATTGGCAGGCAGACTCTTAACGACTGTGCCAGCAGGGAAGCCCCTTTTCATCTGTTTTTAGCAAGATGTCTTAAGAATTGTTTTGAAGGAATGTTCTTCTGTCTTTGATCCTTAAGGTCACAGCTGCATTGACCACTGCCCCCGCCCCCCCAAGCCAAGTTTAGTCATCAGGAGTCCAGAATGGACTAATATGTTGAGTGACAAGGAAATATCGAAATGAAATGTCCAGAAAGTTGCCACATATATTGATTTGGAGTTTGAAACAGAGAATGATTAGAACTTGACATCTCTATAGATCACAGAATCAGATTCAGGGGTCACTAGAAAATCATTTAAACCATCCTCATGGTACACCTGTGGAATCTGAAGGTCAGAGAGATTGTCTGATTTGCCCAAGAATACATAATTAGATTTTGGAGTCATCTGCAGGTAGCTTTTGGTTAAAGCTGAAGAGAAGATTCTCTGAGGGAGTGTAGATGCACAGTCAAACATCCAGTTAGGAATATGCAGGAGATAGATTACCAAAAAGGGACACCAAATGTAGTGTGGTTGGACGGCTAACAGGAACATTGGGTGAATGGAATCACAAAGGCCAAGGGAGGAAAGAATTGCAGTTAGTGGGTAGTCAGCGAAGTCGTCTTACTTAGAAGTCAGGAATGAAGACAGGATACTGAATTTGACTATTAGGAGAGCTTGATAAATTTCAAGAGTACAGTTTCTGCAGAGGGGAGGCAGAATGAATGAGTGCCGAGGAGATGAAGACAACAGGCAAGTTTGGTGAGTGACAGGAAATAGCAGAGTAAGATAAGTAGATAGTGAGAGCAGCAGAAGCAATGGTAAGGCTTCTTGGGAAGGCTGTGCTTTTAAGGTTTCAGGGGAAAGAATTAGTGTATAGGGTAGGGGGAGAAATTAAGAACGCTAGGGAGGTAAAGATAAGTGTCAAGGAAGCAGCAGGATTTATTAATTGTCCCCTCTTCCAATAAATAACTTATACTGGCTGTGCAATTTACTATATACCAGGTACTGTTCCAGGTGTCTTTGCATGTAATAACTCATTTAATTCTCAAAACCCTATGGGGTTGATACTACTATTATCTCTATTTTATAAAGGAGGAAACTGAGGCACTGAAAAGTTAATTTGCCTGAAGTCACATGACCAGTTGGTAGCACAACTGAGATTCAACCCACTCTGGCTCCTTGAGTCTCTGCTCTGAATCACCAAACCGTACTGCCACTCTTCGAGTTGTAAATGCTGTTGAAAAATGTGTTTAATTTCATTACAGAAGTAAACCTGAACCTGAAAATTATTGGGTCTAAAAATATTACATAGTTTGTATGTATTTGATTATTATAAAAATGATGCTTGAATAATAATTCATGATAATTTAAATATTCTTCCCTTTAGGTTGTGCATTATGTGTGACTCTTCCAATGAGTTTGTTAAACTTTTTCAGGTAAGTATTTTATTTTTTAATTGGGCAAGAAATATGAAAATCTTTAGAAATTGTTATTTAGGTGAATTTTAGGATTTCTTTCTTTTGGAATCTGGGCATTTTGAAAAGGTCATGAAACCTGTATTTTGAATCTAGAATGAGGTTAGGATAATTTGTCTGTGGTGGCTTGCGTAATCACTTCAACCATAGCCCAGAACTACTAGTTTTTTTGTAAAAGTTTTGGGCTCACCAAACAGTCTTCTCATTTGTCATTTTTTGGTGAGTGAATCAGGAGGGAGTATGTTCCTGTCAAATATTGATAGGTTTATGTTCTTTTTATAAATTGATTGTAAGTTTTTATAAATTGATTATGTGTAAGTTTAGTTAGCATGATCATACAATAAAACTTCTCAACTTGTGTAGTTGAGGACCAAATCCTGGACCTAGGCCACCTCTTCTCAAAGAGCGCCATATGGAAATTCCGGCCTGAGGAGTGGGTAGGGGTTGGGAGGGGAGTTGCCCTGGGGAGCTGCATCTCTCTGATCTATGTATGCACTTCTCCACTTTGGCTCAGCCACACTGAGTTCATTTATGTGACCTGAATGTATTTTGTTCTTTCATTCCTCAGTACTTTTGCCCCCACTCTTTACTCCTGTTTCCTCTACTTGGAACACTTTCTTGTACTTGCCCCTTCATCCTTCAGTGCTCACATCTGTCTTGCACAGTCCTATTATCCATGTCAAGCCGAGCTCTATGAATCTTCCCTCTTTACGGCCACTGGCAGTCATTCATAGAAGCCATAAAGTTTAAAGCTCTGAAGGCCTTAGAGGTGATTTGAGTCATGTCTTCCTCTTTTTCTAAAGTTGAGGTCCTGTCCTGATTGGGCAGTATTTTGCCTAAGGTTATGTAATTAGTGGCAGAACCGGGATGAGGATTGAGGGTTCAGTTCAGATGAGCAAACATATATGAGAGTACCACCTGTGTGCCCAGAGCCACTGAGATACACTGTGGACCGTCTCATTTCAGAGTCTTTCGCTCTTAAGCTGTGTATCATAGTAGCACCGTGAGGTGCTCTTCTAGTATCGTTTTGTGTTCATTTTATTTTTCCTATTAGAATATAATCTCATAGGGCACAGTCCAAGTTGTATTCATCTTTACATTCCAGAGGGAAAAGTGAGACTAAGGGTCAGAAGACTTCTGTTCTAGTCCTGGCCCTGCCACTTGGTAGCCAGTTATGTAAATTTAAATTCTCACATCCTCACTGAACCTGTCTCTAAAATGGGATTAATAATGTTGGTTCTACCTCTGCCATGGGGTTATTGTGAATAAAAATAAGAGAATAAGTGTGAAAGTACTTTGAAAACAATGAAATACAAGTACAGTGTTTTTATATGTAATAATGTTCTTTGTATTACTTGATTTTTTTTTCAGAAGCTATAAAAATAACACCTTGAAACACAATTCAGTCTATGAAGCTATGGTTCCCTTCTTTTCTCCATGTTTGCTATTCATTTTGTCTACAGCATGGATCCTCCGGTCACCTTCAGATATTTTAGAGTTACATCCTAGAGTATTCTACTTAATGGTTGGAACAGGCTTTGCCAATATCACAGTAAGATTTTTTCTTTTAAAAATCGTAATACATATAAGAAATATTTGACAGAATTCAATAGTTTGAGAAACCTTATATAGTATTAGAATAAGCAGATTTTAATTTAAAGATCTTATATCAGAAATTTGAAAGAATAATTAATAACCTCAAAGACAACATGCTGAAAGTTATTTTATTTTTTTGTTTGAAACCAGTAGGATTTGGGGACTGCTGTAGTATTTTGGAACCATGGCATAATTAAATTTTTTGTTTTGGTTGCCTGCTGAAGAATTCATGGAATAATTCCCTTCAGACTCTAAATATTATTTATAGTGTGGTTGAAATGGCAGCAGATCTAACGCTTAATTTAGGGAGCTTGGGAGGGGGTTTTGAGAGAGGAAACACACACACACATTTTCTAATCAACTGATTTTTAAATTAATAACATAGAATAAAAAACTTTGTAATAAATACTACGTACGTTAAAAAATCCCTTTCTCTGCTCTGGCCCAGCAAGAGGGAAGACAGGGAGGAAAGATCAGGAGGACTTGAGAAAAGACCCTGTTAGTCCTGACAGCCAGGAAGCCTGTGCTCTAGCTCAGGCCAGGTCCTTAATAAGTTTTTATTTTTTAACTTAGCCACTGAGTTTATGTTTCCATGTGTATAACTTGCGTTTACTATCCCAAGTCATACTGGTTTCATAGGGTTTAAAGATCTGAAAACATTAATGCATTGTATAAAATGTATCTCTGAAGGAATAAAACTATATTTGAGTAAGGTGTTGAAAGTAAAGAGAGCCAAAGAGGTTTTGAGGTGTTGTATGATAACATGACTTGATTGGAGGTAGCATCTCCTCATCACCATGAAGAAATTTAGTTGTGTGGTGCTGTGGGAGGGTGTTCTGAGAAAAGTGTTGTCGTATATCATAGAATCTTAAAATTGGGAGAAATTTCTTTTATCCAAACTGTTACCCAGTAGAAGAATGCCTTCTGTAGCACCCTTATTAAATTATCTTCCAGTGTCTTCTGACACACGGTCTGAGGGTCCACGGGTTTGGAGGTTGGGGTAGAGGTCCAGTTGGGCTCCTGAGCAGTTGAGAATTACTGAACTTGATAATAATGTAATGTACAGGTACTTGAATGCTTTTTAAATGTTGGAGTGACTCGTGCTTTGCTAATTAAATTTTCATTCTCTCTTTTTTTTTAATAACTTCAAGTGTCAGCTGATTGTTTGTCAGATGAGCAGTACCCGGTGCCCAACTTTGAATTGGTTTCTGGTTCCTCTCTTCTTGGTTGTCATAGTGGTAAATGTAGGAGTAGCCTCTTACATTGAGAGCATTCTCCTGTTTACATTAACAACTGCTTTCACTCTGGCCCACATCCATTATGGAGTACGAGTGGTGAGTAATCTAGAGCAAAATTGGTTCCATTTGATTCTTAAATAGTGGAATGGAGGTGAGGGAGAATTTCAGAAGAAACTTGCTTAATATAGTAGCTGGAAGAATTTTGGGATATTCTCTAAATTTTGGATAATATCCAGGTGCGTGATGCCATATATCATTTCTGTAATGAATATGTCGTAGTAACTACAAATAATTTCAAAGCTAGATTATTATTGTGAGGAATTAGTTCTTGTTTATAAGTGAGAAGAAATGTAAACCATTTTCTTGGTAAAGAATTATAAACTCTTTTGTGCTTTTAATTATATATAGGACAAAATCATTTATTTGTTGTTTATCTATTTCTATGCTTGCCTCTTTAGCTTCAGGGGCATTTTTATAAGGGGAAATAAAGAAGAGAGTAGATTTAAGAAGTATTCTGCAAACCTTAATATTCTCTTCTAAAATAAGAAACGGGTTTCAGGACAAATGGACTAAGATCGGTATAATAAAATGAAAATCAGAACTCTGCAGTTTAGTTTCTTTTTCCTCACACTGTAACATTCTTTTCTAATTATTTTGCATATCTTAGCATGGTCTCATAACTATGATTTTGAATTGTTGTACAATATTCCATTGAGGAGATTACTTAATAATTATCAGTTTACTTAACCATGACTCAGTTATTTTAATCATTTAGGTTGTTTCCAGATTTTCACTATTATAAATAAAGTTGAAGTGAACTATCTGGAATAATATTTTTTTCCTTCATTTGCTTTTTTCTGAGGATAATTTCATAGCAATCGGGTCATGTGATAGGGTATTCATATTTCTGTGGCTTTAAAAATACTTCTATTTGGTATGTTTGTTTTGGAAGGAACCCTGCTGTGAATCAGTTTGAGAAGCAAAATGCCTTTACTTCTGTATTGTCAGACGTATTTTTAAAACGGGGGCACCCGTCATGCTTGATAACAACTTCTTATACCTTGCATATGTTTCTCCCCAAAGTAGCCCACATTTGTTGGAACAAAATAGATAAAAGAAACCATGATAAGTCTATGAATTGTGACATGAAGACATAATCATTTATGTTTCTGTTTGTGCAAGTTTAACGTTATATGCTTTGTATCAACGCTCTGAGGCCTTTCTTCTGATATTTCATCAGTCATATGCATGAAGTAGAGCACAGTAACCAGTGTCTTTCATAATTGTTTTAACTTATTATAACCCTCAGAAGCATATCTTTAGAAAACCATATACACACGCCAAACTAAACCATAACACATTTAAATTACAAAAGCAGTACATTTTCATTGTTAAAAATCTGGAAAATAAATATAAGCTCAAACTAACGGAAAAAAATTCCAGGAGCGTTTTTTTTTGGTCTGTCTTTCTGCTCTCTTAACACTTCTACAGCTTCTGACCAGAAGATAAAACTTGTTAGACCACACAGAAACATTCACTTGAACTATTGACATGTAAATATTAAGAAGAAAAATGGAAATAAGAAGGATTAAATAAACCATATTTGCTAACTGGCACATTACCTTGCTTTTGCCTACCCACTAGGGATACCCTAACTAATATGGCTTAAACTGTCAAAAATTTGCAGCTCTAGTTTTTTACTGTTTCATCCGATTAGGAATGATTACCTAGAAGTGTTACAAGAAGGGGGAACATTAACTCTAACTATATATGTAAATATTTGATCTGACAGATACTATACGTCAACCAACCCCATAAGTTTTCAGTAGATTTGAATGTAAGGCTGTGTGGTCTGCAGGGCTCAGGAAAGACTAGATTTTGGAGTTGGGCAGACCCAAGTTTAAGTCCTAACTCTCCCAGGGTAGTTGTAATGCTCATTTAGCCAGCTAGCTCTACAGCTATCCTAGTCCAGAAAAACCTCTTCATTTCTGATGATTTTTGCCATGCCAGTGAATTGTTGTCTCCAGAGGGTGAATTCTGTATGCTTTTTAAAAAAAAATTACGTACGTCTTTGTCATTGCCTCATGTTCTGGTTTTCTATAGGTAAAGCAGCTGAGCAGCCATTTTCAGATTTACCCCTTCTCACTGAGGAAACCAAACTCGGATTGACTAGGAACGGAAGAAAAGAATATTGGCCTGTAATCTACAGAAAGAAGTACTGTAAATAAGATGCTTGTAAATATTTCATCCATCACCATTGAACTAAATTGATCTGCTTAACAGACATGGGAACTCAGTGTATGTGGTACTTGGACAGCAGGAGTGATACATATGATCTGAACTTGTGGAATTTTGGACCTACTAACTCCCAGCTTCTTTTATTTTGTTTTTTATAAAGCCATGTGATGTCTTGGTTAAACATAATACACATTAGACCAGCAAAATGTTCCTAGTAATTTTAGCTTCAGGAGTCCATACTGTTTTGGTTTATACAGAGTTAAAGATGCCTTGGTTTTTATTTTTAAAACCCCCCAATTTGTTGAGGAACACTGATAACATTCAGAAGACCCAATATGTTTTCATATTTGGTAAGTAGTAGAAGGTCTTTAGCTATGGAAGCTCTCAATAGCCCAAATCCAACATAGGGAAAAGATAAGAGCAAGTCACCTTCAGCAAGAGATGCCAAATGATTACAAAACAATATACAGTTGCCAAATACTGGTTTCTCTTTCCCATGGAAATGCCTTTTGTCCTCATGTGGTAAGAGAGCTAAAATACATATATATATATTTAGATTCTCTAGTATTCTGGCTCTCTTTATTATGGAACGGATCTTGATAAATGGTTTAATTTTCTTTTAAAGAAAAATATTCTCTTGGGACTTAGTAGAGAATGGATTGTAATTATAGCTCACTCATTGGCATGGTTCATTGTTTAAATGTGGCATTTTTTTCCCCCTCAGCTGCAAGTTGCCGAGATTTGGTGCCTATGAACTATGATCATATGAATGCATGTGACAGTCCCAGTCTTACAATAATTACTGGTGAGGAACACAGATAAACTTCCTTATGAGAAAAATTTTCTTAGGAGTTAGGAATCTCATGAACCTCACTATGAAATTAGTTTTCTGATTTAATTTGTCCTTCCTCTCTCCCTCTGTCTTTTTCTGTGGAAGAGAGTGCTGTGTTTTTTATTTCATACAGGATAAAGAAATAGAAATTCTCTCTTCCCCAAGTTGCTCACTTCCCCACTTCAAGAAAATTTTTAATATATATGCCTTACTGAGTATGTGCTCTCTTTATGTGACTTGGAGTAATTTTTTAAGTTTACTGACAAACATAAAAATCTCTTTGACTTTAATATGGTTGTTTTATGATCACACCTTTTCGTGAATGTGGATATTCTATTTTTAAATTTTGTCTCCATTTAATTTGGTGGTGATGAAATTTACTGGCTGATTTTCTTTTATTTTCTACTGAATGAAGTTTGTGCTTGAATGAAGAGTGTATCTTAAACCCTTTTTTTTGGATGGATTGCACTTGGATAAAATAGGCACCACTGTGTTGATATGTAATTAAATCCATAATCATTATTTATCTGTGAATGTGACCATCGTCAAATTAAATTATAGTATATTCCTCTGTTGGATTTTAGTCTGCTGCTTTGTAAAAATAACTATGTAATTGATATTTCAGTTTTTGAATCTGTAAAGTCTAATCATTGTCATTCAGGTTATTAGAAACGAGGCATCAAGGAGCTAACACATGGTTCTGTACTCATTTTAAAAAATCGTGAAGGTTGAGGTGTATTTGGTGACTTTCTCTGAGACAAAAATGAACACTGAAAGTAGGTGAGAAATTGATGAAGGGAAATATGGGTAGTGATTTCATGTTTGCTAATAAATTGCCATCATGGAGGTCAGAGAATGAACTAGTTAAGTAAAAGTAACTATTTTTTGTATACCTTGTTCTGTGTCATCTGTAAAATTGAACTGGATAAAGTGTTAATTTGGGCCTGGAACAAAGCTTTGTTTTAAGGTTCTGAGCTAATCATTTTATTGTTTTGTTGACCTTGTATACAAAAATGAGGTTAATCTGTATTATAAAAGAACTGATAAATATTTATAAAATGACAGATGTGGACCACAGGCTTTCTTTACCATGTACAGTATAGTAAAAACAACAATAACAACAAAAAAAACCCCTTTACTTCTGGCATAGGGTCATGTCCTGTAATTTGGGGGCTGTTTTACCTCAAAGTGTGTTTCTGCTCTTTTTCTGTTGCATCAGGTTTATTTGAAAATTGTTTTGTGCCTATACGTTACATTTCCCAATGGTGGTTAAGAATTATGCTACAGTCAGTTTTATTGGCATCGTTTGATGAAAGATGGCTGTCAAGAAGATAAAGATGAAAAGTGAGTAATTAACTGTTTCCGAATACTGTGGACTTGTGAATCTTTAGTGTACTGTTGACTCTTTTTCTTGGTTTAGTCTGCTGTCTTGAAGTGCATCATGACAGCCCCCATTTGTTATGTAGTGATATAGCAGCCGAAGCAGGACTTCATTACAAAGAGCTCTTGTGACTTTACGTCATTGCCAATTACCATAACATTTCCGAAGTATAAAATATCTTTTAGGCTTATGCATGATATTTTGGAGTGCGTTCACACCCCAGCCTTTCTCCCAGCATACACACTGAGCTGCCTTTTGGGGAGCAGTGGCATGATTGGTCATACATGCATGTTTTCTGTACATTTCAGAATAGAGTGCCTTAGTCAGGCCAGAGGTTTGCTTTGTGTTTCTTCTGACCAAAATTACCTAGACCTGTAAGAAGTTTCTTTTCAGGTTATGGTATGAAAAATGTCCTTTATGCTTGTCTCCCCTATATTTGAGGGAGGCATGGATAGAAGAATCTTAAAAAATACCTGAGTATGTTAATGCTGCCTTTTATGATCCTTCAATAGCATTCATGATCCTAGTGTAACGTAGTTTAAAATTGCCACAGTTTAGCCAACATTCCTCCCTTAATGTGTAATAGACATAATTTATGGGTTCTAGTCTTAAGGGTAATAGAGTGAATAACTTTCACATAAAGAACTAAATGGTCTTCCCTGGCATTTTAATAATATCATGGTTAAATTACTTTTAATTGTAATTTTAAAAAGAAGTTTCAATGCTGCTTATGGCCTAGAATGTTATAGTACTATTACCAACATTTCATTTTTTTAAATATAGAGCTGTTGGGAAGAGGAGTGTATGTCTAGGGTTGCCCAAATTCTAAATAGTTACCAAAAAAATATTGGTCACGACCTAGAGCCTGGGCATTGGGGGAACATGCAAAGGAGAAAGCAGGCATAGTATCCACTTTAAGGGGAAGAAGAGATCACTTTAGTGCCCAATGATCCTACTGCAGTGCACAGTTTAAAATTGTCACAAGTTAGTCATTCCTCTACTAACTTAAAGTTCAAATGTGAATTTGAAAGACTCCTAAGTGTTCAGTTTTCAAAGAATTATTTTATTTTGTAGTCAGTCTAAAAACATTTGAAATGTACCTTGCTTTCCTAAGCAGACTTTGATTCTCTGAGTTCTGGAGGATCAAAAGATAATCTGAAGGTGTTTGAATCAAAGGCTACTCTTCCCCTTTATATTTTAGCAGGAAGCCTATTTGTAACTCGTCCTGTTCATTCTTCACCTGGGTTTTTAACTAGCCACTGTCTAGGACAGAGACGCCCACTTGCTCTGTCGCCCCTAGATCTCGCCACATTCACATCTCCTCGATTGCCTTATCTCTCTTGACTAGTCAAGGACTGGGAACATGCCAGAGGGAACAAAGTAAACCTGATGGACTAGAACATTTGATGTCGGGTCTCCAAATAAGCCAAAAACAGATACAGAAATCTTTGATCGTGTTGATTCTTATGTTCAGAATGGTCTTTATCTTGACCTCAGTTCTGGACTTGCCTGAGCACTCTGTAGGACATTTGTGAAGTCAGACTAGAATTTTCGTTGTCCTATGAGGTGTCCTTGTAAGGCAGCATGCCCATCCTTGAACACCCTGTGGGTGAATAACCTTAAGTGAGCTGCCGGTACTTGAACCTTCCAGGAAGAATTTTAACTCGTATATGCTGCATTTGAAGCACTTTGACATGTACATGGTAAGTGACAGTTTTAACAGTGAAATGGTGTTAAATTAATCACTGTGAAACTTGAAAGTGTGATGCCCTGTACCTTTTAGGAAGCTTAAGTAAATTTCTGATTTTCCTTTATTAATTATGTAACCCATGTGATTTGTGTCTTTTACTTTTCGTCTTTGACAGTGGTGCAGGTGACTGACTTATTGGCAGGCAGTTACTTCAGGGTATATGGTAAATCATGGTTGTCTAACTTTTCCAGAGAAAGTGGCAATGTGTTTACTTTTTCCTTTGTGGGAAGCCATGGGAATTGGATTTACTGGCTAATTTATTTCCAGGGTTTCTACAGTGCAAAATAAATGTAACCTTTTAAACATGCTAGTAATGCTTTCCTTTTTAATAAAAATGCAAGAGAGAGTAATCTAGCTGATTGACTGTTTTTAAGCAGAGACCTGCTCTTCTTATAGACAGATCTTAAATGAGCTAATATTTTGGGTAGCAAAAGAAGTTTTGCCATTTGTAGCCTTTTTCACAGGTGGCCTGAGTGAGGGGGTTGTGTTGCATTTGGTCAGAAAGGCCCGGTCCCCAGAATTGGCAAATGGCACATGGAGTGATTCTAGAATAATTTAACAAAGCCTTCTCGTGAGGAGGGTCCATTTGGACACAACAGAAGTATTGTCTCCCACAGGCCATTAACATTGTCTTGCTCTTCATAGAATCATTCTTAGAAAGCTAGGTTCAATCAGAGTTGTGTTATTTTGAAAGCATGTGAAATGGATAATGGCCATGGAGTACCTAATGCTACATTGTAGTTAGAGATTACATCTAGATTACATCTAGAGATGCAAGGAGTGGCTAAATGCTGTGGATGCCTTATGGCTCTTAGGCTAAGGGCTTCTCTTAAGAAGTTTCTATGGGTAATAATTAGAATAGGAATTGATTCTGGCTTTTTATCGAAACATAGACAATTTACCATGAATTCTAGATCCTGATATTCTTGAGAAGCACTTTTTAATCTCTGAAGAGTAAATTCTTGACCAGAAGCATGTTTAGTTTAGTACTTGATGTTACTAATCAGGTTATAGGAGGATCGTGTTTTATTTTACGAGATCTATGAATGCTGCATTATGAATCTGTTTGAATTACTGGTATCATTCAGTATCAGACTTAGTTTAATAAGTACGAATTAAGACTGCTCACAATATGAACATTTTTTTTTTTATTTTTTTTTTATTATTATTTTTTTTAATATGAACATTTTTTGTAGGTTATTTTGTTTATATAACTTACCGCATTAGAGCAGCCATTCAGGAGACAAAGACACAGCTACGTGTAATCATTTCCTCTTTCTGGAATGTGCCAAGAAAGCAGAATTCAGTATTAAACTCCAAACTTCAGTTTTGTTTTTTAAAGTAGCATTTCCTGTGGGTAAAGGAGAAGGCAGGGAACAACTGCTGAGGTGTAAACTCCCTGCTGCCTGCCTTCTCCCTTTCCCTTCCCATCGAACAGAATAGATTAAGTTTGTAGCCAGTTGTAGGAAATGAAATCGATACTTTTCTGAGTAAGGTTTCATGCCCTGTGACTAAGAATAGGCGGCAGGAATCCTGGTGGAATCAATTATTGATTTGTTTAGCTTGGTCCTGTTGCAGGTTGCTTTCTGTAGTATTCTGATTCCATCCCTTCTCAGGTACCTAGAAACAATACCACTTAAGTAACTGGAATGTGTTTGCTACAAGTGGAATATATTAGAGAAGATGAAAGGAGTGCAAAGTCTTAGTTTCCCTTTCCAGTAGTTTAATTGAACATGTTAGTAACTGGTCTGTCTAGCTCTTGCTGTGTTCATAGCAAATAATGTAGCATTTATTTTATCTGGTTATGTGTGGTGTGTGTATATATGCATATTTAATATGTACACATATTCTCTGTGCACATATATGTATGATATATTCGTATATACATGCAGTCTACTCTTGATTATCAGCAAGATGGTAAGCCTTTACTAGACTGTTTCTTCATGTTGGCTAAATCTGCATGTAGCCCATAACTCTGTGAAGCCTCTTCCTTTTCTGGAGCCATAGTCTTTCCTACTTTCCATTCATCTCAGTCCCCAAGAAAGGCCCTTGACATATGTCACTTTCCCCTTCCCTTTCAGCAGGGATTGTGTGAGCCAGAAAACTTTTGAGAAAGATGGTTGCTTCCACTGGAGTTGAGGCTTCTGGGTCTGAATGATGATGGGGCCCATTCCTGGCCAGGAGGCAGCCCCTGGAGCAGTTGTACTCTTGGGCTTGATGGGGGGAAAAATCTAGCTCTTACGGGAAATGGGGCTTCACAATTTGCTTAAATTCCTTAGCTGGAATGTTGTGAAGTCTTAGATAATTCGATGTGCGAATAGAGTACAACTGTGCATTTCACCATTAGTATTGTGTCATCGGTGATCCTGTTGCTAGCCCAGATAATCAAGACCTTGACTGTTTCTTGCCACTGGATTCTGGAAGCCTTTCCCTTTCAACTGGATTTGTGTTTATTTCTGCTGCTGTGAAACACAAAGTAATGCAGTAGGTTTTAACTTAAAATTGTTTAATTCTGTTACTGATAAATATTTATTGTAATAAAAGTAAAGAGAAAATGATTTTTTAAATCTTCTTAATTGTTTTCAGATTGTCTTCTTTGTTTTTCCTTGGTAGGTGCAAAAGGGGAGGGGAGCTATGGGGAGAAAAATAATGTCCAGTCACTTGTCTCAGAGAATCATTGGTTAATTTAGAGCAAAACATTAAAAGGTTTCGTTTTGTTTTGTTTGATCAGCTCCTGGGTGTCCTATAGTCCTGTGACTTCTTTCAGAGAGCAGAGTACTAGGAAGATGGCAGTAACAGCTTTTCATAATGTACTGCTCTTGACTCTCCCAGAACTGGGTATCGGGCAATATTTATTGTTCTCACAACTGGATCACACTTATATTAGCTTGTAAGGTGGTTGTTTCATACTCAAAAACATCTTCCCATAGAAAGAGTGTTAATGTATGCTGTTAATTTTCCAGGCTAATTCCACAAGAACTTAATAACCCACACTTAATACACCTAAACTTTAGTATATGAGCAAACCATAAGCTCTTATAAAAACTCATATTTTCTAACATGGCTTCTGAGGAGAATATTTCCTGTTTTTTTAACATCAGAATTGATCTCCCAGTTCTGGCAGTGGGCATTTAAAATTTTTTTCTGTAACAGGTTTAAAGAAGGTGAGGGAGGAAATGTCCCATATTTTAACCCAGGCTAATTCTCTGGCTTATGTGCTCTTAATCCGCTGCTCTCCGAACTTCTTGGACTTCTTGGTCGCAGTAGCAGTTATCCCCTCCCTTCTAAATGCAAACCTCAGACGCCTAGCACCGGCCTGACACTCAGCAGGGGTAACCAGCTTGGGTTTAGTTACCGATAAACTTCAAAAATTACTGATGTAATTTTGGCCCCATGGGGCTATAGCCTAGACCTATTATCTCTCAAGGATAATTCTTTTTTTTTTTTTTTTTTTTTGCGGTACGCGGGCCTCTCACTGTTGTGGCCTCTCCCGTTGTGGAGCACAGGCTCCGGATGCGCAGGCTCAGCGGCCATGGCTCACGGGCCCAGCCGCTCCGCGGCATGTGGGATCCTCCCGGACCGGGGCACGAACCCGCGTCCCCTGCATCGGCAGGCGGACTCTCAACCACTGCGCCACCAGGGAAGCCCAAGGATAATTCTTTTAAGTGGGATTGCCTACTCAGTGCATATGCTTATTTAAACTATTGCGACTGGCAAACTGTCTTTTTAAAAGGTGTCTTTCCAGCAGTGAATGGGAGTGTCTTTTCCCCACACCTATGAAAAAGGTTTGTTATTTATATAATGGAGGCTGTCTGAGACAGCAGCGAAGACCTCCCGGCTGGCCGGGGAGTGTCTGGAGAGAGCCAGGAAAGGAGGCTGGCCTGGGGAGTATTAGGGTTGGGAGGTAGGGCCAGGATGAGGGTACCCAGCACACACAGTAAGAACCTCCCACCAGAGGAGAGAGCACCCAGGGTTTGTTTGTTTTTTTTTTTTTTTTTAAGTCAGCTGCCCAGATGTGGAGCAAAGGGGAAGAAAGGCATGAGGCTTAAAAAGCTCAAACAGCAGAAAAGGGAGTCAGATTCCTTATCACAAAAAAATGTCTGGCTTTAGGCCAAGCAGCTTATTGATCGCTCTTTATGAGTCTTTATGGTACCTTTGCTCTCTCTCCCATCTCTGGTGTGACACCCTATTCCCACTGACTTTCTCGTGGTATCCTACTCCCAGCCGTAGACAGGCACACACGCATGTACCTGTGTCTCTTCTCACAGGTGGTGGAGACATGAGCCAGGACCTAGAGGAGTTAGGGGTCCGAACTATATCTTGCCCCTGATTCCTCAGCCCCTAGGGAAGGTTAAAGCTGGAGGTCACAACTAAAGGAGAGAGAGATTGAGGCCCGAAGAAAACTCGTTCCCCTCCCCCGCCCTCCAGACTCCTCAGCCCAGCTAGATATGGGACAAGGATCCAGGCAGGTGTTGGGCTCTTGACTGCTCCAAGATTTTGGCACTCCTAAATCTCCCTACCACTTGTATACTTGGAAAAATTAATTGAAAATTCCGATCCCACCTCCAGCCCCGCCCTCCCCCCCACCGTGCCCCGCCCCCAGTCAGACCGACCACAAACCACCACAGCCTCCCCAGGACTCTCCGCGCTGCTGGTGACCGGGGGCCGTGGCCATGGCTGCTTTTGCTCTGGGCGCCCGGATCTGGGACCGCCGCCGCTGCCGGAACAGAGACGCAGGGAATCCACTCCACAGCAATGCCCTATACCAGCCCCGGAGGGCCCCAAGGAAGAGTGAGGCATGGCCTGTGGAGGGGAAGGTGCTGGACATCCCCAGCAAGAATCAGAAGGGCCAAAGCTTCTATTCGATCTCTTTCCCCCGGCTCCCCACCCCCAAGCGGCATCTGGCTCCCAAATCTTGCCCCAGCCCCAGGCCCAGTCACCCCATCTCTGCAGTTGGAGTCCCTCCTGGACCAGGCTCCTCTGGGCAGCCAAGGCCAAGAGGGTTCCTTGAAGTGGGGAGAGGAATCAGAACCCCCAGAGACCCAAAGGAGGTCCCCCCCCAGCGGCTACGTAAAGATGTGACTTATTCCAAGAGCATCACGGAGTCCAGCAGTTCATCCTGAGACCACCCCCCCCCTCGTTTCTATGAGGCTGGACCTCTCCCTTGCCCCCAGAACACCCAGTAAAGGCTCATGAAGAAAGCAAAAAAGAAGAAAACTCCATTTGCCTCTGGGTAGGTCTTATTCACAACGCGGTTATCTTCTTTGGCCTCACAATTGCCTGTGATTTGAGTAGGCAGGCAGTATAGCTGAGAAAACGGTCAAGGAGTTGTGGCATACCTAAGGTTGCAGGGTCGGTCTAGGATTAGGACCTGCATTTTCTTACTACTCCAGTGCCCTTTCCCGAGTTAACCTCAGGCCAGTGGGATAGGGTTCTGCCAAATGTTATCCAGCTTGTTTTCGAAAGGATTTTAATTCTCAGTAAGAACACTGAATTTTTCGTTGGCAATGCGACACACACACAAAAACGCCCAGGAAATAGTGCCTCTCAAGGGACTCCTCAAAAGTCTAATTGTGCTTCTGTGCTCTTAACTTTCACTTCCCCCTACCCCTGCATTCCGTACCATTTTCCTCTTTCTGTAAGTATGGGATTGCAGGTGGTGATGGTGGGATTGTCCTAGGTTTCAGCCCCACTGAAAACCGCTACAGAAGACAATTCCTTGATGGATACATTCTAGAGAACATAGGGGCCGAATGCACAAAGTATCAATAGGAGCTCAAAAATGAATGGACGACGCGTAGATGGATACAGTATACTTTAGTTCAAACTTTCCGAGCGATCGTACTATTCTATCCGCTCCATGAGGAAAGGACAACGCTTGTATCCTCAGCGCTAGCACAGTGATTGGCATAGAGTAGGCACTCGATTATATTTGATGAATATGATTTTGAGGAATATTTATTTGATGAGTGAAGAATCAATCATCAGGGGCTTCCCTGGTGGCGCAGTGGTTGAGAGTCCACCTGCCGATGCAGGGGACACGGGTTCGTGCCCCGGTCTGGGAAGATCCCACATGCCGCGGAGCGGCTGGGCCCGTGAGCCATGGCCGCTGAGCCTGCGTGTCCGGAGCCTGTGCTCCGCAAGGGGAGAGGCCACAACAGTGAGGGGCCCGCCTACCGCAAAAAAAAAAAAAAAAAAATCAATCATCAGGGTCAGTAAGTGACGAATCACAACTTGGTGCAGCTCTTAAATCTTCCAGCCTCCGTTAATACCCCCGGGCCTTCGTGGGGATTACCCTAATTGCAGGAGAAAGGAATAAATCCCCAAGCTGGGATATAGCTTTCAGAACACCAGTGGGCGGAGCCTGAGGGGATGCGCGCGCAACCACGCCAGATGCGGATTAGGTGACTGTTTTTCCCTGGCAACGGCTTGTCAGCAACGGCTTGTTGATAGCAGCAAGGCGGTAGTCCGGCGGTGGTCCAGGCAGAGCTGCCTGGGGGCGGGAGGCACCTGCCATGAATCCGCCGCGATCCCTGAGGGTCCTGGAGGAGAAGGAGAAGCATTTAGCCACTCCGATTCTCGGACCCTCGATACATTCTGATAACCCTCAGGAGCGGATCCAGGCCCGGCGCCTCCGCATCGCGGCGCGCCTGGAAGCTCGGAGGCGGTGAGCTGGGTTTGGGCGGGTCCCGCCAAGGAGCGCCCAGGGTGCGGTGACGCGGTGCGGGGATGAGGGGGTGGCTTCTCCGGGCCGGAGCCCCTGCGGTGAGGGGGCGGCGTGCCCTACGTGTGAGCCGGCCTTGTTTCTTGATGAGATAGAAAACATTTCTACCAGAAGGTTCAAACAAAGCATGGGATATTAAAACATTGAACACACTAGTAAAGTCAAAGACGGAAATCATAATCCCTCCGGCATGTTCATTGAGAGCCTGCTGCGCCAGGCATTGTGGGCCATACGCTGAAGAGGCGGCCTCCATGACCTGCCCGCCGAGGTCTTTCTTTCCTCCGTGCCTCCCAGCCTGCCTTCCTTCCACAAGTAGTTATGGAGTGGACCTCGGCTATCACTTCTGCTGGTCTCAGTGGCTTATCTGGGTGTGTGACACAAACCCCTTTTCCTGCAGGCTCTGAGGCTGATAAACCACACCGTTCTCAGGCCGGGGTTGCCGCACCTGTCCATGCACAGACGGAGTGGCCTTGTCTTAAGGGGGTACAAAGGGGAACCTGCGTGACCCCCTGAACGCCCTCTCAGTGTGACAGCACTTATACCTTGTCCTGCTGGTCAGGGTCAGCTGCCCTGCCAAGATGGTGCTTCTCTTCTTGTCTGCTGGCCTTTGGACACAAGGGCCCTAAAGTGATGTGGCTGGGTTCCAATAAAACTTTACTAAAGAACACTGAAATCTGAATTTCATATAATGTTCATGTGTCACAAAATATCCCTCATATTTAGATCTTTTTTTCTAAATTAATAAATTCCATAGTTTAGAGCAGTGTTAGGTTCACGGAAAAATTGAGTGGAAGTACAGAGACTTCCCATATACCCCCAGCCCTACACATGTATAACCGCCTCCACTATCAACCTTCCCCACCAGAGTGGTACATTTGCTACAACTGATGGATCTTGATAGATATATAATGACATGTTTCCACCATTACAGTATTGTACAGAATAGTTTCAGTGCCCTAGAAATCCTCTGCGCTCCGCCTATTCCTCTTGATCTTAAAAAAAATTTTTTTTGAAAATGTAAAAATCATTCTTCACTTGTGAGCCCTACAAAAACAGATGGGTCAGATTTGACCCATAGGCCAATGTGTGCCAACCCTGATGTATGGATCAATGTGATGTTCTGTGGGATATTCAGATGGTCCTGATCTATTCCGACTATATTTTGACAGATCAGGAGAGTGAACATGGCTCTGTGAGTGAGAGGCCTATGTGAGTATACATTATCTGTTCCATGTAAATGTGAACTTCCTGATCCTTTTTCCTGATTGAGGTAGAAAATAATGCATTTGGCCCAATCAGTGGCTACATTCCATGTCCCTAAGGCCACAGTAACCTGCTCTAGCAAAGACACCCGACCTGCATGTCAGCTGCAATTAGGACTGCTGCTTGGTTGAGCTTGCAGTAATTGACAGTTATTATCTTGGATCCATCCAGTTTTTGCAGGGACCAGACCAGTGAATTAAATGGAGATTTGATAGGCACCACCACTCCCAAATCCTTGAGATCCCTAAGGGTGACACTAATCCCCACCATCTCCCCCTGTTGACAATAGTGCTTTTTTAGGCACTCGGGTGAAGTTTCGGAGTGTCCATTTGACCTTCCACATGGTGATAGCTCTTACCCACAGGCCAAGGACCTAGTGTGAGAATTTCTCAAATTTCTAAGTATGTTAAGATCACTCTGGTTGCTCTTTGGGGAATGGTTTGGAGGAGCCAGAAGTGAAAGGAAGGAGTCCAGTTAGGAAGCAGTTGTATTTGTCCAGGTGAGAGATGAAGTTGGTCTGAACTAGTTAGCGGCAGTGGTTTGGAGATAAAGCAGATGCACTCCAGACATATTTTGGAATTGAAATTGACTGGATTTACTGATTGATTGGACATGCTGATGAAACGCAGGGGAAAAGCTAGAATGGCTTGAACAGCTGGGTAGATAGATGGTAGTACCTTTTATTGAGATGGTAAAGACAGTGATGGGGGCAGTAAGGCAGGAGTTGAAAATCAAAGGTTTGGTTTTGTCCATACTAAGGGAAGTCGAATTTTGTAAGACATTAAAATTGAGATGTCCACTAGGCAGTTGGGTATGGGTCTTAGACTCAGAAGAGATCTGGATTAGAGGGACCAGTACAAAGAGTCAGCAGCATTATGATTGTATTTTAAACCATAGGAATGAATTAAATTACACTGGGAAAGAGGATTAGAAAGGGATGAGAAAAGTGTTCATGGCTAAGTCCTAAGAAAGCCCAGCATTTAGAAGTTGATGGAAGAGGAAACGCTGACAAGGAGAATAAGATAGAATGGCCAGGGTTTCCCTGGTGGCACAGTGGTTGAGAGTCCGCCTGCCGATGCAGGGGACATGGGTTCGTGCCTCGGTCCGGGAAGATCCCACATGCTGCGGAGCGGCTGGGCCCATGAGCCATGGCCGCTGGGCCTGCGTGTCCAGAGCCTGTGCTCCATGGCGGGAGAGGCCGCATCAGTGAGAGACCCACGTACCGCACACACACACACAAAAGAATGGCCAGTCGAGGCTGGTAGAAAAACAAATAAGTGAGGTGCAGTAGCATACCTAATGAATTTGACGCCTGGAGCAGATAATTTCTAACACACAGATAATAACAATAGCCTGAAAAGAAAAGCAGACAATGAACATTTTCTTTTATTGAACTTTGTTATATTACCATGCCGGTAATTTTTTTAAAAATAAAAATAAAATTTACAATACAAAATGAGAAAGAAGTAATGGATGAATACTTTTATATATGTTTTTAAAAATTATTTATTTATTTTTGGCTGCGTTGGGTCTTCATTGCGGTGCGCAGGCTTCTCATTGTGGTGACTTCTCTTGTTGTGGATCTCGGGCTCTAGGCGCGCGGGCTTCAGTAGTTGTGGCTCACAGGCTCTAGAGTGCAGGCTCAGTAGTTGTGGCGCACAGGCTTAGTTGCTCCGTGGCATGTGGGATCATCCCGGACCAGGGCTCGAACCCGTGTCCCCTGCATTGGCAGGTGGATTCTTAACCACTGCGCCACCAGGGAAGTCCCAATGAATACTTTTAAATTACATGTGGGGAATTCCCTGGTGGTCCAGTGGTTAAGACTGCGCTTTCACTGCCGAGGGCCTGGGTTCGATCCCTGGTTGGGGAACTAAGATCCCACAACGTGGCCAAAAGAAAAATTCCATGTGTTTTGGGGAAAAAAAGGAAGAAAAAAGCATATGAAGAAATGTTCCCAAAGGAGTGAATTCGCAAGACTTAGAGAACGAGTTGTGGATAGAATGACAGAATAGAGGTAACTCAGGTTCCGTTTCTTCATGTTTCTAATAACTTGGCTAGTGTTGTTTATGTCAAATCCCTAATCTGCTGGGATATAGAGTAGCTGGGGGGTTGTGGACGTGCCCTGCGCTGAAGTGAGCTGGGACAGTTCTGAACCATTTCAAATGTGCTCTCAAAACACATGTGTGTAGCTGAGTCTGTGTGTCAGAGACCAACTGTATAATTGCAAGTTCTACAAATTAACTTCCTTCTTCAAGGATAAGAAATAGAAAGGTGCTATACTGACGCTTACATATATATTATTAAAAAACAATAGTAGGGATTTCCCTGGTGGCACAGTGGTTAAGAATCCGCCTGCCAATGCAGGGGACACGGGTTCAATCCCTGGTCCGCGATGATCCCACATGCAGCAGAGCAGCTAAGCCCGTGTGCCACAACTACTGGGCCTGTGCTCTAGAGCCCACTTGCTGCAACTACTGAGCCCACATGCCACAACTACTGAAGCCCGCACTTCTAAAGCCTGTGCCCTGCAACAAGAGAAGCCACTGCTCGCTGCAACTAGAGAAAGCCCGAATGCAGCAACTAAGACCCAACGCAGCCAAAAATAAATAAAAAAAAATTTTAAACCCACATAAATTAAAAAAAAAAAAAAGATTTAAAAATCAACAGTACTGCAGCAATTTTTTGGAACTTAGATTAACAAAAGATTTTTCAGAAAGGAGTGTTTTATGAATTGTTTTGTTGCTGGCACAGGGTGATAATAAAAAACAGACTGACTTTAGTCAGTTGTGTTGTTTTAAAATTAGCCTTGGGCTCCTTGATTGCCTATGGTGCCCACTGCCCTAACTGCCTAGGCCTTGGTGGGTCATTGAGGTGTAGTTTTAGAGGGGAAGCTGTTAACAGAATTAAATGTCATATGAAGATAAAGAATAAGATTAATGGCTAAAGTACCCCAAACTCTCAATCTCTAGTTTTTCAGTTGACATTTCAAATTCCTGAGAGATGTCACTTCTGAGTCAAGACGGTGGATAGAACACATGCATTTACCTAGGATCTCTATCAAAAATGAGATCTCTCCTGTGCTCCGCAACAGGAGAGGCCACAACAGTGAGAGCCCCGCGTACCGCAAAAAAAAAAAAAAAAAGAGAGAGAGATTTAAAGGGATTAAGTAAAAACCCACAAAGTCAAGCAAAACAGGGGGACTCAATAGCAACAACATTTTGGAAGCTGGGACGTATATAGACAGATGGTAAATGGCTTAGCAGATTCAAGAATATGGAAATATAAACTAGTAGTGAGGAAAGCTGAGAGCCCCCTTGATTTCCTCTGCAATAAATCTCCAAAAGGCAGCATCAGGTTTATCTGGATAGGGGTGAAGAGGGAACTAAAATAAGGAGAATTGGTTGGAAAATTAATAGATGTCAAGAACCTTTCTCTCACTTTGCACAGTTGACCGGAGGTTTGGAGAAAGTAAAATGGAGGATGAGTGGTTTGGGGGATGCTGGACAGAGAGGAGGCAAGGACATGGTACTAAAAGCAAGGGGATTCCACGGACACGTGCACACTGGAGCTGAGCGCCTCCCCCTCCCCCTTCCTGGAATGCTGGCAGGACCTGCCTGTTGCAGGCAGGAGACTGGAGAAATCTCTCTGCAGAATCTGACCGGCCCAGAAAGAGGGACTTAACGACGCTGAAATCAGGTTTGCCCAGGAAATGGTTCAGTAGATTGTCCTGCACTGAAGTTCACAGCTATTATACCGCACCCTTGCACTCAGCACTTTCATAAGCTTTTTCGTCTTAGCATGGAAAGGTAGCCAAGAATTTCGAGACGTCTGAAGAAAGTCTTTAAGGTGAAAGGTAGACACCAAAATGAATAAACAGAAAAAAGCAACTTAGAGGAAATTGAGACCATGTAGGAAGAAAACAACAAAACACAACGAAAAGACTGTCTTTAAGTACACTTGAAACTTATATAATGTTATATACCAATTTTACTTCAATTAAAAAGGGACTTCTGTGGCAGTCCAGTGGTTAAGACTCCATGCTTCCAACGCAGGGTTCGATCCCCGGTCAGTGAACTAAGATCTCGCATGCTGTGCAGCACGGCCAAAAAATTAAAAAGAAAAGAAAAGAAAGAAGAAAGGAAAAAATGACTGTCATTAAGATCCTCAGAAGGAGATATACAGATCGCCAACAAACACATGAAAGAATGCTCAACATTGCTAATCATTAGAGAAATGCAAATCAAAACTACAAAGAGGTATCACCTCACACCAGTCAGAATGGCTGTCATCAAAAAATCTACAAACAATAAATGCTGGAGAGGGTGTGGAGAAATGGGAACCCTCTTGCACCGTTGGTGGGAATGTAAATTGATACAACCACTATGGAGAACAGTATGGAGGTTCCTTAAAAAACTAAAAATAGAACTACCATACAACCCAGCAATCCCACTACTGGGCATATACCCTGAGAAAACCATAATTCAAAAAGAGTCATGCACCACAAAGTTCATTGCAGCTCTATTTACAATAGCCAGGACATGGAAGCAACCTAAATGTCCATCGACAGATGAATGGATAAAGAAGATGTGGCCCATATGTACAATGGAATATTACTCAGCCATAAAAAGAAATGAAATTGAGTTATTTGTAGTGAGGTGGATGGATCTAGAGTCTGTCATACAGAGTGAAGTAAGTCAGAAAGAGGAAAACAAATACTGTATGCTAACACATATATATGGAATCTAAAAAAAAAAAAAAATGGCTCTGAAGAACCTAGGGGCAGGACAGGAATAAAGATGCCGGTGTAGATAATGGACTTGAGGACACGGGGAGGGGGAAGGGTAAGCTGGGACAAAGTGAGAGAGTGGCATTGACATATATACACTACCAAATGTGAAATAGATAGCTAGTGGGAAGCAGCTGCATAGCACAGGGAGATCAACTTGGTGCTTTGTGACCACTTAGAGGGGTGGGACAGGGAAGGTGGGAGGGAGACGCAAGAGGGAGGGGATATGGGAATATATGTATACATATAGCTGATTCACTTTGTTAACACAACAATGTAAAGCAAGTATACTCCAATAAAGATGTTAAAAAAAAAAAAAGAATCTGCCTGTTAATGCAGTAGACACGGGTTCGATCCCTGGTCTGGGAAGATCCCACATGCCGTGGAGCAAGTAAGCCTGTGCGCCACAACTACTGAGCCTGTGCTCTAGAACCCATGCACCACAACTACTGAAGCCTATGCACCTAGAGCCCGTGCTCCGCAACAAGAGAAGCCACCACAATGAGAAGCCCGCACACCGCAATGAAGACCCAACGCAGCCAAAAATAAATAAAACTTAAAAAAAAGAAGGATCCTCAGAGAAAAAAGAAAAGATAATTGCAAACGTGAAACAAGAATAGGATGCTATTAAAATAATCTAGAGATCAAAACAGAGCTCTTGGAAATTAAAAATAAGGTCGAAATGGGAAACAGTAGAAGGGTTGGGAAGTAAAGGTAATGGAATTGCCTGGGACATAGAACGAAAAGGAAAAAGAAACTAGTAGAGAAAAAGATTTTTTAAAAATTAGAGGACTAGTCCAGGAGATCTAGTATCTGCTTTCTAGATCCAGAAAGAAAGGAGAGAGTAAACAGAAGGGTGGAAATGATCACTGAAAGAATTCAAGAACATTTTCCAGAACTGAAGATCATGAGTTCCCTGGTTGAAAGGGCCCACCTGACAGCACAATGAATGAAAGTAGACCCACCCTAGGCACACCACTGAGCATGCTCAGAACACCAAGAACCAAAGGAAGGGTCCTACAAGCTTCCAGAGTGAACAACGATGACAACAGTAATGGCAACTCTCACATACAAAGAAAGGATTAAGAAACCGGATGACATCTGGTTTCGTAAATAGCAACAGTGGACACCGGAAGACAATGAGCAATGCCCTCAAAGTTCTAAAGAAAAATGATTTTCAACCTGGAGCTCGAAACCCAGCCAAACAATCAATTCCATTTCAATTTTTTAAGTCCTGAGAAAGGACTCTGACTTGTCTGGAGGTATGGTTATTCAAGATGGCAGCTCCCATTGAGACCATTTGGGTGGCAGTGGTGGGGAAGCAGTTTCCCAAAAGAGGGATCCAGCACAAACCTGAGGAGAGAGAAGTCTGCGATGGCAACTTTAGGGAATATGATAGGTCAGCACCGACCAAGAGAAATACAATACGTAAATTAGCATCCACATTAAAGAAATAGAACAGGTGAAATTAAATTTTGTAATTTATTTTGCTGAACTCACTATATAAAAATATTATTTTAACATGTAATCAGTATAAATCATATTGAGATATTTTGCATTTTTTTGTTGAAAGTCTTCAGAATCCATCTAGTTCATATTTTACACTCAAAGCACATTTCAGTTTGGATCAGCCACATTTCAAGTGCTCAATAGCCACGTGTGGTTAGTGGCTATCATATTGGACAGTGTGGTGCTAGGCAGTCAGAAACGATAAGTAAACGGCAGCAATGGGATTAAAGCTGAAACTAGATGATAAGAATGTGTAGCATAGTTATTTTTCTTTCTGAAGCACAGGTCTTTGCTCCAGGAAGTAGTTGGAAGGATTATTTAGACAGAGGTGGTAATTAATTGGTGGTCAAAGTAGCAAGTCAGGTGAATGAGTGTGTTTTGGATGGTAATGAGAACACCATTAGCCTGGCAATATCTGAAGCCCTGAGTAGAATGAAACAAATCGTTTTCTCAGTAAGGGCAATGAGTAGCTTCAATAAGAGTATGGAAGTGAATGAAATGACAAGAAAAGAGTTTCAGTTGGATTGGGAGTGGGGTGAGGGGTGCTAACTCAATTCCAGCTCTCAAAAATGGTGTAGCACGATGTAGGGCTGTGCTGACCTTTGAACAAAGGGAAGGGAGATGAGGGCTTCCCTGGTGGCGCAGTGGTTGAGAGTCCGCCTGCCGATGCAGGGGACACGGGTTCGTGCCCCGGTCTGGGAAGATCCCACATGCTGCAGAGCGGCTGAGTCGGTGAGCCATGGCCGCTGAGCCTGCGCGTCCGGAGCCTGTGCTCCGCAACGGGAGAGGCCACAACAGTGAGAGGCCCGCGTACCGGAAAAAAAAAAAAGGGAAGGGATCTGCTTGTTCACCATGGTTGAAGTCATAAGAGGATGGCTTCATTTTTCTTAAGGCAGAACTGGGAATCGTCATGGCCGCTGTGTGCCAGAGGAGACAGCGGACCTCCACGATGTAAGTGGGGTGGGTATTGGTGGGGTCATTCCCCCGTGCCTCCTCCAAAGAAGCGCAGAATCTGGAACCTTATCTTTCCCCCGTCATCTTTGGTCTTATTTTCTGATTAACACATACACACATATGCGCTATTTATAAAATTCATGCAATAGAAAAATGTAGAGACTATAAGTCCTCAGTAAAGTTCTCTTTCCTTAAATAATTACTGTCATCTGTTTGTCATAAATCCTTCCAAGATTTTTCCTGTGCATATGTATGTAAGCCTATTTTAAGAAGAAAATCTATATTATACTTTACATATTGTTCTACAGCTGGCTCTTTTTACTTACATGTTGTGGACATCTTTCTGTGCTGCTAGATAGCACATCATTTTTTTTAATAGGCTACAATATATTTTCTTGTATTGTTGCCTCACAAGTTACTTAAACAAGCAACTATTAATATGTATGTAGAATGTTTCCACATTCCCGCTAGTAGAGAGAGTGCTGCAGTAATCATTCTTGTGCATATTTCTTTTTGAACTTGTGAAAGCTTTCTGTGGAAAGTTCGTAAAGGTTCGGTCCGACGGGAGGCCCGTGTAAGTTTTGGAAAAGTCTTGCCAAGTTGCCTTTTGGATGGGCTGTGACCCTTCACATTCCCACCCATGGAGTATGAATCAATGGTCACCCACACCCTCTGCCCCACCGGATACTATCAACTTTTAAATCTTTTCTCTTGATAGGAGAATGAGGATACCTCACAGGGTTTTCAATTGCATTTCTCTGGTTATATGTGAAGTTGAACGTACCTTCAAATGTCTATTTGCCATTTGTATTTCTTCTGTAAACTGCTTGTTCACATCCTTTGCCAAGTTTCCTATTTGGTATTTTGTCTTTAAAAAAAATTAATTTAACTTTTTAAAATTTAAGTATAGTTGATTTACAATGCTGTGTTAATGGTATTTTGTCTTTTCTGTACGGATTTGAAGGATCCCATTCTATTTTAGAGCAGAAGTTTGTCAAATATCTTTTACCAGTTTATCCCTTGAGTTTCAAGGATAAAATGTTAAATTTTTTTTGGCCACAACACGTGGCTTGTGGGATCTTAGTTCCCCCACCAGGGATTGAACCCCAGCCCAAGGCAGTGAAAGGGCTGAGTCCTAACCATTGGACCACCAGGGAACTCCCAAACTGTTTAAATTTTAGGAAGTTAAAACCTTTCACTTTTTTTTTCTAACTTTGATCTTACTCTAATAGAGGTTCTCTCCTGTATTTAATTCTAGTGTTTTTACGATTGTGTTTTTTTAGTATTCAAATTTTTATCCATATAGACTATATATTTGTATATACTGTGATGTACTATGAAATTTTAAAATATAGACTCTAAGTACTAGAAGTAACTTCAGTTTCTCTACTTTTTTCCATCACAGGGAAGCGCTTGGAGAATATCTGGACGAGAAGGAGAGTGAGAAAGATCAAAGCAAGAGCTACAAACAGAAAGAAGAAAGCAGACTGGTAGGTACTGGCGAGTAACTGGGTCGCGACTGTCCTGTGGGACTGGGGCTTTGCTCTTCCTGTGCTGTGCCTTTTGGTGGGCTGCAATGCCAAGCCCCGCTCCTCCCCTCTTCTTCCCTCCTGTCCTCTCCCCTCCCCCTTTCCCGTCCTTTCCTCAGGCTACCTTCGCAGACTTCAATCCCATCTCACTTCCCAACTCTTCCACGAATTCCTCCGCGGCGCAGGTTGAACTCTTTGACTTCCCGTCTGTACCATTCGTTTCATTTTAGATACTTTTCTGCCTTGTATGACTTTTCGAAGATGTGTGTGCGTGCGGTGTCCCCGGTGGAACTGTAAGTTCTAGGAGAGCGAGGGCCTCTTGGAGTAGCTGTGGAGTAGGGCAGAGCTTGTACCCAATAAACTCTAAAAGGAAGTCTTTGATCTCGCTCCCGTGGCGATGACAGGGCTCCTGAGACATGAATAAAGGACTTGGAGCGAGAGGCGCAGGAGGGAGAAACAGTAGTTCAAAGCAGCGCGCCGGAACTGGCACAGCGCCGCGTTTACTTAATTAATTGCATGCACAGTGACACCGTGGGCGTTGAGATATGGGAAAGAGCTCACCCAGACGGCCTGGTCAGGGAAGGTTCCACGGAGAAAGTGGGGTTTGAGCTGGGTCTTAGAAAAGTTAAATGGGATTTATAAAGGTGGAGAAGAGAGATCACTGCTAGCAGAAATTGAAATGTATTTACTGGGAGAAAAAAATTTCAAAGTACTGAAATATTATTATAGAGCATAGAGGTATCTAGCAATAATTGACTAAGCTGTGCTGTACTGGATCAAGGATAAAATATTTTATTGTAGTGGAGAGAATATTGAACTATTATGGGTTCTTGTTCCAGATCACCTCTTTATACTTAGGGTACTTCATTTGAAGGTTGGTGATCTCTGAGTGTTTCTGTGTAGGATAAAAAGGGTATTATATATAATCTTGAAAATACTGTTGTAGTAGATACTGCTATAATCCTGAAAATACTGATACACAGTTCAGTATATTTTCAATTTTAGAGTGTCAAATTGAGTGTTAAACCAGAGAGATAATGTTGTTTTCATCAGCAGCTTTCCCAGGTTCCTTTCACTTAAGACTTAAATCATGAAGAGTGTGGCCATTGAAGAGAAATGTATAAAGAAAATGCTACCTTTCTCAATATCAAGGTATTAACAACCAGTTCTGTCCTAAGACCTGGGCAGGAGGGGCCCCTGTCCTGCGCCTTATCAATCATTTTTTAAAATGATAATTCTGTTTGTTTCCTGTTTAATCTTGGTCTACTCCAACTTTATAAAGATATTCTTCCATGTTTTCTTCTAGAAGCCTCATCGTTCTACTGTTTACATTTTGGTCTATAATCTAGACCAAAATGGATCTGGAATCCATTTTTGTGTGTGGTGTAAAAGTGGGGCTCAAGGTTCATTGTTTTCTAAATGGATCTTTAATTAACCCAGCACCATTTAGAGAGAAGATCATCCTTTCCCCTCTGCACTGCAATGCACCTTTGTTGCAAATCAGGTGAACATACTTGTTTGTTTCTAGATTCTCTATTCTGTTCCATTGGTCAATTGTCTTTATGCCAATTCCACACTATTTTAATTACTGTAGCTGCATGACAGTCCTTGATATCTGGTAGGGTAAGTCCTCCACCTTTGTGGCTCTTCAAGATGGTCTTGGCTGTTCTTGACCCTTTGCATTTCCATATAAATTTTAGAATTAGCTTCTCAATTTCCACCAAAAAAAAGCAGCTGGGATTTTAATTGAGATTGGATTGAATCTATCGATCAATTTGGGAAAAAATTAATATCTTACCAATATAGAGATTTATAATCTGTGAGGATAAATTATCCCTCCTTTTATTTAAGTATTCTTTAATTTCACTCAGCAATGTTTTATACTTTTCCTTTTTTTAATTATTATTTATTTTTGGCTGCATTGGGTCTTCACTGCTGCCTGCGGGCTTTCTCTAGTTGCAGCGAGCGGGGTCTACTCTTTGTTGTGGTGCCTGGGCTTCTCATTGCGGTGGCTTCTCTTGTTGTGGAGTACAGGCCCTAGGGAGTGCGGGCTTCAGTAGTTGTGGCACTAGGCCTCAGTAGTTGTGGTGCATGGGCTTAGTTGCTCCGTGGCATGTCGGATCTTCCTGGACCAGGGATCGAACCTGTGTCCCTGTGTTGGCAGGCAGATTCTTAACCACTGCACCACCAGGGAAGTCCCTATACTTCTTGAAGTTATAATTGTTCATTGTTGATTATGTAAAAGTACAATTGGTTTTTATATATTGATCTGATATCCAGCAACCTGGTCAAATTCATTTGTTAATTCTAATAGTTTACCTGTAGGTTCTTTTTTTTTTTTTTTACATATATAATCATCTGAAAATGACAGTTTTATCTTTTCCTGTTCAATTTTGATACCTTAAAAAATTTTTTTCTTGCCTTATTGTACTAGATAGGCCCTCTAGCCCATTGAATAAAAGTGGTAATGAGGAGGGTCCTGTGTCTTGTTCTGGCTCTCCTCTGGATGCACCCCCTCAAGTGGACTTGCCTCAAGTCTACTCAGAGCCCAAGTGCCCCTATTAGATCACTCTCTGAGTGTCACAGAACTGCAAATTCCCTGCCCAAACGGTTCTGAACCCACTTTCAAGGCCTGCATGGGCCTCTTCCCAGGGTCTGTCCTGCTCAGGGCAGACAAGGCCTCAGGGATGACCAGGGGTTTAGATGGAGCTCGCACGTGTGGTCTGGGAAATTCACATGCCTGCATCTGAAGGACTAGGAGTGTGAAGAGAATGGGGTGGGCTCCAGGGTGGTGGCCAGAGACTGGCTCTCCCTTAGCCAGCAAGTTCTAAAGGAACTCTGATATGTAGTCTGAATTCAAACTAGGACTTATAAATTGTTATGAAGGTGCCAAGGTAGGTGGATAGAACATATTTAGTGGTTTATTACACCGAATTATATTTTTAAATATTTAGATATATGGTATGTGGACCTTCACTTAAACTCTCACCCTGGGTCTCAAAAATGTTAGGGGTGTGTCTGTTAATCTGATGGTAACATTTTCAGTTTTACTTTGAGACTTAAGTACTTGATTCAGAAATTTCTGATGTTCGCATTGTCTGAGTAGAAAATAGAAAATTGCTGAAAACTACAGGAAAGCCATTACTTCCTTATGCGTGTAAAACCATTTGGCACAAGTGATAAAGCTGCAGCTGTTTTTAAAAAGCCTGGAGTACCCTGGATAGCTGGGTGGAGGTTCAGTTCTGTATTCATTAAAACTGTATTTCAAAATTTCCTTAGAAAAATGAGATGAAATAGAGTCTCTGATCATTTCAGTGGCTCCCTGGAGCAGAGATATTTATAAGTTCCTAATTCAGAAATGATTCGAGAGTTGAAAAATTTGAATTCCAAAACAGACTTGGAAAAACTCAGGCATAACCTAAGGATACTTGAACTTCTTTTGAGAGGATTTATCATCTTGAAATCATGACATCACCAAAAGTTCAGGAGGGAAGGTACTGCATGTGAAATTTACAAAGAGGAATTTAGAAGGGGGGTACCAGTAGCAAAATTCCTGGTCCTTCGAGGGAGGGGGCAGTGCAGTCGGCTACAATTCTCTCCTGTATTAGAACACCTATAGCAAGAGGTTCCACGTAACATTAGCTTAAACAAAGTAGAAGCTTATTTCTCTGGTTCACTTAATAAATAGTTCAGAGCAGAAATAGTCCAGGGCTGATATGGGTGTTCCTTTGAGGTTGGGAACCTCACCTCATTCCACCCTTGCTTAGGTTGCCTTCGTCTGCTCACCACGTCATACTTTAGCATCACATGCCAGCCTGGGAGACAGAGAAAAAGGAGGCAGCAGAGGGCACACCTTTCCCCTTCAAGGCACAATTCAGAAGTGACACATACACTTCTGCTCATGTGTTATTGGTCAGATTGCATTCTAGCTGCAAAGGAGGTTGGGAGATGTATCTATTTGGGGAGGTCAAAAATGCCTAGCTAAAATTTGGGTGTTCTGTTATTAAAAGAAGAGGGGGAAATGGACATTGGAGGACAACTATTATTATGTGTCTCACATCCCCAACTGAGCTTCTTAGAAAGGACCCTGGCAGTGTCAGTCACTTGGAGGCCTGCTGGGGAAAGTGCTGAGATGCACCCAGAGCGGATGCCCGCGTACTGATAGGCTGGTGGTCCCTCCTTTAATGAGAATAAACTAAAGTACATCCAGAATTGCAGAGTGCTATTAAATTGTAAGCTGTAACATCACATCACAAGTGTCCTGATGGAAACAGGTTGCTAAGTAGATGCTACACTTTAAAGTCTTAAGGTAGTTTAAAAAAAATATTTATTTTTTATTTTTATTTTTGAATTTATTTATTTTTGCCTGTGTCGGGTCTTAGTTGCAGCATGTGGGCTTCTCTCTAGTTGTGGCATGTGAGTTTTCTCTCTCTAGCTGTGGCGTGGGCTCCAGAGCGCATGGGCTCTGTAGTTTGCAGCACACGGGCTCTCTAGTTGAGGTGCATGGGCTTAGTTTCTCCACGGCATGTGGGATCTCAGTTCCCCGATCAGGGATCGAACCCACATCCCCAGCATTGCAAGGCAGATTCTTTACCACTGGACCACCAGGGAAGTCCCTTAAGGTAGCTTTTAATTCCTGCTTGGTTGGCCTGAACACCTACAGACAGTTGTGCAAATGTTTCTAACTTTATAAATTCTTATTTGTTTTCAGAAATTGGCTAAACTGCTGCTCTGTGGCACTGAGTTGGTGACAAATATCCAGGTAGCTGCAGATATCAGAGAGATCCACAGGAGAGCCGAGGAAGAGGAGCTAAAGCGTCAGAGGTGAGGGTGAGGACCCACCCTGGCTCTTCAGTGAAGTATCTCCTCTCTGGGTCCTCAAATTCTCCCTGTCTTTGTCAAACCTAGTCTAGTAGAATCCACTTCTTGCCCCTTACGAATCCTCCCTCCTTCTTTCTTTCCTTCCCTCCCTCCCTCGTTGCTTCCCTCCTCCTTCCTCAAGTATTACCTTCTTCTTTTTTTTTTTTTTTGTGGTACGCGGGCCTCTCCCGTTGCGGAGCACAGGCTCCGGACGCGCAGGCCCAGCGGCCATGGCTCACGGGCCCAGCCGCTCCGCGGCATGTGGGATCTTCCCGGACCGGGGCATGAACCCGTGCCCCCTGCATTGGCAGGGGACTCTCAACCACTGCGCCACCAGGGAAGCCCCCCACAGTACAATTTTAACAACAATATTTTCAGTTGTTCAACATAAGTAGTTCTCCCCACCAGCAAATTTACCAGTGTCACCAAGATATAATTTATTCTTGAATCTTCCCTCTGCCTGTCATGGCTTGTACCAGGGACTGAATTGGCAGGGACAGCTGCAGAAACTCCCTGAGGGCCCTGATGAGGAGTTAGGCTTCTCCTGCAGTCACTGAGGAAAAATGGAAGGTCGCGAGTGGCAGAGTTACAAGATAAATGTGGGTTCTGGAAAGATAATCTGACAGCTGTTTCTCATTTTTTAGAAAAAAAAAGTTAATTGAATTATAAGATGTACCATGTGCCCTAGCTTGGAAGGTGGGAAGGAGAGAGGGGATCATAAGATAATTATGTTGTGATTCTTGTCCTTAAGGGAGTTTGAACCCTCGTTTGGAGACAGTCTCATAGAAGGACAGTCTGTTAAAGTTGGGAGAGGGTCGCAGGCATATGTCCTGGCCCCTCTGTTCTCAGAAGGGGCCTCACATCTCAGCCCTAATACCTCCTTCTATCCAGCCCCATCCTCAGTGTTCTCCATCACATGGTTTCTTTGGAATTTCTGGAATTCTGGGAGATCATCTCTATTTTCCATTACTAATGGTGGAGTTTTCCTTTTTGTATGTTCCACTGGTCATTTTTTGATAATTTGGGAGAGGAATGGCCAGACAGTCGAGGTCACGTCAATAGTAAAAAATAATGAGTGCCATTTAAGTGACTACTGTGCGGGGAATAATTTTATTTAATCCTGACAACAGCCATAGGAAGGTAGTGATAAGTGGAATATTTATAAATGGAATATTTCCTTCCATATCAATAAACAAAGGATGTCACAGTCATCAACGACTGCAGCCCTCCAGCGTGAGCCAGTGAGCCCTGAGGAGACTCAGGGTTGAAAAGAATACCTGCCATCTAGCAGCCGTCAGACTGCAGCCACTCCCTGCAGTGAGCCCTGAGGAAACTCAGGATGAGAAAACACAGGATACTGGCCCCAGAGAGCTGAGGTGCACATCACAGGAATGATTTGAGTGAGCCCAGACTCCTGCATCTTCCCATAGAAAAGCGCTAAATTCCTTAACTTGAGATATCTGGTCTCCTTTAACAATAATCTCTTGACGTTCCCAACTACCTGCTAAACTCCTATTTACCCCGGCTCCTCCCAGCGCCTCCCAGGAGCAGTTTCTCAGAGTTATCTGAAACTCTGTATCCCGGGCTGCAGTCCTCATTTTGCCCCAAATAAAACTTAACTCACAACTCTTATGTTGTGCATTTTTTTAAGTCAACGGTTGATCATTTCGTCCTCTCTATTCTACAGATGAGAAAAATGGGGCCTGCAGAAGTTAAGCAATTTCTCTAAAGTTGAGAGCCAAGTAGCAGAATCAGTATTTGAACACAAGCTATGGGACTTGTGACCAAGTGGTTAACTACTGTTTGTCACCATCTTACTCAGAACTATGTGACAAATTGACTCTTGATCTGTGTGTGTGTGTGTGTGTGTGTGTGTGTGTACAGCCTTAATGTTGATCCATTTTTGTTATGTGTCACTTTGTTTATTCGGTCTCAGTTACTTAGAGTCAAGCATTAAACTAAAAGAAGATTTCTCAGAGCCCGGTTTGGTTTTCAGGCAGAGCTGGGTACCCGGGTCTGTTTTACAGACCCTAGAGAACCAGCCTGCTTTCTTGGAAGGCAGCCTCAGGAGCTGGGCTGTTTGTATTTGCAGACTTGAAAAGCTGGAGAACGAGGTCAAGACCAGTCAGGACAAATTTGATGAGATCACCGTGAAGTGGGAGGAGGGCAAACAGAAGAGAATCCCCCAGGAGCTGTGGGAAATGCTCAACACCCAGCAGGTGCACTGCGCTGGGCTGATAGAAGATAAGAACAAGCTGATCAGCGAGTTACAGCAGGCAAGAGCCCGGCCCTCGGTCCTGGCTGCCGGGGATGGAGCTGGGGGATGTTAGCTTCTCCTGAATGGAGAAAGGCGGAGGCTTTACTTCGTTACCCAGAATGAGGTATAGCTCAGGCAATACACTTTTTTAAAATCTATTTTTTATTGAAGTGTGGTTGAATTACAATGTTGTGTTAATTACTGCTGTACAGCAAAGTGACTCAGTTATACATATATATACATTCTCTTTCATGTTCTTTTCCATTATGGCTTATCACAGGATATTGTTCATTGCTTAGCTGGAGCACCCTGGGCTTTCTGGGAGGCTGCAGGGAGATTTGCAACAAGTAGTCATTGAGGGGTCTGATCCTGTGCTGCTCGTTGAGGCTTTGCCCCGAGCTGAGCCCATGGCCTCCAGACACCCGTGTTTCTCCCAGGCCCTCCCAGACTCTCCCGGGCACCTTCCCTTTGTGCAGTTATAATTCCTAGCGCCTGATGCTGATGGGAGGGGTCCCCCCCCGCCACCCCTGGGGTGAGGCGTGGCTGGCAACTTCTGGCTTCTGTCTCAGTTGATGACCAACGTTTTTTTTTTTCAGTACGCGGGCCTCTCACTGCTGTGGCCTCTCCTGCTGCGGAGCACAGGCTCCGGACATGCAGGCTCAGCGGCCATGGCTCACACAGGCCCAGCCGCTCCGCGGCATGTGGGATCTTCCCGGACCGGGGCACGAACCCGTGTCCCCTGCATCGGCAGGTGGACTCTGAACCACTGCGCCACCAGGGAAGCCCCAACCTTTGGCATGCTCTTCTCTAGGAGTTAAACACAAAGGATGGCCAGTACGTGAAGGATTTGAAGAAACAGTCGGGTGACATCTGCCTGCTCCTGGAGAGGATGGAAGAACAGGTGAAAAATGTGATGAAAACCTTTCGCCAGGAGCTCCAACACATCGAGGTGATGGCATGCGAGAAAGCTGCCCTCTGCCCCTGGGAGGCCCCTGGGAGGAGGCCCCTGGGAGGTGGCTGCCTGTGGCCTAACCACCCAGGGAGGGCCCCCAGATGTCTTGGTCCTCTCATCGCTGTCTCTGCTCTAGCGTTTCATTGACTTACTTATTGATACACTCACTCCTCCAGCAAACATGCAAGTGTCTACTAAATGGCAAGCACTGTGCCAGGGGCTGGAGATACAACCACGGACAAAGTCCTGGATGAAGCCTGTATTCTAGCAGGAGACAGCTAGACAATAGGGATAAATTACTAAGTATATAATTTGACAGGTGTGACAAGCACTTGGAAAGAGAATAAAAGAGGGGTAAGAGGCGTGGAGGAGGGAGATTAGTGCTCCAGAAGCAACAGGCATTTGTGAGCCATTTATTTGTTGTGTTTATGACAGTCAGGGGTGGAGGGAGAGGAAAGGGGTGTGCCAAACAGGATCCAGGAACCAATATTCTGGATTTGAATGAAATCTTAAGGATTGAGATCGAGACAGACCTTTCCAAAATGGAAGAGAGCCAAGAGGTCGGGGCCTCTTTGGATTATTACAGACTCATTTCTGCATTCCTGAGTCTACCCCATCCCCTGTTCTGTGAGCTCCACGCTGCCTTTGCTTCCTGGGAACCCCAGCCATAGCAATGCTCTAACCCGAGTCCCGGCTGAAGACATGCCAGGGTTGGCCCTGGGACTGCAAGGCGCTGACCTTTCCTCAGCTTCCTGCCTCGCTTATCCAATTGACACAGGGCAGCTGGCACGTTTCCTCTCACAGTCCGCGTGAAGCATAGATTTCATAACACTTTCCACGCAACTCATTCCACAGTCCTTTGGTTGCATGAAACTTGGCAAGTCTGCCTTTGGATTTGACTTTGTGGGTGGCAATGTGGCACTGGTGCTGTTGTCTGAGATTTCTTTGATGCTGTGGGACCTGCCTAATTAAAACAGACACAAGAGCCCTTTTCCTTCTGGGTCACAGAAAGCATTTGAGGTGGAGCGACAGGAGCTGCTGACCAGCAATAAGAAGAAATGGGAGCAGGCTCTGCAGGCTCACAACGCCAAAGAGGTCAGGGGGCGGCCGATGGGGGAGGGGGCAGGGGTGTCAAGGGTGGTCCATAGGGTCTGGGGTGATGCCTCTTGTGGCTGAATTTGCTAGCCTTTTTGGACCTTGGGGAGGAGTGCCGTGGCCAACATCCCTGACTGCACCTGCCAGTTAACCAGCGGGGACTGCGGATGGCGCCCTCTCGTGGTGGTGGGCAGTACCACCCGTGCAGCCCGCTGTGGTTTCCACAGTCCTCCCACTCTCTATTTCCTGGGTATCTCCCCCAACCATGGCTATTTGCTGCCCACGAAGATGTTTTAAGACACATTTTAAAGGGTGTGGGGTTTTTGCTTTATTTCAGAGACTTAAAGAACAAAGAAATAATATGACCAAGATCCACTGGGTATTTTTTTTTTTTAAGAAATACAAATGTCTGACTGCAGGGTCTGCCTTCCTCTTAGAGTTTCTGGAGTAGAACCCCATTAGGCAATACAAGCCATAGCCTGGGAGTTCAAAGCCTTGGGGCACAGGGGTTCTGAGGGCAGGCAGACTCCCTCCAGAGTTGGAACAGGGATGGGACCTGCCCTTCCCCTTGTCTCCCTGTGCCTTCAGCTGGAGTATCTTATGAACCGCATCAAGAAAGTGGAGGACCACGAGAAGCATCTCAACAAGCAGAGGATCTGGAACTGCGAAGAGTACAACACGATCAAGATGAAGCTGGAACAGGACGTGCAGGTGTGACTTTTCCTCCTCCAGAGTGACTGGGCGGCTCAGCAGGCGGAGAGCACCTGTGAATGTCTCTTCCTTAGCAACCACCCATACTATTCTAGAGCTAGTCCATTCAACCAGTACTTGTTATCTGCCTTTTTTTTTTTTTTTTTTTTTTTTTTGGTGGTACGCGGGCCTCTCACTGTTGTGGCCTCTCCCATTGCGGAGCACAGGCTCCGGACGCGCAGGCTCAGCGGCCGTGGCTCACGGGCCCAGCTGCTCTGTGGCATGTGGGATCTCACGGACCAGGGCGCGAACCCACGTCCCCTGCATCAGCAGGTGGACTCTCAACCACTGTGCCACCAGGGAAACCCTCTGCTTTCTTTTAAATGATTGTGTTTGAAGGAACTCATGTACAGGATACACGTGGAGGAATGCTTTCTTTAATAAACCAGTGGAAAACTGCCAAGATGCTGAAGGGGTCTGGAAACCATGGCACGTGAGGGATCGTTGAGAGAATAGTGCATTTTCACGGGGTGAAGGGAAAATGTCCCTAGGGTCAGGTAGCTAGCTTTGTCACATGGCCAGTGCTAGGACAGCCACCATCCAATGGGTGTCTACCATATCCCAGACACTTAACACACAGTATCTCTAACCCTCACAGTCACGTGAAGGGGAGAAATCACTAATGGCATTTTATACACGAGGAAACTGAGGCTCAGAGACAAGGCTACTTATCTGGTAAATGGTAAGCCCTGGATTGAAACCCAGTTCCGTGTGCCTCAGTAGCCTGTATCCTTCCCAACGTGCCAAACAGCCCCCTGACTGATGGTTGAACATAGCAGTAAGGCAGGTTCTGACTCACCATCAGAAAGAACCTCCTCATACTTAGAACTGTCTAATACAGAAAAGGGTCAGCTCACAAAACAAAGAGTCCCTTATCTCATAAAGTATTCACAGGCTGAATGACTATGTCTGTCTTCAGTGTAGAAGAAGGATTCCTGCAGTGGGAAGGAGATTAGATTTTTCTGGTTTCTAAAGTTCTTTCCAAACCTAGGATTCTGTATTTCAACATCGGTTAAAAAAAAAAAAATCATCCCTAATTATATTTAGATGTAATGTAATTGTGTCTTAATATTCAAGCAGGTTCCTGTTCTATTCATTTCAGTCTTTATCTAGAAAAACGTGTTAGATTAAAGCTTTTCCACATAGCCTTTGGTAGAATTTCAGGTCTTAACTCCTCTTGTAGCTTTATATAACGAGGTTAAATTAAAAAACCCCGTTAGCGAATGCCCTGGCTGTCCAGTGGTTAGGACTCGGCACTCTCACTGCCGTGGCCTTGGGTTCAGTCCCCGGTCGGGAACTAGGATCCCGCAAGCCACAAGGCAAGACCTAAAAAAAAGCAACCCCCGCCCCCAAACCCTATTAGATTACAAATATTTTTCCAGTTGAGAATTTTCTTGAGCCTTATACTAACGTCATGGAGCTGAGTGTTAGACAAAGAACAGTAGAAGTCTGTAAGAAAGCAACACTGCTTCTGTGGGCTGTACACATTACACTTTTAATGAAAATGGCTATTGTTAAGCTTTCTGAAGTTATCTTGATTCTACGATCATTTATATGACAAAAGTACATACTGTTGGCCTCAAACAGTGAAATAATGGAAACTCATGTTCTTTTTTGTTTGTTCTTTTGTTTTGTTTTTCCTTTTGTGGTAAAGACCTTTAATATAAGACCTACCCTCTTGGCAAATTTTTAAATATACAGTACAGTATTGTTAATCATAAGCCCTCTGTTGTACATTTCCAGAATTTATTCATCTTGCATAACTGAAACTTTGTACCCTTTGACCAATACCTCCTCATCTTCCCCTCCTCCAGCCCCTGGCAGCCCCTCCTAGGAGATTCTACTCTCTGCTTCTAGGAGTTTGATTATTTTAGATCCTACATGTAAGTGAGATCATGCAATATTTGTCTTTCTGTGTCTGGCTTATTTCACTTAACATAACGTCCTGCATGTCCATTTATGTTGCTACAAATGGCAGGATTTCCCTTTTCTTTCTTTTTTTTTTTTTTTTTTTGCGGTACGCGGGCTTCTCACTGCTGTGGCCTCTCCCGTTGCGGAGTACAGGCTCCGGATGCACAGGCTTAGCAGCCATGGCTCACGGGCCCAGCAGCTCCGCGGCATGTGGGATCTTCCCGGACTGGGGCATGAACCCATGTCCCCTGCATCGGCAGACGGACTCTCAACCACTGCGCCACCAGGGAAGCCCTTCCCTTTTCTTTTAAAGGCTGAATATTATGCCATTGTATATATATACCACTTTTTAAAAATCCATTAGTCCTCATCGGACATTTAGGTTGTTTCTATACCTTGGCTATTGTGAATAATGCTACAATGAATGTGGGAGCGCAGATACCTCTTCGAGGTCAATTTTTTTGGGTATATACCCAAAAGTGGGATTACTGGATCAAATGGTAGTTCTATTTTTAATTTTTTGAGGAACCTCCATATTATTTCCTTAGCGGCTGCACCAATTTGCATTCCCACCAGCAGCACAGAAGGATTCTCTTTTCTCCACATCCTTGCCAACACTTGCCATCCTTTGTTTTTTGATAAACAGCCATGCTGATAGGTGTGAGGTGATATCTCATTGTGGTTTTGATTTGCATTTCCCTGAGGATTAGTGATGAGCATCTTTCATATGCCTGTTGGCCATCTGCATGTCTTCTTTGGAGAAATGGCTCTTCAGGTCCTTTGCCCATTTTCTAACTGAGTATTTTTTTGCTATTGAGCTGTAGGAGTGGAACCTCATGCTCTTAATCCAATGTTCAAATGCTTGAACGAAGCCAAAAAAATTCTGGTACATGGGGAGATTTTAGAGGTTAGGGGGTAAGACTAGGGAGGTGAGGGGCAGAGAGGCAGGGAGCCTGGGAGACCTGGCTTTGCTGGCTCCCTCTGTCTGGATGGACTAACAGTGGAGTGTGGGTATGCAGGAGGAAGGCAGATGGAGATTCTCAGAGTGGGAAAGTGTGTGCAGTTCCTCTGTGTAACAGTTCCTTCCTGTGTTAGAGTTGAGTATACTGTACCACACTCCACCCTTTAGCTGGGAAAAGGTAATCAAATCAGGGATTACCCATATTGCAGTTTGTGGAATATTTTAGTAGACTGAACTTTATCATAGTGCCTCTGAGCTGTATTCACTAGATAGTAAAGTTAAATAGTGTCGATTTTTGTCAAAAAGATAACGGCATGCAGCTCAATTCCTAACACTAATTCATAGCACTGTGTCAGTTCTAAAATATGGAACTAAAATTTTTGCAAGCCACAAAAATACAAAGGATCCAATACACATGGATATGGTTTGATAGGTGAAGCATAAGAAGTAAAAATAAGAAGATGCACTTTTCAAGTGCTTACTGCTAGCAAGGTCACACTAGCAATGAATGAAGATTTTACCACCGCTGTCCACCACCCCAAACTAAAACTGCTAGAAACACTTAGTTCTTGATGCAGGAAGCAAATGGTTTTTATTTTTAGGCCTTACCTGCTCATTTAAAATTGTGAAATGGTTTAGTTCAACTTTAATACCAGAATATTCATCACAAAAAGTTAAATACAAGTTATTTATTTAACAAGTATTGTGAACTTACACGGTGCAAAGCATAAAA
Source organism: Mesoplodon bidens (assembly GCF_964165515.1). Classification (NCBI taxonomy): domain Eukaryota; kingdom Metazoa; phylum Chordata; class Mammalia; order Artiodactyla; family Ziphiidae; genus Mesoplodon; species Mesoplodon bidens. The sequence continues at coordinate 68,539,531 of NC_138170.1, read as the reverse complement.
ATAAATAAGATACAATTTCTGTCCTTAAGGAATTTACTATCTTTTGAGCGAGAAAGCAAGCTACGTAAATAGTATAAATAGTATAAAAGAGTGAGCAACAGGGAAGAAAAGGGTAAGCAAGAGTGTGGGATGGAGAGTCTGCAGTTCCAAATGGAATCCAGGGGTTCCCTCCCATCCCCACAGGGTTGAGATCGGTGATAAAGGGGCTCAGTGGGGTCTTTAGAATCAGCTGAGAAGGCCAGAGGGAAAGGCTGTTCTAAATTTCCATTCTGCTGGGGCGGTACTGGCTACCAGGGGCGTCAGCCCAGGGTAGGAGATGGTTCCAGAAAGCAGCTTCCTTGCTCCTACTGCCCCAGGAAAAAGAGGGGAAAAGGGAGGTGCGATCAACACCTGGAGTACCTGCGACATTGAAGGATTTTCGTGGCAGGTTAGATTGTAATCTTTATAAATTATTCCCCCAAACTAACCATGATGTTTTGCCATTAGTCTTGGGAACACGGAGTACAACTTTGCAAAATACCTTTGGATAATTGAATAATAAGCACAAGCATTTAACAAGATCGATGACAATTTTTTTGGTATTAAAAATATCTAAACTTTATTTTATTTAACATCTTTATCGGAGTATAATTGCTTTACAATGGTGTGTTAGTTTCTGCTTTATAACAAAGTGAATCAGTTATACATATACATATTTTCCCATATCTCCTCCCTCTTGCATCTCCCTCCCTCCCATCCTCCCTATCCCACCCCTCTAGGTGGTCACAAAGCACCGAGCTGATCTCCCTGTGTGATGCAGCTGCTTCCCACTAGCTGTCTACTTTACATTTGGTAGTGTATATATGTCCATGCCACTCTCTCACTTCAGATTACAATTTTTTAATATGAAACTATTCTCAATATATGACAATCAAGGACAGCTATATATTGAGACTAAAACCTGTGATAATTAACAATAGAGTCACCGGTACTAAAATTATTACGAGCAGAAGGTGTTGCAAACAAATAATGAGTAACAGAATTCGTGTAATTGCCTTCTGTAGACACTGAACTGCAAGAGGCAGGAGACCGTGATTAGTTCTGTAAATTCATCAACAGCACTGCCAGCCACTCCTAAGGGGCATCACGAACGTGAAGCCCCCTGCGGTGGTCTTGGGACAGAGCGGAGGTGAAGGGAGGGCTGATCTGTGACCTGTGTGTATGTTGCATTGCTCGTTCCTCCAGGCGTCAGTTCCCTAAGAGCATTAGCAAAGAGCAGGAGCAAATGTTTTCAACAAGAGGAAATAAAATTGGCGAATAAAATTCAACTGCGTGCACAAGCAGAACACTGTAAATTAAAACAGTCAGGTGGGGCCTCCCTGGTGGCGCAGTGGTTGAGAGTCCGCCTGCCGATGCAGGGGATACGGGTTCGTGCCCCGGTCTGGGAGGATCCCATGTGCCGCGGAGCGGCTGGGCCCGTGAGCCATGGCCACTGGGCCTGCGCATCCGGAGCCTGTGCTCCGCAACGGGAGAGGCCACAGCAGTGAGAGGCCCGCATACCGCAAAAAGAAAAAAAAAAAAAAAAAAAAAAAAAAAAAAAACAGTCAGGTGACGGATTATAATTATTATATATATATTTGTCTATAAAATCAGCTCAGATTTAAGGTCTTTCTTTCAGGCCACATCGAGTGGCTGGTTAGCTCAGTTGGTTAGAGTGTGGTGCTGATAAGTTCCTTCAGGTCACAAAGAAAAAGACATGGCCTCATTACTTTTGTTCAGTTTTGTAAACTGTGTTCAGCTAGGTGAAATATTGGTGGTGGTTCCACAAAACCAACAAAAAAAGTGATGTCAGTGATATTTGTTTCCTTTTAAAATGTGTTATGTGGGAAAAATAGAGTCCATTTACATAATTATTATTATGTAATAATCTGCCTTTCGAATGAAATTCACACGAGAATTCATATGGTAGGGCTCACATTTATAACTCAGGTGCTCTTGCTGTGTTATGAGTATAAAAACTGTTCTATGGCCCAGTAAGTTTGGGGAATTCTGTTTTAGTGACAGGGGCTCATTGCAAAGCTCTAGGAAGAAGGAAGTCACCGGATATGGTCAGAGCAGACACCCAGGCACTCAGGGTCATGGGGCTCCTGGGTGCCTCCGTCCCAGCAAAGCCTGGAACTCATTCATTGTCATTCCAAATCCAGAGCAGCTCTGGAGACCTCCTTCTCTGTGAGTGTTCACCCTTTCTCAGATTGTCGCCATCCAACAAGGAACTTTACTATTGGACTTCTGTGCCAAGCCACGCTGACCAGTGGCCTCCCTGGTGTCCAGGGCTGGTCACACTTGAAGTAGTGGGCTGGTTTCGCTTGGAGCACGGCGGCATAAATCATCATGACTTTGTAGGAAGAATTGCTGAGGGTCTCTTTCCCCACTTGGCACTCACAGTCATCCCTAGAAGGGTCCAGGGCCCAGAGCAGTGGCTCAGGCTGGGACCACCCCAGATAACTGCACTTGAGCTGAGGCCTTCAGAACCTTCCATAGGCTCTTTGGGATAATATTCAAGTCAGGAATTTCTAAATTAAACTTTAATCCTGCTCAGGAGGAGTGGGCTGCGGCTCCCGACAGCTCCCTGCCCAAGGGCTGGGCCTGCCCTGCACAGTGCTGAGAGCTGACGGGGTGGGGAAGCGGGTACTTGCACACGGCCAGTGGGGTGTGAACTGTAAATTGCTTTGTGGAGAGCCTTTGAACTTCACTCCTGAGAACCTACCTTAAGGAAATAAAATACCCCCAAAGTTTTAAATGTAATTCTTCCCACCATTATTTTATAATATTGAAAATTATCAAAACAATATAAATGTATTTATATATTTATAAATGTATATACTGTAGGGAAATGGTAAAACATTATGGTATATAAACATAAATATTTCCTATAGGGTAAATTATAATATAAAAATATGCATCATTAATATTATGTTAATAAAACTTGATTGTCATGGAAAATTCTTAAGTTGTAATAGTAAAGGAGAAAAGTGGGATATAAAATTGTAGGTATAGTTGGATCTCAATTATGTAAGGAACACTGGAAAGAAACAGGCCAATATGTCAACAGAAATTGCCTTTGGGAGGTGGAATTATGAGTAGTTTTTCTTCCCCCTTCTCCTATGTCTCCTCCTTTATCCTTTACTGTACTTTCTGTGTTTTCTACAATGAGCAAATATTACTTTCACAATGAGGAAAAGTTTTTACAAAGAAAAGCATATAACTAGAAAAAAGTAAATAAAAATTTGACTGAAAGTAGAGAAATTGAGAGGTACAATTAGTTATCGTCCTGGTGACCAAGATGGTTCTTCACTCACCACCTGTTAAAGAAGAGATAGAACAGGCCTTCTGTTCTGAAGGAGATGTTCAATTCTTGTCCCATAATGGAAAATTTTAACATCTCTGGGGTAGCTAAGCAGATCCTGGTGACTAATTCCCTCAGTTACAGTGTGGGGATCACCGACTCCACATGGAAGGTGGGAATGACTCACCCTCTGATGATGGGTGATCGCCTTTGTTCTCCTGTTTCTCACCTCCTGGCCAGTTCTGCTCCTTGAGGATGACCCAGAGCAGTCTGGAATCTCTTCCTTCCTCTGTTGATTCCTTGGCGAGGGTCTGTAGTCGAATGGAGGGAGTTGGGAAGGAGGCTTGAAAGAGTGTGGTATGTGGCATGTCATATGGCTGCCTTATCCAGATCTGATTGTACTTAATTGCATCTTCCATTCCTGCACCTCCATTCGAGAAAGGCAGGAGTGAGCCAATGTGTATTTGCCCTGTTCCAGCCTTGCCCCTCCCTCATCCTTTTCACCAGCTGCAGAAGGATCTTTCTACCCTGCGGGGACTAGTAATTCCACTCCTCCCCCTAACGTCTTAGTGGCCCTCCTTGGCCTTCAAGGATAAAGCATTAGACTCCTAGCTCCGTCTGGCCCTGCTGCTCCGTCAGCCTCATCTCCACCATCCCCTCCCTGCTTCATACCTCACGTCCTAAACTGCTCGTGGTTTCCCCAAAGCACCTGGCTTTCCCTTGCCCCTCTAGACCTCTCTCCCCTCCACCGGAGTAACTCCTACTCATTCTCCAGGCCTCAGACACACGAATGCCATCTTTTCAGGGACGCCTGCCCTGCTCTCAAGGCCCAGGAGAACCCTCCTCTCATTGGCCCCATACTTGTGCTTACCCTGATCTTGCTTCTTGTCACCAGTGCTTGTTCATCTGTCCCTCTCCTAGACAGGGAAGGACTGGGCCTTTTTCACCGTGTTTTCCCAGCAGCACCTAGAAAAGCGTCAGACATATAATAGGCACTCGATAAATATTTGCTGAATGAATGAACACGACTAATGATGATCCAAATAGTAAACATGGTTGCCTCTATCCTCCTTTAAAATGAACGTGGTTTGCTAAACACTGACATTGACAACTGGAAGGTCAGAGCGGGGACCTTGCAGGTTTTTTGTGGCCATGTTAACTTTTATGGTTTTTCTAGTGGGGCTGCTTGTTCTCTAAAGGGTCTGGAGCAGAGAATGAGAGGTAGCTGTACTTGAACTGTGCTCTAACTCTGATCTCTCTTAGACTTTAAGCACGTAGGCTTTAGCTTGCCCTTGAACGATTTGTATTTTTTCAGGTTGACCTTAGTTTGCCTCTAATGATACATTTTCTAAGAATTCAGGTGGAGACACTTGTCCCTAAGGTTCCTCTGATACGACTCCAGAACAAACGGCCAGGGACCCTCAGGCATAATAAATTGTACCAAGGCCAACTAAGATTATTTTTTTAAACTTTAACTTTAGATTCTTGAGCAACAGCTTCAGCAAGTGAAAGCAACTTATCAGCAAAACCAAGAGAAGTTAGAGTACAACTTCCAGGTGCTGAAGAAGAAAGATGAAGAAAGCACAGTGATTAAATCCCAGCAGAAGAGGAAGATCAACTGGTAAGCTAGCGTGCAGAGCGTCTTCGTTCTGGGCCCTTCTGTGTGTGCTGAAAAGAGGGATGGGTATGTACTCTTCTGTAGGAGTAGAAACTGTTAAAAATATAACCAATTCTTACTAAAAGAATTTTTTTGGGGGGAAAACAGAATACATTCAACTGGTTCTACCCTCCCCCACCCCAAAAAGAGTTTACAGCAAAAAGTCTGTCTCCCATCCCTCCTTTATATGAGTCCTCTATCCCACCTCTGTGACCATTATTCATTTTGTTTCGTCCAGAATTTCCTTACGCACGTACAAGCAAACACAAATAGTCTCATCCCCTTCTGCTTTAACACAAATGATAGCATTCTTTTTTTTTTTTATAAATTTATTTATTTATTTGGGGCTGCATTGGGTCTTCGTTGCTGCGCGGGCCCTCTCTAGTTGCAGTGAGAGGGGGCTACTCTTCATGGTGGTGCGTGGGCTTCTCATTGTGGTGGCTTCTCTGGTTGCGGAGCACAGACTCCAGGCACACGGGCTCAGCAGTTGTGGCCCGCAGGCTCAGTAGTTGTGGCCCGTGGGCTCAGTAGTTGTGACCCGCGGGCTCCAGAGCGCAGGCTCAGCAGTTGTGGCACACGGGCCTAGTTGCTCTGTGGCATGTGGGATCTTCCTGGACCAGGGCTCGAACCCGTGTTCCCAGCATTGGCAGGTGGATTCTCAACCACTGTGCCACCAGGGAAGTCCCAAATGATAGCATTCTATACACACTGTTCTATGTCTTGAAGATGTTTCCATACCAGTTTGTAGAGAAGGTTCACATTATTTCTTAAGCTGCCTCGAATTCCACTGCATAGACAGGCTAGGATTTACTTGACCAGTCCCACACTGATGCACATTTCGATGGCTTCTAATCTCTTGCTGTTGCAAATAATGCCAACATAAGTACTTATGTCAATGTGTCACTTCTCATGTGTGCCCGGCTATCTGGGTAATAAATTCTCAACTTGTAATTACAGAAGCAGTACATGTGCATTATAGAAAATTAGAAAATACCACAAATGAAAGTGAGATAAAAACATAAAAATACCATATTCCTCCTACCAGAGATTAAGTGGTATCTCTCTCTTTTTTTTTTTTGCGGTACGCGGGCCTCTCACTGTTGTGGCCTCTCCCTTTGTGGAGCACAGGCTCCGGACGCACAGGCTCAGTGGCCATGGCTCACGGGCCTAGCCGCTCCGCGGCATGTGGGATCTTCCCGGACTGGGGCACGAACCCGTGTCCGCTGCATCGGCAGGCAGACTCTCAACCACTGTGCCACCAGGGAAGCCCTAAGTGTATCTCTTTCTCTCCTTCTCTCTAGGTATACAGATATAGATATGACATCATACTGCAATTATTGTTTTGCAATCTGCCTTTTTTTAAAGTCAGTAACTTCTACCTTTCCATTTCAGTAAATTTCATTTCATCTAAATATCTGGATCACATTCATATTTCCCTAGTTGTCCAAAGATATCCTTTAGAGTAGGTTTTATCTAAATTAGCATCTCATCTAGGTCCAGGCATCGCATCAGGTTGTTAAACTAAGTTCCTTAAGTCTCTCTGATCCATGAGACCCCCTGATCCCTCCACCTGCCAACCCCCTTTTTACATGACACTTATATACTTATTGTATCCTCTTCTCTTGATGTATGTGTGTGTGTGCGGGGTGGTGGTGGTGGTGGAGCCAGTTATTCGCTCAAGAGTCTGAGCCAGTTATCTTACAGAATGTCTCATTTTCTGGATATGAAAATAGGGATGATCAGTGTGTTTTTAGAGACCTTCTTATTATTTCAGAATAATGCCTAATAGGGAAATTAAAAAAATTTTTCTTTTGGCTGTG